>NW_020954608.1:7816628-8460428 GCF_900497805.2 Vombatus ursinus
GAGGGAGAGGGGGAGGGAGAGAGAGGGAGAGGGGGAGGGAGAGAGAGAGAGAGAGAGAGAGAGAGAGAAAAGAGAGAGAAGAGAGAGAGATTGAGAGAGATTGAAGATGAAGCAGAAGACCAAAGCAGACCAGTCTTTCCCATAGCTTCCAATCTAATCAGGTCATGGATCTTCTCCAGCCATTTTCATGCCTCCACCCTCTACCTCTGATCTTGTGCTCCAGCTATCACACTAAAGTTCTGGGGCTTTTATTAGTGAGAGTTCACCATAAGTTTTCAGCTTGTTAGGCTGCTTTCTGGCCATCGAGGCCACACTGTTGCATTACACTACCAGCCTCTTATTCTGGCATCAGTAATCAGAACAATACTACAACTCCTGGAAAGGACATGTCAATCAGTTTCCCTATGACTTTATTCACGATTTTTGTGTCTTCCCAGACCAAAACACTCTTCCATGACTTCCATTATATATGTTGTCTTCCCCCCTTAGAATATAAACTCTTTGAGGACAGGGATTGACTTTGTTTTGTTTCATTTCATTTTGTTTTAGCTAGAAATTCATTTTGTTTAACTAGGGGTAGGAGGGAGAGTTGAAAGGGGGGGGGTGTATGTGGAGAGGGAGAGAGATGAAGTTTACATTGGGTCCCCTGTCTCAGATCAATGCTGAAACAGAGGAAAGGTACCTGGTGGTAAGTGAGTCAAGTCTTTGCATATAGATTAGGGCACACCTTCCTTATTAAGGGATAATGATAACAAGAGTGGCACTTGAATCTAAAAATTATTTCCCTTAGACTAGCAATATTTAGGGGACAGACAGATATAATTATAATCTGGTGTAAGTAAAGTAAATTTTAGTGTGTGTAAAGTGGATTTTTTGTTATTCTTTCTTAGAGTTTTCTTCCCAGGATCCATAGCCATAACAATCTTCCCAGTATCCCTTCCTTTATCTTCCTACTATTTCCAACGTGGTTAAACATGTCTTTTTTGCTGTCTTTGGCATTTATGGCAAGCCTCAATTTATGTTGGGCTTTGTCCTCCTTGACGCTATTCTTATACAACTTTGCTACACTTTTATATTCATTTTTAGTTACTTGTTTCATCTTGTATACCCATCATTCTTCAGAATGAGTTCCCTGTGCAGCTATATAACTCTCTTTAGATGCCTTCCACATAATTAACATTAATTCTGGTTTGAGAATTGCAGTTTACCCTTTGAGATGCTCGGAGGCACTTTACAGTGTCATGAAATAAATACTAGGAATCCTTCCCAGGTCTAAAACCACTTGCTATAAACAGTCATGCCACATATATCACACATACAATAATAAGCAGTTTGCCATATGGAAGACAGGTTTCCACAATCATGGTGAGGTAGAGATTTAAGATAGCAATGATAACAGGTGCTTGAGATGATTAAGATAATCTGGGAAGCATTAGATAATTGGGGCAAAAGTTGTTTATTTCAACCTGATTCAAATGGATAAATACTTTACTCTCTGGTTTGAAACTAAATGTAATTTCTGCCATACAAACTTGGCTTAAGCCTCAAACTGACTGAAACAGAGTAGTATCCTACCCACTTGACTCCACTCTCAGCAGGTAAGAGGCTTTCTGCTAGTACTAATTGCCATAACTGAATCAAGGGGAAAATATAGCCTCGGCCTCATGGAATTAAATTGTAGTAGTTTTGGGGTTTGTTTTTTTTGTTTTTGTTTTTAAAGTAGACAACAATCAACGAGCATTTATTAAGATACAAAATAGATAAGGGGTGAGGGGGAGTGAGAAGGCTTCATGTAGAAAGTGGAGCTTAAGCTAAGCCTTCAAAGAAAGCAGGGTTATTAAAAGGTGGAGTTGGAGCAGCTAGGTGGCACAGCACATAAAGCACTGGCCCTGGAGTCAGGAGGACCTGAGTTCAAATCTGGCCTCAGACACACAACATTTACGAGCTGTGTGACTCTGGGCAAGTCACTTAACCCCATTTGCCTCACCAAAAAAAAAAAGGTGGAGTTGAAAAGAGAATGAATGCCAGACATGAGGGATGGCTAGTGCAAAGCCACAGAGATGGGAAACCTAGTTGCCATGTATGAGGAACAATAAGAATGTAAGTGGTCTATACTAAAGTGTGCATGAAAAAGAGTAATGTATAATAAGGCTGGAAAGGCAGGTTGGGACCAGGTTGTGAAGGAGTTGAAATGTCAAACAGAAGAGTTTATCTTGAAGCAGTGATCTTAGGGAGCCAGTGAAGTTTATTGAGTAGAGAAAGACATGGTCAATCTGTGCTTTAGAAAAATCATTTTGGCAGTTGTGCTTGAGAGAGATTGGAGCAAAGAGAGCCTTGAGGCAGGAAGACCAATCAGAAACTTATTTCAATAGTCCAGGGAAGAGGTGATAAACTAGGGCCTGAACTGGAGTGATACTGTGTGAGTTTACTAATTGTAAAGGCTCTTGGAGAGTGTGTTGATGTCAGTTAGGGCTATATCTGTTGAGGGAGAGAAGGAAAATGAATTTTCCAAGTAATTAGGCTGAAATAGATCTAATGGCTTTTGGAGAGTAAAACAGGGATATTTCATTTTGATTTTGACAAGTGGCTGCCATGTTATATAATCTCTTTCAATGAGGATTTTTGCTGTATAGACCAAAGGTCACTCTAATTGTGGGGAAATGACTTTTTTGGTGAATTGCAGAGAGTAATAATCACAGGGAGAGAGAGAGAAAGACATGCTATCCCATTGACTGAATAGTATTCACTTTTCAAAAAACACCTCACGTTAATTTCACATAATTCTTATTTTAAAAGGTTCAAAAATATGTGCTTACCGATAAACCATATGGTCTCAGAAGGACATTTTACAAGAGAATGTGTCAGCTTTCATAAACTTCCACAAGGGACCCTTTTTCCGTTTGAAGGAAAAGAAACCCTGACATTGAAAACACAGTGGAATTTTAACATAAAAAGATTTTTTTTAGCAGCCTGGGGATGCCACAGAATCCAACAAAACCAGGATATTTCATGTTAAAGCAAATGCTGTACCCACAGGACAAAAGAATAGGCCATTGGTTTGATTGATTCAGTTCTGGTATTCAGAATTAACTGGGATTTGGGCTCATCGTTTATTTATTGTATAAGTACATGATAAGGTTGTTTTATCTGAAAATGAAGCTGCTTTTCTAGGTCTTATTCCATAGGTGTATCTTTCTCTCTTTCTTTTTGAACTCCTTCATTCTGGGCATACAACCTTTCTTATTATTCAGCTGCAATTCCCCAATAGTTCTACTAGGTACAACAACATGTCCTTCAAAGCTATGAAGGGGAGAAAACCCTCCCTCTGCTACTCCTGAAGTAGGAGGAGATTAATTCACTGGGTTTTGAATAAGTGAGCAGAGAGCTGTGTTCCATAGGTTTCCAGTAGCCTCACCTTCAACCCATAGAAGACAGAATTATATTGAACTTTGTTTTGACATGGGGCTGGGGGGGGGGGTTGTATCCTTCTAACAGAAGAAGTTTCCCTTAGAGCAAGCAGGAAAAATTACAATTAGTTCTAGTCCTTAGGCCCAGTGGCTCAAAAAAAGAAAGGAAAGGCCTAAAATCAAATATTTAGATCAATTTAATATACATTTATTAACCTACTATGTGTCAAGCTCTCTTTGAAGTGCTGGAGATAATAAGATGATATGAAAAAATTTCCTACCTTCAAGAAACTTACGTTCTACTGGGTAAAAATATAGTTATAGAGAAAAGTATATGCAAAATATGTTCAAGGAAACACAACGAATCAAAGGACTTGAGCTGAGCCTTGAATGGGGTTATGGAGGTGAAGAAACAGAGTATTCCAGGTATGATAGGGGAGGAGTAGAGTACACCAAGGTGGAAAATGGAATGTCATGTAAAATATCTTACACTGCATCCCTCCTTTCTGGTTTGCTTT
Organism: Vombatus ursinus; assembly: GCF_900497805.2. Lineage (NCBI taxonomy): Eukaryota > Metazoa > Chordata > Mammalia > Diprotodontia > Vombatidae > Vombatus > Vombatus ursinus. The sequence goes on from NW_020954608.1 coordinate 7,820,554, forward strand.
TCTTGAAGATGTATTTTCACAGAAAAATTCTGAGCTCATTTCTACATTTTTCTGATGAGAAATTAGGACTATGACAGCAAAACAGATGCAGTCATTTTAACTACACTGACAATTGATACTGATCATTGAGGCCAAATCAGTGTTACTGCAAGGCACTTTGAAGTGGATGCAGTGGTCAAGATAGGTCATTTCTACTGCAATCTATTCATTTTACATGAACCAACTTGGATTTTGTTTGCTGAAGTCAAATGTTTGAGCTTTAAAATATAGAATGGTATAAAGGGATTTGAGTAGTCAGAAGGAAGCAATTTTCTTAGGCAAAGATGTAGAGTTCAAAAACACATTTTGTAGGCTTAATAGAATTTTTTCAGCTCTAATAATTTTCTGAAAGCTATTTGAAAGACTGACCTGAGGATTCTGATTGAATCAAACCATGGTTCATCAAACCTTTCATCTGAGGGGATCAAAATACTTTATAAGCATTCAGCCTCACTATAATACTATGAATAAGCACAATTTTCTCTCAGGTATACTGAAGCCAGGGCTGGAGTACTTCAAATTATAATCAGGCATTTTCCTACTGGCCAGTGGCATGATCTGGGCTTTTTACAGTTTTCTGGGAGATGGAGAACAGTGGTGCAGTACCATACATATAAACTCCACACAATAACTTTGCATTACAAGAATTTTCCTTGATTGTTTTATGTAAATCATCTACCTTAACAAAGGAAATTGCCTCACTCAATATAAGTCAGCAAAATAGAGACTAGGTCTGAAGAGACTGCTGGGTGACTCTTTTGATTGTATTGATTGACAATTGGACATCTGCCATCCCAAACCTAGACATCTATTCAATGATGCTGGTGATCAGCCTCAATTCAATTCAGCTGATTGTTATGAAGTACCTACTATGTGCAAGACACTGATAAATGTTGTACAACTAGCATGACAAAAAGCCACAATACCTGCTGCTCTCAAGGCCTATGATCTAGAAAAAAGCCTTTAATATTCAGTAATTTTACATTGTTATGCCTTTAGTCTTATATTCACTGGGAATACATGCATTTCTATTTATGCAATCTTTGTGGAATGGATGGGTTAGGAAAAGAGGTATCCAAAAGATAGAACCTGTAATAGAAAATAGTTTCCATGATAAACTATATAGCTGTTAAGTCTAAAGACTGTCTCAGGATTAAAAGTTAATCTTTCTACTTAGGCTGGGGTCAGATTTATTGGCACCAATGCCTGATCAAGAAGTGAAAAGTGAATCTTTGTTAAAAATGTTAGATGGCATATGCATTCTTTCTCTCGCATCCTATCTTGAAGCAATTGCTGGTTTCTATATCTATCTAATCAAATGTGTGTGTGTGTGTATATACACACATATATATGCACACATATATGTGTAAGTATATATATAGAGAGAGAATACACACATACATATATATTCATGATTCATATCCTGTTCTACATTTTTGCTGCTTCTGTATTCCATTATATTTATAGCCAAAAGTCATAGGCTCATAGTTCATATTATAGGATCATAGATGTGGAACTAGAAGGGACTAGGAGGCCATCTAGTTAAACCCCCTAGTTTTATAGTTGAGGAAATTAAGGCCCAGGAAGGTTGAGTGATTTGCCCAAGGTCTAGGATACTAAAAGCCAAAGGCAGGATTTCGATCCAGTCCTCTGATTCCAGAGCCAGTATTCTTTTCACTGTACCATACTACCTCTAGATAGAAATGTAAATAATATACATATACATATGTTGCATATAGTTAAATATCCAGTACATAGTTAGTGTCCATACTCTGATATAGGCACATATCTCTGCATGTTTATATAATTTTGTACAATGTAGTGATTTATGTATGTGTCCATCTAGCAAAGAGAAAAAAGATGATTACCCCTTTATTTGGGATTTTTCATGTTTCAAGTGTAATTAGCACAAGATCATAAAACTCAAGATTGGGGGACCCTTTGGCAACCAACCAATCACTTCTGCAACAAGCGATACTGCCCTCCTGTGTACTTTTTCCTCTAGGGAGATTATAAAAGGGGCAGGTGACAGAGATATATGGGCAGCATTGGTCATAACTTTTCAGTGAGAAAAGTACTGGAGTAATGAATTCATTGAAATAGCCTGCTTCATGTCCCCAAAGGATTTGAATCCTTGATAGTTGCATGGTGGATCAATCAGTCAGCAGGCACTCATTAAGCACTTACTAAGTGATAGGCACTGGAGATACAAAGACAAAAATAAAACAACCCCTGTGTTCTAGGCCTTACATTCTAATGGCGGAGACAAAAGCACATTTATAGGTATATATAAGATACACAAATCAAACACTAAGTAACTTTGGAAGGGAAGGCCCTAGCAACTGGAGGGACGAGAAGGGAGATCTGGAAAGGCCTTATGTAAAAGGTGGCACTTCAGCTGAGTCTGGAAGAAAACTGATGATTCCCAGAAGTGGAGGTGTGGTGGGAGAACATTCTGTGTACAGGGGGCAGCTAGTACACAGGCACAGAGACACCATGAAGTCAGGAGGAAGATGAGGAAGAGCAGGCCACTTTGGCTGTACCATAATGAGTAATGAATGAAGTAAAGCGTAAGTAAGATTGGAAAGGTAGGAAGGTCCTCTTGTGAAAAGGCTTAAATGCCTGTCTATCGTTTCTCTACTGTCTCCATTAAATGATTCAAATCTTGTAGAAATGTGCCAAATAGTTCTGATCTTAAAACATTGAAACAACCTGGTCTTGAGGAATAATACATTTTGTCATAATTAATTGTGTTCAGGGCACTTTTATTGGGGACAGGTAAGTAGCCCAGTGAATAGAGTACCAGTCCTGGAGTCAGGAAGACCTCAATTCAAATCCAGCCTCAGATACAGTGTGGCCCTGGACAAGTTACTTAACCTATATTTGCCTCAGTTTCATCATCTATAAAAATGGTATAAAAATAGCACCGATCTCCCAGGGTTGTCGAAAGGCTCAAATGGGACAATAATTGCAAAGCACTAAGGTGAGTAAATAGTTAGCACATAGTAAATGCTATATAAATGTTAGCTACTACTATTATTATTATGTGTGTAAAATATAGTCATTTTTGCTACTTATTTCCCACAACTATCCCACTTATGGATCCTCTTTCACAACTGGTGAAATTTTGAACTGGTGCCAAAAAAAAAAAAAAAAAAGATTACTTTGATAGAGGCTGCCCAATAAATCAGTGACCAAATCAGAATAAAAATTTACAATTTCTAAATCCTTAGTTCATAATTCAACCCATTTTCCCTTGGGACTGTTTTCATTGGGCCTAAATATTCAGGTAAGATGAAGGGTTGTGTAATATCCATTTAATTTGATCATTGTAGATAGATAGTCAATGTGGATAATCCAGGCCAAACATCTCCCTACTTCCTCTCAGGCATGAGTGTACAAATCCAGAGTCTTCGAAGTAATATGTCAGTGGGTCAGTCAATCAAACAGTCAACTGATATTTATTACACAAACATTTATCGTGGAGAAAGCATTCACTACAGAAGGCAGTGAATAATGGCAAAACAACCTACTCCCTGTCTTAAATGAATCGAGAACATATTTGGAGAGCAAGAACATAGTCACATGTCAAAATAAAAACTTGGTTGGCATTTAGAGCTCTTCACAGTCTATCCCTTCAAGTCTTTTCCATTCCAGCCATGCTGCCCTACTCTCTGTTGTACAAGCTGTCTGCCATGTCTGAAATGATTTCCCTCATCATCTCCACCTCTTGTAATTACTAGCTCCCTTCAAAGCTTTGCTCAAGTGCCACCTTCTATCCAAGGTCTTTACTGATTCCCCCCAAGTGTTAGTATTCCTTCCCTCAGAATTTACTTCATGTTAATGTTGCATTGATTTTATGTATGTATGTATCTGTATATATGTTATTTCTCTGACTAGAATTTACACTCCTTGAGGACACTTTTATTTTGTCTTTGCATCCTCATCATCTTGCACAGTGTCAGGCACATTACAGGTATTTAATAATTGCTTACTGAATTAAATTCTATTGAACTGAACTAAACTGAACAATATAAGGTAACATATCAGTAAATATAAGGTACTATGCAGATAAAATTTCATAACAATAATACCACTACAAACACCTATGTAATTAATCAATTCAAGTCATGTCAACAAACAGTGACTACTATGTGCTTGGCTCTGTAGAAAACACTGTATCAAAGAAAGGCAACAATAAAAACAAAATCAGTCCCTTCTCTCAAGGATTCACTGTCTAGTGGGAAAGAATTAAGATTCTTAACAACAGACAGTATTCAGTTTATGACAGCTAGTATGGTATAGTGGAAAGAGTTAAAAGAACAGTCAGAAGAACTGGTTTGAGAACCTGCTCTGACTCACTAAGCAAATGACTTTGGGGGAATCCCTCTAACTCTTTGGTCTCAGTTTTCTCATCTATAAAAATGGAACAATAATTCCTACATCATCTTCCCTATAAGGTTGTTATAAAGAAAGCACCTTGTACTGTACAAATGTAATGTAATTATTTTTGTTATTTGCACAATTAAACTCAACAAAATTCTGGCAAAATACAAGAACTCAAACCAGTTATGAGTGTGTATTGAAACAGTTTTGAACCTAAGTGACTATTAATGTGGGGTAGAGAAATTATTAGAGTCAGAGAGTACTTCCTGACAATGATAAGTTTGGACCAAAATTAAATTCAGAATTTAAAGGATTAATGCACGTAAATTGGAGTTCTGTTCTTTATTAGCTCTTATAAGGAAGTGAAGATCTCCAAAGGATGTGAGAGCAACTCTCACCTTTTCGAGTGACCTTATGCTATTGCTAAACTACATTGCTCAGCCCACCCCGGAATTACCTCCCCTCAATGAATTGAGAAGCTATTTTGGACATCCAGCCTTCTAAAACTGCTCCTCAATCAGCTATTCCAATTTTTGTTTATAATATCTTAGATCTGAAAGTGACCTTAATGGTCATCTAGCTCAATCCCCTCATTCCACAAGTGAAAAGATTGAGGCCCAAAGAAACTGTGACTTACCTAAGGTCATACAGACTTTAATGTGACAGACCTGAAATTCAAACCTGAATCCACTCAAAAAAAGTTAAAAATCTCACATATTATCAACCAGGTAAAATGTCATCAAGAGCCTTTCTATTCAAAGACATTTTGTTTTCCTTTTTGTTGTCCATTTTTGCAAAGCAAGTGCTTAGGTTGTGAGATGAGTGTCAAAGTGTCAAGGTGAACTTAACATTCTATAACACAATACTTCTAAGATGCATAAAGATATGGCAATCATGGTTTAAAAAAAAAATCACATTCCCATTATGACTTTGCTGCAGAGTACAATTTCTTTACACACATATAACCATTCCTTTTAACTATTTATATATAACAGTATTAGTGCACTACTGCCCTCTTCTGTCAGGAATATGAATTTCTTGTTTGAAATTTTGAGTGCATTCATGTTTAAGGCTATAGCATAGTACCTCAAAAATCCAAAGGAAAAATGACTAATCCTGTCAATCACCTAACTGTTTTGTCTATACAGTGCCTAAAATCAATGTTTTAAACATTTGGATAATTCTTTCACTTTTCATCTAGATATCTGGATCCACAAGGATAGATGCCTAATTCTCCCCTGGAAAAAGTCAACAGAAAATTTAAATTTTGTATCCCTGAGAAGTAGCTAGAAGGCTCAGTGGATAGAGCATTGGGTCTGGAGTCAGGAAGACCTAAATTCAAATCCGGCCCCAGACACTTACTAGCTGTGTGACCTTGAGCAAATTACTTAACCTCTGCTTGTCTTAATCCACTGGAGAAGAAATGGCAAACCATTCCAGTATCATTTCCAAGAAAATTCCATGGATAGTATTGGTGTGCTATGGTCCACGGGGTCACAGAGTCAGATATGACTGAATGACTGAACAAACAGCAATGTCACTGACACCTGATGATCTAAAATAAACTTAGTGATATAATACAAAGACATGTAAAGGATGTACGATTTCATTACCAAGGGGTGCTTCAAGTATAGAGAGTCCCTCCATCAAGGCTAATGGAAGATAGCCCTATAGAGTGGGAAGTTTGGAAGATCTGGAATCAGAGAACCGGATTCAAATCCTGACTCTGACCCTTATTACTTGTTTAACTTTGGCCAAATCACTGCACCTCCATGAACCTTTCAGCCTGGATGGTCTCTTATATTCCTACAGATATGAATTTATGACTCTATGGTCTCAGTGTAGCAAACTCTAGGGAATTACTACAACATGAAGAAGTGAAGTGATTTATACAATAGAGTCACATAGCTAGTAAATGGCAAAAATGGGATGGAAACCCAGGTCTTCCTAATTCAAAGTCCAGGATTCTGCCCCCTACATATCATGCTGCCTTAGTAATATAACACAAATATTCACACTTAAGAAAATCTTATGTGCTTTCAAAGGTATTTATATTTAGAATTTTTCATATATACTTTTCTAAGTATTATGCCAATTAATTAGATAAATATCTCTGATATAATTAGATAAATATCTCCGATAATGGCAGCATGGGGTACTTTTGGAGACAGGAAGAACTAAATTCAAACCCTGCCTCTGACGCATAATGGTTTTACCACCCTGAATGAGTCACATAACTTCTCAGTACTCCAGATCACTCTAAGACAACATATTGAAGACAAGTTGCTGATCTGCACCAGTAGAGGGAATTTCTTTGCTAAGAATTCTCTACTCAGGTGAAATCATAATTCTGAACCTAAAATTTAAAAAATAATGATAATAAAAGAAAAATAAAGTACTCTGATAATACTCAGCTTAATCATGATTCCATTATGAAGTCTAAAATTTTCAGTGTCGGAGTTCCTTCGTTCTCCCTGCTGCCAGGTTGAGTGTTGTCACAGCAATAAATTTCAGTGATATGTCAGGACTACTTTGGGTTGAATTACAGGGGTTATGAGTGTGATGTCAAGGCTGACAATTTGAAAATATAAAGCACATTCAAAAAAAGGAAAAGCTATAGGGGAAATGACAACTTGATTAAATAGCTACTTTGGCATTAAATAGCTACTTGGCATAATGTAGCAGATTCTCACTTCTGTAGGACTCCCTATGAAAATGTAAAGTAATATGTATGTGACCCAGATGGTGTGGTGTGGGATCTATCCAGAAGCCTGATTAATAAAAGTGATCTGATTAAGCTTCAGTACAGTGAGGACAAAATCAAAGACAACAAGTTGAGCAAAGCATTTGTTGACTTTAGTTTCAGGAAAACTCTCTGAGGTTCAGTAGGCAGTTTATCATGTGTTTGAAATAAATATAATTCCCACAGAATGTAAGGTCCCCAAGCACTTGATAAATGTTTGTGGATTGTTGAAAAGGTTCATCTACTATAGGAACTGTGATCAAATACAAAAAGAAAAAGCAAATGTGAACCCTTCCCTCAAGAAATTTTCAGTCTAATGGGGAAGAGAAATCTGCAAGAGTTCCAAGATCCATAGCTTCTCTTATATTTTTAAAGACCTAATTATGGGCTGCTTGGGTTTGCTCTGTAAGAAATTATTAAAAGCCGTAAGAAAACTTGAAGCTAATCTGTGTCCATGCCCCATCACAGTTCCTGGGCATGGTGTAAGTACATTGAGTCCATTATTGTAATGGTCCATTTCAGAATTTAAGAAAGAGAAATGTAGCTCACACTTCCATGGAATTTATGTAGATAGAATTTATCAATGTGGTGCCCAAGATCAGAACCTCTAATGGCATGTTTCTTATCTTCAGGACCATAATCTTAGACACCAAGCCTCTTACCTCTTGGATGCTGCCCAAATCAAGAGCCTCAGATGCCAGATCTCATTACTAAGTAAGCAGTAGGGTCTCTGTCAACAGGCCTGGCATTTGGTTCTATGTACACTTAGCTATCTCTCACTGTCCATCATTCTGAAATATCTTGGGAGGAGGCAAAAGAGCTTGTGATAAATATGTTTCAGGCAAAACCCTGGATGGAAATATTACATATTTTCAGACATAGGTGTCTGTACAAATCTTTGGTCTTCCCTATTGCTTGAGATAAAACTAGTTCTGTCCTCTGATATCATTAGCTTCCATAGGTTCAAATATAATTTCTATGCAAATGATTCTCAGATCTATTTATCCAGGCCTAGTTATCTTTCTTCTGAGCTACAGTGCCCCATAACCAACTTTTTGTTGTTCAGTCTTTTCAGTCACGTCCAATTCTTTGTGAGACCATTTGGAGTTTTCTTGGCATAGATAGTTGAGTGGTTTGCCATTTTCTTCTCCAACTCATTTTACAGATGAGGAAACTGAGGCAAACAGGGTTAAGTGATTTGCACAGGGTCACACAGTCAGTGTCTGAGGCTGGATTTGAACTCACAAAAATGAGTCTTCCTGACTCCAGGCCCAGCCCTCTCTCCACTGTGCCAATTAACGCATCTCAAATTGGATGTACCATAAGCATCTCATTCTCAATATATCCAGAAAAAAGCTCATTATCTATTCTCCAGAGCCCTACCTTCTCCTGAATTTCTCAGTTACTGTAAAGTAATTCTACCAGTTACAACCTCAAGGTTATCCCTGTCTCCTCAGGCTTGTACACCTGACATACCAAATCCACTGCCAAATCTTGTTTCTACCTTCACGACACATTTTATTTACATGCTCTTTTCTCCATTCATATAGTCAACATACTAGATCAGGCCCTCATTACCACATACCTGAGCTATTGCAGTACCCTTCTGATTGGTCTCCCTGCCTCAAATTTCTCCCTCCTCTAATTCAACCCCCACTCAATAGCCAAAGTGGTTATTCTAAGCAAAGGCATTCAAACCATGTCAGCTCCCTGCTCAGTGAGCTTAAGTTGCTCCCTATTATCTTAAAGATAAAATGTAAATTCCTTTGGCATTTAAAGCTCTTTATTACCTGGCCCCCTCCCACCTTTCCAATCCTCATATCTTATTCTCTTTAGGAACTCTGTGATCCGCTACATTTTGCAGTTCCTTAAACATGATACTCCATCTATTTTCTCTGCACCTTTTCACTATCTGTATCCCATGCTTTGGATGCTTAGCATCCTCGCCCTTACCTATTGGTCTCTATGACTTCCTTCAAGACTCACCACAAGGTTCAACTTCTGTAAAAAGCCTTTCCCAGTCCCTCCAGCTGCTCTTGCCTTCCCCTCTCTGCCTACCTTCAATCTATTCTGTGTATACCTTGTCTCTGCCTAGTTACTTACAAGTTGCCTCCTCAACTCATAGACTTCTTGGAGGTGGGAACTGTGTTTGTGTTTGTGCCTTTTTTCTATCTCTGGCATATAGTAAGCACTTGATAAATATTGTTTACTGAGTGCTGACTAACCTCCACCACTATAGGATACCTGACGGTGGTAGCAACTGTAAAATGTTCCTATGCCCCCAACTTTATGGCTAAAAAACCCCTACATCTTCTTATCCTAATCCCTGTAATAGAGTTGGATAGTTTAAGTGAAAATATCTTTCCCCTTCTACTACATTCCCCCATCTCTGACCTCCATCCATCTGTCCCCAATCCTCCTATATTCCTATCCTAGGCTCCCCTCCCCTTCTATTGTGTCTTCTGGAAACCTATTCTGATTTTTTTAAAAAAGCACTTCTTTCCTTTAGACCTCTTCTATTCGCATTCCTTCCATCTGCTTTCTCATTAGGAATAATAAAAGTTACATGAGTAACAAACTTTCCCTTCATCCTGACAGCTAGAAGAAACTACTCATGATGTTCTGCATCTCTGATTATGCCACGTCGTCCCAGTTCTATCTGAAGACTTCCCTTCTACCTTCATCATGTTCATGTGTGAACAATGATTAGGAGCCTATTTACTGGCCTTGGACCAGACTGCTGCTGCCACCTATTGGTCCTAATAAAATCTGAAGCTTCTAACCTACCTAGGGTTGTCCTGTAACAATTCCATCTTTCACAAGTCCACAACTCGGATCACAAGATTGACCTCCATAGTTTTCTTCAGCTATCAAATGAAGGGTTAGGACTAGGTGGTTTCTAAAATTCTTTCCAGTTCTGTAATATAAATTGATATTTGTGTAGGAATTTAAGGCTTGTAAGACACTTTACATTTGTCTCATTTGATTGTCACAAGAACTTTATGATGCAGGTTTTATTATCTCCATCTTACAGAAGAGAAACCTGTGATCTAGAAAGGTTAGATGACTCATTGTCTCAAGAAGTCAAACCCAAGGTGGTCCCAACTCTACAGTGTTGTTTGCCTATACCACAGCACCTTGGAGCAGTGCTAATGAGGAAAATTCTATTCTAGGTAGGAGGGGAAGTCAGATTCACAGAATGTCAGTGAGGAAGATTTTTGGTGAACATGTAGATCAATTTCACTCTTAGGTGTGATACTTTATTCTTCAGAATTGTCAACTAAGAAATATATACATAGGGTACTAGGCTTCAAATTAGGAAGACTCATTTTCATGAGTTCAACACAGCCTCAGACACTTACTAGCTATGTTACCCTGGGCAAGTCACTTAACGCTATTTGCCTCAGTTCCTCACCTCTAAAATGAGTTGTAGAATGAAATGTCAAACCCCTCCAGTTTCGTTGCCAAGAAAACTCCAAATGGGATCACAAAGAATCAGACATGACTAAAATGACTAAACAACAATAAAGAAATACATACACCAACAATATGTTGCTATAAATAAAAATTCCCTAACAATTAGAGTCAAAGCTAGAACTAACATAGAGTTACCAGAACTATGTCCTGGGTGATGACATAGGGCTGGGAGTCAGGGGCTGCCATTTATTCCACCCTGAGGAGCATCTTTCCCACTTCCTCACTCTCTGACCCAAGTCACAAGAAATGCCCAGGATCAGGTATAAAGGGGATCAGTGGAGGCTGAACAGTGGAGACCATTAATAGACTTCTTTCTAATCAATGTCCCTCACCTATATTATAGTAAAACTCATTGGTGAAATGAAGGTAATGACACTTATACTGCTTCTCTTGGAGAATGATTGGGAAAAAAAGTGCTTTGAAAATAATTAAGTACTATATGAGCTTAATATGTCACACTTTTTTCTCAATATGTCAGCTGTTAATGATAATGCCACTAAAATTTTACTGTCTACAGTCCCTTTCATTAGTTCATCTTGCATGTCAAAGCCACTATTTCTAAGTGTACTTCAAGTCTCTGTCCTATATCTACTTCTCTTTTCTCTCTACGTTGTCTAATTTGGTAATCTCATTAGCTCCCATGGGTTCGATTACCCTCTCTATATCAATGACTCCCATAGATCATAGATAGGTAAAATATAGGTAACAGAGATTTATCCAGTCCTGGTCTCTTCACTGAGCTTTAGAGAAGTAACTAGTCCTAACAGTTCATTATGATAGATCAGATAATCGAAATAGTTCCTCTTTACTCTTTCTTTTCTACAAATCATTACAAGATACCCTCAATTAATAGGGGAGTTCATTTTCCTTCAAGTTTAGAATGGATCTTAGACTCCTTTGATCTAACTTTGTTTTTCCTCCCTTTTCATTATTCCAACATGCTTAAAAGTGTTTTCATCACTAAGACACTGGGACATGGTAATAGAAAATTATGTCTATGTCAATGAGTAATAGGAAATTATGATAGTTTTTTAGAAGGAATATTTAATTTAATACTTTAAGGATCTAGGTTTTCATTAAGGAGGGCATTCTCTAGGCTGATTTTTATTTTTAAAAAATCTCTACAACTTACTAGATGATCTAAATACTTTACCACCTTGTAGACAAACGGTGATGAACCCCTTTGAACTTAACTATTATTGTCCTTAAACAACAGCTATACACACAGTTCATCTCTGGAAAGCTACGGTAAGGTCGACACATCACATAAAGTATGGAGCTGACCCTGTTCTCAATTTGCCACCTGAGTGCAAGCTCTGGCAGTTTCTACCAAACTGGAATGTTCTTCTACCAAGGATCGGCTATCTTCTTGCCCTAAAACTTCCTCAGCACCTGAGGTCTTTCACCCTAGAACATCCCTCTGACATGAAAGCCTCCATCACCCATTAGTGAGTGTCCTCAAGAGGCCCTCCATTTGGGGGATAGCCTTAGACCAGCCATGTTTCATTTCCCTGTTGGCTGTGCTTCTGATTCTTGGGACTTTACCACCATGCTCCTGAGTACGTACCTTCTCCCCGCTCCTTCCCCTTTCAGCTTTTATGTGTTTTCTTCCATTTTTAAAATATAAGGTCTTTAAAGGCAGGGACTATCCTTTTCACTTGTGTTTGTATCCCTAGTTAGCTAAAAGCCTGGCATGTTGCTGTTGTTGTTCAGTCATGTTCAACTCTTTATGACCCCATTTGGGGTCTTCTTGGCAAAGAGACTGGAGTGGTTTGCCATTTCCTTCTCCAGCTCATTTCCAACAAATGAGGAAACTGAGGCAAACAAGGTTAAGTGACTTTCCCAGGGTCACACAGCTAGAAAGTATCTGAGGCCAAATTTGAACTCAGGTCTTTCTGACTTTAGGCCCAATGCTCTATCCACTATGCCATCTAGCTGCCCCAAGCCATTAAGCTCACATGTAATAAGTGCTTAACAAATGCTTATTGCCTGCCTGTCTGCCTGTTCCCTTCAAGTATGGATTTAATGATAACTAGAAAGAATATCTAAGTAATTATTATTATCCCTACTTTGTAGATGAGGAAAGCGGGGCTGAGAGAGCTCAAGTGACTTGCCTAGGGTCACAAAACTAATTAATATCTAAGACCAGATTCTAATCTGGGCCTTCCTGACTCCAGGTCCAGAACTCTATCCACTATGCCCAGATGCCAAGGATTTTAGTTTCTTCAGTTCCCTTGGTTTTTTCCTCTAGCCTACCTCAACCATGAATAGAAGTGGTCATATCCTAGATCTCTCCCCAAACTCTACCTCAAGGGAAGTCATCCTGGGTACCCAAATGCCTAGCTATGACTTTTGTCATTGCTGCCCCAAAGTAAAATAATCTGTCTTAGGAAAACCATTAAGCACCTGCTATCTGCCAGACACTGTGCTAAGTGCTTGGGATACAAAGAAAGGCAAGAAATAGCCCTTGGTCTCAAGGAACTCATGCTCACACACAATTCTGCCCATCAGTATGTGGATTCAGCTGAGGCAGATAGTACCCAAAAAAAGAATCCTGATTCTGAGCATGGTCATATTATATTAGATTTGCAAAGTAGGGAAGGAATCTGATCTCTCTCCTTGGTGATCCATAATGAGACACCTCTGTATTTGAAACCCTGAAAGGGCATTTAACTTTCTAACAGTCATAATTTCTAGAAATTCACACATAACTTGTTTGCTTTCACAAGGCATCAATGGCCTGCTTTACAGCCCATTCCTTCAACAGGGTGTCTTCATTTAAGATTATTTTCCCCAGATAGGCTTGTGTTCATATACCCAGACTGAATTTTCTTTTTATTATGACTTGCTCATATTCTTCAGGTCTCCTAAGTCTCTACATAGGGTGTCTCAAAAGTCTTAGCACAATTTTAAGCTATCAAAGCTTAAAATTGTGCTAAGACTTTTGAGACTCCCTGTATAATAGCACACTTCTATCTTTTCCTACTGAACTATAAACTCCTTTGATGCACTATGCCCTCCCTCTATCTAATCATTAATGAACACATTAATGTTTATATCTGTAACTTTTTCTTTTGTTCCTAGAACTCTACCTTATACCCAGCATGTCTTCACCTTGAGACTAACATCTCCCTCTGTTTTTCTTTCTCTGTATTTTAGAATAGCAATGCCTCTGGACTGAGGCCATATCTTTCACTTTGAGTTCTGCTCCCTATTAGGTTGAAGGAAAAGTTTGTTACCTAAATAGCCTCTATTATTCCTAATGATCTCTCTCTCTCTCTCTCTCTCTCTCTCTCTCTCTCTCTCTCTCTCTCTCTCTCTCTCTCTCTGAACAGGACAGATGCAAAACAAAGAACATATTTGGGTGAGATAATTTGTTTTGCAAATTACAGTCACAGACTCCTCTGCTTTTTGTATTCCTTCTTTCTACCCCACACCACCCCCATCCAATGTAACCATATTTACAGTACTGGCTATGTAGCCTCCCCAGTGTTCATGTGATATGTGACATCTGTTATTTTACAGTACTTAACTCATGTGAACTGGCAGCCAGCCACCTAATGGAAAGAACAATTAAGGGCATAAATAACACACATCTGCATGAGTTCTGGCACTCACTCCCACGTTAACACTACCCTGCTACCTTTCTCAAATTTACCCTCTTCTGTATTGTGATAACCATTTGAGTTTGAAGAGGTAAGTTCTCCTTCTTGTGGAGATTTGGGAATAAATTCTATATAATTGCCTGCTGGGGGTGGGGGAAGTGGAAGGGGGTAGGAAGGGAAGAGGGAAGCTCAGTACTCTGTGCCTGAGTGTGTGTGTGTGTGTGTGTGTGTGTGTGTGTGTGTTGTGTTTTAATAACTGAACATTCAGGAGAGACATTCCCCAATGTACGCTCTTATTACAGCACCAGCCTTCCCACCTGAATAGTTTATACAACAACTTCAAGCATGACTCATTGGTAATCCCTGCAGATATAAAAGTCATATGCCTGTGTGCTTCCCACTGAAGGATAAGATTTGCATTTCTACAGAGGAATGAAAGAGCAAGAGAAGGTGATTATCTGTTATTATTTGCTGACCACCCACAGGTATACTCAGTGGGATACAAGATACAGGAAGTGGAAGGATAGGGCCAATGGAAGCATCCTGGTGGCACTTTTAATTAACAGCTTCTAGAGCCAGACAACTTAGACAGGCATCTCAGCATCTGCCCAGGACCCAGAGGAAGTGTTACTTCTCAGGTTTCACGGGGTGAGAATGACAGTAAGCAGCCAAAGAACACTGGCAGCATCCCTGCACAGCAAGACAATAGCCTTCTGCATTACACCTTGTAAAAGGAACCTGGGATCATGATGCTGTACTCTTCATACCATCCTCTCCCACCCTGTAGACAGCAGGGGCAGTAGAATCAGGAAGTGAGCTTCAGGGGTAAGAGTTAGGAGGCAGCATAAACATAGGACACAGCAGTTAGAGATTAGGTGACTAAACAAAAGGTATTTAAGAGGAGGGAGGAGGTGGGGTTGGATGATAAAGTGAGAAAAGAGCTGGACAATACTAACTGCTGGCTAGGTCATGCTCAAGATCAAATACCAATTAAGTGGGACTAGTAGGATGTATACATATGTGTGTGTATTTAATATAATGGTGCAAAACAAAAGTCCCTCTTTTATTGAACACCCGTTCTCTTTCTTCTCAAAAAAAAAATTCAAACATTTATAAACAGAAAAAAAAGGTTGTGAGTTTTCAAAGAGATATAGTAGGGTTGGAGGTGGAGGGAAGAACCGGGTTGAAATAGGTCATTTAAAGAATATATCTTCCAAAGCAATAGTCAGCATACTTTTGTTACGAAAATGTTACCTGACTCATTCTGAGCAAGTAGTTCAGAAACCAGGGTAGTTGTCCAGGAAAAAATTGTACTTAATGAGTTGATAGAAAGGCACAACTATCTGATAAGATATTCCATCTCCCATCCTTTGCACAAGACGTTTCCCTATGCCCTTCCTCCTTGTCTCCAGGTTTCTTAGAAGCTCAAGTTCTGCCTTTTGCATAAGGCCTTTCTTGATGCCCCCAGATGCTAGCACCTTATCCCCCTAAATTTCCTTGCATTTATTTTGTATTTTCTTATGTAGTACACCTTTGTCTTACCTCTCCAACAGCACCTACTATCCTCAAATTCATGGGTGTTCAGAAAGATTATGTTCCTAAAACTATATATCCTATGAGTCCCCACCAGTGAGCTTCTCCTAACACTCAACCAGTAAACACAATTAGCTCAAAGCAATAGTATCTATTAAGATGATGGAGTAATAGCAGTATTAAATATCTATAAATGATAGTTATAAAATCTTCCATTCATAAACCTAGCACGCATTATCCTACAAATACACATCATCACTGGGAAAAGTAAGCACAGAGTATAATAGTAGTGAGGCACACATGTAGGGCATACATATAAACAACACAACTCACATTTCCAGTACTGTAGGGCCTTGATGAATTTTCTCTCCTCATGGAGTCCCCATGTTACTCTCCCCTGGACACAGGATCTCTGCTGTGTGAGTTGATCATCTGAGACCCCAGGATCCATTCTTCTCTACAATTCAATTCTCTATTGCCAGAGATAAGTCTCTCTTGAGCTCATGGCTGGCTCTCTTCTTTGCTGCCAGAGGTCCTGCTCCCTTAAGCAGCTTCTTTTAAATAGTTGCTCAGTTCAGCTTCCTCTCTGTCTCTGAATCTACGTGTATCTGCAGAGCTCCCTGTAAGATGTAGTAACTCCTGCTGGATAAGTAGCTCCATTGCCATGGCCAATCCCTTTCCTCTCCCCTTGTGCTATCTGGTATAAATACAAGTGCTCACAGGTTTGATTGACCACAGAGCTTACCAAGACAATCAGGACCTGGGTAATCTTCTGCCAACCAAAGTCAATTTGCCACTCTAATTCAGTCAGAGAGAACTTCACACTTCATAAGCAAGTAGCAGAGAGCTGCATGACAACACATTAATATTCCATCATCTTCGGTACCTTCCCATTTACATTCTGTGATTTTCTCTGTCTTTACACTCAAATTACCACCTCATTATCTGTGATTACATTCTGAGCTGGGAGAAATCAAATTGTTAAGAACCAAGTCCACCCTTATCCACATATACAGATATACATATATATATATATATACACACACACACACACACACACACATATATATGAATGTATGTATATGTGTATATATACATACACATACATGAATGTATATATATGTGTGTGTATATGTATAGATAGAGATAGAGATATATAGAGATATATAGATATATGTATATAGTCTCCCTCAAAAGAATGTAAACTTCCTGAGGGGCGAGATTGTTTCATTTTTGTAGCTATATTCTCAAGTGCCTAATAGAGTGTCTAGCACATAGCTGACATTTAACAAGGATTTATTGATTCATGACTGATGTTAAAGTCACAGAAAACCAAAAGGGTGCTGTGTTCAGAACTCTTTCACACACTGGTTTACCAAATGGATGGAAAGTCCCATCCACTAGAAATTTACTTCTTTAAAATTTTCCAGTAAGATCTAAGCCATTATCATTTATTAACACATATTTGTGAATCAGTTATCAAAGATATTAGTGAGCCAGGCCCCTAGTAAGTAGAGAGACAATGAAAAAAGACAGGTAGGATTTGGGGAGGGGTGTGATACTCAGAGGGGAAGAAGAGGGGAAGAAGGAGGAAACTTGTAAGGAAAAGGGAAGTGAATAGAAAAAATAAATTTGGAACTTTGGAATATGGGCACTGCCTCGAGACATAAGACCTTAGCAGCCATGGGATAACATAAAGGCTCTAGGCACTGTATGAAGCAAGAACACTGAAAAGAAAGCGAAAGATCAGGGAGGACTGGGGGTCAGTTTAGTTCCCATCACAATTTTGCCCTAGCCAAGAACAACATGTGGATATTTCCAATGGCAGGCAAAGTCATAACATTTGCTCCCTTGATACACATATGTTCACCTTCTTACTTCATGCCCCAAAGCTGAAAATACAATTTTTGTTCTTTCTGAAATCATCCTATATAAATGGGAAGTGCAGATTAGGAAGACATTGGCTTAATTCTTCTTTCTGCCTGCTTAGATGTGATTCACCTAAAAAAAGACACAGGCAGAATTTACTCTGGGCAACAAGAAGGAGAAAAGGAAGAAAATTGCTATCAAATGTTGACGCTTCCAATGCAATTTACTTTAAAATGTGAAGATGTTTGCTATTGCAAAAAGGGGGCGGGGGATGGACAGGAGCTGTAACTTATTCTCAATCATTGGCCTAGGGTTTCATTTGTCAGGAAACTAAAATGTATAATCCAGACATCAGAGATTAAACAGAGGCTTTGTTTCATTGCCACAAAGCTTTATCCTCCTGAAATACAGACTTTTTTAATCACCATTTACCACAGGTAGAAGTCTACTGTTGATGAGACCCAAAATTAGATTAGCAACTTGCAGAGCTCAGATAAAGGGGATAGTGAGTAGACTTTGCCATGAATCAGACCACTTTGGGAGCACTGATAGCTTCCAAGTCCCCATCCTGAGCTATCTCTGAGATACCAGAAAAACAGAATACTCAATACCTATAGAAAATTATAAGAACCAGCCTAAATTTTCCCTATAGAAATTAATAGGGTGGGGTGGAGCCAAGATGACAGAGTGAGAGCAGTGACTTGCAAACCCCTCCAAATGCCTGTAAAAAAATGGCTCTAAACAAATTCTAAAGCAGCAGAACCCACAAAAAGACAGAGTGAAACAAATTTCCAGCCCAAGATAACCTGAATGGTCGATTGGAAAGCCCTATCACTCCGGGCTGGGAGAGGAACGCAGTTTAGCGTGGGCCATGCAGGCAAAGACCAGGCCTCAGTGAACCTGGAGCAGGCCGCAGAGGACTCAATCCCGGGCAGCAGTGATGGTTTCCAGACTTCTCAACCCACAAACACCAAAGATAACTAAGAAGGTCAGTAGGAAAAGTCTGTGACCCAGTGAGAGAGAAGCTCAGTCCCAGCCCTAGTCCTGGGCACATCCCTAGGGTGGCAGCTACTTCCTGAGCTTGGCCCACAGACAGAGGGGGAATCCAGTGTCTGATCAGAGGGGGATTGCAGGGATCTCTTTGCTGGTGCTGAGGCAGGATTCTCTTGCTTTGCCTGTGTTTGGATCTGGGTCACAGTTCTGGGTGGCGGTCCTGGGGCAAGGAGGAACAACGGCATAGTGGAGCTTGTAGTGGCAGTGGAGAGGGAATCTTCCTCACAGTTCCAAGGCAGAAAAGAGTGTTTGTGGTCACTCATAGACCAGAGCACAGGCCAGGAAAGGAGTAACACCTCTTCCTTGATCATACTACCTTGGAAGAACTGAAAACTTACAAGTCCCTAAAAGTATATCTGAAAACAGCTGGCAAAAGAGGTCCAAAAAGCCAAAGAGGAAAAGAATGCCTTCAAAAGCAGAATTGGCCAAATGGAAAAGGAAATCCAAAAGCTCACTGAAGAAAATACTATCTTAAAAATTAGAATGGAACAAATGGAAGCTAGTGACTTTATGAGAAATCAAGACATTGTAAAACAAAACCAAAAGAATGAAAAAAAGAAGACAATGCGAAATATCTCATTGGAAAAACAACTGGCCTGGAAAATAGATCCAGGAGAGAGAATTTAAAAAATATTTGACTATCTGAAAGCCATGATCAAAAAAAGAGCCTAGACATCATCTTTCAAGAAATTATCAAGGAAAACTGCCCTGATATTCTAGAACCAGAGGGTAAAATAGAAATTGAAAGAATCCACCAATCACCTCCTGAAAGACATCCCCAAAGAAAAACCCCTAGGAATACTGTAGCCAAATTCCAGAGTTCCCAGAGTGAGGAGAAAATATTGCAAGCAGCCAGAAAGAAACAATTCAAGTATTGTGGAGACACAATCAGGATAACACAAGATTCAGCAGCTTCTACATTAAGGGACCAGAGGAGTTGGAATGTAATATTCCAGATATCAAAGGAGATAGGATTACAACCAAGAATCACATACCCAGCAAAACTGAGTATAATCCTTCAGGGGGAAAATGGACATTCAGTGAGATAGGGGACTTTCAAACTTTCTTGATGAAAAGAGCAGAGCTGAATAGAAAATTTGACTTTCAAATACAAAGCTCAAGAGAAGCATGGAAGAGGTAAATGGGAAAGAGAAATCATAAGGGACTTATTAAGGCTGAACTGTTTGCATTTCTGCATGGGAAGATGATATTTGTAATTCATGACACCTTTGTCAGTACTGGGATAGTTGGAGGGAAAAAAATTATGTGGATGTATAGATAGATACATAGATACACAGATACATAGAGGGCACAGGGTGAGTTGAAGATGTAGGGATGATATCTGGAGAATAAAATTAAGGGGTAAGAGAGGATTATACTGGGAGAAGCAGAAAGGGAGAGGTAGAATGGGGTAAATTATCTCACATAAAACAGACAAGATTTTTACAGTGAAGGGGAAATGAGGAAGGTGAGAGGGAATGAGTGAATCTTACACTCACTGGATTTGGCTTACTATACACACTCAATTGGGTATGGAAATCTATATCACCCTACAGGAAAATAGCGGGGAAAGGGATAAGAGAGCAGGGGGATGATAGAAGGGAGAGCAGATTGGGGGAGGGGCTAATCAGAAGCAAACACTTCTAAGGAGGGACAGGGTCAAAAGAGAGAATAGAATAAATGGGGAGCACAATAAGATGAAGGGAAATATAGTTAGTTTTTCACAACATGTCTACTATGGAATTGTTTTGCATGACTACACATGTATAACCTGTATCAAGTTGCTCGCCTTCTCAATGAGTGTGGTTGGGGAGGGAGGGAGAAAATTTGGAAACTTCTAAAGACTTGTAGGAACTGAAGCAGAGTGAAATGAGCAACAGGCAAGAAAGATAGCAGGGATAATAAGATCAAGTAAAGGTTTTTAAGGGTTGGAAGACATGAACATATTTGTAAGAAGCAGAGAAGGAATAAGTAGATAGGTAGATACTGAAGATAAGAGAGTGGGAAACATTTCCTACAGAGTTTGGGAGGAAATGAAAGCAAGGAAGCGTGTATAGGGATTGACTTTGGTAAAAAGAAAAGCTACCTCTTCCCCCAAGATTTAAGTGAAATGGAGATAATTAAGTTAGATGTCTGAATGATGTGAGATAAGGAGGAAAGAGAACCTTTGGTTAAATGGTCAATGAAGCATGAGGTGAGTTCTTCAGCTGAGAGTGTGGGGGAAAGGCACTATGAGAAGTTAAATGAGAGATAAGAGTATTTGGAACATACAGTGTAGACAGTGGGAATCAACTTAGGAGGAATGGAACATTTTCCTAATTGTAGTGAGGGCCCAATTAAAATTAGAGAACATGAATTTGCACTGGAACCAATTGGTTGTATTGTGATTTCCTCCAGCTTTGTTTGGAAGCAAAGGACATGGATGGTAGGAGTAATCCAGGAGTGGTGTTTGACAAAGAATTATCCCTAACAGAACAAAGGAACAAGGGAATGACTTCCCTTTCTGCTTGTATTCCTAGCTTTTCACACAGTGCTTACACAGAATTATCACTTATAAATGTTTTCATTCATCAAATGGAATATACAGCCTATGTAATTTGGAAATAATGCATCTGTTTTTTACTACCTTTTACCTGGTCCAATTAATCAGCTTCCAAAGCACTAGCAAAAGAGCATTTGGTAAATCAAGTTGAGAATTGTGAAGCAAAGAAAGGGAGCTACTAGTAGGTGAGAGCACCAAATGAGTGATTTGATTGGTGGACACACCTAGACATGACATAAATGAACAAAAGAATGAGTAAATAAATAAGTCTTTATTAAGTGTTACTAAGTGCCTGGCACTATGCTAAGCACCAAGGATACAAATATAAGCAAGTAGGACAGTCCTTGCCCTCAAGAAACTTAAAAATTAGAATTAGAAGGAACAATATATATAAGAGGGTGGTGGCCAATGAGGAATGTCAAAATGGTAGTATTGACTTAACATTGGAGTGGCAGGCAATATGGCATGGAGATGTCCAGGGAATCAGCCTGGGACGGGGGTAGGAGTGGTATAAGGAAGATAGTAGGTGGGAGACTGACAACCAGTTATTCTGGAGGTCATGACAGAGAGGATGAAGTAGATTAGTTGATGCCCACAGCAGACTGCCATCATAAGATCATAGATTCAGTGACGGAAGGTGCTTCTGGCGGTATTTAATTTAACCTTCTCATTTTACAGATGAAGAAACTAGAGCCCAGAGGTTAAGTGACTTTTCCAAGGTCACACAGAGATCAAGTAGCTGAGTCAGAAATTGAACTCAGGTCCTCTAAATCCAAATTCAGTTTTCTGTTCACTACTACCTCACTACCTTACTACCACTTCACTTTGAACCTGAGGTTCAAATGAAATTACACGTAAAGCACTTTGTAATCCTTAAAGCTCTATATAAATGCTAGTTCTTACTATTATGCCATTCTACAAGAGGGAGGGGATGGGGAGTCTGGGAGTCCTAGATTTAGTTCTATTGAATTCCCTATTCTATAGAGTCACAGTAACATTGAACAGATATATATAATATGGATCTCTAAAGAAAAGACATTCCATGAAAATTACAGAACTAGTGTAACAAGTCCTCAGTGTATTTCAGCTTTCCTGCTGAATGCTAGACTCCTTCCTCTTTAACAGCTTAAGTAGACTAAGCCAGCAGGGTAAATAGAACGTGGTACCCATGGTAACAAAAAGCACTGCTTTGAACTTGTCAATCCCTAAAAAGAAAATTGCATTCTTTTTTCACTCTCTGCTAGCAAACATTTTTGTTTTTAAATTTTAATTCTTAGCCTGGACTTTTTCAGGTTATTCATGCCTTCAAAGATCTAGTTTTTAAATTACCTTACCATTAAAATCGAAATGGCCTTTTATGAGCGGTAACACACTTGCCTTCCCCCCACACACACTTTTTTTTCCCCACTCATCTCATGTCTGAGAGGACCAAAAGGCTTAGGCAGACTTTCTTTTAACATCTTGATTCTTAGGCCTTTTGAGCTACTTTTTTCATCTGTAAAAATAGAGATAACAACACCTGTTTCACAGGAGGTTTAATTAATATTTGCATAGTGCTAAGTATAACCACAAAGGATTATTCATTAATATTGCTAGTTAATCTTGGAAAAGGAGGCCTCAGTTTCACCTTAGGCCTTTAACTACTTTATTTAGTCATTATCAGTCAGAAAATGTTCTTCTTATCTTTCTTTAATTACTTAAGTGTGGACTAGGGCTGAAAAGGTTTATAAACTTGTTTTATGGACCTGTTAGGTGAGTTCATAAAAGGGGGCTAAATTGGAACTAATTTTTGCTATTTAGAAAGCTGAGAAAGTTTGTGTTGATTCAATTCCTCCCACAAATGTTACCCAGGTTTGCGTATGTTCTACAGTACGCTTTAGAAGAATAAGGCGGGGTAGGGGTACAGTAAGAGAAATAATTATCAGCAAACCTACCATTTGGGGTGAGTTAGTTCTTTTCCTTAAAAAGTATTAAAACTATCCTTGATACTTGTTTGGGTCAGGGGACTAAGGCTTGAGTTATTTGCACAGCTTTCTCATCACCTAAAAGCAGAAAAAAAGACCTATACAAATGGAATTTGGGCCCTTCACACTCAGCAAATGCACCAGGCCCGGGAAGTCATCTCTATCTTGCCCACATGATCAGATAGGTTTCTGTATGGAGACAAGGGTGTGTGCCTGAGTCTACCTGAGCTAAGTATTATATTTTTAGTAAGTATTCTTTCTGTACTATTACTAAATATGCCTCTTTTTTAACTGTCAGATAGTCTATGAGTATCTTATCTAATTCCAATTCCTAACTTGAAGAACTAGACTGGCCTGATTCAGGCCTGGCCCACTTCAGGAAGAAAATAAGAAAGAAAGAACTAATATCTCTTATCTACTATTCAAATTTGGACAATTCTCTATTTCTGAACCCCCCCCCCAAAAAAAACTATATACTGAGAGAGAAAAATAAATATAACAATGAAAGTTAAATGTTGAAGAGACCTCGGTGGTAAACTCTCTCTCAGAGTGTTGTTCAAATCCTTTCATCCTCATTTTAAGGAAGAGTTATAAAGCCTTGCATAGACTTGGTTTTTGTAAAATCCAGGCCTATACAAGAGAAATACTTACTTTGGACCCTGACAACAATTTTTTTACCCTTTTGTAAATACTATTTTTATGTCATTATCTAAATTGATTCACCAACACAATAACAAAGTTATTAATCACACAATGATGCCCTCTCTACTTTCCACTCACCTCTTGGCCACCTAACTACAAAGTATATGAAATAAGAAGGGAGACTAATAAAAGAAGGAATTGATGACTATCTTCTCTACTTAGCACTAACATCCCAGCCAGGGATTACCCTATGTCAGACCACAGACTATCTCTGTATCAGGCAATATATTGTTTGTAAAATTCTTTCACTAGAGTCAGTCCTTCAAGTTAAGGCATTGTCTCAAGAAGCCCCCTTTAAAATTTACCTGTGTAACTTGGAAGAAATAACATTGTAATCTGTCCTCACAATTTAGCTTGAATTAACTGTCACTTAACAAAAAGCAGATCTTTGAAGGGAAAAGGGTACAGATTAAGTAAATCTTTATGTGGCGTAGGATGAAGTTCATAAAAACTGGAGCTTAAGTAGCCAAGGGAAGGGAGGGGGAACTAGCACTTGGAAGAAATTAAATATTGATAGGGTTCAGTATTGGAAGATAAAAAATAACTTTGGCTAAAGTCAGCTCTAACTCCTGTCTCATGATTTGTACTTCCCTGTTCTCATCCTCTTTTGGCTTTATCCACTACAAAATCCAGGAGCAGCCACTTGGTGCTAATGATGTCTCACCATAGAAACACATCAATAGCTGGATCAGGTAGGAAGGAAAGGGGGAAAAAATGGTGGCTCTTTCTGATATATACTTCATAGCATTTATACACAAAGAGTGAAAGTAGTTGAGCTTTTTTGGTTTGGTTTGGTTTTTTCATACAAAGCAACATCTCCATCTACTGGTGAGAGCTGGTCTTGTTAGTGCCCATCAAGTTTTACCCCCCCCCCCCAACTATTAAACTTGGCAGTTGCACTAAAGCTGCATTTGAACTAAATCGTGTTTTATTCTCATGTTTGTTCGAGGCTACCTGGCTCATTCATTTAGTCTGGCAATAGCTATTAACAACATCATATTCCCAGAGTAAACACCAGTGATTATAGCCTTTGTGAACGTTTAAGTTGTAAACAGTCCAAGTCTCTTCTGTGGTGTGGATGGATTCTAATGTATCAGTGAAGCTAAATGAAATGACCTGGCCCTTAATCAGAGGAATAAATAAAGGCTTTGACAATTGTTCTTAAAGAAAAACTGATTTCACTTTTGAAAAATACAAATTTGTCCTAACATGCAATTAAAATACGTCCCACATCTTACCCTGTAATTATTCCAACATGCACTAATTGAACTATTTGTGCAATGCTACATTAGAGTGGTTTTTTTTCCTAAACCTAACAGCAGTCTATTGAGTTTGGAATATTAGAGACAGCTAAGTAAGTGTGCCATTTAATGTCATTAAATACTGCTGCAGAATATGTTCAGCTGAAAACCCAATCATTATCAAGTAGGGTGTCTGCTAAATTTAAGATCGTAGGCCTAGAGCTAGAAGAGACCTCAGATCCTGTCTGGTCCAATATCTTCATGTGATAGCTGAGGAAAACAAGGCCAAAGAAGGCTGAGGGATTTGCCCAATGCCAAACAGGTGGTCAATATCATAGAGAGAATTTGAACTCAGATCCTCCTACTAGAAAGCCAGGGTTTTTTCCAGTTTCACATACTGCATGATCATTCACTACAGTTATAAAAATCAGAGGCAAAAAAATGGTTTCACAATAATACTGATAGAAGACATTTTGGGAGAAAGAAATTGATACTTTTTCAGAAAAGTTAAGAGTCTTAAGGCAGCTAGGTAGTATAGCGGCCTGGAGTCAGAAAGACTCATCTTCCTCAATTCAAAGCTGGCCTCAGACACTGACTAGCTGTGGGACCCCAAGCAAGTCACTTAACCCTATTTGCCTCAGTTTCCTCATCTATAAAATGAGTTGGAGAAAGAAATGGCAAACATCTCCAGTAACTTTGCCAAGAAAACACTAAATGGGGCTCAATCTGAAACAAATGAACAACAAGCAGCAAAAATCTTGGAGTCAAAAGGCAAGAAGTTCAAGTTATGAAAGGAAAACACTGGACAAGAGATGTTGAACATTCACGGAAATGTGCCTTACCAGAGATGGGAAATATATATATTTAATATTACTTAAACATAAATAGTCACAGAAATCAGTTGTGAAATTTTATTTTTCAATGATTCATGTCTGAAGAACTAATTAATTTGAAAATCGATTCATGTGAAACTGAAGCAATAATCAATATACAATAACTCTTTCAGAAGCAGTTTCCTGAGGTCCAAACTTTTACTAAATATCAACCTATTAAAAGCAAAAGTATGGGGGAGGAAATGGAAAGATCTGCTTGGGTTGAGTAGATTGGCTGTTAAAAAAAAAAAACAAACAAACAATAGCACATGAAACTTTCCTTGGAAGTATTCCATTTCTGGAGTGGGCACTGTTTAGTTTCATCGCACTTTTTCAGCAAAAGTACTTTCACAGCAGGTAGGAGTAGAATCAATATCTTTAACTCCCAGTAGCTGCTATCATCCACTGTGTAGTCCTGTACTCTGTAGCAAAGAAAACCAAAAAAAAAATCCCTTTTTCTCAGGGTTGACAATCTCTGTGGGCATCAGTTTTCCTCAGCAGCCATAGGAGTTTTATTGTTAGGGGTTTTTTTCCCTCCAGGTTCTTCTTTGTCAGGAAAACTTCCAATCATCTGTTATCACCAGTAAGATTTTCCCTAGCTAAAACTACAAAACAGGACAAATTTTTCATCTTTTCTCCCAGCCACCTATCCCGTGTCCTTTTCCTCCTTCAGTGGTGTTTCTTTTATACTCTTTTCCCATTATTCAGCAATGTATTCAAGCATTCTCCCCTCATTTTTCTTGTAAATTTTTTTTTAGGAGAAAATGAGGTCAATTCATCCTCATAGAGGTGACCTATAAGTTTTAGTGTGTGGGGAACCTGCAGCCTCAAGGCCACATGTGGCCTTCTAGGTCCTCGAGTGTGGCTTTTTGACTAAGTCCAAGTTTTACAGAACAAATCCTTTTATTAAGGGAATATGTTCTGTGAAGTTTGGATTCAGTCAAAGGACCACACTTGAGGATCTAGAGTGCCACAATCAGCCTCAAGACCACAGGTTCCCCACCCTGATAGCTATCCCAGAAGCATTTATATTTTAACAGGGGATGAAAACCTTAAGCCAACAAAAATGAACCTTCAATTTGAATAGGCCACTATTATGTCATCTGGGATAAAGCGACAGTATCTGGAACATGTCCTTATTTAACATGAATATTGCCATAATACTATCTTTGCAGGTCCCACCAGTTGACAGCAATTCCAATAAAGGGTTATGACTAGACCATGCAGATTCCCATGTTTCTAGAGTAATGGTTCATCATTCATTGAAGGTTCTGCCCCAGGACTGATCTCAGTTTATCTACTAACTTTTAGGATTATCTCAATATTCACTTTCAATCATGCTCCTACATCTATATCACTTTCTGGTGTAAACTATCTGGTTTCTTCAAAAATCTTCACTCATTGTTGTCTTATTTAGTGTAATAACTCAACTGTCTGACTTCTTAATACCATTGTCTATCTGTCTATGCCTTTGCTTCTCAAATTTGGCCTTTGTCTTCACCATTCTCTGTTAACTGCCTCCTTTCTGCTACTATTCCAAGAGAATACACTTTTATATAACCAATAATTTGGGAGCTGGGGAAAAAAAACTTTAAAAGCCATTTTCAAATTATAAAGTAAGTATTTTTAAGATGCCTGATAGACTTTTAGCAAAGAAAGTGGTAAGACATATTTAATCAACTAAATTTCCCTAAAATTAGAATCATTTGGTATCTGAAACATTCTTTGTCACATACCTAAATGTATCCAGGCTGACTTAGTTATCTAGTAAGAAAACTATGAATAATCTATATATTTCTTTTATTTGGTTAAAAGAGAAATTTCATATACAAATTGCTTGGCACTGTACAGTTAGGGAGAAACAGTTCAGGAAAAAAAAAACAGTTTATGAAGAAAAACAATAAGCATGGGTAGCTTTTCCCCCCTACCAAAAAATATCAGCAGACTTTTGGAATGAGAAATAATCACTACCATGATTTCATAAATTATCAACTAGCTCTAAAAAAGATGACACTTTGTTCTGAGTCCTTAACTCAATAGAAGTTGGTTTTTTTTAATCCTCCTTTGTTCTCTGTTAACAATTGAAGTTTTGTTTTTTCCTTTGTTTTTTTTTTTAGTGAGGCAATCGGGGTTAAGTGACGTTCCCAGGTCACCCAGCTAGTAAATGTTAAGTGTCTGAGGTCAAATTTGAACTCAGGCCCTTCTAACTTCAAGGCTGACTCCAAAGCTCTATCTACTGTGCCACCTAGCTGTCCCTAACAATTGAAGTTTTGTTCGATATTCCTAAATATCTAAAAATCTACCAACATCGATACATAAATGTAT
This sequence comes from Vombatus ursinus, assembly GCF_900497805.2. NCBI lineage: Eukaryota > Metazoa > Chordata > Mammalia > Diprotodontia > Vombatidae > Vombatus > Vombatus ursinus. Next base: position 7,848,905 of record NW_020954608.1, read on the forward strand.
TGTGTCCAACACAAAAAACTCATTTCTTATATCTAGAGATAAGATTGGATCTCTGACAGTTTGAACGATGGCAATTTTAACAGAAAATTACTTTCTCTCCACACCAAAATATCTACAAGAAAAAAAGAAAATGGGAGAGAACTAAAGTCTAAAGACAGATGTCTCCCTCAGGGAAAAGAAAAAATGTTGGGTGAATAAATCATTGTCCCAACATCTTTGTGAACATTTGTCAATTATTCAGGGCAGTCAATCCATATGTCCTGATTTAGATCTGTTTCTGTTTTATCTGATAAAGCATTATATACTCTTTTGTAACTCTTGATTTTTGACTTATAATTGGACCATGCAAGCCCTACAAATTCTACAATTCACTTGTTTTCCTGTCCACAACAATGTTCCAATTTCCAATATCTAAGGCTACTAGTCAAATTATTATAATCATAATTGCCATATACATTTCCTAGTCCCAAAGACTCAAACACAAAAACTTCATGTGATATTCCTAGAATAATAGGACACAGACTATGTCTCATCTGCACATCTTTTATCCCCTAATTTTGCTGTCTTATGTCATCATGATTACATGCTACAGTTGTTAAGCTTCAATGGTGAGTCCATCTGCATGTTACATAATAAATACAATTGATGCATTCCTCTGCCCCTGGTCCCATAACTACCCATTCTGGGCCCTAGGTCTAGTTACTTACACTCCCAACAAAAACATACTGTATAGAAGTTTGTCCAACATACTAGAAAGAAAAAAGTATGAAAGTGGAGGCTCAGGATAGAGGAAGGGAAGTAGATATAAGCAGACACTTCAGACAGGTTATTATCAGCTAATGTACTCCTCTGCCTTTCCCCTAAATACAGTAAACCTGTACCAACCATACCCTGATAGTAGTGGTTTGGCCTAGCTTCTTGCTTCTATTTAGTAAGTGAAATGTTACTGGGCTCCTGTTTAGAAACTTGTAGTATCATGTGATCCAGGGAATTTCCCCTACCCAATAAGAGGATACCATCCTTTTAATGTCTGGAATTGGTATGTCTCCCTTGTAATCATCTGGGTCTAAGTCAAGCAATGTCTCATCTGGGTATTCTCCAAAGAACAGAAAGCCTCTTAATAAGGACCCTTTATCCTATATGTATCTATAGGCTTAGGAGATAACTGACATGTTTACAAAGGGTATGTGATGGTGATCAGACCTAGACCCCAGAATAGGTTAAAATGACTCTACAATTCAGTTCAACAAACACTTGCTAAAACCCTATTAAGTATAAGATACTATGCTAGTGTGCTAGGTGAAAACTAAACAGTCCCTGCCCTCAAGAAGCTTATAGTCTATTATAGTGAGGGGCAAAGAGGAGGAGATGAGAGAACTATGATATGTTAGTCATACAAGTCAATCATTAACAAGCATTTATTAAGTGCCTACTATGGGCCAGGCACTATACTAAGTGCTGAGCATACAAAGAAAAGTACCTGCTCTCAAGGACCTCACATGAAAGAGACATGAAAACAACTATGTACAAACAAAGAGACAACAAAACAACTATATGCAAAGAAGATTCTGTGTGTGTATTGATAAATTGGAGATAATCAATAGAGGGAAAGACGGGTAGGTTAGGTGTTAAGAAGACTGGAAAGGTTAGGAGGAGGTCAGGTTGTAAAGGGATTTGAATGCCAGAGAATTTTATATTTAATCTTAGAGTTGAACTACACCCAAAAAGCTATTAAACTGGGTATACCTTTTGACCCAGTAATACCACAACTAGCCTGAGAAGACCTGTACAAAGTGATACAAAGTGAATTGAGCAGAACCAGGAGAACAATATATATATGTATGTATGTATATGTATATATGTATATAAAATAACAGTAATACTGTGAAAACTGTCAACTTTGAAAGATTCATTAATTTTGATCGACCCAAATAACCAACCACAGTCCCAAAGGATTCATGATGAAACATGGTACTCACCTCCAGAGAAAGAATGAATTGGTTCACAAGGCAAACTGAAGCATATTTTCTTTTCCTTTCTTTTTCTTTTTTTTTGGACACAGTTAATGCAGGAATATATTTTGCATGATTGTACGTATTTGTAAGATTTTGTTTTTCTAGTCTTCTCAATGAGTAGAGGAGGGCAAGAATTCAGAACTGAAAATAAAATAAAGTTTAAAAAAATCTTAGAGGTAAAATGGAGCTACTAAAAATGACTGACTAGGGGGCAGAGGCAAAGGAGCATTGAACATATACACATATAGTTTGGTGTAGAAATATATCAAATTCAACAGGGAAGAAAGTGGAGATGGGGAGGAGAGAGTTGGCTATATTAAGAGGGAAGATGGTGCTAGAAGAGAATAGTTGCAAACAAAAGAAATTTCCTGATTCTAAACAGAAGAGTAAATGGGGGTGCCCATTAATCAGGGGATAGATGAACCAATTATGATATACAGATTAATGGAATATTACTGTATCATAAAATATGATGAAAGAGGTTGTTTCAGAGAATCCTGGGAAGTATGAATTGATGCAGAGTGAAGTGAGCAGAACTAAAACAATGTATATAGTAACAACAAACTTTGTAAAGAAAAGCATCTTTGAAAAACTGAAGAACTCATCAAAACAATGACCAGTCACATTTCCAGAAGACCGATAATGAAGCTTTTTACATACATGCCAGAGATGATGAACTCAAGATGCAGAAAGAAACATATTTTTAGATATGGTCACTGTATGGATTTGGTTTGCTGTATCATCCTTTTGTGTTACGAGGTTTTTTTTCTTTCTATCTTTAATGGAGAGAGGAAGAATGAGGAGAAAAGAGATCGGTAATAGTAATATCATAAAAAGAGGGCTATTGAAATATTTTTATAATGCACAGAAAAAAACAGAAGGAAGGATATACAAATAGGAAAGTTTTGAAAGTGATGTATGGAATTTATTATATTTTTTAAAGCAAGCAGTATGAAATGAGGCAGTTTCATATATAATCTGTTTTTGTATATTCTGCTGTATATATAGAAATGCTTATTTTTGGGCATTTAAATTTATAATAAAAAAAATTTTTTTAAAGATTTTACAGTTACAGTATGACTTTTCTTAAATTTACTTTAAGAACTGTTCACATCTCAAGGGGGTGTTCTCCAGCGTCAATAATACCAACAAGTCCTACACTCTATTAATGTGGAATATTCACATTAGAAAATATTGGTCATGCCTATTGTCAGTGTTTTATGAAAAGCAGCTATAAAGAATAAGAAGTTGTCAAATTCCATGTTTGACTCTAGTCAAAGTCAGTTGTTGGAGGATGGAAAAAGAGAGTACTTTACCACTACAGGCAAGATTACAGAAAACAACAGCAACTGCAGCAACAGAGGTGATGAAAACAACTTAGAAGATAAGAGCCTCTGGGACCCGAATCTGTCATCTCAACGGAAAAGATATTTGTCCAAGAGGAAACTGGAGAGTCTGTGTAGTGTGAGTGTGGTGTATAAAATGCTGGATTTGGAGTTGGGAAGACCTGTGTTCAAATTAGCTGTGCAACCATGGGCTCATAACTTAACTTTTCTGAGCCTTTGATTCCTAATCTGCAAAATGGAGATCTCCTAGGCTTGTCAGGAGACTCAGAAGCTTTTGTTGTTACTACTAGAAACTGAAGTATAAGAAGTGGCCTGGTCTGCATGTCATGTTACAGCTGCAAGAAGTGTGGTTAGCAATGTTCCTACTATGACGCAACTGTGTGAGGAGTAACAGAGGTAGAAAGACAGTGTGTATGTGTGGTAATAGCTCAGCCAGTAAACCAGGAAGCATGATAACAGTAGAACAAGCCCTGGATTCAGGGGCAAAAAACCATGGGTTAGAATTCTAGTTGCTACTTCACTTTTTTTGTAGCTTTGAACAAGTCATTTAATCTGCCCCTTACCTGTAAAATGAAAGGGTTAGACTATGAGGTTCTAAGGTCCCATCTACCTCTGTGTCACTGTTTCCATGATCCAGGCACATTTTCAACATTCTGTTTAAAAACAGACCTACATGAAACAGAAATAGACCTCTTATGAGCTGAGGGTCTTGTGGATGGCAATATTTATTCTTAAAAAAAAAAAAAAGACTAAGCACATTACAACACTGTAATGGGACCATGATAGTTTCTGCATTGTCAGTGGATGTGGGTTTCCATTCCTGTTAATCCTTCCAGATTAAGTGGCATAACTCTTCTGAATTTTCTTCAGTAAGATTTGGAGCTGTCAGGTGTTAATATGCTTAGAATAATTGAGGCAGAGTCTCAGAATAAGCATAATGTCAGAAATAAGACAAAGTTTTCTCTGAACATTTTGATAACATACTCCGTCTGTATAGAAATACTGAATCCTTACCATGTGGGGAATAGCACTTCCAAAAAGATACTAGTTACTCACACATGTACTCTCTCCTGATAGCTTCCCTATAAGTTTTAGGGCACCATGGAAGAGACATACAGACATGCCCACATTAGGGGAACTGTTGCCTCAGGAAACCTGGAAAATGCTGCATTACCCTTCCTACAATACAGAGGCTCACCCAGTTCTTACTCTCACTCTGTGGTCAATTCCAGTAGTCTAAAGATGCCAAATTCATTAAATCTACTTGCTTATCCTTAAATATTCCTGGTAATGCTGACACCAAAAATTGTCTTAAAGGTGTTAGCAGTGGAAAATGCTGAATCAACCAACTACTCAACTTTTAACATAATTGATTGCTGGCTATGATGCTGACCACTTCTCTGATAATAATGTGTTAACACTAGGGAGTTGAGACTTTTCATTTGTGTTTTAAGAGAGCAGAGATACCTGGTTGGGGACTTGTTTGTTCTTATTCTTCTGTGTGTATTAGGTACAAGCCAGGAATATGACCTAGCTTTTTCTGTGATGAGATCTGGCCTCAGGCTATGTTTACTGAGTGAATGTCTTAGGTAGTAGGATCATTGTGAGACTTTCTCCTTACCAGAGAAAATAAGGGATGTGGTCATTGACACCTAATTAGAATTGTCTTTTAAGATTTGGCCTTTTTCTCCAAAGTTTCTCCATTTTTAGAATGTTATTTTTAACATTTGGTTATGATTAAAAGAATTAAAAGAATTGACTTTTTGTAAAATTACAATAGTACTATATTACATCATAATAGTATAAGACAGCTCTCTGAGATAGTAGAATGAACACTGATTCTAGCTTAAAGTCAGAGGACCTCCAAATCCTGTCTCTGATGATTACTATCTGTATGGCATTGGGCAAGTCACTTATCCTCTCTGGGCCTCATTTTATTCAACTGTAAAATGAGAGGGGTGTTCTCTGATCCCTTCCAGTTTTACCTCTATGAAGAAATTAGAATTCAAGACTTTGACCAATGCTTTGATAGATCTGTGGCCTCTTAATGTAGGTAGTCTCTCAAATGAAACTGTTGGAATCAAGAAAGTCAAATATTGAAGTATCTTTTTCTAAACTATTACACCTCTCCTTTTTTTTTCATATTCCATTCTCATAGGGAGAATCACTACAATGAGGCTAGGGTTTTTAACTGGATCCCCAACTAAAACTTTTATGTATATATTTTGATGTGTTTGTGAAAGTAAAATAGAGGGAAGGATAACAGATCCTGACTGAATGCTCTGAAGCATTTCCATTGACTAACAAATCCACACCTTCACCCACGGTACAGTTGAGTAGGTAGATAGACAGATAGACAGACAAATAGATAGATAGATAGATAAAACATTTATTAAGCACTTACTATGTGCCAGGCACTGTGCCAAGCATTGGATATAGGGAACCATTTGATTCTCAAAAAAGATACACAAATTTTCCTCCTATATAGTATTTCTTTTCAAATGATGATGAGAGCCTAGGTCTCTAACCTACTTGTCAAAGAATCCTATCTATTATTATAGCACCTCACATTTGCATAGTGCTTTATTAGTTTACAAAGTGATTTTTTTTCATAAAATAACCCTGTGAAGAAAACAGAAAAAATATAATTATTCTTGACTTGCAGTTAATGAAATTGAGGCTTCGAAAGATTAAGTGACACTCCCAAGGTCACATAGCTAGTAAGTGATACAGCCATAGTTCAAATCACTTACTAGCTATGTGACCTTGGGAGTGTCTAAATCCAATACTTTCTCTACTACATTATGCTAGCTACCAATATTGCTTAAATATTAATACAGATAATTAGAGGCTAAGCAGTAGCTAATACAATTAACTTAAAATTAAGGTATCTCAGAGTATATTATGGTAAAACTCATCTAAAAATGTAATGCTTATGTAATACTTTTAAATAACTACCTATATATAAATATATTTAGTTGTAACTAAGTCAAAATTATGGAATGTCAGTAGGGAATTTTATTAATGGTTTTATTTAATATAAGCAATAATTCATGAAGAGATTCCTTGAGTATATTAAAGTGATTATTATTAACTGTGAAGATATACTGAAAATAATAAAGAATTAAATGGCAAAATTAAGTAGTTGAAAGTGGTTGCAATACTAATTCAAATTGATAATTTTATTCAGTGAAAATTATATATTGCTAATAGAGCAGCAGTTGAGATTCTCCCTAGTTATTGGCAGTTCAGTCAGGAATCATGTATGGCATTCTTTTTTTGCAACCCATTTTAATGTGTCCCTGTTAGCACTTCTCCTTGCCTTCTGACCTGACTTTTAGTTTCTTTCTACTCAATGGAAGATAGCAAAGAAAAATGAACTGTTTGAGAATAGTTTTTGAGGGTTTGAAATAACCTTAGCTCACTTAATTCCTGCTCAAGTACCACCTTATCCATAGGATTATAGGAACATAAATATAAAGATGAAAGGACTCCAGAGGCCATGTAGCCCCAACCCTATCATTTTACAGATGTAGAAACTAAAGCCCAGTGAGGTTAAAGCCACACATTTAATAACCATCAGAGGTGAAATTTAAACCCCAGGTCCTCTGACTCCAAAGCAAGAGGTTTTCTAGATCTTCCTAGATCAAGGGTTCTTAACCTTTTTTGTGCCATGAATTTCTTTGACAATTTGGCAAAGCCTATGAACTCTTCTCAGAATAATGTTTTTAAATACACAAAATAAAATACATACAATTGCAAAGGAAACCAATTATATTTAAATATTATTATCAAAATATTTTTAAAAACAAGTTCATAGACCCCAGGTTAAGAGCTCCTTTTGTTGCTGTTGTTAAGTTGTGTCTGACTCTTCATGATACCATTTGGAGTTTTCTTGGCAAAGATACTGGAGTAGTTTGCCATTTCCTTCTCCAACTCATTTTACAGATGAGTCAACTGAAGCAAACGGGATTAAGTGACATGCCCAGGGTTGCACAGATAATAAGTGTCTAAAATACTTCTGCTAGCCTATCATATTTTTTAAATTTACGTGACAAGTGTATAATGAAATCTTTCTTACTTGGTAAGATGAGGCAAGAGAAGTATTGTAGAGCAGGGATCTAGTTTAGAACAAAGCAAGCACAGTTTAAGTTAATTGCATCCCCTTCCCCAGGTGAACTGACCTGAATATATAGGTCTTTCCTTAGGATGAGAACCATGTAAGGATTGTCCTATCTGTGTATATTCAGCTTCTTCAGGAGAACTTCCCTGCAAGAAGCTTTTACCTGGTCATTACCCAATACATCCTGGAGAGAAGTTGTGTTCATTTGTACTTCTGCTTAGTAAATTAATTGCTTACCAGAGGTGTCCATTGCACCAGAAAAGGACAAATACCACCACCACCACCACACACACACACACACACACACCCTTCCTGGCTTTAAATGTATGATCCTATGATCTCTACCAAAAAAAGGAGGGGGGAGAGGAAAGGATTCACAATTAAATGGCACTCAAAATCAAAGTTCCTTTATATAACTAGGATTTTTCTGACAGTCATATACAGAATTCAAATAGTAAAAGTATAAAGAAAACATTATTTTCATTTTACATAATAATAGCTAGTATTTAAAGCATACCATTGACAAAATGCTTTACAAATATCTCATTTCAAGAAAGTAATAAATGAACACATTTATATATTTCATGATAACTTAATGAATTGGAAGAGTTCACACAATACTTAAGTGCTTAACTTGCTACTAGGAAATGAAGGAAGCAATGAGGAGACTAGAGTATGTGGTATGAAATGAACTAAGAATAAATATTTTAAATTCTTTATAGTTAGAAACAAATCTATTTTAGCAAACTAATATAGGAGGTAAGATAATAGGTAGAATTAAAAAGTAAGGGTAGGGCAGGAGAAAGAACATAAAGTAGGAAAGAGGAAAAAGAGAAACAGAAAGATGAATTAATAAATTAATTAAAAAGCATTTATTAAGTACTTACTATATGCAAAGCATTGTGCTAAGTGCTAGGGATGCAAATTGAAAAGCTGGACAGTTCCTGTTCTCAAGGAGCTCATATTCTAATGCAAGAGACAACATAATATAACAGATTTCAGCTTAAAGTCAGATGGAAAAGTACTATGGTCCTTATGGTGCTGCAGCAAATGCATCTTCTTTAATAAGATGATTTTTTAAATGGTAATTATTTAAATAATTAAATTGATTTTTTTAGTTGTCCATTTCTAATGTTGAACCATTTGACAGTGCCAAATACTTTGGTGGCAAAACAAAACAAAAACAAAAAACATTCTGGCTCTCCAAAGCTCTGGCTGCTGAGGAGGGCTACAGCAATTGCAGAGACATCAGGCAGAACACATCTTCATAGGAGTGGCTTCCTAAGATGATGGCTTTGGGGGCTGGTCTGGGGGTACCATTATTTCCAAGGTTCTTAGGTTCAAGGTTGTTGGCTATTTCCAACCTCTCTGAGGGGCAGTGGTGGTAGAGCTGCTGATACTGGTTTGATTGCCTGGCACATGCCACCTCCTGTCTAGCCCTCATAATGCCTTGCTGCTTTAGCTAGGCTAGCTTGCCAGCCCTATAGGAGGTGAATATAAATACATATAGACAAGGGAGAAATATTGCTTTCTACTTGGCAGCAGACCCTGCATTCAATGGTTACTGACCCCAACATCTCCAACTAGTATCCTATCTAATCTGCTATCATATAGCTTATATTTCCATCTACAGTGTAGTATAATAGGTCAGAAAAACTGGGTTTCAATTTCAGCCCTGACACTTATTAGATATGTGATGTTGAACAATTCACTTATCTTCCCTGAGCCCCAGTCTCCTTGTCTGTAGAATGGTAATGATTATATTTATACAATCTGTGCCTCCATGGAAGCAGAGGACACCACATCCCTGCTAGCCATCTTGTGTAACACTTATGCATATCTTTCCATCAATCTGCCACTGGGGATCCTCCCAACAGACTGGAGGTCTTCCTCTAGAGCTCCTGACATCATATTGCTACCATTGAACAAGCAGACTATCTATTGGTTATTCCATACAACTGACCAGCCCACCCTCTTGTAGTCATATATATTTCTAAGTACATCCTTTGCAGTACTTCAACTTTATCTTGAGCAATTACTAGTTGGTAATGTAATGGAGTCTGATAAAACTCATCAGTCAGTCAGCTAACATATATTTTAAACACCTACTTTGTGCCTGGCACTATGCCAAGTGCTAAGGATATTAAAGAAAGGCAAAAAAATAGTCCCTGCTCTCAAGAAGCTTACAGTCTGATGGGGGAAAAGTTTGGAACTCAATTTGGGACAAGTTGAGTTTAAGATGTCTACAGGACATCCAGCTTGAGAGTTATAGAGGCAGCTGGAGGTGGGAGACTAGAGGTGAGGAGGAAGGTTAGGTATGGATAAGCAAATCTGAGAATCATCAGAAAAGAGATAATAATTTAATCAATGGGAGGTAATGAGATCCCAAAGTGAAAGAGTATAGAGGAAGAGGAGAAGATGGCCCCTGACAGAACCCTGTGGGATACCTGTGCTTAGTGGACATCACCTGGAAGAAAATCCAAAAAAGGACACTGAGGAGTGGTCAGATAGATAGGAAAACTATGATAAAAATAGTTACAAAAATCTAAGAGAAAAGAGTCTGAAGGAGAAGAAGGTGATTGACAGTATCAAAGGCTGCAAACAGGTCAAGAAACATGAGGATTGAAAAAAGACCATTAGATTTGCAATTAAGAGATTATTGAGAACTTGAGGTCAGAAGCCAGACTGCTGAGAGTTAAGAAGAGAGGGTGAATAAGGAAAGACACCTATTATAGATGGCATTGCAAGGAGTTTAGCCACAAAAGACAGAAGAGATATGGAAAGGTAAGCTAGCAAGAATAGAGGGATCAAGTGAGGGGTTTTTGAGGATGAGGCAGACATAGGCATGTCTATAGGTGGTAGATAAGCAGCTAGTAGACAGAGAGAAATTGAAGATAAGTGACAAGGGATGACAAAGGGAGAAATCTGCTGGAGAAGACAGGATGAAATGAGATCACTCATGAATGCAGAGCCATTTGCCTTGGCAAGCAGAAGGGCCACCTATTCATGTGAGGTATGGATGGAAGCAAAGAAAGTGGTAAAAGTGGTAGAAAGTTATATCTGCAAAATCTGAGATGGAAAGAAGAGAGAAGAGGAAACTCTCAGTGATTGGCCTTAATTTTTTTCAGGAAAATATGAAGCAAGGCTCTCAGTTGAGAGAGTGGAGAAAGGAGGAACTATAGGAAATTTGAGGATGGATAAAAAGGTTTGGAAAAGCTGCTGGGGTGAATTGCTCTATTGTCTTTTCAATGACCCTCAAATTTAATTCTATGGATACTGTGTTCTACCATTTCTTACCACCACACTACAATATCTGAGTAATACTGTTTTTAAGAAGATAGATTTTTGTTTCAGGGACAAGTTTGGGGTCATTAAAAGCACTGCTCAATTCCACAAAGCCAACCTAGCTTTCACTCTTATATTCAATTCTGGAATTAGCTCATTGTCCATGTGCAATATTTGTCCCATATCGATATACTGATGGAAGATAAGTCCTAATAAACCTTAAATTACTGTTTTAAAAAATGTGTTATCATTATTATATTCCCTCCCCCATCCACCTACAATCAGGCCTCAGGCACTTGCTAGCTGTAGTGTGACCCTATTTGCCTCAGTCTCCACAACTGCAAAATGGGTGATAATAGCACTTACCTTGCAGGGTTGTTGTGAGGATCAAATTCTCATTTGTAAATTGTAACATGTGTTAAGCACTTAGTACAGCGTCTGGCATATAGTATGTGCTATACAAATGAGTATTCCCTTTCCTTCCCTTTCCTCTTCACCCTTCCCTGGAATCTTAAGAATCTAGAAAGATTCTGGATTTAAGGAAGCAAGAAATTAGAAGACCTGGGTTCCAATATCTGCTATAGTTTTATTATTTGTCTTACCCTAATGATCTGAAATTCTCATATACAACACATATTTTCTGAAAGGATATATCCAATAATGCTACATTATCCCATGTGTATGAATATAGCAAAAGGCTGTGCTTCATGATTAATCCTAATTGCTTCTAAACAGCAGTGAAGAGTTTAATAATCCTCTGCATGGTGTTCAGTTAACCTTTATAAAATTTCGCTTTTGGCCTCAAACTTTAGGCTCTTTTTTCTATTTAATTTTTGAGTCAATTTTTTTTTAACTTTGCTTCCACTCTCTGCTAATTAAAATTAACATTCTCATTTGTTTCCATTATGATTATCTAGTGTAGGATGTCTGTTGCCCAACAACCCTAACTCAGATAGAATATATTTATATATATATGTAGATGATGCTACTTTGAGTGACCTTTTTTTCTGGGAAAAATATAGATAGAGTGGAAAGGAAAATGTTATTTAAGAACCATGTTGTATTCTTCTTGTTCTTAGAGAAACGTAAACCCTCATCAGCAAGTGTCAGGTGTGCTACACCAGCTTAGTTTTGTATTTTCGATAAAGATCACTCCCTTGTGACTTGAAGTCGGAAATCAACTTAAAAAAATAATAAGGATCAAATCAAGCTCTACCTCAACCTGGTGGCAAATTGGTTCCTGGTAAATTCTTTGGAATAACTTATCCATTCACAGTCCTCCGTTTTTTCATTTCTTTTGTTAAATTAGCTACTGAGAAATTAGCTATGATTATAATTTATTACCCAGTATAGTTAAAACCCTTGTGATGCTTTTGTTTCTCAATTGTGTCATGAAGGTAAGGAACCAAAAGTCTGTCTTTCCATTATGTGCTCCTTCCAATTATTCTCACATTGGCTAAAGCTGAGGAACCACAGTGTGTTTTCACATGCTGTGTCACTAATAACTTCAGTCGTGACTCAAAGTTTCCGCAGGAGTGATATTCCCATTCCTGCAAGCCCCTGCTATTGAGGCAGAATCCTAGGGTATATGTTAGGACTGCTGAGCAATTTATTCTGAAACTTTATTTCACATTGGCTGATGGGAATATTACTTATTAACAAAAACTCCTAACTTAGGGGAGGAGGGAAAAACTTTTGTCCAATGATCTCTCACATTTATCTCCTCTCCACTCATACCTGGCTGTCACTCATAACTCCTCTCACCTGGCCAATTACAGGCATCTCCTAATTGTGCTCTCTGCTTCTGCATTCCTCTCCACAAGCTGCTAAATTAATATTCCCAAAGCCTAGGTCTGACCATCTCACTTCCAGCTCTAGAATTTTTAGTGGCTCTCCATTATCTTGAGTATAAAAACAAACTCCTGTTTGACATTTGGTTGTTGTCCTTGGTTCTCAAAGAGGACCAAAATGACATCACCATGTTGGGGTCAAGGTACAGTGTGTACTACTGTGGCTGATCAGACCAATACTAACTCAGAAGGCCCTGCCACAGGTCAAGCACAAATAGTCCATATGAACATTTGGTGTGGAGAGGTCTCTAAATTTGCATATCTGACATTTCTTTTAAGCTACTACAATTCTGCTTTGCTCATAGAGCACAGAACCTCCTTTGATGGGGGCATGGCCCGATCCTTTGCCAGTGTCTCTCATGGCTCACAATTAATTACAAAGTTCTTGAGAAAGACCTTAAGAGTGTCCTTGTGTCACTTCTGATCTCCATGTGAATGTTTGCTTTGTATGCGTTCTCCATAAAATAGTCTTTTAGGCAAATATATATTTGGCATTCAATTAATGTGGCTAGCTCATTAGAGTTGTACTCTCCGCAATACAGTTTGAATGCTTGGCAGTTCAGCTCAAGCAAGGACCTCAGTAGGGGCAGCTAGGTGGTGCAGTGGATAGAGAACCGGCCCTGGAGTCAGGAGGACCTGAGTTCAAATTTAGATACATGATACTCACTAGCTGTGTGACTCTGGGCAAGTCACTTAACCCCAATTGCCTCGCCAAAAAATAAATAAATGTTTTGAACCCCAAATGCCTCACCAAAAAAAAGAACTTCAGTGTCTAGTACCTCACCTTGCCAAGTGATCTTCAAAAGTTTTCTAAGACAATCTAAATGGAAATGACTCAATTCCCTGGCATAGCACTGGTATCACTGTCCAGTTGCATAAGCATACAACAATGAGGTCAACACAAAGGCTCTGTAGACCTTCAGTTTGGTAGGTAGTCTAATACCTCTTCTCTCCCACACTTTCCTTTAGAGTCACCCAAACACTGAGCTAACTCTGGCAATGTATATGTCAATCTCATCATCTATGTGGACATCTCTGGACAGTATAATGCCAAGATAAGTGAACTTATTCACAGTATTCAAAATTTCCCCATTTGCTGTAACTGATAGTTCCACATATGAATAGTGTGGTGCTGGCTGGTGGAGAACCTCTGTTTTCTTGGTGTTAATTGTTAGGCCAAAATTAGCACAAGCAGCAGAGAATGGATCCATACTTTGTTGCATCTCAGCCTCAGAGGCTGCATTGAGTGTACGATCATATGTGAACAAAAAGTCATGTACCAAACTCTCCTTCCACTTTAGTCTTGGCCTGTAGCCTTTTCGAATTAAATAACTTACCAACAGTACAGTAGCTGACCTTGATGGAGTTTTCATCCTCATTGAAGGCATTTGGCAACATTGCTGAAAACATCATGCTAAAAAGTACGGAAGCAAGCACACAGCCCTGCTTCACTCCACTGGTGATTGGGAAAGTGCAAGAGCATCAGCCATTATCCAGAACCCATGCAAGCATGCCATTATGGAACTGGCACAGAATACTGATGAACTTCTCTGGGCAACCAAGTTTTGCTATGATTTTTCACAAGCTCTCATGACTGACTAACAAAGGGGTTGGTCAAATCAATGCATACTCTGTACAGACCTCTGTTCTTCACAATCTCTCTCCAACACATATTTCCAGGGATTTCATATTACTCTCTATCATGAACTCTCCATTCCAGCCCAAGTGGCCTATTTTGTTCCCTGTACACAAAATGCCATTTCTTACCTCTGAGCCTTTGCACAGAGACTCTAGCATCTTTGCCTGGAATGGCCTTCCTCTTCACTTCTACCTTCAGAATCCCTACCTCCCTTTATGTCTCCACTTAAGTGTCACTACTTTGCATTTATTTCTTTGTATATGTTTCATGTTTATTTATCAGGATACATATTATCTCCTCCCCTAGAAGAATGTACCATCTTTGAGGGTAAGGACTGTGGTATTTTTGTATCCCTAACTCCAAGCACAGTGTCTGATACAATTATTGATACAAGTGTCAATACAAGTGTCAGTACAAGTGCTTGTATTCAATTAAATTCAATTGATCTAGAGGTACTTTGGAAATCTCTTAGTTCATTTGAATCACCCCAAACTAAGATGAATTGAACTTTTTTGACATTTCATAAATAACCTATTGAAAAATAGCAAAGTTATTTGTATATAACATATTTCTCATAATACAATCATAGAAAGTTAGATTTCAAAAGATCCACAGAGATCATCTGACCCAACACCAATGATGCAAGGGACAGAGTGCTGGATTTAGGTGCAACAGACCTAAGTTCAAATCCCAGTACCACCTACATAAACTTGAGCAAGGCATTTAACCTCTCTGTGCCTCGGTTTCTTTATCATTAAGAATGAAAGAATTAGGCTAGATTACTCCTAAGGTCCCCTGTGGATCTAAATTTATAACGATTATAATTTTTATTATTTTACAAATGAGAAAGTTGAAGTCAAAAGAAGCTATAATCTGCCTAAGACCAATTAGTGGCAGTGGTAAATCTTGAAAATGGGTCTTCCAATCCTTAGTCCAGCACTTCAATTACCACAATATGCCGCCTCTAAGAGTTACAGAAATTTAGTTTTTTAAAAAGTCCAAACACATACCAAAATTTTTAGATGTTTGTATGGTTTTATTAACAGTATGACTAATTGTTTGGTATCACTACTAAGAACTAAACAAAAGAAAATGAACTTGCATGACAGCAAGAAGTATCATAAATTTAGAGCTGTAAGTAACCTTAGAAGCCATGGAGTCAAATCCCATCATTTTGTGGATTAGGAAACTGAGACACAGGGAGGCTAGGTGGTTGGTCTGGGGTCACATAATTAGCAAGCGTCTGAGTCATGGTTTGAACAAAGCCCAGAGTCCTATTCACCATGCCAAAAGCAAGTGTAGCAAAACCCTTGGGAGACAAGGACATCTTTTGACATTATAGTAACATATAATATAAAATGCTGATTTGCTCTGGTAAACGTGCAGTGCTTTTGATGTCCACAAAGATGGAAACAGGTCTATCTTTTTAACAACAATATTTTTCTGGTGATGAGTTCAGCCTTGAAGTCAGGAAGACCTGGGTTAAAGTCGGCCCATGATAATGGGCAAACCACTTAACTTTTCAATGTCTCCAGGTAATTATCTAAGACTCTAAATTGTAGACAAGCTGCTAATCTGCTTTGGTGGAGAGATTTTCTACAGTGTAGCTCCCTAAACTGATGAAATCAAAACATATCTTCCAGTGGTTCTATGTGGCTAAAAGTCATATAATTGTATGAAGAATTAGAGTTGAAGATAATCCAAAGGGTAATATGTTCATGCAGTGAACATGAGTAAACTACAATATATTACTGAGAACTGTACATGAGAATTGGTATAAAATATGTTATCAAAGAGATATATAGCTGGGAAAGAAGGTAAGGTTGTCATGTGATGAGAATGAAAGTTAATCAATGGGCAAGCTGCATGTTCCATTCATATCCACATAATTTCAAGAGAAGAGGAAAGTTACCAGCAATGTCAGGTAGATCATCTATTGGGATTTATGGGAGAACATGAACAAGAGTTGTCCAGGATAAAAGGGTATGGAAGGGTTACAATCTGCATTCCTGGAAGAAATACCCACACTGATTAGATTACATATCCACTGAAGTATAGAAGAAGCAGCATAGTTATCCATTATATAAAAGGTCATCAGGGAATTAAGTGTTCCACATTCGGGAATTTTTCAGATAACTGAACCTCCCCCACACATTTTTAAGATACAAACTTTAGGTAGTTTTCATCTAGTTCTTTTTAAAATATTATGTACTGGGAAGAGACAGGATGGTGGATTAGGGGCAGCCCCTCTAGCTGAACTCTCCCAACATTCTCCTCCAAACAACTTTAAAATAATGCCTCAAATCAAATTTGTGGGAAACAGATCCAACGAAAGGTCAGGGAGAGACATTTTCCAGCCCAAGAAAACTTAAGAGGGCCACCAAAAGAAGTCTGTAACACCTGGTTGGAAGCCTGTCCAGAGCCCACACCTGTGGCCATGGCAAGAGCAGCTGCAGCAGCTTCAGAAGCTCTTAGCCCAGAGATGGTAAGTGGGTAAGACAAATGGTCAGAGAGAGATTACAGGGGATCCTTTGCTGGCACTGGGTATAGTTGGTGCTGATTGGCAACTCTGTTGCCCATAAGCAGTTCTGGGTCACAGTTCCAGGGCAGAGAGGAGAGCCTGTAATCATTCATAAGGGAGCAGGTGACCTAGGTAGAGTTTCAAGGCAGAGAGGAGCATAAGCACTTGTGGCTGCAGAAGAACAGGGGCCCTTCCTGGGAAAAGACCAGGAAAGCAGTGACCACACCTTTCTCATAATCACATTACCATGGAAGCACCAAAATCTTGCAGACCCCCAGAACTAGATAGGAAAGAAGTAGCACAAAAAAAGTCTGAAGTTTGGGACAGTGACTCCCCAGCCCCAGGTGAGCAAAGCCCAACATTAATATAAAGTGCAAAATCAAGAAATAGACTGAAAAATGAGCAAGCAACAAAAACAAAACAAAGAATATGACTATAAAAAACTTCTACTGTGGCAGGGAAGACCAAAACATAAACTGAGAGGAAGACAACACTGTGAAAACAACTACCAAAGAAAAGCCTCAAATAAAAAATTCCTACAAGAAATGAGTGGTAGAGGGAAAATTGGGAAAAGAAATGAAAGTGATGCAAGAAAATTATAAAAAAAAATAATCAAAAGCTTAATAAAAGAGGCACAAAAAATAATGAAGAAAATAACACCTAAAAAAAACAATATTGACCTAATGGTAAAAGAGGCACAAAAAATCACCAAAGAAAAGAACTTCTTAAAAAGCAGAATTGATCAAATGGAAAAAGAAGTATAAAATATCAGCGAAGAAAATAATTCCCTAAAAATTAGAATTGGGCAAGTGGAAGCTAATGACTCCATGAGACATCAAGAAAAAAATAAAGCCAAAAGAATTAAAAATAAAAGAAAATGTGAAGTATCTTATTGGAAAAACAACTGACATGGAAAATAGATCAAGGAGAGATAATTTAATAATTATTGGATTACCTGAAAGCCATGATCAAAGAAAGAGAATACACATCTTATTTCATGAAATTATCAAGGAAAACTGCCTGAAATTACTATGGTGACAGGGAAGATCAAAATACAAATTCAGAAAAGGACAGCATTGTCAATATACCCACATCCAAAACCTCAAAGGGGAATATGAACTGGTCTTAAGCCCCCAAAACCTTCTTGGAAGAGCTCAAGAAGGATTTTAAAAGTCAAATAAGAGAGGAAGAAAAATTGGGAAAAGAAATGAGAAGTATGCAAGACAGAGTCAATAGCTTGGAAAAGTAAGGACAAAATTTGACTGTAGAAAACAAGTCTGTAAAAAATACAACTGGTCAAATGGGGGGGGGGGAGTACACTGAAGAAAACAACTGCTTAAAAAGTAGAATTGGCCAAATGGAGGAAGGAGGCACAAAAACTCACTGAGGAGAAGTAAAACAGGCCATATGGAAAAGGAGGTACAAAATCTAATTGACAAAAACAATTTGTTGAAAATTAAAATTGGACAAGTGGAAGCTAATGACTCTATGAGACAGCAAGAATCAGTCAAACAAAATCAAAAGAATGAAAAAATAGAAGAAAACATAAAATACGTAATTGGAAAAACAATGGACCTGGAAAATAGATCCAACAGAGATAATCTAAAAATTATTGACCTACCTGAAAACCATGATGAAAAAAGAGCCTGGACAGCATCTTCCAAGAAATTATCAAGGAAAATTGCCCTCACATGCTAGAACAAGAGGGTAAAATAGTCATCAAAAGAATCCACCGATCAGTTCCTGAAAGGCATTCCAAATTGAAAACTCCAAGGAATATTGTAGCCAAATTTCAGAATTATCAAGTCAAAGAGAAAATACTGCAAGCAGCCACAAAGAAACAATTTAAATATCGTGCAACCACAGTAAAGATTATGCAGAACTTTGCAAAAGACTGGAGGGCTTGGAATATGATATTTCATAAGGCAAAGGAGCTTAGACTAGAGAAATTGAGCATAATCTTTCAGGGAAAGAGATAGACATTCAATGAAATAGGGGACTTCTAAGACTTCCTGATGAAAAGACCAGAGCTCAATAGCAAATTTGATCTTCAAATACAAGACTCAAGAGAGGCATAAAGAAGTAAACAGGAAAGAAAAAAAAAACATGTTATTCGATAAGGACAAACTGTTTATATCCCTACAAAGGAAGATGATACTTGTAACTCTTGAGAACTGTATTTTTATTATGACATTTAAAAGGAATGTACATAGACAAAAGTCATGGGTATAAGTTGACTTTGATGTGATGATAAAAAAAAATCTAATTAAATGGTGGAAAGGGATTATATTGGGAGAAGAGGAAAGGAGGAGGTAAAAAGGGGTAAATTACATCACACAAAGAGGCACAAAGACCCATTACAGTAGAGAGAAAGAAGGGAGGGAGAAGCATTGTTTCAACCTTACTCTCTTCAGATTTGGCTCAAAGAGGGAATAACATGATCTGTTAGGTATAGAAATCTAATTTACCATATGGGAGGTAGGAACAGAAAGGAGCAAGAAAAGGGAGGGGGCTGACAGAAGGGAGGGCAGACTGAGGGAGGAGGTGGTCAAAAGCAAAACTCAAGTGAGTAGAGAAAGGGAGAAAAGAAAGAGAAAAACATAAATGGGGGAAATAGGATAGGGAGAAAGACACAGATAGTAATCGTAATTGTGAATGTGAATGGAATGAACTCTCCCAGAAGCGGATAGCAGAACTGATTAAAAAATATAATCCTACAATATGTTGTTTACAAGAAACACATTTGAAGCAGAGGGATACACACAGAGTAAAGGTAAAAAGGTTGGAGAAGAATGTACTATGCTTCAGCTGAAGTTAAAAAAAAAAGGTATGGGGAGCAATCCTGATCTCAAACAAAGCAAAAGCAAAAATAGATCTAATTAAAAGAGATAAGGAAGGAAACTACATCCTGGTAAACAATACCATAGACAATGAAGTAATATCATTACTAAACATATACGCATCAAGTGGTATAGCATCCACATTCTTCGAGGAGAAGTTCAGGGAGTTACAGGAAGAAATAGACAACAAAACTATACTAGTGGGGGACCCCAACTTCCCCCTCCCAGAACTAGATAAATCTAACCACAAAATAAACAAGAAAGAAGTTAAGGAGATGAAAAGAATTTTAGAAAAGTTAGATATAGTAGACGTCTGGAGAAAATTTAATAGGGATAGAAAGGAATATACTTTTTTTCTCAGCAGTACATGGCACCTACACAAAAATTGACCATATATTAGGGCATAAAAACCTCACCATCCAATGCAGGAAGACAGAAATATTAAATTCATCCTTTTCATATCATGGTGCAATAAAAATTATGTGTAATAAGGGGCCATGGAAAGGTAGACTAAAAATTAATTGGAAACTAAATAATCTAATCCTAAAGAATGAGTGGATCAAACAACAAATCATAGAAACAATCAATAACTTCATCCAAGAGAATGACAATAATGAGACAACATACCAAAACTTATGGGATACAGTGAAAGCTGTTCTTAGGGGAAGTGTTATATCTCTCAATACTTACATGAATAAAAGAGAAAGAGGAGATCAATGAATTGCGTATACAACTTAAAAAGCTAGAAAAAGAACAAATTAAAAATACCCAGTTAAATACCAAATTAGAAATTCTGAAAACCAAAGGAGAGATTAATAAAATTGAAATTAAGAAAACTATTGAACTAATAAATAAAACTAAGGGCTGGTTTATGAAAAAAAAAAACAACAAAACAGATAAACCTTTGGTTAACTGGAATAAAAGAAAGAAAGAAAACTAAATTACCAGCATCAAAAATGAAAAGGGTGAATTCACCACCAATGAAGAGGAAATTAAAACAATAACTGGGACCTATTTTGTCCAACTGTATGCCAATTAGTTTGACAATCTTAGTGAAATGGATGAATATTTACAAAAATATAAATTGCCCAGATTAACAGAAGAGGAAATAAAATACTTAACCCCATTCCAGAAAAAGAAATTGAATCAGAAAATGAACTCCCTAAGAAAAATCTCCTGGGCCAGATGGATTTACAAATGAATTCTATCAAACATTTAAAGAACAATTAATTCCAATACTACATAAACTATCGGGAAAATAGGCAAAGAAGGAATCCTGACAAATTTTTTTATGATACAAATATGGTGCTGATACCTAAATTGGGAAGAGTCAAAATAGAGAAAGAAAATTATAGACTAATTTCCCTAATGAATATAGATGCAAAGATTTTAAATAAAATATTAGCAAAGAGAATACAGTAACTTATCATGAGGATAATACAGTATGACTAAGTAGGATTTATACCAGGAATGCACGGCTGGTTCAATATTAGGAAAACTATCAGCATAATTGACCATATCAACAACAAAATTAACAGAAATCATATAATTATCTCAATAGATGCAGAAAAAGCTTTTGACAAAATACAACACCCATTCCTATTAAAAACATAGAGAGCATAGGAATAAATGGAGTCTTCCTTAAAATGATAGGTAGCATCTATTTAAACCATCAGCAAGTATCATATGTAATGGGGATAAGCTAGAAGCATTTCCAATAAGATCAGGGGTGAAACAAGGAAGTCCATTATCACCACTGTTGTTCACTATCATACTGAAAACATTAGCTTTAGCAATAAGAGAAGAAAAAGAAATTGAAGGTATTAGAATAGGCAAAGAAGAAACAAAGTTATCACTCTTTGCAGATGATATGGTGGTATACTTAGAGAATCCTAGAGAATTAAATAAAAAATTACTTGAAATAATAAACAAATTATCAAAGTTGCAGGATATAAAATAAACCCACATAAATCATCACCATTTCTATATACTACCAACAAAGGCCAACAGCAAGAAATAGAATGAGAAATTCCATTTAAAGTTACTGTAGATGCTATAAAATATTTGGGAGCATGCCTGCCAAAACAAACCCAGGAACTGTATGAACACAATTACAAAACACTTTTCATACACATAAAGTCAGATCTAAATAATTGGAAAAACATCAGTTGCTCATGGGAAGGCCGAGCTAATATAATAAAAATGACAACTCTACCTAAGCTAATTTACTAATTCAGTATAATATCAATCAAACTACAAAAAAATAATATAGAGAGCTAGAAAAAATAATAACAGAATTCCTCTGGAAGAACAAAAGGTCCAAAATATCAAGGGAATTGATGAAAAGAATGCAAGGGAAGGTCACCTAGGTGTACCAGATCTTAAACTGTATTAGAAAGCAGCAATCATGAAAACTACTTGGTACTGGTTAAGAAACAGACTGGTAAATCAGTGGAATAGGTTAGGCAGGCAGACCCAATTGTCAATGACTATAGTAATCTACTGTTTGATAAATCCCAAAACTTCAGCTTCTGGGATAAGAACTCACTATTTAACAAAAACTGCTGGGAAAAATGAAAAATAGTATGGCAAAAACTAGACACAGACCAACATCTTATACCCTACAACAAGATAAAGTCAAAATGGGTACATGATTTAGACATAAAGGCTGATACTGTAAGCAAACTAGGAAAGCAAGGAATAGTTTACCTGTCAGATCTATGGAGAAGGGAAGAATTCATGATCAAAAAGGAGAGAGAGAACATTATGAAATGCAAGATGGATGACTTTGATTACATTAAATTGAAAAGTTTTTGCACAAATAAAGCCGATGCAACCAAGACTAGATGAGAAGCAGAAATCTAGGAAACAATTTTTACAGCCA
The DNA here is from genome assembly GCF_900497805.2 of Vombatus ursinus. NCBI lineage: Eukaryota > Metazoa > Chordata > Mammalia > Diprotodontia > Vombatidae > Vombatus > Vombatus ursinus. The sequence continues at coordinate 7,871,408 of NW_020954608.1, forward strand.
GTGTCTCGGATAAAGGCCTCATTTCTAAAATATATAGAGAGCTGAGTTAAACTTCTAAGAACACAAGTAATTCCACAATTGATAAATGGTCAAAGGATATAAACAGGCAGTTTTCAGATAAAGAAATTAAAGCTATCTATAGTCATATGAAAAAAAATGCTCTAAATCATTATTGATTAGAGAAATACAAATCAAAACAACTCTGAGGTACCACATCACACCTATCAGATTGGCCAACATGACAAAACAGGAAAATGATAAATGTTGGAGAAGATGTGGGAAAATTGGAACACTAATGCATTGTTGGTGGAGTTGTAAACTGATCCAACCATTTTGGAGAGCAATTTGGAATTATGCCCACAGGACTATAAAAATATGCATACCCTTTAACCCAGCAATACCACTTCTAGGGCTGTATCCCAAGGAGATCATACAAATGAGAAAAGGACCCACATATGCAAAAAATTTATGGCAGCTCTTTTTGTGGTGGCCAAGAATTAGAAATTGAGAGGATGTCCATCAGTTGGGGAATGACTGAACAAGTTGGAGTATATGGATATAATGGAATACTATTATGCTATAAAAAGTGATGAGCAGGCAGACGTCAGAAAAAAACCTGGAAAGACTTACATGAAGTGATATTGGGATGAAATTAGCAAAACAAGAAGAACTTTGTACACAGTAACGACCACAATGTGCAATAACTAACTTTCATAGACTTGGCTCTTTTTTTTTTTTTTCAATTTTTTTTAAGGCAATTTGGGTTAAGTGACTTGCCCAGGACCACACAGCTAGTAAGTGTCAAGTGTTTGGTCTGAGGCCGGATTTGAACTCAGCTCCTCCTGACTTCAGGGCCGGTGCTCTATCCACTGTGCCACCTAGCTGCCCCAATTTGGCTCTTCTTACCAATGCAAGGATCTAAGAGAACTCCAAAAGACTCATGATGACTCATTAAAGAAATGCAAATTTAAGCAACTCTGAGGTACCACCTCACAGCCATCAGAAATAAGAAATTCTAAAGGGGATGAGGGGAAAACAGGCACACTAATGAACTGCTGGTAAAGTAGTGAACTGGCCTGACCATTCTGGAGAACAATTTGGAAACATACCCACAGGGCTATAAAATTGTGCATACCCTTTGACCTCCCTCCCAGGAAGCTAGGTAGCACATTGGATAAAGTTCCAGATGTGGACTCAAAGAAAACCTGAATTTGAATCTGGCCTCAGACTAGCTGTGTGACCCTGGGCAAGTCATTTAATCCTGTTTGCCTCAGCTTCCTCATCTGTAAAATGAATGGGAGAAGGAAATGGCAAACCACTCCAGTATCCTTGCCAAGAAACCCCTAAATGTGGTCACAAAGAGCCAGAAATGACTGAAACAACTCAACAACAATAACAAACAACTCTTTGACTCAGCATCAACACCACTATTAGGTCTGTATCCCAAAGAGATTAAAAAAAAAAAGGAAAAGGACCTAGAGGTATGAAAATATTTATAGCAGTTCTTTGGTGTTAGCAAAGAATCAGAAATTGAAGGGATGCTCATCAATTGGGGAATGGCTGAACAAGTTGTGGCATAAGATTGCGATGGAGTACTTTTGTGCTATAAGAAATGATGAGGGGGTCGTTTCAGAAAAAAACATGACAAGACCTATATGAACTGATGCAAAATGAAATGAGAAGAACCAAGAAATCATTGTGCATAGTGACGCCAATGCTGTAATGATGGTTAATTATGAAAGACTTGGCCACTGTGATCAATACAATGATCCAAGACAAGTTCAAAGGACTCATAATGAAAAAATGCTATCCACCTCCACAGAGAGATAAATTCTCAGTAAAAACTGAAGTAGAATTTTCTTTCTTTATTTTTCTTGCTTTTTTTGAAATATGGCTAATATGGAAATACATTTTGCATGATTTGATATGATATAATATCATATTGCCTGCCTTTTCAGTTGGTGTATGAGGGGTTGATAGGGAGAAAGAGAATTTGGAATTCAAAAATTTTAATATTAAAATAAATAATTTAAATGAAAGAAAATATTATATATTCTGATACCTTCTCATATTGAGCATAAAAAAATGATTAAACTTTTTTATTACTTAGGGTAATTACAAATAGCAATTATTGGTCTCTGATGCAATAGTGACCTATGTAACCATTAAGGTGTATATATAGGACCGCTGTATTTTACCAGTTCTTTGCTTTTGTTTATTCTACTAATTGTCATTTCTTGCTGCTGACAGTGTATCTTTCTCTAGCAATATTCTGCCCCGACCCCATGTCTAATTTACTATTTCTAGTTCACTGTGGTCTAGGAAACCAGTTAACTGGGTTTGTGAGAAATACATGTTAAATGCTTTTAGGTTACAAACAAAGTACTTTACTAAAGAGTAAAATATATGCATTATTTTAGCCATTCAAAAAACTTTTTTTAAAGTATTTCCAGATTTGTAGCTGTAGTTAAGGGATTTAAAGTTGCTAGAGGGGCAGCTAGGTGGCACAGTAGATAGAGCACCAGCCCTGGAGTCAGGAGGACCTGAGTTCAAATCCAGCCTCAGACACATAACACTTAGTAGCTGTGTGACCCTGGGCAAGTCACCTAACCGCATTGCCTAGCAAAAAAATAATAATAATAAAGTTGCTGGAATTCTATGGCTAACTGGGATGCTATATGTCTAAGACTGGAAGATATGTATATACATACATATATGCATGTATGTATATATGGAGGTATAACATGACACAATAGTTCTTTAACATAAAGCTTTTGAAAAATTTGAATAGTATAATATTGATATGAGTTTCATGATAATATCTGGCCTATAATTCTGGGGGGGGTGGAAATGTTAGATTATACAAGTACTCTAGTAATGAATAGCTTTTTATGAATAAAACAGTTTCACTTCAACAATTGAGATGTGACAAAATTACTGAAATGAATAAATATCTATCTATATTGATTTTAAAAATGTTGATACTGCTTACTGATACCTAATAAACTAAACTAAACCAATACCCAATAAACTAAAAAAACTAAGGTTGTATTGGTTACTTCAGTAAGAAGATTTTGTTAAAATACAAAATTTCCATTAACTGGAGAGAAAGCAAAAGGTGCTATTGTCCAATTATTCACAGGCATGGTTTTACATGGTATCATTTCCAATCTGAAAGTCAATACTTGCACACCACTTTAGAACCCAAGTGAGAAGGCCATATTGCTTGAAATTTGTGAAGTACAGATATATATGCTGAGATTAGACAAAATGTTTTATTCTAAAATAAATGCTTAGGTATGTAATATTTAAGTTGCTACTGCTTAAGGAGCCTTGTCCCATTTTCTTCTATTTTCAATTCAAAAAGTGAATTAACACAATGAGATGAAATGCTTTGGTAGCATGCTTATTTACACTCCCTTCTATCTGAGCCTAGAAGGCCTAAAGATGATAAAGGGGACTTTTTTCCGCTATAGTAGGACAAGAATATTAAGGCAGGATAAAACTATGGTAGAAATCAGAAAATTATCATGGACAACAAAGAGAAGACAGAACTACTCAGTTTCTATTCACTTCTATTTTCTCATGATCTTTAGGTTAGAGATGATAAACAGAAAGGATTAACATTGTACTAAAACCCAAGATAAGAATTAGAAAAAATAATAACAAGATTCATTTGGAATAATAAAAGGTCGAGAATATCAAGGAAACTAATGAAAAGAAATGCAGGGGAAGGTGGCCTAGCCATTCCAGATCTTAAATTGTATTATAAAGCAGCAATCATCAAAACTACTTGATACTGGCTAAGAAAGAGAGGGGTGGATCAGTGGAATGGGTTAAGTATACAAGATACAGTAGTCAATGACTATAATAATCTATTATTTGATAAACCCAAAGATTCCAGTTTCTGGGATAAGAACTCACTCTTTGACAAAAAACTGCTGGGAAAACTGGAAAAGAGTAGGGCAGAAACTAGACATAGACCAAAATCTTACACCATATACCAAAATAAAGTCAAAATGGGTTCATGATGTAAATATAAAGGCTGATATGGTAAGCAAACTGGGAGAGCAAGGAATGGTTTGCCTATCAGATTTATGGAGAACAGAAGAATTCACAACCAAACAGGAGATAGAGAACATTACAAAATGCAAAATGGACAACTTTGATTACATTAAATTGAAAAGTTTTTGCACAAAGCCAATGCGACCAAAATTAGAAGGAAAGGAGAAAATTGGGAAAGAATTTTTACAACCAGTGTCTCTGATAAAGGCCTCATTTCTAAAATATGTAGAGAATAAAGTCAAATTTATAAGAATGCAAGTCATTCCCCAATTGATAAATGGTCAAAGGATATGAACAGGTAGTTCTCAGATGAAGAAATTAAGCCATCTATGGTCACATGAAAAAATGCTCTAAATCGCCATTGATTAGAGAAATGCAAATCAAAACAACTATGAGGTACCACATCACACCTATCAATGACAAAACAGGAAAATGATAAATGTTGGAGAAGATGTGGGAAAATTGGAACACTAATGCATTGTTGGTGGAGTTGTGAACTGATCCAATCATTTTGGAGAGCAATTTCGAGCCATGCCCAAAGGGCTATAAAAATGTGCAGACCCTTTGACACAGCAATAGCATTTCTAGGGCTGTATCCCAGAGAGATCACACAAATGAGAAAAGGACCCAAACATACAAAAATATTTATAGCAGCTCTTTTTGTGGTGGCAAAGTATTGGAAATTGAGAGGATGTCCATCCATTGGGGAATGGCTGAACAAGTTGTGGTATATGAATGCAATGGAATACTATTGTGCTATAAGACATGAACAGGCAGACTTCAGAAAAACCTGGAAAGACTGGTATGATCTGACACTGAGTGAAGTGAGCAGAACCAGGAGAACGTTGTACACAGTAACAGCCACATTGTGAGATGGCTAATATTGATAGACTTAACCCTTCTCAGCAATGCAAGCATCTCCAAGGGCTTCATGATGGAAAATGCTATCCACATCCAAAGAAAGAACTATAGAGTTTGAATGCAGATCAAAGCATACTATTTGCTCTTTTTTTTCTTCTGTTGTGTTTTGTTTCCTCTTTCTGGTGGTTCCTCCTATTGGTTCTAATTCTTACTTACAACATCACTAATGTGAAAATGTTTAATAGGAATGTACATGTATAGCCTATATCAGATTGCACACCGTCTTGGGGAGGGAGGTGGAAAGGAAGGGGGAGAAAAATCTAAAACTCAAAAGCTTATGGAAGTGATTGATAAATCAAAATAAATTAATAAGTTAAAAAAAGATATTGGAGCAAAAAATAACCCAAGATAAGTAAGGAGAAAGAGTAAGAAAGAGCATATAGTTGTTCTTAAGTCACCACACACAAAAGTATATTCCAGGATGTTTAAAAGATTTGTGGATGAGATTACTGTTGATGAAGATTAAGGAATCATGGCAAACAGAAGCTTCTAGACTAAAGATGGACAAATACTGTCCTGGTTTTCATTGTGAAATGAACTCACCTAAGAATGTAGTAAGTTCATTTTCACTGGGTGGTCTAAACTGGAAGCTGAATGACCACTTAGACTTACAGAGAGAATTTTTGGTCAGGCATGAATTAGATGATAATCTATGAGTGTGCTTCCAATTCTGATGTGGCAATCCTTTCCATGCAGTGCTTTTTGAGTTGTGCACCTTAGAATATAAGCTCCTTGAGAATAGGTACTGTTTTATTCTGCATTTGTATCCCCAGCACAGTTTCTGGCAAATAGGTGCTTAATAGATGCTTACGGATTGCTTGATTGGCTAATCACTAATTGGCCAACCTGGTGATGATCCTCTTCCAACTTAGCTGATCTTTGGATAAAAATAGCCTGTTGCTGATTCTGTATTGTAAATCTTTCAAACATGATATAACCTGCAGAGTTTATGCTCTGTTTTGAATAGCTTTCAAAAACCAGAATCACCAAGACACAAGGAGACACTGTACAATTTTTTTTTGTGAGGCATTTGGGGTTAAGTGACCTGCCCAGAGTCACACAAGCTAGTGAGTGTTATGTGTCTGAGACCAGATTTGAACTCAGGTCTTCCTAACTCCAGGGCTGGTGCTCTATCCACTACACCACCTAGCTGCCCCTTCTGTTGTGCAAATTTAAGGAGGGATTTAAGTGGATGGCACTGATAGGTTAGAATGGTTCATTGATAATCATAGACAAGCACAGGATAGGGAGCAGATGCATCAAGGACAGAGGTGATGTGGCCTCCCTTTCCCTAACTGTCCCATGGGGCAACATCTTATGTGGTGAGCTAGATAAGCAGGTGGATGTGTTCTCCTGTTGAAGCCCAGACCCACCAGGAGCCAGGGTTCATGTAGTGTTTTCAGACAAAGGGTCTACCATGACAGCTCCCAGATAAGGATCAGGGAGCGTGGATCAGTAGCAAAAGGGTGATTTCTAAAAATTAACCAGGAGGGCCTACTAAGGATGAGGAAGTTGTAAATAACTATGCTTCTTCAGCAAACTTGCTGGAGAGTTTCAGAAGCCAATGATAACCAGAACTAGATATAGCTTACATGTACTAGAATTGCATAACGTGAGATAGCCCTAGAAAAATGAAGCCATAGATTCTTTTCATTATTCAGGTACCAAGTAGGACCTCAATGGAAAATCTTTCCAATAACAAAAATTCTACTGTACAACAGATTCCATACTCCACTATATAGCAATCACCAACTATGGTTAGTGTATATGAAGTCTTTTTTTCAAAGTGAATTCTGAAGCTTTTTTTTTTCTTTTTCCTGAAGCAGTGCGATTCAAATCATCTTCTACGGCTCCTTCAAGGGCCCTAATTTATGTGCTATAAGAGTATAATGAACTACATTCTGCAGTGCAAAAAGTAATTATAAGGCTCGTAGTTAATGGAGATTGTAAGTTGGATAATAACCACTGGTCTGAAAGAATTGTACATGCAGTTTTTGAGTGCCTAGGTACAGGTTCCATCTGGTTGAGGTGCTACTTGCCTGACAAAGAATATAGTTACCCCAGGGTATTACAGCAGAAAGTCTTTAATAATTTCCTGATGTGGTTATAGTTTACATATTTTGAAAACTTGTGAAAGCCTATTTGTTCTGCTTTTACTAGGACAAAAATGGGCATAGTAATATGGTTATAACATAATGAAGGAGATAAGGCCAGAAGTGAATTACATTTTCTTATGCCACAAAATTTTCTTACCCACTCAGCATATCTTTATAGAAACTATGATTTAGGTATTTTAGGAGTATGTAGAAGTGCAAATGTGCTTTCTTCAGTTCCTCCAAGTAAACCTTCTACATGGCTACATTAAATACTGTTGCGTACTTAGCTCTGTTGCGTATATGATGTGTTTGAGAGTGTATTCCCCTGGATTTTTTTTTCTGTATATCTAAAAAAAAGCACTCATTGTTAAAGAATTGAATCATGAAAATTCACTGGTAATATGGCTTAAGTGAGCACATTCCCATAGGAAGACAGATATCTGACAAAGAACTACTTTATGTGCTGTAATCAATAGACCTAGGTAATTAAGCATCATTCCCAGAAAAGGGGTCACCTCTAAATTCACTATGTACAACATTTGAAGGAAATTATTTTACTAGAAATCATATTCTACGATAATAGAGATGTATGGAGTAAACCCAAAATACTTGAATTGTGTCTAAAAAGTTGGCTAGTAGCCAACAAAAGTAGAACTTGTATAATAAACTTCTGAATTTGAATGACCCTGGTTTTTAGCAATAATTTGAGCATATTCTCAAATATTACTACTAATGTGTAATAATGGTTCAATTTAGAGAAAATGTATAATGAAAGCAATGAAATCTATATCTGAAAGGACAGGTTATACCGTTATCCCTTCCATATCGCTACTTTCCCCATGGCTACATTGTGGGTAGGCATTAGAAATTAAATGGGAATTTTTCAATTTTGCAGAAGCTGTAGATGACATGCAAAGGCCAGCAGATGACACAGAGCCTATGACCAAATACTTAACCCAAATTTTATAATAAGGTACTGTGTAAACACCCCATAAAAGAAAAAGAAAAAAATTTACACAAATTTTCCAGATCACAAGGGCACCACACCCCTAACCCCTGTGATGTGGAAGCGACAACTATACAACCTCTGTTTTAAAGGTAGGTAGGAAAAGATGATTGGCCAAAAGTACTATATTTCTATGAATTTAGACTCTAACAAAAATAGCTCACATTTATAGCATTCTTCTCAACCTGCTCAACAAGAGAGAACTGCTTGCCAAAGGAACCTTGACAGAATGTAATCATACCCCATGGAGTTCAAAGTTGAGGAATGGAAAGCTAGGTGCAGTGTGGCACATACCCTAGATTTTAGGATAGCAGATTTCAAAGAGCTCAAACAAAGGAGAGGTATCATATCATATCTGAAGAGAAAGTCAGTCCCAGAAGTATAGGAGTTCTGTATCCCAAAGAGATTTAAAAAAAAAAAAGGAAAAGGATCTATATGTACAAAAATATTCATAGCAGCTCTTTTAGTGGTGCAAAGAATTGGAAATTGAGGGGATGCCAATCAATTGGGGAACATCCAAACAAGCTGTGATAAAATACCATTGTACTATAAGTAACAACAAGCAGTATGCTTTCAGACAAACCTGGGAAAGACACGTGGACATACCTATTTTAAATTCCTATTTGAAACACAAATCTGCAGAGTAGAATAACCTCAAAGACTTTTTAAAAATTCCTTGGCAGTTTTTCAGTGATCACATCACATTAAGTCATTCATACACTGATGGTAAACGTTGTCAAGGCCTGTTGACTGGAATTCATTGACAGCCAGCTTAGTACTCTCTTATCATCCCCTTGTTTATCTTGAATTTCAGTCCTCTACTGAACATTTTTGTTTTATACATTATTTTGAGAAGATAATTATTTTTTAGAGCTAAAAGAAGCAAAGTAAGATTTGAAGGGCCCTAACTTCTTTCTATCGTTCATGATCATTGTTCTATCTACCCCATGCATCTTTTCTTTGACCTATTTCCAGCACCTAATACAGCTGTTAGTTTTTTAAAGCACTTTTTGTGGTCCTTAGTTCATTCTAGGTTACAGTGCTATAATGTTTCTCACATTCCAAAATGGCTATAACCTCCTTTTATATTTATTCTTAATTATCTACTCTTCTTTCTTCTGCCCTTTTCTTTTAAAATCTAAATTGTTTCATAGGATTATGGATTTCAAGTTGGAAGGGAACTCATTCTCTGATTCCAAATCTAGTATTCCTTTATATGTTCTATATGGTTTCTCCATTTGATCAATATAATTTACACAAGAGGAAAAGTTATCATTCAAATGCACTTTGGGTAACAAATTTAATTACATTGCTTAAAAAAAAAGAAAGCTGTTACCTTTCTACTTCTCTTTACAAGGCAGAATCAGATATACGTTTCCTAGCATGTTCACAATAATTATAACCAGAATTTTGAATCCATTAAAACTGAGACCCATAAATATAATCCCTCATCTTATGTTGCTCTCAAAGATGTATTTTCATAGATTCAGTAAAATGAATTATTTCCCATATACATATACATACACACACATATTGAATTTGTAGTCACTAGAACTTTCAGGTTTCTTTAGTGAACTTCCTTTTTAAATTTTTTATTTTTTTAACCTAATACATTAGCAAACATAAACGCTTCAACATAAAAGGCAAAACAATAAAGACTATACTGATATATGAAGCTGTGAACTTCTCTGATACACACAATGTTTTTATACCACATACAGCTTTTTTTTTTTATTTGGTAATTCAGATTTAACCTGGTAAACAATCCCCTGCCTGTTTGTGTCTACTTCAGAACTTCCTTCTGCTCTCTTACATTTATTGTTTTTAATGATTCAGTGATTTTCTTTTCTTTCTTTCCAACACTATCACACCTTTGACTGGAGCACCAAATCTCTCCCCCCCCCAAAAAAACCCTCTGTTGTAATAAATAAGCACAGTCATGTAAAAACAAATTTGATGACAAAGAAGGAAAATGATAAATGCTAGAGGAGCCATGGGAAAACAGGCACACTAATACATTGTTGGTGGTGCTGCGAACTAGTCCAAACATTCTGGAAAGCAATTTAGAACTATGCCATAAAAGCTATTAAACTATGCATACCCCTTGACCCTGAAACACTACTACTGGTAAGAGATCAAAGAAAGAGAAAAAGGGCCCATATATACAAAAATAATTATAGCAGTTCTTTTTGTGGTAGCAAAGGACTGGGAACTAAGAAGATACTCATCTATTGGGGAATGGCTGAACAAGTTATGATATATGAAAGGGAAGGAATACTGTTGGGCTGTATGAAATGATGGAGATGGTTTTAGAAAAACCTGGATAGATTTGTATGCAAAGTGTGACACAAAGTGAAGGGAACAGAATCAGAAGAACAATTTGGACAATAACAGCAACGTAAAGATAATCAACTTTGAAAGACTTTTTAACTCTGATTAACACAATGGTCAACTACTGTTCCAAAGGACTTAGGATGAAACATGCTGTCCCTCTCCCAATAGAGAGCTAATGGGCTCAGAGTGCAAAATGAAACATATTTTCTTTTCTTGTTTTTTTGGATATTTCTAATGCAGGAATTTGCTTTGCATGACTATACATATTTGCATTTTTTCTGTCACTTTTTCAATGAGTAGAAGAGAAGGGAGAGGATACAGAACTGAAAATCAAATAAAATTGAATTTTAAAAAATAAATTCACGAATGGCTATAAGTGAAAATATAAGTCTTATTCTGCACCTTTAGTCCATCACCTCTGTGCCAAGTTGGGATATCTTCTGCAATCATAATTGGTCATTGTGTTGATCACTGTTCTTAAATTTTTCACAATTGTTTTTCTTTAAAATGTTGTGATCACTCTGTAATTCTGTATAATTGTTTCTATTAGTTCTGCTTACTTGATTCCACATCAGTTCATACAAATCCTTCCAGGTTTCTTTGAGGTTATCCCTTTCACCATCTCTTACAGTACAATAGTATTCCATTACATTCATATACCATAACTTATTTAGACATTTCCCAAATGATGGGCACTCACTCTGTTTCTTCTTTTATTATAATAAAAAGTGCAGTTATTGATAGTTATATGTCCATGAGTCCTTTCCCTCTTTCTTTGATCTCTAGTAGTAGTAACATAGGAGTAGTGCCTTTAAGTAAATTACACCCAGTTGAATTTTTGGATATAGTACCTCCGCATATTTTGAATTTACCTGAAGCATAATAAATTCTATGCTAATCTTTTAATTTAAATCTGTTTCAGTTGTTTTTCTGGTAAACAGTATAATATTTGGTTCTTTTTTTAATCCATTTTATATCCTCTTCAGTCTTACGGGTAGGTTCACCCCATTCATGTTCATGATTACTGTTGCTAATTTCTATCTATTGTAACCTCTTCTAGTTTTCTTTTCTTTGTCTCTCTGTCCTCTTTTTTACAAGGAAGAGAGTGGTGGAAGAAGATTGCGATTAATGCTAGTGATCCTCAGTTGAAATTACGTATTTCCATTCCACCATTCCTCTTCTCTTCCCTTCACTCATATCCCAATCACTGGTTCTTACCCATTTTACTGATCTAGAACCAGACATCCTGGAGAATAAAATCAACTGGGCCTTAGGAAACATTGCTAACAATAAGGCTAATGGAGGTGATGGAACCTTCAGCTGAGCTATTTAAAACCCTAAAAGATGATGTTCTTAAAGTGCTGCATTCAATACATCACCAAATCTGGAAAACACAACAATGGCCACTGGATTGGAAAAGACCAGTTTATGTCCCAATTCTAAAGAAAGGCAATACTAAGAAATGTTTGAATTACCAAATAATTGTGCTCATGTCACATGCCAGCAATGTTACGCTTAAGATTCTGCAAGCCAGGCTTCAGCAATATGTGAATCAAGAACTACCAGGAGAGCAGGCTGGTTTTCAAAGGGGCATAGGAACCAGAGACCAACAAAGCTAATGGTAGGATCTATTGTGAATTTTTTAAGGATGGGGGAAACTCCAGCAGCAGAAAAGGAATCAGTAGTTAGGAAAAGACTGAAGATGGAGGAAGGGGTGGTAATAGTTGAGGCAATCTACTGACGAAAAGGAATGTCAGCAAGGGTACATAAAGGGGGTTAGCTATAATGAGAAGATCCACCTCCTCATCAGAAACTAGATTAAAACATTTAACAATGCCTCAAAGGCTCATGCTATATCAACTGACACTGCAATTTTTTAAATCCATAAAGCCAAAGGATGAAAAGTATTTCAAAGCTGAATTATTATAGTTGCATATTATTAAAATAAATTTGGATAGGAGAAATTATAGTATTTTTAATTGCATCAACTGATAAGCAGGATCCTTCAGTGGACATGCTTGGCCCTTCTAGTATTAAAGGAAGAAATATTGAGGGATGATGTCAAGGGTATGTGAGAAGAAGAATTGTGAGACAAAAGTGAGTAGAAAAGAGTGAGCTCCCAAGTAGTAACAGCCTAACAGCCTAGATTTTCTAGGTAAAATAAGAGCAGTGTGAGTTTCATCTTAAGAAGAGAAGAGGGGCAGTTAGGTGGCACAGTGGATAGAGCACCAGCCCTGAAATCAGGAGGACCTGAGTTCAAATCTGACCTTAGATCAAACACTTGACACTTACTAGTTGTGTGACTCTGGGCAAGTCACTTAACCCCAATTGCCTTAAAAATAAAAAAAAAGGGAAGAGGTTTGGAACAGCCTTTGTGATTGATAGGATGGAAAATAAATTTGGGAGGGGTAAAATGATTATTTTGCTGCAGTTTGGTCTATTGAGAGTGGATAACATAAATCTGTAGTGAACCCACTACGAATCATTGGGTAACACTGTCCAGCTCCGTGAGTAGGAACAGAGGATGTAGATGTGTCAGTAACACAATGTTAGGGCTGATTTGATTCATGTAAACTCTATCTGTACATGAATTTAATAGTAGCATCATTTTTAAAATATTGGAGTCATAATCATTGCATATCTCTCCCATTATTTAAGCCTTATTTTATAACTTTATTTCTATGAAAATTTAATTGCAGTTGTATTTACTGAAGTGCTTCCTCTGTCTTGGTAGGTTAAACCCCCCCCCCCCATACTTAACACTCTCTAAATATTTCTCTTCCTCTTCCTAGTTTTTGTAACATATAGATATGCTAATATTTGTGAATTTATCTTGCACCCTGACACTCTGCCTAACCTATTGTCTTCATTTCTTTTGATTTTCTAACTACATCATCCACAAAGCTAGCTTTGCCTTTTCTTTGCCAATGCATGTTTCTTTATCTATTTTTTTGTGTTGCCACAGTTCACATTTCTCTGCAACTGCCATTCCTTTCTCAATGTTCAGTTCGCTATCTTGCTCCCCTGTTCTCAGGGGTCTTCCACTTTCTTCTGGATGAAGATGCCTCATACCTCAACCTTTGACTCAGAGGATGAGTGGTTGCTGGAAATCAACATAAGGAGAAATAAGGAAAATATCAGAGTTTAATTGTTCCATTAATATCAAGTAAAAATTCTATCATTTTTCCTTGTTCTTGTTGTCCTCAACATAGCTGATACTGAACAGTAAGTTCTTTAAAGCAGTCCCATGGCTGTACAGTCAATTTTTCCCCCATTCTCAACTACTGGTTTGGAATAATGTGGGCATGGCCTTAGTCCAAAGTAGACTAATATCCAGTATCTTACTCACACAATAAAAAGACACAATATCCTTCAATTTGTTTATTTAACTGCAGAACTGAGTGCATACTTCACCTTCCTCATATTACATAAGTTATTAAGAATGGCTATAAAGTACAACATTGCAGACTCTCCACTCTTCCCCAAAAAAACAAAAATTGTCAATTGGGGAAAAATCTTGTGGCACTTAGCCCAAACAAGCAAAGTAAAACAACAATTAAATAAAACCTTCTGGTGACCAGATATTTGGCAGGCAGATACGTGAAACCACAAGAAAGGGAACAGAACTAGCTTTTAAAAGAAAAAGCAATATGGTAAGAAAACAAGGACATATTCAGGATTAACAAAAGAAACTTTGAGTACATGGTCTAGTCTATTCAGAAGACATTCTGCCCAACCTCTTCTAAATTCTACAGTACTATAAAACAATACAAGTTGATATTCACGATTACATTTAGGCATTACAACATCCTAAATGAAAAATAAAATCACATCCCACATTAGTACTCCTAAGGGCAGGAAAGTATACTAACACAATTTAGAAAGCCTTTCATCAATACAAGTTCAAATAAACTGTGATAGAATAGAGAGTACTAGAGAGATTAAGAAGACCTAGCTTCCAGTACTGATTTGACTTCCAGCAATTAGATGTGTGCCCTTACATAGTTCTTTAGCCTTTGTGAACTGCATTATTCCTACTGCCTCTCTCATCTCTAAAAACCATTTACTGAAAAGGGGTTTGAGTCAAATAACCAGCACACTCAATTCCCTAGGCATGCCAGTTGAAATTTTACTATAGTTTCAAAACTGCACACTTATACAGAAGTACTGGTAATATTTAATATTTAGCTATATTCTCAAAACTGAATGGCTAGGGACAGTAGCAAGGAAAATAAACAGAGCAAATTATGCTACATGTAATAAGGAAATTGCCATTTTCAATAATCCTAGTCTCAAAACAAAGTAATCTATAAATTAAATCAGCTAAAGCCTATTTTCAGGCATTTAAAAATATTTGATTAGTTCCCCAAAAGTAAAATACTGATAACTGCTGAAGCTCATTTGCCTTGAATTTTGGACAAACGATTTTGTAGCTTTCACTACATTAAAATAAACTTCACACTAGTAACCAAGAATAAACAGAACATTCAAGTTGTAAATATTGTATTTGTTTCACTCACATATAACTGTGTTATGATAGGTGCTAGCTTTGTCAACATATATATAGATATGATTAATACTCATACAAAGTATGATATAGAAAAGTAAAGAATGTTTCACAAAACTACACAATGAAGTTACACAAAGAAACTAAGTCTGTGCAAAAAAACCCAAAAATACATTTTTCACTACTTAAAAATATTGCACATTATGATACAGGTACACACATTGGCTGTTTTTAAAGATTGAGGTATTAGTTAATTACCAAATGATGGATGAAAGGAAAAAGGAAAAGTACTTGACATAATGAGGACATCCATAAAAATAAGTAGATGGTCAAAAACTCAAGAAATATGAATGGCACTGAAAAGCAGGTAAGAGTTCCATTACAAATACAGAGTAGCTCAGCAAACATGAAACAATCTCTTGGCAACCTATCGTCTTTTATATCTGTCAAAATAGTCAGTCTAAATATATGTGAACAAGGCTATTCCTTTCACTAATACATATTCCACGTTTAAAAGTGTTTTCATGGAAAGCACTACTAAACTATCCCATGACTCTTTTCTCCTTTGAAATAAATTCAATAGAAAAATAGAATTGCAAAATTCCTAAATTTCATGAGTGAAATGTTATCTCTGGTAAGCCTAATGAAGTTGGACAATTTTACTAAAGTAGTTCTCTCCACAACAAAATTCCACATTTTAGGTATATTTATCAAGAAAATTAGTACAGGTCATGCAAATTTAAGTTACTAAAGATCTCACTCTAAGAGTCTATTAAGTTCTAACATACAATTTAAGTCAGGTAAATATCCAAAGTTTAGTCATTAAACTAATGAATCCTTTCTTGGTTTTAACAAATCTAACCAAATGAAAGAATTTGTGGGCAGGTAAATGAAATTTATTTTAATAAGTTAAATTTTTAAGATTTTTCTTTCATGTCCTAATTGAGGAAATTTTAATTAGCTCATTTTCTTCTAGTTGCCTGGTGAAGTTGTCAAGACTTTTATATATACCTCCTTTATGATATTTATTAAGCATTTTAAAATGTGAATTCATGCCTTTGTCAAAATAGTTCACAGAAATGTTTGTTTCTATTTGTATCCATAAGAAACGATCAGCTGGCTTTATAAGGGTGGGATGGAATTACTGTCCTGAACAGTCAGTGTATGTAGTAACCATATTTCCTCTACGTTGAGTGACAGTCCTACAATGCTTGCCAGATCCATGGAATCTCTTTTCTGTTTGCACTGTGTGTCGGTTTGCATTGTCAAAACTATTGAATGAAAACATTTTTTCCATATCTTCAAACATGTCATCAAATAGTCCACCTCCAAAAGAGAATTCCTGAAAATGATGCCTTTGCCTGCTGGAACCATCCTGGCGTGTTCGAAAGTGAGTTTCAAAATGTTTTTTGGTGTGACTGTTTTTGTCAGGACCAAAAAAATCAAAGTCTTTAAAAAGATCATCAAAGTTGAAGTTGAATGACTGCTGGAAGGTATTTCCACCACTACTAGTAAAGGTACTATGTCCAAGTGAATCATACTCTTTTCGCCTATTGGCATCAGAAAGTGTTTCATAAGCTGAAAGGGATAAAAACATTTTTTAAGTTGAAGGCAAAGAAATAGGAAATTTTATACAATAAAACCTTTAAGGTAAATCTTTAACCTCAATGACTCTAAAGACATTATGGATATTTTATAAAACATATGTTTTGGGTGGTAGTGATTCAAGAGCTCAAATTTATGTGTCATTTAAGATACATACACACATATACATACACATACATACATATGTATACCCACACATATGTGTATGTATGTAAATATATATTTTATGTATGTATATATCCAGAAGTTGAAGACTGTATGAATTTGCTATTTTGAATTATTAACATCACTGTTTCCTTTCATTTATATAGATAATAATCACCATAATAGATGACTAGACATATAACCAAATGTGTCTTTAAAACGTAAAAGAACCATAAGGTCAAAAATTTTAGAGAGGTCCCTTACACAAAAAAAGGAGAATTCTAGAATCTTTCTAGAAAGCGAATAGCAGATATTTATATCACAGATCATGATTCACAACTTGCTTTTCTTACAACCGATATCGTGAAGCATGCAGTGTAAATATTAGCACATTCACTTTACACACAAGGAAACTAAGGCTTACAGAGCTTAAAGATGTTTCAAGACTAGTGCTCTTTTGTTCACTTTACCATGTTACTAAGTCAGCAACAGTGGTGAAATGATGACTCAGCACCAAAGTAGAATTTATGAAGTCTAAGTAACACTTATGCTTAACAGTTCTATTTAAGTAGAGAAAATCTTTTTAAGTAGGAATCATTACACCAAAGTATACACAGTGATTGTTCTAAACATTCTCATCTCTCCTCAAACTTTCATTTCCCCATACTCTTGTCACTGAAGAGGACTTCATTTTGCATCATTCAACCATCTTCCTCCACTATTTCCTCACTCCCTTCTCTTACAAAAAAAGGTAGCCTAAACACCCTTGATGCCATATTCTCCTGAACTCTCCAAAAGATTACTGTCACTCTCATCCCTGCTTTTTCTTTTCTTCAGTCTCTCCCTACCTACTGTAGCCTTACCTACTGTCCACAAACACACTCGTGTCTTCTCCTATTAAAAAATTTTCATTTGATCCCATTAGCTATTCCATATCTCTTCCCCTTCTCAGCTAAACTTCTTGAAAAAGCCATCCACATTTGGTGCCTCTACTTCTACTCCTCTGCAATCTCTAAATCCTCTTCAATCTGGCTTCCAACCTCATTTTTCAACTGAAAATGTCTCCTCAAAGTTACCAATGATTTCTTAACTGCAAAGTCTAATGGGCTTTTCTCAAATCTCATCCATCTTGAACTTTTTGGATGTGACACCATTAATCACCTTCCACTCCTGATACTCTCTTTTCTCTAGTTTTTCATAACACTCCTCTTTATGGTTCTTCTTAGTCCCTTTACTGGATCTTTATCCATGGGGAATCCCCATTGTTGGTGAGCGTGTACTGAGCCTTCTGGACTTTTGTTTCCAAACTACTACACTTGGTGATTTCAGCAGCTTCCAAGATTTCAATTACCACTGTTAGGCTCCTGGTCCCAGATCTATATATCCTTCCCTACTCTCTCCTAAGTTAGTCACACATCACCAAATGCATTTAGGACATCTCAAACTACATTTCCCTAAGCAGCTCAAATCAACATATCCAAAACAATTCATCTTTCTCCCCCCCAAAGTCTCCTTCTTCTAAACATTTCTTTTACTGTAGAAAATACCACTATCCTCCCAATCACCCAAGTTCACAACCTCAGTGTCATCCTAGACTCCTCACTCTTTCTCAGCCCCCATATCCAATCTGTTAACAAATCCTGACATTTCTACCTTCACAATATCTCTGGTATACACTTCCTCTTCTTTATTCACAAAGCAAATCTAGTTCAGGACCTCACGGTCTCTTGCTTGGATTACTGCAATAGCTCACTTTTTGTTCTCACTGCCTCATGTCTCTCCCCACTCCAATACATTCTCCACTCAGAGGCCAAGGGGATTTTTTTTTCCAAAAGCACAGGTGTGACCATATCATTCACCTACTCAGTAAGTCTCTCAATTAGTTCCAGGATTCAATACAAGCTCCTCTATTTGGCATTTAAAGCTCTTCATGACCTGAATCCTCCCTACCGTTCTAGTCATCTTACACCTTCCTTCCATGCATTCTATGATCTCTCAATGCTAGCCTACTTGTAGTTCCATGTTTGCACAGGCTATCCTTCAGGCCTGGAATGATTTGCCTCTTCACCTCCACCTCTTAGCTTCCCTGACTTCCTTCAAGACAGCTCAAATCCCACCTTTTCATAGGAGGTCAGATACTAAAGCCTCCCTCTTTCAGACTACCTTCCATCTACTCTGCATATATATTATACTAACTTAATCATTTATATGTCTCATTCATTCAAATATAAGTTCTCTAAGACCATGGACTTTTTTTGCCTTTCTTTTAAAACCCCAGAACTTAGGATAGAACCTAGAACATAGTAGAAAGTGAAGAATCCATTAGCAATGGAGGATCAAAAATTATAATTGGGGGAAAAAAAAAAGTTATAGAAAACAAAAGAGGAAAGGGAATAAGCATTTATATACTATGTGCCAGGCACTGTGCTGAGCACTTTTTTAAAAAAACAAATATTACATCATTTGATCTTTACAATAATGCTGTGAGGTAGATGCTATCATCACCCCATTTCACAGGTGAGGAAAGTGAGGCAAACAGAGGTTAAGTTACTTGCCCAGGATCACATAGATAATACGTGTCTGAGGCTGGATTTGAACTCAAGTCTTCCTTTCTCCAAGGCCAGCACTCTATGTACTGCATCACTGGCTGCCTCTAAATCCACTAAATCCATTCTCCAGGTTTGTGTCAGGATTTATAATTAGATTTATAATCAAATTATAATTAGACTTATAATCTAAGCTTTTAAAGAGAATGAAAAGAAATGGAAGTGATGGACCATTTACAAGCATGGATAACAGGAAACTTCATTTTAGACTTAGTCACAAAATGTTTAATATCTTAAAGACACTATTTTCACTGAAGGAAATGAGATTGCACATACAGAATATACAGAAATTACAGAATGTGCATTCACAAACTATGTTACTTTAGGTCCTATTCATACATGAACCCAAAACATAGGTTTACATATGTTCTTAAAACACAGCATTTAAAAAACAATTTTTTGAGTACTGAATCATTTCAAATGTATCAAGGAGTTCTTAATTTAATGGGAATCTATCACTTACTATTTGGTAACAGTAAAGTGCCACATAGGGTGGCTAGGTAGTACAGTGGATAAAGTGCCAGGCCTGAAGCCAGGCAAACTCATCTTCCTGAGTTCAAATACGGCCTCAAATACTTACTAATTGTGTGGCTCCGGGCAAGTCATTTGACCCTGTTTGCCTCGGTTCCTCATCTGTAAAATGAGCTGAAAAAGGAAATGGCAAACAACTCCAGTATCTTTGCCAAGAAAATCCCAAATGGGGTCAAGTTGGACACAACTGAAAATAACCGAACAATAACAAAAGTGCCACATACACAGGCACTTAATATAAAATGTCTGTGGACAGTGAATGACCATTCCTAATTTATGTTTTATTGATGTTTTTATATATCAGATTTTCCCATAGCATGCCATCTACATTCTAATATATTCCCTCACACTATGCTTTTTCATTAAACTCTTACTTTACGGTTTCATCATAGCACAGAAAGGATCCTAGATTTTCTAAGGCTATGCCAATAGAGTTTAGGGTCAGACAAGTCCTACACAAATCTTAAAAGGTTTAGATTGTAGACCCAGGCACAGGATGTCAACTGAAGTTTGTACTAGCCAAGTTTGAAGAGTCACTAGAACACTGACCAAGAGGTAGTAAATGCTTTTTGATCACATTCAATTCAAAAAAGGGGATAAAGGATTGAGTTCTATATCAGCAGGAGTATCCACAGGTACTTCATTTTGGTTCTTTTGAAAAAGAAGTTGAGTTTCATTTTAAAAATGTGATTATATACAACATTCCCTAAACTTTCAAAGAAAGAATCTAGTTTCCTGTAAACCATATAACAATAGCAGCAATAGCTAACATTTATATAGCATTTACTATGTGTGAGGCCCTATGCTGAGCATTTTACAATTATTATCTCATTTAATCCTCACAACAACTTTGGGAGGTAGGTGCTATTTATCCCCTCCATTTTATGGATGACGAAACTGAGGCAAACAGAAGTGACTTACCCAGGGTTACACAGCTAGTATCTGAAGGCCTTCTTGACTCCAAGCTCTACTCCATTCACTGTGCCTATCCACCTCTTCTAGTGACATATGCTACTCAGGAAGTATTTCATTGCATTAGGTAAAGTGTATTTTTAATGTATGACTGAATAATCTCCTTCTATGCTATTTAATACAAGTTGTATTTTACATACAGCTAGGTTCTGATTTGTATGAATAATAAATCCCCTGAGGAGGGGTAATTACTCAAAGGCACACTGTATATTTCCATTGTACTGTAAACAATGACTATATTTTATATAATTATAGCTTTGAATAGTCCTGATTCAAAAAAATGCAACCACTTCATGGGATTCATTATTCACATTAACCAGGACCTAGCTACACATACAAACCAAAAAGTAAATATTCATAGAAACTTACTAATTATGAGGCCAGCTATCTACACTACTGAAAAGGTAACAATCAGGAAACTCCTAACTCCATACTTTGAAAAATCCAAAATACTGTTCAGTATATGAATTCTAAAAGTAAACTTTTTATTTTCAGATAATCAGGTGTTTTCATTGCTGACAATTTTTTAGTTTTCTTTTCCAAAACAGTCAAAACATGAACTTAGGGAACAAAGACATACATTTTATTTTCTTTGTACAGCCTACTTTGTAACTATTTTAATATTTATCACTACCAAAGTAAATAGGAAAAAAAAAGAAAATTCCCATAAAGATATTTTTAAATATCCTCGAGTAGGAATTAATACAGTAGAATGGATATCCACAATTTCTTATTTAGATGTGTGACTCTCAGCAATTCACTTAACCTCTGTGAGATTCAGTTTCCTCATCTGTAAAATAAGGACAATAATATTTCTGCTACTACCTATCTTACGTGATCGAAATGTTTTCTAAATCTTAAAAGACTATATAAAATAATGTGAATTATTACCAGACACTTTCTATGACAATACTCAAGTCCTACAGAGAATATCTGTCTTTCAAATATTCTCTCTGAATACCTATAAATCCCACAAACTTGAGAAAACCCATCAATCAATCAATAGAAGCTATTTCCATGTATTCATTACCTTCTGCAATCTCTCTAAATTTGGTTTCAGCATCAGGGCTCTTATTTTTGTCAGGATGGTATTTCATGGCCAACTTGTGAAAAGCCTTCTTGATTTGGCGTTCTGATGCAGATTTTGGAACTCCTAAGACATCGTAGTAATTTTCTGTAGCTAAAATTAATTCTGTAATCATTAAAATGCAGATTGCAAAGGTGAAAACTGCCTGTGGAGTAGCCATTTTCATGACCCTGGAAAGAAGAAAATAATTACATTAGGTAATTATTGGTTATCACAAGTGCTCTTAAAATTGAGAGGCAGCCTGGCACGAAGGATAACAAACTGAATTTGGAATTAGAAAGATGTGGGTTCAAATCCTGACTCACATATTTGCTAATTGTGTTACCATGGGCAAGTCACTTTACCTCTCTATGCCTGTTTCCTCATATGTAAAATGTAAAGAATGGATTCTGTGGACCTCTAAGATTCACTCCAGCTCTAAATCTATTATTTTGTGAATTTTTTCATAAATATAGCATTCAAGGCACTTTCACCATAAAAAGTATACCGATAGCATGTATTTTTTAAAAAGACCTATATTTTTAAAAATGTTACTTATTGCACCTATGACAACTGTCACATGTTGTTTTATAAGTGCTATAAAGTTTCTTAGCTATGTTATTGTGGAAACATAAGGACTCAAAATCTGTCTCTAGCATTTTCTAGTCATGTAACTACGAATACATCAATTACTCACTTCTCAGTGTCTCAATTTCCTCATACTTAATATCAGAATATTCCATCTTTGTGGAACTATCAATTCCATCACTATTAATTAAATGGAATTAACAATTCCATCTAGCCTTACTTTACAAGGCCACGTGAGGATCAAATGTGGCCAAGTGATATGCAAACCTCAAAAGCAATATACATGCATTATTTCAATTGCATATGTCTAGCCTCAAATTTCTAAGTTCTTGGATGGAGCATTTTTTTTTCACATAACTTCCAAGAGCATCAGGATAGTACTCTGCATAATAAAGGCACTCAGTAAATACTCAATGGCTAATTTTCCTTAATTAATACTAAATAAAGACCAATATTTGAAGCTTTTATAAAAATGGTATTCATTCTCAGGTCATAGAAATGTCTCTCCTCCATCAGGAGCTAGAATTTCCCATAACCCTTATGGAACTCTTCCTCCCTGGGAATTCACTAGTTTCAACTTTCAATTCAGTTATCATTTGTTAATCACTTACTATTTGTAGAACAACAGTTCTAAGCCCAAGAGGAAATAAAACGATGATTAAAATGCCCCTGCCTGCAAATGGGTAATTCTTTAATTCATCATACTGATTACAGAACAAAAATTTTACACTTTACAAAACTGTTCAAGTATCTAAGCTACATTAAGTACAGATCAGTCAGCTACTCTTGCAACGAGTTGATTTTAATATAAAAATAAACAGGCTAGACAGCCACTTTTGTTTTAACTTCAATTTCAAATATCACACATGAATGGCATCTTCAGCAAAATCTGTAAGTTTTGTTCATTTAGGGCTAGCTGAAACAAAATCTTATTTGGTGATTTAGATGTCAACATATTCATAAAAGAAAGCTTTAAAAATATTCCTACTTAAAAAAGTTTGCAAAGAATTCATTCACATATATATGTATGTATACATATACGTATGTATGTGTACATATACATATATAACATACGTATGTATATACATTAAAACTTTTAAACTGAAAAATTCACAGATAAAAACCATGTCTCCTGGGCACTGCATTGCACCTCTGAGCTTAATAAATACCCTAAGGTGATATAACCACAGAGATGATGACGAAAAACACTACAGATTATTGAAATTGCCAACTTAACTACCTGGTGGAAAAATCCCCCAATTACTCATAGTCACGAGTACTCAGGTTTAAAGTACACGTTCTTGTATTAAAAGGAATACAAACGTAGTAACTTGTTCCAACTGGATTGTAGATTGTTTATGAGCCACTGTGAGGGCTTAAAATGCCAGAAAAGCCCTGGATGCCAGGCCGTTCCGGCAGGCAAGGAATGCGCTTCACTGCGTCCAAAACAAAAGGGTGTCAGACTAGACTCCCCGTTCGCAGTTTTAATGGTCTCTGCGGTCTGGGAGGGACCTGCGGACCGGCAAGGGGCCTCCTACCAGTTGTAGACAGACGAGTCCTTTAACCTCGCAATGTAGACACTGAGCCAACATCGCTGCATCAGAGCCGAGCGACGGATCCCGGGCTGGGGCCCTTTCCAGAGGTGATGTCAAAAATAAGGTCCCAGTCAAAAACAAGGCAAGGCAGCATCGGGTCCGACAAAATTCAGACACTTGCACTCCGCCCAGCCTCTCTACTCGAGCTCCCCTAGCCTCCCCCCCCAACCCCCCCTCCCACCCCGCCTTCAGCCAGTGCCGGGGAAGCTCAGCTGACGACGCACTGGCCCGTCAGGTAACTCAGCTCCTGACCACCGCCCACCACCCCAACTCCCGCGCCTCCGCCAACCCCGGGCAGGGCTCCTTATCTTCGCCCCCTCCCCTTTACCTCAAGTGCAAGTTCATTCCCTTATCCCTCCGCCGCTGCCACGGCCGCTGCCTTCCTCACCCTCACCTTCAGCCGCTCCGTCTCCCCTCAGGAAGCAAAGACGAAGCAGCGGGGGCCCTCGTCCTCCAGACCGCGGGGGTCCCCTCCTCGGCGCCAGACTACCCGCCTTTCACCCCGTCCTACCAGACGCGCAGCACCGCCGCCGCACGTCAGCCTCGCTCCAGCTCCAACTCCAGGTCCCAGAGCCGCCGCTCCCCAGCAACCCGAGCCAACGCCAAGCCCGCACCAGGCAGAGTCCTACACGAAACGCTTTTCCATTGGCTGGGACCGCCCCACCTGACTCCCGGCGCCGTTAGCGCACGTGGAAGACTGTTGTTACCTCTTTTCTCTCAGAGTCACTTCCGGCCTGGCACGGGAGAGGGCGAGGCGGAGGCGGGATCTCAGGTCCGACGGAAGGCGGAAATGGGTGTGCGGCGGCGGTGACAGCTCTTGGGCCTCCCTCCTTCCCCTCCCACTCCCATCAGCCTCCGAGCAGGCGCAGTAGGCCCCTTGTTCGTGACAGGGATGGTCTCGCAGCCCTGAGGCGGGCCCGGTCACCCTCACGGTTCGGCGCTCGGCCTCGGCCTGCCCGTCGCTGCCGGCGGCGCGGTTGTCTTGCGTCTCTTGTGCTCCTCTTCCCTTTTAGCCCCTGCGCGGCTCGACGGGAGCAATGCCCCGTTATTGCGCCGCGTTTAGCTGTAAGAATCGCCGAGGACGAAACAATAAAGACCGGAAACTGAGTTTCTACCCGTAAGTTGTCCCCCTGAAAGAAGCGCCTTCCAGTCTCCTCCGCCGTCCTGGGGGAGGGCGCCGGCGCCTGGGGCTGACCCGCGTGGCGTTCGGTCCCTCGCGCGCGCGCTCTTCTCTCTCTCCCCCCTTCTCGCCTTCTCCTTTGGTACCTGATGAAAGCCGGTAGCTTTATTGCGCTTTGGTCCCCAGCCGAAGGAGCGACTGACGGCAGCCTCGTGGGGCTGCTGCAACCAGGCTGTAGGAGGCTTTGGGGAGTGTCACGTTCAAGCTGCCCCCTTCCCCACCCTCGCCTGAAGAACGCTCTTCCCCTTCTTTGCCCTCAGACTGGCCTTCCTGAGCCTAGGATAACCCACCCCCACCCCGCGAGTAAGAAGGTCTCCAGTCAAATATGTCTAAGCGCATTGCCATTTCTTAAGCGCTTTGACAGAATATAATAGCTGTGAAGCAAGCCGGGCAGGAACTGTAGGAGGTTCCCTAATGTAGATGAGGAAACTGAGGCACGGGATAGAAGCCATGTAAAGGCTACCAGCCGTGGGAGTCTATGGCATGGACTAGACTAAACGACTTAAGGCTCCCAGTCCATTGCTTTTCCCATTCTGTTCCATGATGAGACTGGTGGAATATTTTCAAACTAAAAACTTTTGACTTGTATCAAATAATATAAAGTGTTGTGGTCTTCATCATTACTCGGAGTGTACATCGTGTTACACTTGGTAGGGCTCCTAGGACTACATTTGATGTAAACAAATTATGCTTTGGGAGCTAAGTGAAGCCACAGAGCAAATTGACTTCTAGATACTGTAACTAGTTGCCTTTCTTTGTTTTAATAAGCTTAATTGTTGAATATAATAGAAACTAGTAGCAGTATTAATATTAATGTTAAATATCAACAGTGTGGACTTTAGTGATCCAAATTGAACTGAGGACACCTGCTAAGCAGATCAGTTCATACTAATATTCTGACAGGTCTTATAACCTTAAAATTTCCAAAGACTTTTCCCATACAGATAATGTCTACGTTTTTACATGTAATTTTTGGGCCCAGGAAAATCATTAAGAGGCATAAGAGAAAGAAATGTAAAGGTGTTATTTGTTGTTTACTTTTTTTCCTCAAGCCTTTTTTCTAGAAATGTAGAAGCATAGGATCAAGCTCAAGATTGCCAATTACACTGCAGATGAAGAACCCTCGATACTTTCTTTGCATTGAAACATAGGGAAATGGTGTCATCACATCTGTTGTAATTCTGAACTCTTGTCTTTAACTTTGATCTCACTATCATACCCTTATTTAATCCAGTACTGCTTTAAAGAATTATGTATACCACAAAATATAAATTATTTTACCATTAATCTTAAATGTGCTATCAAACTCTAATGTGCATCATTTAAAATGTCCATGCTATTGATAGCATATGGCCCCAATTCAGAGGACAACATGTACTGTGAGAAAAAATTAGAACATTGAAAAGATACATGATTTATTCTTTAGTGAAGTTTTTAATTGACTGTTTACCTCACTTTCCTTTTCACTCTCCAGTGCTTGTAGACTTTGCTATTTCCTTTGTATTCAGGGGATAGAATGAAATAAAATTATAGGATGAAAGACACAATTTAGTCTGCCAGTCAGTCAGTAAACATTTATTAAGCACCTACTGTATGCCTGGCACTGTACTAAGCACTGGGGATAAAATGAAAGGTAAAAGGAGTCCCTGCTCTCTGGGAACTCACTGTCTAATGGGGGAGACAACATGCAAACAACTATGTGCAAATAAGCTTACTACAGGATAAAGTTGAAATAATAAACAGAAGGAAGGCACTGGAATTAAGGGGAATCTGGAAAAGCTTCCTGTAGAAAGTGGGATTTTAGCTAGGACTTGAAGGAAGCAGAGATGAGGAAGGAGAAAATTGCAGGCAGAGAAGAAAGTTAGTGAAAATGCCTGGAATCTGCAGATGGAATGTCTTGAAAAGCAAGGAGGCCAGCGTCTGTGGAGCACTTGGAAGATGGGGATGCTGGTGGAAGAGTATAAGGTGAAAGAAGATTGGAAAGATAGATGGGAGGGTCAGATTATGAATGCCAAAGGATTTTATATTTGATGTGATCCTGGAGGTGATAGGGAGCACTGGAGTTAATTTAGTAGGGGGGTGACATGGTCAGATCAGTACATGGTATAGTGAATGGAGCATTGGCCTTGGAGTCAGAAGTAATAGGGTTCAGTTCCTGCCTCAAGCATTTTCTAGCTTTGTGTCTTTGTCAAGTCAACCTCTCAGATCTTCAGCTTCCTTATTTGTAAAGTGGGAAAAAACAATTGTAGAATTTATCACATACTGTTATTGCAAGCATCAAATGAGATATAATTGATGTCCAGTGATTTGCAAATCCTAAAGCAATATATAAATGTCAGTGAATGTAGACACTTTGATTCCTAATCATATCACCATCACAGCCATTTTAGGTTTTAAGTGTTGGTAAATTAAGGATCAATCCTACTTCTTTCTTTATATATATGTTTTATACATAAATATCAATATTTGCAAATCATTTAGGTGCTTGCAAGACAGGTGCATCTTTTTGTTTATTGTTATAGTATAAACTTTACAATATGTATAATGTATAA
Organism: Vombatus ursinus; assembly: GCF_900497805.2. Lineage (NCBI taxonomy): Eukaryota > Metazoa > Chordata > Mammalia > Diprotodontia > Vombatidae > Vombatus > Vombatus ursinus. The sequence goes on from NW_020954608.1 coordinate 7,899,176, forward strand.
TAATTGTTGCTGTTAGCCAGACAGATTCTAGAGTAGCCCAGCCCCTGTTATCTCAAGAGTACTTAAAAAGTTCTTCCCATACTCCCCTCAAACCTAAAACATTCCAAAGGAAATCATTTAAGTGCATTTTATTTTAAAGTTAAATGTAGTTATATATAATTTTTAGGAACAAGGAAGCCACTGAATCACATGGAAATAAGCTATCAGTTGTCCTAAAAGATTAGGAATCACTGATTAGGAAACTGTAGTTGGGAATATATTATGTAGATGTTAGGTTACTTATATCTGGTATATTTCAAGATGATGCATCCAGGTGGCACAGTGGATAGAGTGGGGGGGTCTTCCTGAGGTCAGATCCAATCTTATTAGCTGTGTGAACCTGGACAATTCACTTAACCCTGTTTGCTTCAGGTTCCTCATTTGTAAAATGAGCTGGAGAAGGAAATGGCAAACTACTCTAGTATCTTTGCCAAGAAAAGCACAAATGGGGTCAAGAATCAGACACAACTGAATCATGTATTTCAAGATGTTTTTCTTTAGTATAGCGTTTTACATATAATCCAGGATGGGTCACTGTAGCTCCTATCATAGTACATGCCTTGATAACTATAAACATACTGTGTAAATTGCATGAATTCATTGCAGTAGTTGTATAGTAAAGAAGGGGTGTAAGCCCTAGTTCTTTCTAAACTTGAGCTTTAAAACCCCAGAACCTCAATATTCAGTTTATTTAATTCAGCAAGCATTGAGTAACCATCCAGGGTAATCAGACCATAGGAAAACTGGATTGCATTGCTCTAAACTCAACAGAAGACAAATTTGTTATCAGGATGTCAGTTTATTAATTTAATGTGTGAATTATGTCAGTCACAAAAAATGTGCATTGGTCAAGGCAAGCTCATTCAGGGTATCATGATATCTGGAAACCTAATCAATACATTGGTTAGTAAACGTTGGAATCATGGAGTAAAATCTCAAAGGTATATTTTCACTGAACTATTAAACCTAAGTCAGCCTTCTCAGTTCTAGGCATGTGACTGTCACTCATCTCCACTAGTCATGACATGCTTTCCTCATAGAGTCCTAGAAACAAATGGCTATGTTTAGTAATCCAGGAGATTCTCACTCCTGGTTTGTTCAAGAACATTAACATTTTTTTTCAACGATAAAAACAATCTAGGGATCCCCAATTTTTTCCATCCTTTAGTAGTGCCCTAAATGGTCAAAGGGACTATGGTGCAGAGGAAGGAACAGCAAAGTAGTATTAGCAAGCCACTTACTCTTATTTGCTTAATTTGTAAAGTGAGGGAGTTGGACTAAATAAGACTAAGGTTCATTCAAACTCTTACATGTGAACCATATATTACCAGCAAGGCCTTTGGTAACCCAGGAAGAAGAGTTGCAAGTAGGTGAAAGTTTGCTTTTCTTTTGGGATTAAAAGTTTCAGTTATTGGATTTAAGCACACGTTTCAAAGAAACTCTAGGCCCAACTAAGTAAGTGCGGGCAAGACTGGAGTTGCTTTGAGGGACCCAACAGTTCCACAGCTCCATCTTAATTCTATTAATCATCTGTTATGTCCTGAGCACTGTGCTAGGCAGCTAGGTTTAGAGAGTAGGGAAGAAATGCAAACATTAAATAAGAGATGGCCTGTGCCATCATGAAACAGTCTCAAAAGAGGAGCCACCTCATACATAAACAGCTATAATACAATAGAATATAAGCATATGGGATTGGTTCAAAGCATGGTCCAAGAAAAGATATGTCATTTCTGCCGGGTGTGAGTTCAAAAATAGTCATGTAATCAAAGGTTTCTTGGAAGAGGTAAAGTTTGAACAGGATCTTGAAAATTAGGTAAGATTTCCGACAAAGATTTCCAGCAAGGTGGTAGGAAATATATTCCAAGCACGAGGAAAGGTATAGGCAAAGACATAGAGGTGGGAAAAGACACCTAGGCCAATACCCTCAATTTACAAATTAATACTGAGGTCCAGAGTGGTTAAGTGATTTACCCAAGATCTTATAGGTACAGTAAATGGGAAAGGTATGATTTGAATTCTGGTCCTCTGAATCCAGTGCTCTTTCCACTGCACAATGCATAAAGAATTTGGATTATATGGTATTCAGATAGTAATTAACCAGCACAGCATTTTGAGGCCAGAAGAAACATGATCAAATCTATTTGGCATCAGTATGATGGGTATATTGGCAAGAGACCAGTAAGGAAGATACTGTAGTAAGATGATAGTAGGCAGTGAAGTCTTATGTCCATCTCTGGTGGCAGTGGAAATAGAAAGGAAGATATATAAGAAATTTCAGAGTTGGAATAAAGAGCTCTTTGCAACTATAACAGGTATGGGAGAGGGAAAAATTTCAAGCATTCATAACTTGGTAAATAATGGTGCCCTTGACAGAATCAGGAAGCCAAGAGGATGAGTCTATTTACCATAAGGAAAGAGATAGAAGAAAGGCAGTTGTATAGAGATGGACATGAATTCTGACCACATACTCTTCCCCCATCCATCCAAACAGTGACAAACAGTTGGTTTCTTTAATTTAACCCTTTTCTAATGGCATCACAGTAGCTGTTTCAAAGCAGAGAATAAAGATAGGAATTGGTTTAGGAATAGATTGTTTAGTGCATGTTTTCCCTATTTTCAGTGCAAAATCTGCATCTAGGCAAATTTACAAGTAGTAATAGTTGTCTCAAGTTAAGATAGCCAAAATATGGCTATGAGATTAGCAACAGCAAATCCAGTTCCTAAACTTTGGTGCCAGTAAAAAAATAAATGCAACTCTCATCTAATTTTATATGCTTGTATGCACATTAAATACGTCTGTACATTACTCTTAAAACTTAGTAGTAAAGATACTTTTTTTGCCTCTAATAGTCTCTTATTTGGCATAGTGATTCATTAAGGATACATTTGTTGCTTTTTTTAGGAGTTATCTGAGGCAAACGGTCCAGTTTAATAAGATAAGTAAGTTGATCCAACCTAGGGCTTTAGAGAAATTCATTCATTCAATAAATTCATTCATTCATTCAATAAATTCATTCACTCATTCATTCAATAAATATTTATATAAGTATATGCATTCTACAGGAAGTCTTTATACTTACTAGCTAAAGTTATATTAAGTTTACAAAAAGGGTCTTCACAAAATCCTTATTCACTTTTAAAATAACTGATAACAGATTTTTGCCATGGAAATAATGTTATATAAGGAGGGGCTTAGGTTCTAGTGTCAAGAGCTCTCATTACTGTGAGCCTGACGCTTGATAGGCCTGCACGTAGGGAAGAGGGTATCCCAGAGATTTTGTTGAGTGGAGAAAGGATGGGAATTCTGAGAGTTTGAGCTACACTGGGAATGAAAAGTCAAATAGCTTGTTCAACTGGAGGTAGGAAGCCAGGAAAAAGTAGAATGAGAGTACTAGGTGAGGAAAGCTATATAGATAGTGATATCCCAAAGGGAGAGGTTCTTTCAGATTATCAGTCCTTCTTAGCAGTAGCAATCAGGGCTACCTTGCAAGATTATGCCATCTTAAAGGTGTGGCAGCAGAAGATCATTTTGTGAATATTCATAGACATCTCTATAACGTTTGTCTTAGGGACTCTATATTTTATGAACGTTATCACAATAATAAGAATTTAGGATGTTGTGATGAAAAATATATTTAACAGTTGTTAAAACTTTACAAGTGTTAGTACTATGTTTCCTTTCACAATTTATCACAAGCTAAATTCAGCTGATGAAACATACTGTACATGATAAAAGCATGCTAGTAACAAGTACCAAATGTTCAGGAGCTGTCTTTTAAAAAGCATTTTCTAAATAATTTACTTTGCTTTTATACCAAAAAGTATCAAAACCTGGTGCCATATGTTTACTTTTCTAAAATAAATCTTTACCTGTGTCAAACTAATCTCCTTTAGAACTTGTGTGTGTGTGTGTGTGTGTGTGTGTGTGTGTGAGAGAGAGAGAGATGTATTTGCACCTGCCTTTATATATATTCATATATACACATGTTTGTGCATGTATATGCATATATGTGTTCATATTTATGCATGTATATATGTATATGCATATGTATATGTATTTATATATAACAGTGGCTTTGGCAAGCATTTTCAAAAGGTTAATTGAAATCTGAAGTTATAATGAAATTCAAAAAAAGATAGATGGTTTTTCACAGTGAATCCTAACATTTTCCACCTATGGGTTTTTTTTGTGAGTGCATAGAATGTGGCAAAACTGGTGAAATGTAGTTTTTCCTGTTGGTAATAAAAGGATCATAGTAGCTCCCTCATTTTGTAGATGAGGTATCTGAGGCCCAAGAAAATTAAGTGACTTGCCCAAGGTCACATACACAGTGTAAGTAGGATTTGAACGTGGATCGTCTGAGTTTAGAATCTGTGCTTTTTCTTTTCAATTCCAGGTTTCCTCTCCATGACAAAGAGAGACTTGAAAAATGGTTGCGGAATATGAAACGTGATACATGGGTTCCCAGTAAATACCAGTTCCTGTGCAGTGACCATTTTACTCCTGACTCTCTTGACATCAGATGGGGCATTCGATATTTAAAACATACTGCTGTACCAACTATTTTTTCTTTACCTGAGGACAGTCAGGTAATATTTTCTCTTTCTTTGGGGGGAATTAAAAAGGTGACTGAGGTTGTCAGAGGAGGAAGAGTAAGATTATTGTTTACTTACCTTATAGGTAATCCTACATATCTTGTGATTAAGTGTGGAGACAAAATTCGTAAAAGAAAAAGAAAAATTTTTACAAAATAATTACCTCACTTAAGAAATGCAGGGATAATGTATTTGTTGTTGTTGTTTTTCATTTAATTATAATACTCTTCATTTAAACTATGGCATGAAGCTTGGCATTAAGAAAAGTATATTTCTTGGTAATATCCTGCTCAAAAAAGGATGAGGTTTCTAAAGCCTGTACATATATAGGAAGCATCTTTTTTTCCTTTATGATAACAAGAAATTTTTTTTTTAAATTCATGCAGAAATTCAACAGCTCAAATAATTTAAGGAGATTTAACCTTTAGGATAAAACTAAAAATAAATGGGATTCCATTATTAACTACTTGCCTGATGATTCCTGATGTTTGCCTAAGTTAGTTTATTCCAAAGACAATCAAAGGATTTTAAAGTAATATTTAACTTGCAATTCTAGATTTAAGTAGTTTACTATATTTGTCTGTTCTTTTCCATACATGAAAAATTTTTAAAATATCTTGAACTTTTCAAATATTTACTAAGTCACTAGATATTTAGTAGAATATTTTTAAGTGTTGATAAATTTTACTTTGACAATATACTTTTTAATGTTATTTTTCATAAAACAAGCAATGTTTATTGTTTAGTTCAATAAGCTTTGAAAAATGAACTTGCTGAGTTTGAAAATACTGTTTTCTAGGAAAAAGACCATGCAAAAAATAAGCCTCAGAAAAAAAAAGCAGAAGATGAGAAAGAAATATGCCTAATGGTAAAGTCAGAAGAATTATCTGCACAAATGGAACCAAAGAAAAATATAGTAAGCGCAGAAAAATTTGATGAAAGTACAAATTTACTTTATTCATCTTCTTTGAGTGAACCACTCCAAAAGGATAAGCCACCAGTTTCTAGTATGGAAAATCCCCATAATGGCACATTAACTATAAACTCTTCAATTCCACAACATATTGGAAAGCCAAAACCTGTTTTAGAAACAGCAGTTGTCCAGGATATAGAAGTTAGTAGCTTTCATACATCTCTTGAAAACCTCTTAAATACTACAGCAGCTACTTTGAATGTCTCTAAACCAGAGCATGTGCAACTCTCTGTGGAACCCAGTAATGTAGTTGAAACAGCTATAGACCATCTCTCTAATCCAGATATCACAGATATTTCTGTGACAACACAGGAAAATACTGTCTTACTAAGTACAATTACTCAGACAATTGAAGAGCTGAACACAGACGAAGAATCAGTTATTACCATTCTAGTGCCTGCTGAAAGCTCTAAGCCATCAACCAGTTCATTCATGCCAACAGAACAAGAGAGCATTGACGTAGAAGATGTAGATATTGAAGATTCCTTATACGATGACACAGACTATGGAATTGAAATACTACAAACTGAGCATTCTTATTGCAGGCAAGATATTAACAGGGAACTTCTTTGGCAAAAAGTTACTAAACTACATTCAAAGATAACTCTTCTTGAACTACAAGAGCAACAAACTCTAGGAAGACTCAAATCTCTGGAAACTCTTATAGGACAGCTAAAACAAGAAAACTTGCTATCTGAAGAAAAACTCAAGATTGTAGAAAACTGTTTCACAACATTTGAAGTTACTATGATAGAATAAAAACTTTTTAGAAGCCATGATTTTATAAGATTATTACAAACTCTTTGATTATCTCTGGGTTATTTACAAAGTGATCTATTTTCCAGCATGAATCTCATATTCTTAATGACATTTATGAAAATACAATGTCATAGAAGACCTCTTGTTTTCACAAAATCCAGAATTAGGATATTGCCCTTTAAAGTGATTAGCTAAGAAGCAGAATGAGCGAAACTGAAAAAAAAAAAATTTAAATATTTGTATTTTAGCCCAAGAAAGCACTTGTGACAAATTCTATCATTTTATTCTAATACTTCATATTGATATTAACATAGTGGAGGGGCAACATCTTATGGTACCTATATAATAATGAATTTATTGTAAAATACGGCTGAATCCTAAAGATTGGGCTCCTATTCTGTGAAGTGAGAAGATGGGAGTGAGTAAACCTGTGATGTCATACAGCTTTCTATTGGCTAGCTGTGTAAAGTTGAGAAACTCACACCTATGTTTCAGGTTTTTTCATCTGTAAAATAAGGGAATTAGATCAGGAGATCTTGTCAGCTCTAAAATTCTGTTTCTGTGAGACCTTTCCCTACTTAACAGCATTATAAACAGAGATCTATTTCAAAGATGTTTTATAATGTGTCTTGATTATAGTTATTGCTTATGTTGTCTGGATAGCCTAAATATTCAGTTCTATAAGAATTCCTGTGTGGTTTGACCTTTCAACTGCAATTCATTTCTATAATAAAGTGTGCCCCAGGATTGTTTTTGTTTTCATTTGAACTGCATTGTAAACTAGGCACTACCTTTACTCAGTGCCCAATTGTGTTCTTAGGACAAGATTCTCTTAAACCTTAAGGATTACTTCTTGAGTTATACCTTGTGTGGTTGGCCATTATAATAGTCTTGTAGGAGCTTTATAAAAGAATACCAGCTGTATCCTTTTTTTTGATAAATACAAAGAATAAATTAATAAATGGAAAAAATTTAAAAACACAATTTTCATAATACTCATTCCACAGTATTCATTCTTAATGAGTATTATTGGCTTATTAAAAATTGCTTGTGTGTTGGGTATTCCAAAAAATGTTTTTGTTTCTGGGAACATCAGTATAATAATGAACATCATTCCCACTCATCTGCATTCTAATTTCTTGTGTTTAGCTTGTAATCAAGAAATATTAAGGAAATTGATAAAATACATTGGGAAACAAAATTGAAAGAAAAGAATCATACAAATAAAAATTGCTTTTAGATAGCATGAGAAAATTAGAAAAAACTGAAGTAAGAATGTAATGACTTGAAGGAAATAACTAAAAGCTTGAAAAATCACTAATAGACTCTGAAATTAATAGTCAACTTGATTGGTAAATGTTAATGAAGGACTATGCATAACAGTAGGAAGTATAGTATATTTTATTTTGGAAGGCAAATAATTACTTTTGTCCTCTCTAGCCCCATAAATTCTATGAGTATTTTCCAACAGAAAATTTCTTAGTTATCTTTTTCTTAGGCTGGTGTTAAAATTTTACATTGTCTTAAATATTTACCAATTGACAGCAAATGAAGGTGACCTGGAATTGTGTGGAGTAATTAGAGAAAGCTAACCTGAACTTTAAAATATGATGTCTTTTGAGACTGTCAGTAACTAAAAAAGAATTTTTTTAAAAGGTGGTGTATTAATGTTGTTCCCTTTCATTTAAAACTTAGTGGAATCTGAAACATCTTGCTATGTTGGATGAAAATGAGAGCATGATTTTTTTCCCACAATCATAACCAAGTAATGTTACAAGGTTAGCAGTTCTCAATTTTAGTCAAGGTAGACTATAATTAATTGTCTATGCAAAGGGATAGATTATTTTGGGGTTTTTTTGTTGTTGTTTTTGTTTTCAGAAATAAGTTTGGTTAGATAGAAATATTACCTAAAAAGAACTTGGGACTGTTAGGTATTGTCCTTGGCTTTTGTTTTCCCTTTTGTGTGTTTGTCTTAGTAGTACAGGAAATCCTCATCTTGCTAGCAGGCTGTGTTCCAAAAGCTGATTTATAAGTTGGTTGTTTGGATATTATTAGAAGCCATTTTCAAAAGAAATAGTGTTACAAGGAATGGTTAGGTTCCCAGGCTCACTGATAAAATGTTATTTAAACAGAAATACAAGATTGCACATTTGTACTAAAGAAAAAAATAAAAATTCTAGTCATTAAAACAAAAAAAGAATGATAAACTAATTTTTATTTATCTGGAGTGCTCATACTTGAAGAATAAACAAATTTAAGCAGGAAACGAGAGGAAAGTGGATAGAGTCTATAGAATGTATTACAAGAGTTGTATAGGTTGGTGGCAATGATCATGATGATTAATTTTTCTCTTATACTCATCAGCTACAATTGGGATCATTCTTAGCTTTCAAAGGGAGATAAAGACATTTTTCCAGAGGTAAATAGAAAAGAGATAAGGCACAAGAGTGAAAAGGATCTATATGTGGAATAAAATTTGCCTGAGGTCAAATTGTTCATGGCAAAAGCCAGATGGGAAGAAATATAACATGTTTATAACTGAGGTCTTCCTGAGTTGGGGGAAGGGAAATCAGACGATCTCCCATGATTACTACCGAGTGCCTCTGCTGGCTTTTGACAGCCTTGTTGGCCATGATGGCTGGGAGAGAAGGGAGACAGTATACAACCTGCCATATGTATGTTAGGTTCACAGATCAAAGGTTTGTAACTCATGTAAAACTTATAGAATATGTTTCTTATTGAATTTAAAATATGGATTTTTACAAAGGATTGTCTTTTAGTTGAAATGTTAAATATTAGAAAATACAAATGTAATAGCTCTAATACATTTTTGATAGAAAAATAAATTTTGTAAAGCAATTCTGAAAATTTTAATGCATTTTGGATTTCTAAATCTATAATAGGTAGAACTTTGTAGAGTGAAAAAGAACATTCTTTATCTTCCCCAAAAAAATGTTTTCTGGTTTTGGTTTTTTGGTTTTTTGGTTTTTTTTTTATTGTGATCCCCTCTATAAGTTACCAGTTGTAATTATTGCACAACAAAGTATGCATGAGACACAATTATCTGTTATCTCAGAGTTTTGGAATTTTAAACATAAAATGGACCTATTATTGAAATGTTGGAGTTCTCTTTCCTCCTACATCCTTTCCACACATCTCAGGTGATCAAGAGAACAAAATTCTAATCATTTGCCCACTAGTTTTTACTTAATAGTGTCTTTCCTAAGGCACTGATTACCTTCCTGGCATACTAAACTAAGCTAGACAGACTAAAAGAAAACTTTACTGCATATTCCTGAGTCATTATCCTAGAACAATCTGAACCAAACCAGCTCCCTAATTTTATACTCTGATTCGTCTAGCTTTCAGAGCCAATAATGTACTTTGTAACATTTTTTTGTTTCCTGGCTAACCCCAAATTTTTTTCTAATCCTTTTTTTCTTTCCTTCATCTGAATAGATTGTTCTGTTTTTCCTCATTCCTTCCAGATGTCTCATTTCCAATCATGTGATGCCTGCACTAAAAGAAAATGAGGATGGTTACCACTCATACTTCCCCTAGCTCAAAGTATTTTTATACCTATTTCAGGTGTGTTTCTACATGTCATATGTTTACCTTTTTGAAAAAGTCTCAGGGGCAGCTAGGTGATGCAGGCACCAGCCCTGAAGTCAGGAGGAACTGAGTTCAAAACCTTAGACCAAGCACTTGACACTAACTGTGTAACCCTGGACAGGTCACTTAACCCCAATTGCCTTTAAAAAAAAAAGTCATATAACCTATTTTGCATTTCTGTGGGCATTTTACTAACTCTTCTCAATTGGCCTTACAGGCATTCACCTTTCAGCAAAGATAGGAAGCTTGTCACATGCCCAGAGGATGTAAGATATATTCTGTTGTCCCATATTCATTCTCAGGATTCTCTTTTTTTTTTCTATTTAATATTTTAATTTTCCCCCAGTTACATGTGAAAACAATTTCCAACATTTGGCCTTTAAAATTTTTTGAGTTCTAAATTCTGTCCTGCCTTCCCTCCCATCCCTGCCTCCTCTCCCCTTCTCTGCCCTCCACATTGAGAAGGCAACAATCTGATAATAGGCTGTACATAAACATTCATGGGAAACATTTCCATATTAGTCATGTGAAAGAAAACACACACAAAAAAAATTAAAGTAAAGAAAAAGTATGCTTCAATCTGCATTCAGACTCCCATCAGTTCTTTCTCTGGAGATGGATAGCATTTTTCATCATAAGTCCTTCAGAATTATCTTGAATCATTGTATTGCCAAGAATAGCCAAGTCATTCACAGTCGATCATCATACAATATTGCTGTTACTGTATAAAATGTTCTGGTTCTGCTCATTCCACTTTGCATCCATTCATTTAAGTCCAGATTTTTCTGAGAGCATCTTGCTCATCATTTCTTATAGCACAATAGTATTCCACCACAATCATATATAGCAGCTTGTTCAGCCATTCCCTGATTGATGGACATTCCCTCAATTTCCAATTCTTTGCCACCACAAAAAGAGCCGTTATAAATATTCTTGTACATATAAGTCCTTTTCCCTTTTTTTTTTTTTAATCTCAAGGATATAGACCTAGTAGTAGTATTGCTGGGTCAAAGGTATGCATGGTTTTATAGCCCTTTGGGCATAGTTCCAAGTTGCTCTACAGAATGGGTGAATCAGTATACAACTTTACCAACAGTGCGTTAGTGTTTCAATTTTCCCACCTCCTCTCCAAAATTTGTCATTTTCCTTTTCTGTAATGTTAGCTAATCTGACGGGTGTAGGATAGGAGCTCAGAGTTGTTTTAATTTGCATTTCTTAATCAGTAGTAACTTAGCATTTTTATATTACTATAGCTTTGATTACTTCATCTGAAAACTGCTTGTTAATATCATTTGACCATTTTTCAATTGAGGAATGGCTCTTATTTCTATAAATTTGGCTCAGTTCTCTATTTATTTGAGAAATGAGGTCTTTATCAGAGAAACTTGCTGTAAAAAAATTTTTCCGGTTACAAATACTATGTGTTTTCCTCCCCATGTTTATCCTACTCTCACCCTGTTCATTCTCAAAAGTGTTTTGCTTCTGACTTTTACTCCCCCAATTCACTCTCCCTTCTATCAGTGCCACCCCTCCCCTTTTCTTATTTCTTTTCCCTCCTTCTTTCCTGTATGATAAGATAGATTTCTGTACCCAACTGAGTGTGTAAGTTATTCACTCTTTGAATCAATTCCAGTAATGGTAAGGTTCACACTCCCTCCCAACTCCTCCATCTTTCCCTCCACTGTAAAATCTCATTGGGTCTTCTTTTATGTCAGATAATTTACCCCATTCTACTTCTCCCTTTCCCCTTCTCCCAGTGCATTCCTCTTTCTCACCCCTTAATTTTATTTTTTAGACATTCAGCTCATACCTGTGCCCTCTGTCTACGTGTACACCTTTTAACTGCCCTGATGAGAAAGTTTTTAGGAGTTACAAGTATCATTTTTATATGTGGGAATGTAAGCAGTATAACCTTATTGAATCCCTTATGATTTCTCTTTCCTGTTTATGTTTTTATGCTCCTCTTGAGTCATATTTGAAAGTCAACTTTTCTGTTCAGCTCTGGTCTTTTTATCAGGAATGCTTGAAAGTTCTCTATTTCATTGACTATTCATTTTTCCCCCTGAAGGATTATATTCAGTTTTGCTGGGTAGGTGATTCTTGGTTGTAATCCTGGTTCTTCAGCCTGAATCACTGAATGGGTGTTGCCTCAGTCAAACTGAGACCTGTTAAAGAACTTAACCAAAAAAGGCCAAGGTCTCCCACTGCATCCAGGGCCATCTCCAGTTGTTCTGATCTTTATCTTGCCACTGGATGCAAATGATTCTGGAGGAGAAAGTGAGGCTAGTGATTTTGTACAGCCCTCCCTCACTTAAATCCAATTCACTTGCATGTTTTGGCATCACCTCCCTGATACATGGTCCTCTTCGAGAGTGAAGGACATACAACAATAGCTCTTTTGCCCTCTAGAACATCATATTCTAAATTTTCTGTTCCTTTTAACATAGAAACTGCTAGATTTTGTGTTATCCTTACTGTGGCTCCACAGTATTTGAATTGTTCCTTTTTGGCTGCTTGCAATATTTCCTCCTTGACCTCTGGCATTTGGCTATAATATTCCTGGGAGTTTTAATTTTGGGATCTCTTTCAGGAGGTGATTGGTAGATTCTTTCAATTTCTTTTTTACCCTCTGGTTCTAGAATATAAGCACAGTTTTCTTGATAATTTCTTGAAAAATAGTGTCTAGGCTCTTTTTTTGATCATGGTTGTCATGTATTCCAGTAATTCTTAAGTGATCTCTCCTGAATCTATTTTCTAGATCAGTTCTTTTTGCAGTGAGATAGTTCACATTTTCTTCTTTTTTTTTCATTCTTTTGATTTTGTTTTACTGTTTCTTGATGTCACATAGTCATTAGCTTCCACTTGCCGAATTCTAATTTTTAAGGAATTATTTTCTTCAGTAAGCTTCTATACCTCATTTTCCATTTGGCCAATTCTATTTTTTAAGGAGTTCTCTTCGGCGAATTTTTGTATATCTTTTTCCATTTGGCCAATCCTGCTTTTCAAAACATTCTTCTCTTCATTAGATTTTTATGCCTCTTTTACCATTTGGCCTATTCTGTTTTTAAGGTATTATTTTCTTCAGTATATTTTGTGCCTCCCTTATCAAGATGTTGACTCTTTTTTCATGATTTTATTGTATCACTATCATTTATCTTCCCAATTTTTCATCTGCCTCTCTTTATTTTTAAAATCCTTTTTGAGTCTTTCCATGGCCTAAGACCACTTCATATTTTTCTTTGAGACTTTGGATGTAGGAGTTTTGACTTTGTTTTCTGAATTTGTGTTTTGATTTTCCCTGTCACCACAGTAACTTTCTATAGTCAGGATCTTTTTCTGCTGTTTGCTCATTTTTCCATCCTATTTCTTGACTTTTAACTCTATGCTAAAATGAGGCTGTGCTTCCAGAGGGGAGGGGGCACTGCCCCAGACTTCAGATTTTTTGTGCAGCCATTTTCAGAGGTAATTCTGGGAATCTGTAAGTTTTTGGTTTTTTGAATATGGTATGATCTGGTGAAAGGTGTATTTACTACTCTCCTGGCCTGTGCTCTAGTCAGTGAGTGACCACAATCATTTTTCCACCTTGCAACTGTGACCAGAGTCTCAGCTCCCTGTGACCGCAAGCTCTGATGTAGTAGTGCTCTTCCTCTCCCTGGGAGTAAGATCCAGACTAAGATCCTGGGACTGTGATCCAGATGCAGGTATGGGCAATGCACCAAAGTTCTGCCCACCAATGCCATCAAAGGCACCCCTGTTTTCTCTTAAGCTGTCTGACCCCCTTACTATCTTTGGGCTGAGAGGTCCAGAAACATGCCACTGATTCAGTTGCCCCCAAGGCCTACTTGCTGGTTCAGGTCCTGCACTGGACTGTGTTCCACTCTTACCTGGTGCAACAGACTTCTGCCGACCTCATAAGTTGCTTTGTGCTGGAGAATTGTTTCACCCCATTCTTTTGTGGGTTCTGCTGCTCCATAATTAGTTTTGAAGCATTATTTGCATTATTTAAAGTTGTAGGGTTTTTAGGGAGAAGGCAAATGAGTCCCCACATTTCCTCTGCCATCTTGGCTCTGCCCTCCAGGAGTTTCTAAAATAATACTTAAGATTTTGGATAACTAGTGGCATATCGTACTAATTTTCACTATCCTGGACTACCTGTTTTACCCTTCTCAGCTCCTTATTCCTTATTTCCCACCCCAGTTGGAAGGATAATGTAAGCGAGCGAAAAGAGCATTAGACATGGAATTAGGAAAGACCTGAGTTTAAATCCCCACCAAGACACACTATGACCTGCGGCCAGTCAGTTCACTTCCTGAGTCTTCAGTAAATGGGGTTTAAAATATTTGTATTGTTTATTGCACAGGGTTGTTATAAGGAAAAGTACTTTGTAAATTGAAATTTAAATAGTACTTAAACAAGAGTAAAGGATGTCATCAAGGAAAAGAAGATGGGGGGGGCAGCTAGGTGGCACAGTGAATAGAGCACCGGCCCTGAAGTCAGGAAGAACTGAGTTCAAATCCGGCCTCAGACCAAACACTTGACACTTACTAGCTGTGTGACCTTGGGCAAGTCACTTAACCCCAACTGCCTAAGCAAAAAAAAAAAAAAAAGAAAAGAAAAGAAGATAGAGATGGTTACCTGGAAAGAGCAAGGAATGACATATAGATAGCCAGACGTACTCTCACAATTTAGATGTGAGAGAAAATTAGAAAGCCCTCTAGCATATTGGATGTACCTCATGTCCTGAACTTTTGGGTGAACATGGACAAGGCCACCAGGCATGGATGGGTTGTCATCTGCATTATAGGAGGGAACTACTGAATCATTGAAATTATAGTTCCATTTGAGAACTTGAACAGATGAGAGGATTAAAAGTAGTAAGGGGGAAAAAACTTTCAGAAATGGAAACTGACAGATTAGAACATAAAAGTTTTCCTGACTCTAGTTAAGTGTTTCAAAATGGATTCTTAACATGCGATCCATAGATGGATTTCTGGGGGTCTATGAATTTGCATAGAGAAAAAATTACATATTTATTTTCACTAACCTTTGGTTTCCTTTGTAATCCTATAGATTTTATGAATTTAAAACCATTATTCTAACAAGGAGTCCATAGACTTCACCAGACTGCTATGGGGTCCCTGATGAAAAAATGGCTCAAAACTCTGCTTTAAAATTTTCTTCTTCTTTTTTTTTTTTTTTTTTTTTTTTAAAAAGCTGGGTCTCCCTTTCTTTCCCAGGCTGGACATATAGGGGCTATTCACAGGCCCTCTATTTGGCTTGGGAGCTTTGACCTGCTTTGTTTCCAACTTGTGCTGGTTCACCCCTCCTTAGACAATCTAATGGCCTTTGATCCTGGGAGCTTACCCTTTTAATGCCAGATTTAGTGCTTAAACCCAGTCAGCTTAGCCCACTGAAGTTCAGAACTTTCAAAGCTCAGAAGATCTGCCAGTCTGAGCCTCCCCAGGTACAGGGATTACAGGCCTGTCTCACCATACCCATGTATGTGTATACGCTTATTAAATTAGATATTGAAGAACATTAATTGGTCACTACTTATTTTAAAAGACCTTAACTATGTTTTGTGTGAATGGTCAAACAACTTTATTGACTGTGGGGCTGAACTTATTAGCACATAGATGTGGTGGACTTTAACACAGGTTGTCATAGGTTATATAGTTAGGAGTCATCTAATTCAACCCTTTCATTTTACAGAGTAGGAAACTGAGACCCAGGGTCACACAGAGAGTAAGCAGCAAAGCTGAGATGGCTTGCTGTCCTTGACTCAACTCTGAATTAGTTGGTTACTGAAGAACAAAGTAGTTTGAATTCTCCATGAAATCAACTGTTCATCAAATCTCTGCCCCTAAAGGACAGACCGAAAAAGGAAGTAGAATCTAAGTTCTATTAGAACAGGGAGTTGGGTTTTGGGGGAGTTTTTTTGTGGGTTGGTTTTGGTTTTTTTTTTTTTGGTCTTTATTTCCCCAGTGCCTTGCACATAGAAGGACTTCATACGTGTTTGTTGAACTCCCTCCCTTTTTTGCAGAGGTGGGGAACTATGGGAATAGAACATCGTATATACTGTCAGACTTGGTCACTGTGTTGGTTAGTTAAGCCGGACTGGTTTTGCCCCCACTTTTTATTCTGTAATAAGGGATGGCTCACTGGGTAGGAAAGAAGAGAAAGGTACAAATAATTTTTTAAAACCATGTTTTAAATGTTTGCTGATCTGAAGTAATCAGCCACAGATAATGAAATATCCTTTTATCCATGCAAATGATCTTATCAGATTATAGTGGATCATCATGAAAGCAATCATAATGCTTTAATCTGGGAAGAGGATCTAAATTTGGGGTCATGTTTTCAAAGCTTCTGTAGATAATTTCAAGGAAGCTGTAAGAGGAACTATTTTGTCAATGTAGATATCGTGTCACATATATGTACATATATACATGTATGTATATAGATATATGGCATGTGTATATGTACATACATACATACATACACACTTCAGAGATATTGCAGGTCTAGTTCCAGAACACCACAATAAAGCAAATATTGCAATAAAGCAAGTCGCATGAACTTTTTTGTTTCCCAGTGTATATAAAAGTTATATTTACACTATACTATAGTCTATTAAGTGTACAATAGTATTATATCTAAAAAAAAGCAATATATATCTTAATTAAAAATGCTTTATTGCTTAAAAATGCCAGCCATCTTCTGAGCCTTTAGCAAGTCATAATCTTTTTACTGGTGGAGGGTCTTGCCTCAGTATTGATGGCTGCTGACTGATCAGGGTGGTGGTTACTGAAGTGGGTTGTGACAATTTCTTAAAATAAGATGTTTGCCACATAGATTGATTCTCCCTTTCACTTAAACATTTAAAGGCCATTGTAGGGTTATTAACTGACCTAATTTCATTATTGTCCTGTCTCAGGAAACAGGGAGACTGAGGAAGAGGGAGAGGGATGGGGAATGAATGACCAGTCAGTGGAGCAGTCAGAACACACACAACATTTATGAAGTTTACCATCTTATTATATAGGCACGGTTTGTGGTGCCCCAAAACAATTACATTAGTAACATCAAAAAGCACTGATCTCAGCAGATTACCATAACAGATATAATAATAATGAAAAAGTTTGAAGTATTGTGAGAATTACCAAAATGTGACACAGAAACATGATGTGAGCACATGCTGTTGGCAAAACGGAACTGATAGACTTGCCTGATGCAGGGTTCCCACAAACCTTCAAATTGTAAAAAAAATGCAATATCTGCAAAGTGCAATGAAGTGAAGTACAATAAAGCGAGATATGCCTGTATATAAAGTCTTAAGTCAAGGGCTAGGATGATTTTTTTTTTTTAACTGGATAAGGTAAGCTGCCTGGAAAAGAGGCAACTCAGTAAAATTGGGGAAAACATTTAGTCAGATGACCTGAGTTTGAGTACTGGTTTTGCCATAATCATAAGACCGTAGATTTTGACTAGGAGGAGACCTGAGAGTAATAATAGTTTACATTTACATCCTGCTTTGCAAAGCACTTTACAGATAATATCTATTTTATCCTCACAATGACCCCAGAGGGTATGTGCTCTTACAGATAAGGAAATTGAGACAGAGATTAAGTGACTTGCCCTGAGTCACATAGCTAATTGTGTATAGGGTTATATTTGAACTCCATTCTTCCTGATTCTTGTCCAGAGCTCTACCCACTGCACCACTCAGCTGCCTCTCATTCTTTCCTAGAGTATTCACACTTCCCAGCCTTTCCACTCAAGTGGATATATCCACGTCCTCCCCAAAGGAACCTTGGACTCTGTCCCTGGTAATACCTTGGCTTTTGATAGGTTATCTTTAGAAGTCCGAAAGTCTGATCCTGATCATGCCTGGTTCCAGGCCTTTGCAGCAGCTCTGCAACAACTCTGCAGGTACCTGATGAAGTGTCAAATGATAAGTACCAAAGGTGAACTTTTTTTTTTGGGAGGGGGGAATGATGGTGAAATTGAATCGACAGAGTGCAGCTGGTGTGAAATAAAGGGTTGAAGGAAATAGCATTGCCAACTGGGTTTTGAGAGATGGGCATAGATGTAAAGCTAGAAACGACCTCCAAAAACCCAGGTCTAGACAGGAGTCTGCCTGAAGTCATACAGGCATTATTGGAACCAAGACTTGAACCTAAGTCTTGTAGCTGACTCTTCTTTCCGATAAACCACACTATCTCATGTGGCCCTGGGGGAGTCATTAAGTGCACCTTTCTAAACCCATTCCTTATCTCTGAAAAGGAGATAATATATAGACTCTTTACTGTCCAAGATTGCCAAGAAGAAAGATCTCTGTAAATTGTACAGTGATAGATAAGCCACTCTACTTTCTCAGTGCATCAGTAGCAGTTGATTTTAGCTCTTTGCATTCCCTTATAAAAATCAACCAATCAATAAACAGTAATTAAAAGCCTACTATGTGCCAGGCTAAGCACTGAGGACACAAAAAGAGGCAAAAGATAGTCCATACCCTCAAGGAGCTCACAATGTAATGGAGGAGACAAGATGCAAACAAATACAGCATATACAAAGTGAGCTATATACAGGAAAAATAGGAAATAATTAAAAGAGGTGAAGCACTGGAATTAAGAAGGGTTACAGAAGGCTTCCTGTAAGTGAGATTTTAGTTGAGACTTAAAAGAAGCCAAGGAGATCAGTAGTCAGAGCCAAGGAGGGAGAGAATTCCAGGAATGGGGGCCAGCTAGAGAGAAGGAATGTCTTGTTCATGGAGCAGCAAGTAATCCAGTGTCACTGGGTCAAAGAATATATGGTTGGGAATAAGGTAGCAGTGGGTTAGGTCATAAAGGGCTTTGAATGCCAAATAGAGCATTTTGTGTTTGCTTCTTGAGGCAACAGGAAACCACTGGAGTTTATTGAGCGGGAAGGTGACATGATCCAACAAAATCCAATCTAACCCAATAAACATTTATTAAGGACTTATTATGTGTTAGGCACCATGCTAAGTGCTGAGCTTACAATGAATTTTTAAAACGACAGTGCTCTCAAGCACACAATCTAATGGGGGAAGACAACACACAAAAGGAGGAAGTGGGGTGGGGGTGGGGCCAGGGAAAGTCCGTGGAGTCCCCAGCTAAACAGTCAAAGCAGCAGGTGCAAAATGGAAAATCACTTTAATAGCTGAATGAAGAATAGATTGAAGTGGAGAGAGACTTGAGGCAGACAGACCAGCCAGCAGGCTGTTGCAGTAATGGAGGCATGAGGTGATGAAGGCCTACACTAGAGTGGTAGCAATGTCAGAGAAGAAAAGAAGGAATATTCAACAGATATTGCAAAGGCAAAATGGACAGGCTACCCTCTGTAGTAATAAGGAAGGGAAAAGTAGGGGAGGGTTTAGGGGAAAACATAATGCGTTCTGTTTTGGACAGATTGAGTTTAAGATGTATACTAGACCTCCAGTTAGAGATTCCTGAAAGGCAGTTAGAAAAATGAGATTAAAAGTTAATAGATTGGGGCATGAAAGGGAGATTTGAGAATCATCAGTCTAGAGACGGCAATTAAACCCATTGCAGCTGATGAGAACACCAAGCGAAGTACAAGGCAGAACACTAAAATTATATTAATTGGCAACACTGGACATACCCAGATTTAATCTCTCACTTGGGTAAACAGAACGAGAGCTCCCAAATGATCATTGCACATAATTTTCCCCTTCCTAAAGTGAATTAGTGCCAAATTAAAACAGCAGGTGGCGCTGAAGAACAGGAATGAAGAAGAAACTGATCGTCTATACTCCTTGCCTATCGTTTTTTTTTTTCAGCAAACCTACAAAATACACGTGCTTAAAGGCTCTTTTGTACCCCTTAGAGATTCTAAAATCCATGCCCCTGGCCTAATTGCCTTAGTTTTTCATATCACAGGTGTCCCAGTGTCTGGGGACACTCACAGTACTTTTTTGAAGCTTGGTACTACATTACCAGGAATAATTACTGCTGCTACCTGTGCTCATCAGAGCATTTTTCAAGCCTATAAATTAGGGCTGAAATTAGTTTTGTAGATAGATCTTGGGAATAATTGTTTCTATTTTTTCCATAGAATTTAAGAACTAGAAGGAACTTAAGAAATCATCTAGTTTGCAATGTGGAGCCTAACAGCCTATTACCATATGTGGAATTAGTTTTAGATTTTCTATTTTCTAATATTTCAGCCTCTGCATATTAACTAATCCAGGGATGGGGAACCTGTGTAAACAAACATTATTAAGTCTCTGCTTTGTACCAGGCACTATCCTGGCTACAAGAAATAGACAAAAATTAAAGAATCCCTGCCCTCAGGGATCTCAGGTTTTCTCAAGGGACAAACGTCCACTTCCAGACAGTTTTCTAAATTAAACCCCTTCCATGCAGGAAGCAGTTGATCCAAATAAAAAGTTGAGTCATCTTAGTCTGCCAGCTTTTGACTCTACTTTTGATTGTTTAATGGGTAAGCTTCCCCTCTAATGAAAAGCTCAATGTCATTGTTGGTTCTTTTAAATGGAGTTACTCCTTCGAATGGAATTAGCTTCAATTTTGTTATGCTGTGGTTTTGGGGGAGCATAGCTCAAGAGCTGGAAAGGACTGCAGAGGTCATGTAGTCCGAACCCCTCATTTTTTAGATGTGGCAACTGAGGCCCAGGGAGCTTAAGTGACCACCCAAAGTTAGACAGGTAGTGTCAGAGGTGGGATTTGAATCCAAGACCCCTGACCCCAAGTGTTCTTTCTATTGAACTACAAAAGGAATTTCATTCTAAGCTGCCACAGATATATAGAGATACATATATGTGTTGTGTATGTATAGATGTATATACACATATATATCCCAAAGAAATAATTTACTAATAATTCAATCCCACAAGTATTTATTCTGAGGTACCTAAAGCTACCTTGAGAAAATTTATTTTATAAAGACTTTAATATGAGTTATAATTTTTGCTTTTTCTACCAAGATTTTTTTTTTCCTGGCTCTGGCTCTGTCTTTACAGTGGTTCTTTGGGCCAGAGGTTCCCAAACTTATTTAGCCTACAACCCCCTTTTCAAAAGAAAAATTACTTAGCGCCTCACCTGGAAATCTACTTTCTTTAATCCTTTAATGGTTTTTTTTGAAATTTGCATCATTTAAAAATATTTTTTAATGATGCATCTTAAATTTAACAGTTTATTCTAAATTTGTGGGGTTTTTTCCTACATTGAAATTTTGATGACACAATATTGCATCATGTAACTATATAGTATCATATCGTAAACAAGTCATTATAAGCATATATTCCTGCCGATATGTGCTGAACTTCCCAACAATGTGCAGTGCTTTCCGGCTAATACTTGCTTGTTAAGACCTGTCAGCAGACTTGACCACTGATGGGTTATTATTTGCATTTTGTGTGTATTTGGAAAATAATGTAATTACTTTGACTTTAACTCTGTTACACAATAGATGAAACATGTACAAACGGTTTTTCAAAATTTTCTTATCTTCTCTTCTTTCCTTATGCTTTCACTGTCCCCTTATTTTTATTCAATGCCCCCAATTGCACCCCAGACTACTACCCCTCATTATTCCAGCATCCCCCCGGGGGCAATATCACCCATTTTGGATACTTCTTCTGGGCCAAAATGCATACATTCGTACCACTTTTGTATACCTGATCTATACGTTATTGCAATGATATTTGGGGAGATTTGTCTTCAAAAAATTAGTATGAAGGGGCAGCTAGGTGGCATAGTGGATAGAGCACTGGCCCTGGATTCAGGAGGACCTGAGTTCAAATCCGGCCTCAGACACATAACACTTACTAACTGTATGATCCTGGGCAAGTCACTTAACCCCATTGCCTAGTCAAAAAAAAAATTAGTATGAGAAAACTATTTGCTATCATTTCATTCTCTCCCCTATGTCATCAAATGAAAACAATTTCTATTACTATCAGGATTGAATATAAATTCCTATTTGACATTTAAATGTCTTCATAACTTGGCGCCTTCCTACTTGTCCAGCCTTCTTAAACTTTACTTTCCTCCAAGTACTCTAAAATTCAGCTACACTGGTCTACTTGGTGTTCCTCAAATATGACCCAGCTCTGTTCATTTTCAATGGTTGTATCCCATGCACCAAATACTCTCCCTCATCACCTCTGCCTTTTTGTTTCAAAAGATTTGGAGTATGTCAGGCTTGATAAAACAATGAAGGACAATACTTTCTATCACTAAAATATGTGCATATATGAAAATACTAAGGTGTTTGTTGCGCCTCACTGCACATTGTTCCTAGGTAGCTACCTTCTTTACATATCCCCTATCCTAGTCTGGTTAAAACTTAAAATAGCCTGTTCTTCTGTAATGCAGGTGAAAGATTTGTTGTTCAGTTGTGTCCAACTCTTTGTGTCTCATTTTAGGATTTTCCTGGCAGAGATACTAGAGTGGTTTGCCATTTCCTTCTCTGGTTTATTTTACAGATGAGAAAACTGAAGCAAATAGGATTAAGTGATTTACTCATGTGCCAGACACTGTACTAAGTTCTTGGGATATAAAAGGTAAAAAAAAAAAAAAACCACATAAATAACCCTTGCCCTTGAGGAACTTACACACTTTAGGGGAAACAAAGAACACATTAATATTAAAATATATAAGATAAATATAAAGTCATGTCAGTTGGGGAGGTAATGAGGGGAACAGAAACAAGTAGGAGAATATGTCAGGACAGTGGGAATAAGGCCAAAAGCAAGGCCTTTCTTGGTCAACAAGAAAGAAGAAGAATGATATCAAGAAAGACACCTCAGAAGACCTGTTTGGAAGCCCCACCTACTACTGGTCAAGTCAGGTCACCTGTTCTAGTGCTGCTCTCTTCTTACTAGGATCCAAGCTTATTGCTCGGTTCTAATTACAACAGGAGCTGCGAAATCCTTTAGCTTCTATACTCCATGTTCTGTAGGTCAGTGGAGGTGGTTTCCTTTGTCCAAAGAAAAAGACATTTTGGATTCAAAGGGGTCCTCCCATATTAATAAACAGAAAACTACCTCCTCCATCTATTCTATATAATTTATTGGATTCCATAGTTTTAAGCCTTTTCAAAATAGAAGCTGCCACCTCAGTCCACAACCTGTCAGAGACCATTGTTTGATGCAGCTTTTTCAGGCATCTAAGTGGCACAGTAGTTAGAGCTGTCCTTGGAGTCAGGAAGATGTGAGTTCAAATCCTGGCTTAAGCACGTATTGGTTGTATGACCCCGAGTAAATCATAGAACCTCTCTCTGTTTCATTTTCCTAATCTTTAAAATAGGAGAAATAATAACAACTCTTGCCTCACGGGATTATCATGAGCATCAAATGAGAGCTTTGCAGTCTGTGAAGCACTAATATAAAATGTTAGCTATGTTGTCCTGGTGAGAGCCAAGTGAGGGATGGGCATGTTATTTTATGCCCCATTTCTCCAAATTCAATCAGCTAAAAGGTAATTTGATGTCAGTTATTAACTGTGATATTGCCAAGGATGACTGAATAGGCAGCCTTGTAACAGTCCCCACTGGGGGTGAGTTGATGATACTCATCATCATGCCGATAACATCGTGTCAAACCAGGCAAGCTTCTTAAAAAACACATAGGCTGGTAATAGTGGTAGGCAAATAAATTTTTTGTGAAAAGTCAAGGCTCATGTTACAATGAAGACTCCAAGCCTCTAATACATAACAACGTCAGTGCTGGCCAATGAGGAAAGACATAATTTTCAAAGACAGAGTATAGAATTTTGTCCAAGACCTTACTTTGGACATGCAAGTACTCTATCCCATCTCTACTACTAAGAAAGGATGTCATTCAGGTTATCGTATTTTCTTAAAACAATGTCTTTTCCTACTACCAAAAATCTGTTTTGCTGTTGGAAATGCAATTTTAAAAAATGCATTATTAAAATGCATGTATTTTTCTTTTCATCTGAGAAAAATATTATAAACAATATTTGTTCTCTTTTGAGAATGGGAAAGCATAATATCACTGACTTCTATCTGTAAGCCACCAACTTTCTTTATGGAGAGAGGCATGTTGTGGGGAAGTGGGATGGAAGAGGGTGGGGAAGAGAATGGGAAAGAGATATGATGAGGGGCTTACTTAATGGTCTATCTAGGCAGACAGTATCAACACCAGCCACCAGTTAGTTCAAGTTCAGTCCTGGGACAAAATAAGAAGCTCATGAGTCATTGCACAGAGAACAAAAGTGAGTTTACTTTCCCCCAAACTCCTACAAAGAGGGATCCTGGGTTCCATAAATGCAGCGCACCCCCTCTCCATGTGAAACCACGTCTGCCCGGCAGAGCAGAGTATGGTGACTCTTGAGTAGCCCTCAGACATTTACCAAATCAGAGATGCCCTGTTTCCATTTGGGTGGGACTTTTTATGCCCTTAGGTGACCGAGAAGCTGCATCAAGGTAGGCAGGGGGCAGTCTGGTCTTGTAGGCAGTTTTGTGTCTTTTAGGAAAAATTAATCCCTATTATAGGAAAATGAGAGAAACCCTGGTCCTATCACAATGGTGGATCAGGAATGGAAATGTACCAAATCTCAAAAGAAATCCTTCTTCCCCATGTAGAAAAGGTGTCTAGGTCCAAGAGAACAAAGGTAGCTAAGGAATTGGGCAGTAATGGCTCCATCTCTGGCCCCCACTTCGGCTCCACATCCTTCTAGACTATATCCATGATACATACTTTCTCTCCTCCTTCCATAGTTTATCCTCCTATCATTTAACACCTCTGGATCCTTATTGTAAAGCTGTCCTTAGGGCCCAAGAAATATGATGGTGGTAGTATAGTTGAACAGTATTATACTATGGTCTTTCCAATAATAAAATATTTTATATGAGGTCTAAGGTACACCCACAATTACAAAGTAGCCAGTTAAAATAGGCCTGAGTTTTCCCAGTACATTCTGCTTCTAAATTACCATTTCCTGGAGGATGACCTTGGATTATCTTCCCAAGTAAGGATCAAAGGCCCTCAAGGGTGGTTTTTCTAGCTTGTTCCCATAGGAATCTGTCTATGAATGCATAATCAAATTCTATAGAGGAGGAGAAATAAATTCCATGAAATTCCTAACACGGAGAAGGCTTTAATTATGAGTATAGCTATATATAAATGTGTACATACACACATAGATATATTCTATAGCAAGGCGATGGCAAAAGCCACATTCTTTTCCATTGGGAACTGCTCCAGGGGTGGGGATCCTATAGCCTCAAGGCCACATGTGACCTGGAGGCCACACGTTCCCTGTCTCTGTGCTAGACTATGAAGATAATATGGTCTGCTTATCTACAAAGGTCCCAGCAGCACAAGCAATTTCTCACCCTAGTACCCGACTGACTGGCGCTTGTCTCGATTCCCAAGGACACATTGGGAGCCCAGGTTGGAATGCAAACAACACATTATATCAGCTCAGGCTGGCAGTGGGGAGGGGGGACAGGTGGTGGTGGTGATTTATCCTCGAAACATTCAGGACCTCCTGCATACTCTGGGTCCAATGTTTGTAGAAAATATGGCTACTAAAAAAGACAAGTTCAAGGGGCCCCTTAACATTCCTCAACAGCTAGTTCACTCTTAAACCTATGGTTGGCTCTCTTCTTTGCTTCCAGAGGTTATGTTCCTTGAAACCACTTCTTGCCCCTGTCTGTGTCTGTCTTGCCACTCAACCTTGCTGAATGCCATGGCAAAGTGGGCCCTCCTCCCTTCCTTGAACTAAGTGTGCCTCAGCCTCTTCCAGAACGGTCAGGCCATTGGCCAACTGCCCTTCCTAGTTCCATCAAGAAAACTTCACATTTAGTGAAGGGTTAACAGAGTTAAGACACATCTTTGTACCTTTGTACTCTGTTTACGTATTAACACCTAATTACTTCTGTTATCTTCCCTTTACTTTCTATGATTATATCAGCCAGGCTAGGTGACATGCAAATCTAGTTTCATTCTCTTTCCCTCCCCTCCTCCAGTTTAGAGGATGTACCAACAATATCTTATTTGTGTTCCCTCAATATTTATAATTATAAAAATAAACCCTAAACTCTTGTGTGGGTGAACACATCCTATTTCAACTTTGCATGTTATTGAGCGTTTAAGGTCTAAATGTTTGTGTTGAGTTGAATTGAATTAGTATTAGAATCCCAAATGTTAAGACTCTGAGGGAATCTTTGAGAGCATTTAGTCCAGCCTCCTTTTGCACATCAGAAAAATAGGTTTTGACTTGCTTGATTACACAATTAGTCCACAGCAGATGTGGGACTAGAGCATGGGTCATTATAACCAATTTAGTTTTCGTTTATTACTAGATTTTACAGGAAGGTAGCACTGTCTTATATGTTAATATAATAGAATCAAGTGAGCTTCCCTTACATTTGTTTAATCTGCTTTATTGTCCTAATAGCATTTCTTCCTCCCCCCCAAAAAATGAACCTTTTCATGGTTAAAGTTCCTGCTGAGTGCTTTAAACTGGTTTGCATAGAAATGTTTTGACTCAACCACTTTTGCTGCAGAAATAACCACAAACACCACAGGAAACAGAACCTTAATATCATAATCACCAGGTGTTAGCATTATCTTCAGTGATTATGAGACCAATGTCCATTATCTAGAAGCAAAATATATGATATATAATATACATAGAAAAAATACACATATATGTGTGTGTATATGTATGCATGTATATATATGTGTGTGTGTGTGTGTATATATATATATTAATTACACATACACACATATGTTTCCTAAAAATGAAGGCAAAAGTATTTCTTTCACTTTGGAGAAAAATGAGAATGTTTTGTTGTTAATCAGTCATTTTTCAATTGTGTCTGACTCTTTGTGATTCCATTTGGGGTTTTCTTGGCAAAGATATTAGAGTGGTTTGCCATTTCCTTCTCTAGCTCATTTTACAGATGAGGAAACTGAGGCAAATAGGGTTAAGCGACTTGCCTAGGGTCAAATAACTAGGAAGGATCTGAGTCCAGATTTGAACTCAAGAAGATGAGTCTTCCTAACTCCAGGCCTGGAACTCTATCCACTGTACTATGTAGTTGTCCATTATTATTATTAGATGTTATTATTATCTCCTGGTTACAGATGAGGAAATTGAAATAAATAGGGTTAAGCGACTTTCCCAGGGTCACTCAGCTAGTAAGTATCTGAGGTCAGATTTGAACTCAGAAAGATGAATCTTCCTGGCTCCAGGCCCAGCACTATATCCACTGTGCCTCTAGCTGCCCCCAAAATATATACATTCTACTTTTAAGATTTTTTTTTTGATGTATACATTCTTATTCTATTCTTTAGCATTTTCAGTGAAATCCTGCTAAGACATTTCAACTGGGGACAGCTGGGTGGCAAAGTGGATAGAGCACCGGCCCTGGAGTCAGGAGGACCTGAATTCAAATTTGGCCTCAGACACATAACACTTACTAGCTGTGTGACTCTGGACAAGTCACTTAACCCCAATTGCCTCACCAAAAAATAAATAAATAAATAAAACATTTCAACTAAATTCACATTATTATGGTTAAATAAAATGAGGTTTCAGAAACTGATTTCTAACTTATTGTAGAATATAATTATCTGCTTCCAAAATCTCTGCCTTATTTACCCCCATTGAACTCTGATCCCTTCTGATCTTTATATCTAGCACCTTTCCTCTTATATTTCTATAGTATTCCTATATTATTTTCTGTGTGCCCGATACTTCTTTGTACTTATTCTGTCCTTTCATATTTCTCAGTTTTGGTCCTCCCAACTAAATTCTAATATGTGCCAGAAGTCTTTTTTTTAATGCCACCCAATAAAGTGTTCTGTCCTCAGCAACTGCTTGCTCAATGACTCTATAAAAGAATACTGAAAATTCAATTTGTAAAAATCAGGAAGTAGACAGGATCCTGTGTAATAAGTTCTGGCTGTCCCGGATATATTGGTTATCCCTCCCATTTCATTTTGTTAAATGATGGTAAATATAGAAGACTAGGAGCAAAATTTATTTCAGCTTTATCATGGTACAATGGAAAGAATGTTGGCTTTGGAGTCAAAGAACCTGGGTTCAAATTGCACCTCTGATACTTACTTACCTGTGTGACTTTGGGCAAGTCAGATAGCCTACTTAGCCTCAGTTTTCTCACCTGTTAAATGAGAGGGTTGGTAAAGAAAATCTCTAAGGATCCTTCCAACTAAAAA
This sequence comes from Vombatus ursinus, assembly GCF_900497805.2. Classification (NCBI taxonomy): domain Eukaryota; kingdom Metazoa; phylum Chordata; class Mammalia; order Diprotodontia; family Vombatidae; genus Vombatus; species Vombatus ursinus. The sequence goes on from NW_020954608.1 coordinate 7,927,375, forward strand.
GTTCTATGATCCTGTGATTATAATTAGTTTATCGATCAATCAATAAACATTTATTAAGTGCCTGCTGGGTGCCAGGTACTGTGCTAAAGTGTTTATAATAAATAGAGGTGTCATGGTAAGTGGATAGAAGGCTTAAATTGGAAGCAGGAAGAACAAGGTTCAAATCTTGGCTGACACCCTTATTAGCCATATATCCCTGATCAAGTCAGTTGATATTGGTGCATCTCAGACAACTCACTGGAACTTATGTAGTAAGTTATAGATGACTGAGGTGTGTGTTGATGGGGGAAGTTCTCACCCCAGGGATTCCTCTTGTTGGAGAGGGGAAAAACCAACCAGCGTTCTTTAGAATATGACCAATGTATGAAAGCCTCTAATGCTGGTGAACTTTCATCATAATATCTCTTACTAGTTCAAATTGAGCTAACTAGATGATATGAAGGAAAAGCAGTGTTTTTAAGTAGGAAACTAATCAAGCTCTATAGTAGCTCCACTATCTCACACAGGTCCAATATTTTGTAATATCAATGTCATATCTAAGTGATTACCTGCAAATGTTTTGTCTATAATAAAAGTTCAATTCACGTACAGTCTGTTTGTTAAATACTCAAGGGTACTTTGAGGTCTATATTTGTAATATGGGAAGCTGTCCTTGGTAGGAGAGGCTTTTAAAACAGAGATTACAGTAGATTTTTTTTCTTTTTTTCTTTTGAATTTAGTAAATATCAAATAAAATAAGCATTTTCATGTGTAAATAGTAAACAGGAAAAGAATTTTGTGACTAGAAAATGCACGTTTCTGTTATGTACAGTTTTTTTCTTTAAAATATTTGATAAATTCAATATGTAACTTTCAAATCTGTCCCACTTATCTGTGGTTCTTTCTGGCCTGTTCTCTTCTACTTTTCCTTTCCTTCTTTCTTCCTTCCTTCCTTCCTTCCTTCCTTCTTTTCTTCTTTCTTCCACTACCCTAACCTCACTGTGTTTCCTTTGAATTTAAAAACAACAACAAAAAAAGGAAAATCAAACCCTTGTAACAAATATATATGTATGCATATACAGACACACACACACACACACACACACACGCACACACACACACACATATATAGTCAAGCAAAATAAATACCCACATTGTCTGTGTCTGAAAATGTATGCCTTATTCTGCATCCTAAGTTCATCACCTCTCTGATCTTCTCTCGGCCAGGAGGTAGGCTCTATACTTCATCATTATTTCTCTGGCATGGTGGTTGGTCATTGAATTGACCAGAAAAGCACATAGGCCAGCAATGGGAAAAAAATTCAGAGAACAGCAAGCAGTGTAGATTGGCTGGGACACAGAGATGGGGGAGGGAGGAAGGTGAGAGGATACACAATTTAAACAGATAAATAAATACAATATAATTTTAGGGGAGAGAAAACACTATCAACTACCATACGGAACTGTCTCTACCTGCTACTAAGGATTATTTCTTTTAAAAAAAAAAGTATCAAGAGTTTTAGGAAATTGAATATACATTTGAGGATTCAAGATAAAAGTGACAGGAAATACTCTGTTAAATTACAGTAACATAAATAATGGGTTTCATTGGCTATTGCTCAGGTTCTTTTTTGAGCATAATACCCCATTTGTTCAAATATTTGATTTTTTAAAAATTGATATTGGTGAATCATTCCTACTGTGTGAGAAACCCAAAACAAAATAAAAATCATAGTGTTAGGATAAGGAAAAGATTTTTGAGAGAGAGTAGCTAGGAGTAAAATGGAACTGGTAATTAAAGAACTCTGTAATGTTAAACTTTATTCAATTATTCATTCAACAAAACTTATTCAGCTGAGGTCTATTCAATATAAGGCTCTATACTAGGCTTTATGGGAGATACACAAACACAAAAGACATGATCTTTCCCTCGTGGAACTTATCATCTAGTAGTCCATATGACAAATGTTTGAATATTATAGAAGGTAAGTGTGTAATAAGTGTCAGTTAGATCTTCTGTGACACACAAAAAAGTAGCTATATGTTCACAATCTGCACCTGCTTACGATCCCAATGTTGGTCACAGGAAAAGTTTCAAAAGTCTTCCTAAGCTTTCGATTATGAAACAGATACATACGATAGTATATGAAGTGTTAGCTGTAGAGGCAAGATGACCCAAATTTGAATTCTGCCTCAGACAATTGATAGCTATATGAGCATAGAGAAGTCATTTAACCTCTGTCTGCCTCAGTTTCCTCATCTACAAAACAGAGATAATTATAGCACCTGCTTCTTTCACAGGGCTACTGAGAATCAAATGAGAAATATACGTGTAAGGTACTTGGTAAATCTCAAAGTATTATATAAATTTTTTCTATCATTATCATCTCCATGGTTTAGGGGTTGAGGTCCATGCTCTCCATGAACCTAAGGAACCAGGACAACCTAGTCTAGTGCTCAGTGACTAGAAAATGGCACTCTGGTATTTGCATCCTTTTGTGCAGTGGTTAGGTCCTCTCTCTACCCTGTCATTAGATATCCTGTTCCACTATGGATCATAGTCATGAGGTTGCTAAAAGCCCCATTGGAACCATAACTTTGAGCTTTTTCATTTTACAAGTTTCATGACGTATTCTTGGAAACAAAGATGAAAGGTAAAGTCTAACCTTCATCCTGGAATGCGTAATGGGAAATGGGGGGGGGGGGAGAGTGTCTCTCCTTTCTTCTGTGAAATATGTCATGAACATAATGAAATTAAAGTAAAGGAATAATTTTTTTTTGTTCCTACTATCTTCTTTTCTGTGATAGATCCCTGAAAGGTTCATGCTCTGCTGCTATTGAAACACACACACACACACACACACACACACACACACACACACACACACAAATTAAGCTTTGTGATCTCACACCAAAAAGACCTAGAGGAAACAACTTGCACTTTTTCATTGATCTCTTGGAATGTGTCAGAAGAATTCAAGTCCCTCTCATCTACTAAAAAAGCAGTACCTCCCTCTAGGCTTTCCTGGGAAGGATCAATAGAAATCTTGTTCCTTTTATTTGAATCAAAGGATCTTAAGAATGGGTTACTAATTAATGTATGCTTCAGTTCCATTTTCAAATCTACATTTTCTATTCTTAGTTACTTAATTTGGTCTTTGACTAGCATTCAGAATCCATCAGATTTTGCTACCTTTCTGCCTATCTCATTAATCATAATCCATGTAACAAATCCTCTATTTTAATAAAGAATGGTCAGTAGTTGGTTATTTTTTTACAGCATGATTAAATCAAAACCACTGACCTTCCTCAGAATGTCAGTTTCTCATAGTGACAATTTAAATTTTCCCTTTAAAAATTAATTCATGTTTCTGAACTTTAGAAATGCATATTAGGTCGTTTGTGTTAAATGAGGCTCATGGGAAAGTCACATCAACCCACCTTATAGCCATCCAGAAATTAACAAGTAGTGTTCATTTTCCATTAAGCTTTCTAAGCAATGAACTTGCCTTGCTAGATTTCAGGCTCCTTGAGGTCTGACTACTAATATATCTTGTTTATCTTTGCATTCCCTATAGCACTGTAGATGCTCCATAATTTTTGTTGAATTGGATTAAGCAAATCCTATAAATTAGTATATAATTGTACCTTGGCAAGTAGGAAAAAAAATATGCCTATCAAAGTATTGTGTTATTCTTCAACAATGAGCATTATTTCTGGAAAAATAATACTGAATCACTTGCCAAATCTTAAACTGGCATCTAGTAATGGACACTTTCATGCTACATCCTTGAAATTCAGGCTTACATAAAAGTGTGCTCTTTTTTGTGCATATCCACAGCAGAGTTAGAAAGGATATTTGAGGTTTTCAAGACTTTCTATCTGCCTCATGCAGAAATCCTTTCTGCAGTACTTCAATGAACCCATGATATCTCATTAGCACTTAGCACAGTGCTTGGCACATACTAGGTGCTTAAGAAATGTTTGTTGCTTGAATGATTGATGTGGTTACTTCCTCAATAGTACAGATGATACTGCAACCTTCTCATACTGTTTGATCCCTTTCTCTCTCCTCCAATAAATCCTCTTCAGGAGGTAGACTCCAAGTGCTGGGGGAAGATCTCTTGATAACGTATGGGTATTAATGAAAGATTCAACCTATTCCTATATCATTCCTCACTCACACTACATGATTAACCCAACTCCTTTTCCAATCAAGTCAATATTTTCACATTTGTAATATGCTATTTATAGCTAACATGCATCTCTTGGTATTGTCTCCGGGTGACCTGTAATTTTCAGTTCTTTGAGAATGTAATATTCTATAATGTGCTGCAATATAGCACCACAAGAAGAATATTGACATTAAAATCGAGGAGATTTTATTAAATAGAGAAGTTTGGGGTGGTAGCAAATGCTGTGTAGCTTCTCAAATGTAATCTAGGGGGTGAGTGGGGGTTCCCCTCCTCTTAGTCAATTATAGACTCAATGCTTTGTCCATCTGTACCTCTACTTCATATTCATCTTCAATTACATGACCTTGATTTCATCTTCTATGTGTCAGTACTTCTTTGAGTCTCAAGATACACCTGCTTATTGTGGTGCTGATCCTATCCCATTTTCTAACCATATCTTTTTCAAACCATGTTTCCCTTTTCAGGCAGCTCCTCATTTTATTCCTGCACAAGATGATTTGTGTGGTATTTTTTTTTCAAACTCTGTTTGTATGTGTGTGTGTGTACATATATATATATATATAAAACATTTATACATATATGTAACATTTTATGTTATAAATGCCTATATTTTCAACTCATTGATTTACTAATTCATTTATTTAGACTTCCTATCTTCATGTCAGCTTTAATAGATTCAACTTCTCTTTAAAACTATTGCTGTTCCATCATAGAAGGATAGGGGATGAGGCTGTCATTTTGCTGCATCAACAAATTTGTTTCCTCATGCCTTTCCTTTTTGTTACCTCTTTCAGATTCATTTTTGCTATTAATTTAAGTGACATTTGATGCTAAATCACTTGGAAATAAATCTAGAAACCAATATGTTGGGAATATATGTAGACCAACTTCCATTAGCTTCAATGTAAGTTAGGCTTTATATCCAGTGAGTTGAATTGAAATTGTTCATTCTCTGAGTTCAAATCACTTACATGAAATTTGAACCAATTCTGAGGAAGTTGAAACCAACTCGTAAATTTTCCTTATGAACTCTAATTTCTTGGAGAGATAAACCTCTACTAGATCTTCTCTTCAAAAAACCACTCACTCTATATATAACATCTCATTTGATCCTCATAACCACTTTGTGAGGTATGTTGGGCAGGTTTAATCATCCCAATTTTCCTGAGATTCAGAGATATTGAGTGACTCGACAGAGTTTACACACCTAGAAATTAGTGAAGCCAGGATTTGAACTTGAGTTCAGAGTCCTCCTGACTGTTATCCAGAGTTATTTTCATGATACTGTGTCACTTTTCTATAGATTTAGAATTAGCATCTATAAATAAAATTAATTACTGTTATAAACATAAAGGACTCATTGCCAGAGGAGAATGGAGAGAGAGAAAAAGTCAGTAGTTTTTGCCAAGTGTCTGAGGCATTTGGCAAATTTAGGCCTTCCTGACTCTATGTCCAGTGCTCTGCCAGTTGTGCCACCTAACTGCCTTTAAGTAAGGAAATATATGCCCTAGTATAGATCACTCATTTGAAAAAAAATTGCTGTGAAAAGAAGAAATAGGACAGTAACTAGAGTTGACAGCAGAGGCGAATGAAAGTGTGTCCCCAAAAGGGGAGGGGGGATTGCACAAGTATTTGATGACAAAAGAGAATAGTTTAATTAGAGGGAGACATTAAAGATGTTGTTAGCCAAAGGGGAAGGGTCTCTGAAGATTCAAGAGGGGGTGAAATGGAAGTTATACGTGGAGGGATTAGCTCTGGGTGGGGGGGAAGAATATTTTCTTCTTTAAGACAGAAGAAATGAATGAAAGGTGGGAAGAATTTCTCTTCGAGTGCAGTAGTAATGGAAGACAGATAAGAGAAACCTCAGAGCTATATATTCAGATGAACACTAAGTTAGTCAAGGCTAAAGCCAGGTCTCAGTGGAGTAGATTTCTCTCATAATCTGATGGATTGTTACCAGTTCCCTGGTTCCCTTTTATTCTCCAAAGACAGGTAATGACAGCCATGTTTCCTATTAGGGATTCCTGCTTTCCTGAGAATCACACAATCGAGGTATTTCTTCTTGGATGTAGACCTGAATGGTCATGTCCTGAAGGAAATATGACAAATCACACTCACAGACTAACATATTTAGAGGTATAGAGGAAGGGAAATGGAGAGTGGAATGAGTGTCAGTTATGGAATTGGAGAACCTGAGTTCTAATACAACCATCGTCATTTATGACCCATATGACCTTGAGAAAAATCACTTAATTGCCTTGGGCTCAGTTTCTTCATCTTCAAATGTGACAGAATTATTCTAGATGATCTCTGAGGTCCCTTTTAGCTATGAAGCTATGACCTCATGACTTTCTCATTAAAGTGGGAATCAAGGTGACTTGGTGTTAAAATAACTCTACAATCTGACCCTAAATTACTTGTATAATCTCATTTCCCGCTTACCCTCAAAAAGAAGTTTCTGCTTTCTAAGACATCCTATTATTGTCCTTTAGGATCATAACCTTAGAGCTTGACAGGGCTTCAGGGACTATCTAGCCCAACCCTTTCATTAGCAAATGACGAAACTGAGGCCAAGCAGAACAAGCTTAATCAGCTAACAGTCTTTCATTCATATCACATATTTCTCACCTTGCCTGTTGTTAAGGGTAGATACTCATTTAATTCGGGCATGGTGTTAGGATGAAATGAGGCACTTGTAGGTCACTGAACAACTTTTTTTAAAAAAAGAAGCTTTTCTTAGCCTTAACATAATAAGGATATACAAGATCCTTGAAAGTAATGGATCACTTAACTCCAGTAGACAAAGTCAATGGATAGAAGTTGCAAAGGGGCAATTTTTAGAGGAGAATTCTCTATTCTTCTGTCTCGTCTTCTCTGTACAAAATGAAAGCAAAATCATTATACTTAGGACTAACAGTTCTAAAGAAGGATAGCATCTTTTTTTGCTGCTATAGAATCCTTGTAATTCACAAAATCATTAATGTAGGACCATAAATTTAGAGCTGGACAGGACCTTTAAGGTCATCAAGTCCAATGTCCTCGTTTTACAGATGAGGAGACTGAGGCACAAAGAGATTAAGTGATTGTGCAGTGTCACACAGTTAGTACATTGACTGAGGCAGTATTCAGCACTTTATTTTCTTTACTCCAAAGCTTTCTAAAAAGATATTCTTCCATGTTCTAAGTACCACCACCCCTATAGGGAACACTATTCAATAGCAACAAACACACCCAAGGACAATTGTCTTTTATAATTTTATAACACAGACTGTTCCCCCCCCTCCTTTCTCTCTCTCTCTCAAAACATCTTAATTTTTTCCTAAATTTAGTGAGACAAAGTGACATCTACCAGTATTTGGTTTAAAATATCCTAATTTTCTGGCTATTTTCAGGAATGAATCATCAAACTACAGCATATGAAAATTTGGCTTAAGTGCTCACATACCCTGTCTACCTATGCCTATCTATTCAGGACACACCAATACATTCAAAAGCAGTTTAATGAGTTAAAATTTATTCACAGAAGTGTAGAATGTTGGAAAGGTTTCCACCCAGTCACTAACAAGGGAGGATAAAAAAGGAATAAGCATTTGTGTAGTACTTACTATAGGCCAGGCACTATTCTCAGTTTCATTCATTGTTTTAGTCATGTTCATCTCTTTATGACTCCCATTTGGAGTTATTTTGGCAAAGATACTGGAATGGTTTGCCATTTCCTTCTCCAGTTCATTGTACAGATAAGGAAACTGAGGCAAACAAGGTTAAGTAACTTGCCCAGGGTCACCCAGCTAGTAAGTGTCTAAAGTCAGATATGAACTCAGGCCTTCCTGACTCCAGGCCTGGCATTCTATCCACTGCCCCACCTAGCCACCACTATACTAAGTGCTTTTTCCAAATATTATTTCATGCAATCCTCACAACAATCCTCAAAATTAGGTGCTATTCTTATTCCAATTTTATAGTTAAGGAAACTGAGGAAAACAGAGGTTACATGACTTACCCAGGGTCACACCACTAGTAAGCATCTGAGACCAGATTTGAATTCAGGTTTTCCTAACTCAACATTCTATCTACTGTGCCACCAGCTGCTTCTGGAACAAAATGACACTAGAACAAGAATCATCTGCACCTCACCCTAGCCTTGAAGACCTCCAGATTTGGAAAACCCAGTACAGTCCAAAGCAGCCCATTCTAATTTTGGACAGCTCCTATCACTAGGAAGTTTTTTCTTAACATGAAGTCTAAATATGCCTCTTTGCACCTTCCATCCATGCTTCTTCCTCTGGGACCAGGTCTAATCCATTTTCCATACAACAGCCCTTCACTCACATCATACAGAAAATGGAGGGATGCCTATTAATTGTAGAATGGCTAAATAGGTCATGGTCTATGATTGTAATGGAATACCACTGTACTATAAGAAATGATGAGCAGGTTGATTTTAGAAAAAACATGGGAAGACTTGCATGAAATAATGGAGAGTGAAATGAGCAGAACCAAGAGAATGCTGTCTACAGTAACAGCAACAGTGCTGGAAGAGTAACTGTGAATGACTAAGCTATTCTGAGTATTATAAATATTCAGATCAACTACAAAAGATCTATGAAGGAAGATGCCATCCACCTCCAGAGAAAGAACTGATAAATAGAAGTATACATAATATGGTTTTACATACATACGTACATACACACATATATAAATACACACATAAATGTGTACGTCAAATGGTGGCCTTTTTTAGTGTGGGTTGGGGAAGGAAGGAGAAAGATAGTTCTCACCTTAAAAAATAAAGAAAATTAAAAAAAGGAAAAAAGAAATAGAATTGCTGTTGCATTTCAAGTCAGAATTTGCTGAAGATTTCTCTCACTTTCTAGCAGTTGTCATTTGTTCCTTCAACATTGCTAGTGATTTTTCCTATTGCTGAGTATGAGTACCATTTAATGTGTATTCCCTGCAGGGATATGACTGCAAGTAAAAATGTCATTGCTTTTCTTGAACTGTTTCTTCCAAAGGGAGGTGCTTGATAATTGCCTGCACTTTAACTTTAAAACTATTTTTTTCCTCTAATGGGGGCCATGGAGCTGATTTTCCTTTATACCCCATCAGGGGCCTGGAAGTCTAATTTTGTTACTTTCTCTTCCAACAGCTGCTCCTTCCTTCAGTGGAGACAGAGAACTCAGTGAGTCCTGATTGAAAGAATCTTCTTCCAGGATCATATAACCAAAGGATCTAGAACTGAAATAGACTTCAGAGATCAACTAGTCTGATCCTCTTATTTCACAGTTTGGAAAAATGAAGTCCAAGTCCAATACCGAGCAGTGGAAAGAGTATTAACTCTAGCAACAGAGGACCTGGGTTCAAATATTTCCTCTCCCACTTACTACCTGTGTGACCTTGAACAATTCACTAACCTACCTATATCTCTGTTTTCTCATTTGCAAAATGAGGGAGCTGAGAAGACTGTCTCCAAGGTCCCTTCCAGCTCTAAATCCTAATGTAATGAGGAGACTCAGGGTCCATCCTTAGAGCATGCATAATGTGCTAAGCCTGCTTCTGTAAATGTGTGATGATATATATGCCTCTCAGGTGTTATCATCCCAATGTAAAGATGAAGAAACTGAAGCTAAGAAAACTTAAGTAACTAGCCCATGCTCAAGACAGCTAATAATAACTAATTTTAATATGGCAAAGCATTTTCTCCCTGTAAGTTCTGAAATATAAGTATTATTTTTTTCTTCAGGATGAAACACCCTTTAAGATTATCTCTCTGCCTCCAGAAAGAATTGAGCTAGTCAGTGAAGAAATTAATAAATATATAGGGATTACAACAGTGGAACACCCAGGGAGGCAGATTTCAATTGTGTTCTGTATCTCATGTTTCTTACCCTATGTTTAAAAGTCTTCCTTATGTGCAGTCTACTCCTGCTGCCAGAGAGGCTATGGGGAGGAGGTACCTATAGTCACACAGGTAGAATTTAAATTCAAATCTCTTTCCACTACACCAGATCCCCTAACCTCATGTTCTCCTACCATTGTATCAAGAAGTCTTTTTGTATGTCTATTATCAATCCCTACCATTGCCAGATGATGCTCATTGTCTCTTACTCTGTCCTTGGGGGAAGATGGGAACAAGTAAGGTATACTTTCAAACTGTTCAGAGACTGGGGGGAAACACACAGTTTCCTTCCCCCTTCTTCACTCTCAAATAGAAATGGAACCACTAAACCATACATAAGGATCCTTGCAGGCTGCATATTGACTTAGAAAACTACATATTGACATTATCAATGTTCTATTCCATTTTAATTTATTTGCTATATATTTCCTTCCCAATAACATATTAATATGTTTCAACCACACCAAAGGAGTGTTGCCAGCAGCATGTCTGACATCTCTGGTTTGCAGTTTCAAAAGCAGAAGAAAGGTCAAGTTTCCTTGAACAAAAACAAAAACCACAACCAAAACCATTGGATATAGAACTTAGGTCAGAAAGCAAGAAAAACAGAGACAGAAACACAGGGAGAAAGTGACTAACAGAGAAAGTCAACTGAGTTCAAGATCCTCTCCAAACTTCAGTGTCCATCCCAAGGATGCACAAGGGGAAAAAATGAGGAATAGGAATGACTCATAAAATTTTCTGTTTTTAAGGAAGGGGGAGGCCAGTCTGGAGTCAGTTGCTCATTCCATTACTATTGTGGTATAGCCTATATAATTCTAAAACAGACTGAAAAAACAGGTGTGGACTGAGGTCTTGACTACTAGAGCTCATGTTACTCAGAGCTGTCTTTTGTCTCAACCACCTCCTAGAAAGTGTGTCTTGTTTTCCATCATGGTTATGTCTGATCACAGACAATGAGGAAGAAACTCAGAAGGGAGATCCAGGAAAGAGGAAGGGACTATAAAAGACCTCCAGGGGAGGGCCTACCACAATATGGAGGCAGGGATATTGGCAGGATGACCTTTAAAGAGTGTTGATCAGAGGAGGGAGTGATCCTTGACCTTTATAGGTTTCAAAATATATGTTATGGGACTAGGCTTTTACTGGACCTGTGCCTCAGTCTTCCACTCTGGGGCAGGGAGACACACCAACATGACATGTGAAACAGAATTCTCATGGATCCCAAGAGAGAAGTTGAGGGAGGAGATAAAAGAAAAGAAAAGGAGGAGAGAGACAAAGGGACAGAGAAAAACAGAACAAGACAGAGACAGAGACAGAGACAGAAAGACAGAGAAAAAGAGAGAGCCAAAAACAGATAAAGAAAAAGAGAAGAGGAAGATTGTTTTGTAGTCTGAAAGACCAGAGCCTGGGCCTAGCAAAGGGCTCCTGGCTTTGAATGTAATAGAGCAATCAATCAATTAACAAACATTTATTTATCATCTGCTATGCTCCAGGCATTTTGTTAGTCTCTGAGGATATGAAGACAAAAATAAAAGTCTCTAATCTCATGGAGCTTATACTCTACCTAAAGGGAGGGGAAGACAACGTGTACATGTACAAGTATACAGAACTTACACAAAATTTATTACTGTACAAGGTAGTTTCAGGAGGGAGGGCCTGGCAGCTTAAGGATGGGCAGGAAGGGGGAGGATCAAGAAAGTCCAATGTATAAGGTGTCGTTGGAGCAAAATATTGGCGGAACCCAGCGATTCTAAGAGGTGGCGATGAATGGGGCAGCTAGGTGGCGCAGTGGTTAGAGCACCGGCCCTGAAGTCAGGAGGACCTGAGTTCAAATGTGACCTCAGACCAAACACTTGACACTTACTAGCTGTGTGACCCTGGGCAAATCACTTAACCCCAATTGCCCCCCCCCCCCAAAAGGTGGCGATGGGTAGGAGAGTAGGATGAGGATGAGAAGGGGAAAAGGAGGAAAAAGAAGTGAGAGGAAATAATAAAGGGAAATGGAGAAAGAAAACAGGAGAGAAAAGAGAGGAGAAAAAAGAGAAACAGAGAAAAGAAAGAGAGGAGATGAGAAAAAGAAAGAGAGGGGGAAAAGGAGATTAAGAGAGAAAAAGAAGCAACAGGTGAGGAACACACATAAAGAAACAGGTAAACTACAACCCCCAGCATGCCTTGGGGCGGGGGAGCCGGCTTTCCAGAAGTTCGAAGCAGTGTTTCCAGCGGAAGTGCTGAGTTGAGCTGTAAGTCTCCTCCTTCCCAGCCCTGCCTTTGCTGGCAGCAGCACGGACTACATCACCCAGGGTCCTTCGCGCGGATCCGGAATTTTCATAGAGAGTAAGGGCTGGAGTCCCAGGTGAGAGCTGAAGCTTTGTTTTTTCAGGGGTTGGGGAGGACAGGGCTTCCCTGGTGCAACGCCGAGGAGGAACCGAGGGAAAACTGAGGAACTCTGTTGGGAAGGAGAGGAGCTAGGAGTTTGCCCTGGGCAGATGAAGTGGATGGGTGGAAGCTAAAGTAGGGGGGATGGAGCTTAGATCGGGGCGGGGGGGGGAGGGAGGGAGAAGAAAAGGGGCGTTCTCCCCAGAAAGAGAACTGGACCCGAGGTTAGGAGAGTTCGGTTTTAATCCTAGCAGGTCGCTTCACCTTTCTGAGCCTCAGTTTCCTCATTTGTAAAATGGAAATAGCACTTTGCAAACCTTAAAGTGTAGAAATGTAAACTACTGTCGCGGGAAGACTTAACGTTGGGCTCACATTTCATATAGGATGTGGCCCTTGAACTGAGTTTGGAAGGATACAAAAGACCTCAAGGAGGTTAAAGTGAGGAGAGAGTATTCCAGGCATCAGGGAGAGCCAGCGCAAAAGCGTGGAAGTGGAAATGAAAGATGGATTATGAGGAACAGCAAGCAGGCCAGTGTGGCTGGTCTGTAGGTGCATGGAGAGAAGAGCAAGAAGACTGGAAATTATACATCATATAAGGGCTGTATTAATATAAATAATATGAAGAAAAAAGCTTTGTTGACCCACTTGAGAATTCTGATCAGTGCGATGGACAGTCATGACTCAGAAGACTTGATGATGAAGCATGTTTCTTACCTCTTAGCAGAGGTGATGGGACTACAGGTGTAGAATGAGCATACATTTTCAAACATATCCATTGTTTTGCTTGACTATGTTTGTTATAGAGAGGTCTTTTACTGGGGGGAGGGATGTAGAGGATTGTGTTTGGAATGAGGGTTGGTGCTGATAATAATGGGGAAAAAATAGAAGAAAGTAAAAAGTTTCAATGAAACATTAACCAACTACACAGAGAACAGAAAGAAGGGGACATAGACCAGCAGAGCCAAGAGTATAAATTAATGTACACTTTAAAAAACAAACCAAACTGCATAGTAGAATTTTACAGTTTAACATATAGTTCTGTTTTTCTGTTCTTTGTAGTTGAAATGTTTGTTGATATTTAAATTCATAATAAAAAGAAGAAATTTAAAAAATAATTTTTTTAAGAAGACTGGAAAGGTAGGAAGAGGCCAAGTTGGGAAGCATTTTAAATGTTGATCCTAGAAGCAGTTAGGAGCCACTGGAGTTTATTGAGAAGGGGGTAATATAGTTAGACCTGTGCTTTAACAAAATCACTTTGGCATCTGCCTGTGTGAAGACTTAGAGGCAAGAGGGGCTGGGTGTGCCTAACAGGCCTGCCTGGATACACTGGTACTTCACCATTGTGTGGGTGCAAGAATTTTTCCAAATTGTGAGGAGGGAAAGTTGGTTAAGGGAGCACAGAAGACAGGGCACAGGCCTTTGCAACTGAAGGGCTAAGCTGGTTCTTGAGTATAGGAAGGAAGCTTTTGGGAGAAAGGTCATTCAGGGAAGAGGGAGGTTGTGGCATTGATGGTGGAACTGGTAAGACAGTCCTAAGATCTATCCTCCCAGATCTTTAGGCCAATATATCTATTCCTTTTTCAATTGACTACTCAAACTGTCCTGGCCTTTAACTCTTGCACCCATCATTGTTTCTAGGACATACATACTCTTAGTTTTCTAAAATTTAAAACTAGGAGGGACCTGCCTGATAGGTAAGGGTTTGACCAGGGATAGAGTAGGAAGGAAGATACCATAACTGAGGCTTCCATAAAAGCTTCAAGAGGGGGAACTTTTCTGTTGCAGCAAATTTATAGTCATCTTTTTATGGGATATAGTGGGCAAATCAGATTGTGGTCTAGTGGGGAAAATAAGTCAGATGGAATGGAGTAGGTACGGTTCTACATGGAGGCCATGAAACTCTGCTGTATGGGTTTTGTCCAGTGTCACAAGTGAGTTGGAGTTCTCTCTTTCTGTCTCTCCCAGGTGATATCAGCATGGCCAAGTTACTAGTCTCCCCGGTGGGACCCCTAGAAGAATCTTTACCCGCCTTGCAGAAGCGTCCCTGCTCTCCTTCCAAAATAGCCCAGGGTTTCCTGGAGGAAGAATTAAGACTGAATGCTGAGCTGGACAAGCTACAGTTCTCAGAGCCTGTGGGCTTTATTTATAATCCCTTGAAATATGCCTTGGAGCTTCACCGAAGCTATGTCACCAGATACTGCCAAGGTCCCAAGGAAGTGCTGTTTTTGGGCATGAACCCAGGGCCCTTCGGCATGGCCCAGACTGGGGTGAGGGGGTCTGAGAAGTAGGGGTGGAGGGGGGAAGTATGGGTGATCCAGATGCCTGGGTTATATGGGGGAAACACGTCCATGTAGGAACCATATGGAGAATTTGTGAACATATGGGGTCCCCCACTCCCTTTGCAAATTTGTCACCTTAAATTAAGGATAGGGAACCTGCGGCCTCAAGACCACATGTGACCCTTTAGATCCTCAAGTGTGGCCCTTTGACTGAATCCAAACTTCACAAACAAATCCCTTTAATAAAAGGATTTGTTCTGTAAAACTTGGGCTCAGTTGAAAAGCCACACCCAAGAACCTAGAAAGGCCACATGTGGCCTCACGGCCACAGGTTCCCCACCCATGTGATACTGTCTCTACTTCACTGATAGTTGATAGCCAAGCCTATTAACTATGGTTCCATTTCACCCTTTTTGTCCATCACCCTCCAACTCCACCCCTACACTTTGATTTCTGCCCCCTCTAATGTCAAGAAAAGAAAAAGAAGAAAGACCTTTCATCCCTTCTCCTTTCTGAGGGGGAACTCTGAGAAAGAGCTCAGTTCTTTTCAAAGAGAAAAAAAGGTACCCAAATGGGGAAGGATGGAGGTAAGAAGCAGAAGAGGATATTGAGGTGGGCTCACATTTCTGGATCTCTCTTCTGGACTAAAGAGAAGCACAGAAGTCAATGCTGGGAGGTCAAAATGACTGTGCATTTTCTAGGATAAGTAAATGCCCCCTTAGAAGGGATTACAGGCATGTGAGGGTGTGATCTCTACAGCAAGAGTTTTAATCATTTTTCCTGACCCCAGCTAATGATGAATGATTGTCCATCCACCTGGAGAGTTAGGGAACAGGTTGCCAGGGTCCCAGGAACTGCCTGGTTCCCGCCACCCCCAACTTCCTTCATTTTCCCCTACTGGAAAAAATACATTTTATTACAAAATACATTTTATTGCAAAAATCTTATAAATAAGGTCTTGCTTTTTCTCCTTGTCCCTACTCCCTTATCCCAATTTGAAAAAAAGATTGCTTCCAAAAAAGTAAAACTTCAGACCATGTGGGCTTTGTGCCATAACAAAGCCCTAATCTGTGCCATAACAGATTCCTCTCCCTCCTTCTCCTTGATCCTTGTTGTTATACCTGGGCTCAGAAGATCATAGTGCAACAAGGGGACCCCCGCTCCAGGTCAGTGAGAGGAGGAGGCTGCCCGTAGATATCTCTCAACTTCCAGTGATGAGTTTGAGGACACTACAGGTTTGATAACTAGGAGGAAGTTCAGAGAGGAATGACCAACTCTGCTCTGTGTGTGTGTGTGTGTGTGTACACACATATATGTATATGTGTATATGTGTGTGTACATATGTGTGTGTTTATGTATATGTGTGTGTGTGTATGTATTTTCATTTTACATTGAGTCCTTCCAATCCTAGCTACTTGTCTGTTTCTGTCCATAGGACTTTTCCCAGCCTTAGGTCTTAAGTACCTTTAATACAGTCCTATCTAGAGCTAAGGATCTTGAAATACTCATTGACTAGAATTTGTGTCAATTCCCAGCAACAAAAGTGGTGTCCTGGACCCTTAGTTCTTGTTGGGAGTTGGAGTGGAGGAGCCAGACAGTTCTTAGAATCTAGTCACTCTGTTTTCCAACTTTCCAGATGGGTAGATAGAAATCTGAGATTAGATTCCTCAGGGAGAATGGAAAGGGGAAGTTATACCATAACCTAGGTATTCTGTCCCTAAACTTGTGACTCTCATATCTCTCTTCATAGGTGCCCTTTGGGGAAGTGTCTGTGGTCCGGGACTGGCTGGGCATTGTAGGAACAGTGTTAACTCCACCCCAGGAACACCCCAAGCGGCGAGTGCTAGGGTTGAACTGCCCACAGTCAGAGGTGAGTGGTGCTCGCTTTTGGGGCTTTTTCCGTGGCCTCTGTGGGCAACCTGAGACCTTCTTCAGACATTGCTTTGTCCACAACCTATGTCCTCTTCTTTTCTTGGCCTCTACGGGGCGCAATCTCACACCTGCGGAGCTGCCTGCCAAGCAGAGAGAGCAGCTACTGGGAGCCTGTGATGCTGCCCTTCGACGTCAGGTGCAACTGCTGGGTGTTCGCCTGGTGGTAGGAGTGGGGCGCGTGGCAGAACAGCGGGCTCGCCGAGCACTGGCAGACATGGTGCCTGAGGTTCAGGTAGAAGGGCTCCTGCACCCTTCTCCTCGAAGCCCACGGGCCAACCGAGGATGGGATGCTGTGGCTAGAGAACGACTGAAGGAATTGGGCCTCATGCCTCTGTTGACAGTTGAGTGAAGTGCCTAAAATATGCCCATTCCCAGGCTGAAGACAATAGGGAAAGCCAGTGTTCCCAGGCATAGAAATCTCATCCTTGGATGTGGAGAAGACAATATGCCAGCTGGGCTGAACATACATGTGATAAGGTGCTATTTGTATATGTAACATCCTGACCAGATCCCATCTAGGGAACTGGAAAATGTTTACTTTCATTCTCTGAACTCTTTATACTGTTTCAGTCATAACACTATTCTCACTCTCCCTTCTAATTCGTGCCTCCTCTCTCATTTGGGCCCTTCCACTTTGGGCTTGGTACCCATACACTACAGGGAGCTGGCAAGTAGATGCTTTCCCAGATAACGTGATACCTTTTGTCTCTTCCTCCTCTTTGGTGGTCTGGCTAAGTGGCTTATGGAGATGGTATTGGCACCTACAGGAAGAAAGGTCCCAACCAGAAGCCATGACTATCTGTAGGAAACTTTGAACTTGAACTTTTAAGACATGGATATGAGAAATGGGCATCAATGCAAAGGAGGGATCAAAGTTAGACTTGGAGAGGACATCCTGACCGTTGAGGGCTGGAGGCACTGAAATGCACTACCAAGAGAGGGGATATTTCTGTTCTTGAAGATCAAACCTTCATATTCATACTTTGTGGTAAAGAACTGCTATGCTCAAGTGAACCTGATGACCCCTGAAAAACCTTTTTAGCCTGAAAACTTATTTCTGGATGCATTAAACCCCTAACCCCTCTTTATTGTGTCCTTTTTCATTTGTCTCCGTCTTAAGAGGTTTAGGCTCCTGAGGGGTTCTGTTCTGCTGGGTAAGGGATAGAGTGTATAACAGGCTGACTCAGGGTGGTTCCTGTTAGTTTAGGTTGGGTGTTGGAACAAAATAAGACACTCAAGTCATTCAGCAATAACAAAAAGAAATTTATTGAGCCATAGCATAGAAAGAATATTCAACAAAGATACTACAGCACTTAGCTTAGGTAGACTTGGCCCCTTTGGCCTCCATGTGGAAACCCATCTGGTCAACAGAGCCAAGGGGTGACTCAGGTGGCCTAGAGACTTCTGCCAAAATCTAAGGACCCCAACTCCATATGGGTGGGTCTTTTCTTTTAAGTCACCAGGAGATGCCAAGTCAATATGGCAGAAGCTGCATCAATGGAGATGGTGTTTGAGCCTTAGCCTCCTGGGCCAATTAAGTTTTGGGATAGTTTTCTTGTCTTTTAGGGAAAGAACTAGCTAAATGTATGTGGGTGGTAGACCATGGTACCACAGACCCTGGTAGATAGTGAGCCTATCACGGAAACCATAAAGGGTTCTCTTCTCACTCACCTTCTGGAAACTATAACATCCCTATTAAAATCCTGTCTAGTACTTGGAGATGTCAGGTATTAGTGTTAGATGAATCCTAGCCAAGTGGTAGAGACACTTGAGTCTCCATTTGGCATCCCCCTCCATCCCTCCAGTGAAGAGTAGGAATTCAAGCTGAGTCCTGGGTTATTTTCATACTTGCCAGAAATAGGGGGCAGTTGCCAGAAATGGGGAGATGTTGAAGCAGACCAAATTTGAGCTACCATCTCTTGGGACTAACCCCTTACTTTGAAAGATAATCTGGCAATAGCTCCTATCTGCTGATAGTTACAGTGTGAGAGGAGTGAACAGCTCTGTCTGCAGGGTCCTGTATTAGGGCAATACCAAAGAAACAGATCCCATAATGGCTAAATATTTATTGAGAACCTGTTACATGTAAAACAATCTCAGGTGCTGTGGGGAATACGAGATGAATAAGTCATGGTTTCTGCTTTTAAGGAGCTTAAAATTCTTGATATTAGACATGCATAATGGGGCCTAGTTGGAGAATCCTGGACCACGAGTTAGGAAATCAGAAGGATCTTACACCAGACTCGCATTCCAGTCTTTATCTATGACATCATCAACTGAGACCCTGGCTTTTGGGAACCAGTCTTTTTTCTTTATGTGTAAATGGAAGAGAAAAGTCAGTTAGTGCTAAGTGAATTGAATAAGATTTGGATGGAGGGAAGATTAAAAAACTTAAGGCGTACTCTGTCCACATCGGACTCTAACAAGTGATTATAGGAGGACAGGTTTAGAGTTGGAAGGGACCTTAGAGATATCTAGTCCACTCTCTAGATATTCTTAGAGAGTATCTCCTAAGTGAGAAAACTGAAGTCCACAGCGATTAATTAGCTCCATAGAATCACAGAATTTCAGGGTTGGAAGGCACTTCAGTGACTGTGTAGTCCAACCTATACCTAAAAAACAATCTCTATAATAATAGACAACAAGTAATCATCCATCCTTTGAAGAGAGAGAACTTACTACCTTCCACTTTGGGCCAGCTCTCATCAAGCTCAAATTAGCCTTAACATTTTTTAACCCATTGCTCCTAGGGCTGTCCAAATAGTTGAGGCGAAAAAGTTGACTCAACAGGGACTGATTTGTCTTTGCCTTGGTATCCCTAGGTCCTAGGTAATAAACAATAAAAATTGGTTGAAATTCATTTATTCGGCACCTACTATTTGCTAGGTTTTTTGCTAAGTTCTGCAGGTAGAGCAAAAACAAAACAATCCCTAATTCTATTAAGCTGAAATTACATCTAGTCAGTTACGCAGATAGAAAATAAATATAAAGTAAATTGGAAATGGGGGAGGACTCTACCATATGGGTGGAAGTGGGGAGATAAGAGTAGGCTTCTTGTAGGAAGTGGCACTTTTGAGGAGCCATGAAAGAAGCTAGGGATTCAGAGGTGAGGAAGGAGAGAGTTACAAGCATGGCCCTTAAAGAGGAGCAGAGACAGGAGGCTGACAAATTGAGTTCAGAAAGCAGCTAGCAGGCCACTTTGGCAAAAACAGATAATTGCAATTTAGGATTTGCAAAGTGGTTTTTTTTGGGGGGGGGGAGTAGGCAATGGGATTAAGTGACTTGCTCAGTCACACAGCTAGTAAGTGTCAAGTGTCTGAGGTGGGATTTGAACTCAGGTCCTCCAGACTCCAGGGCAGGTGCTCTATCCACTGCGACATCTAGCTACCCCTAAAGTGTTTTACATACATTAAGAATGATGGGATCAGAGAACTAAAAGTAGGCTAATCTGACTTAAATGAAAGGTAAGAGTGGGAGGTTTAAAAAACAAAACAAACCTTGGGAGGTTGGAACCAGATGGTGAAAGGTTTTGAATGCCAGCCAAGGCATTCTTTAAAAAAACAAAAACAAAAAAACAGCCAGTACAGGGATGAAGATTGCTACAACATACATAACTCCATTTCAGAGTTTATATTAGTACCACTCAGAACTATCTCCATGTAGAAGTCAAGTCAAGTCAACAAGCATTTATTAATCACCTTCTATATTCGGGACATTATACTAAATGCTGAAAATACAAAGAAAGGCAAAAACAAACAGGAAGAAACAATCCCTTCTCTCAAGGACCTTCCAGTCAAGTGGAGAAGATAACATGCAAACAACTATGCAAACAAGATATATCCAGATAAATTGGAGTTAAATCTCGGAAAAGGCACAGGAATGGAGGGTTGTCAGAAAAGACTTCTTTTAGATGGTGGGATGTTAGATGGGACTTGAGTCTAAAAGAAGACAATAAATTAGTCACCAAAAGGGAGAGGAGCGTGCAGAGAAGGGAATCCAGAAAGAAATGTTTGGTAAGAAAGCTTAGGTGGATGTAGTAGGTTGGTCTTATTCCCCTTATCCATCTTCCCTCCCTGTAGCAGGATTAATACTTCAAGGCCTAGGGTTGTATGTTCCAAGTTTGTTTTTGTTTTATTCCTGTTGATGGAACTCCTACCATTATTTCCTTGGATTGCCTCTGGTTGAACATAAACTTCTTTAAAGATTTAGAGTAAAAGATGGTGACAAAAAATGCTACAGTGAAGTCCAGCTCCAATAATAAGCTCTCCAGCAAAGAGGAAAAAAGAACTAGAGGAAGCAATGATAAATTAAACTTAATGGAACTTCCAGTAAGCACCTCTGTCTAGTCCAGAGCTGCATAATAAGATGGTCAGATCCATTACAATCACAAGGCAAAGTGGAAAAACCATATAATGTATAGGATGCCAAGGATTTCACCTTACAAGTCACAGCCAGGAATTATATGAACACAACTATAAAATGTTCTTTAGGGCAGCTAGGTGGTGCAGTGGATAGAGCACTGGGCCTGGAATCAGGACCCGAGTTTAAATTTGACCTTACATACGTCCTAGCTGTGTGACTCTGGGCACCTCACCTACCCCTTTTGTTCCCATTTCCTCATCAGTAAAATGAGTTGGAGAAGGAAATGACGAATCACTCCATTATCTTTGCCAAGAAATTCCCAAATGGAGTCATGGCGAGTCAGACATAACTGAAATGACTCAACAACAACAAAATGCATTTTACAGAAATAAAAGAAGACAAAAAATTGGAGATATATTGTTTGTGGGCAACCTATGCTAATATAACAAAAATTGCAATATTAGCTAAATTTACAAATTCAATGAATCATAGAATTTGAGACTTGGAAGGAACCTCAATGGCCAACTCATCCAATCCATATGCAATAGGAATCCCCCATTACATATTTGAGACAATTAATCATCCAGCCTCTGCCCAGAGACCTCCAAGGTGAAAGCCTATTTCACTTTTTCCTGACATTGTGTCTAAAATGGACCCTTTGCACCCTCTACCCATTGCTCCTGATTCTGCCTGTTGGGGCCAAACAGATTAAGTCTAATCCTTCCTGCAAGTGACAGCCTTTCAGATATTTAAAACAGCTGTCCTGTACTCCCTGTGTCTTGTCTTTTCCAAGCTAAGTATCTCCAGTTGCTTAACTCAGTCCTTATTTGACATGAACTCAAAGTCCTTCACCATCTTTGTTGCCCTCCTCTGGACATTCCCCTTTGAGAAGATGCCTTGCATAGGGTCTTTGTTGTTGGAGATCTGTGATCTACACATACCTTGTAGACCTGACTTTAGGGCAACTGTGGAGATTGGGAAGAAGGAAAAGGAAATAGAAATAACTGTGCAGAGGTTGGAGGGGGAAAGGAGGGAGACAGCAAACATGAGCACAGAATAAGGGTCTATCTAGGGATCAAAGTCCAGAATCCTAGGTGCTAGCCTTGGGACTCTCCCTTTCCCAGGAAAGAAAGAGTTTCTTGTCTAGGGAATGAATGAATGGGACAAAAAAAAAGCACTTAAGTTCTGAGCATTAGGAATGGGTAGCTAGGGGGTGCATTGGATAGAGTGTTGGGTCTGAAGTAAGGAAGGCTCATTTTTTCTAGTTTCAATCTGGCCTCAGACACTTAATAGCTATGTAACCCTGGGCACTTAGCCCTGTTTCCCTCAGTTTCCTCTCTTATAAAAGGAGCTAGAGAAGGAAAAGACAAGCCACTCCAGTATCTGTCAAGAAAACCCTAAATGGGGTCACAAAGAGTCAGACATTGAAAAATGACCAAACAAAATGCAATGGGAATATTAATGCCAACAGGGTCCATCTCTGATTTTAAGGAGCTTATTTCTATTGAGAAGGTAAAGTATGTAAAAGAATGGTGGTCAAGTAGAGGTTTTTGGTTTGCAAGGATGCTGAGTTGAGCAATAGAAGAGTTGCTTGACATGTACTTTCTAGTAGTATTGGCAGAATTGATTGGATTGGGAGTGAAAGGCACAGGCAGCAACATAGATGTAAAAATATGGTGGCCTGGAAGGTATCCAGAGAGGTGTTTTGAATGGCCAGGATGGAATGTGAAGCATATCTTGGGTGATGTGATAAAGATAGCTAGGTGTGGTGTCACTATTTTGAATTGGTCATTTTAACTTCAGGGACTTCGAAAGGGAGGTTTTGGCAGACAGTGGGGTCTAGAATTAATTTTGTTTTGAAAGACTGTTTATAAATTTGGAAGCCTAACTAGAGAAAAAGTTGGAACAAAGACTAAAAGACAGTGTAAGAGGATGGTATTTTTAACAACTTGAATAATGATCTTGGTCTCCAAGGGGACTATTTGGAAAGGATGAAGATAATCTATTTTCCAGAAAAACTTAATCTGCAACACAAGAGTTGGCTCAGTTAGTCAATGAAGATTTATTAATGTTTATTCCACTGTCAGGCACTGTTTAGCCCTGGGAATACAAAAGATCTGAAAGACAATCCCTGTTCTCAAAAGAACTAACAGTCTAAACATGCAAACAAATACATGCAAACAAGCTATGTAAAGGATAAATTGGTGATGATCAAGAGAAGGAAGGCACTAGAATTAGGAATTAAGGGGATCAGGAAAGACCCTGTAGACTGGTATGTTAGCTAGGATTTCAATAAGACCAAGGAAGCCAGGAGGTGAAGATGAAAAAGGGGATAATTCCAGGTGTAAGTGACAGCCAATGAAAATGCTAGGAGTCTGCAAATGTAATGCTTTATGCAAGGAACAATAACAAGGCCAGTGTCAGTGGAACACAGAGTACATGGAGGGCAGTAGTATAAGGTGTAAGAAGTCTGGGAAAGAGTGTGTGTACATAGAAAGGTTATGCAGGGTTTTTAATGCCAAATAGAGGATTTTATATTTTAACCTGGAGGTAGAATTCTCCCCTTTCTCAGAGAGCAGTTTTGGTTGAATGATGAGATTAGAAGCCAAACTAGAGAGAATTAAGAAGAGAGTAAGGGGGAAAGAAGTGAAAGCATCTATTGTAGGTAGCCTTCTCAAGGAATTTAGCCAGAAGGCGATATTTGGAACAATATCTAGCAGGGATGGATGGATGGATGGATCAAGTGAGAAGGTTTAGAGGGATGGGAGAGACATGGGCATGTTCATAGGTGGTAGGGAATGGCAAGTAGGCAAGGAAAGATTGAAGATAAGTGAGGGTATGGATGATGCAGGGGGGTGGGAAATGTGCTGGAGAAGACAGGATGGACTTGTGCGTGTAGTGGGGTTTGCCATGGCATGGAGAAGAACCAGCTCTTCATGTTAGAGTGGTATGAAGGCTGAGATGGTGACAGAAGGTATCTTAGATAGATGAATTGAGGAGGAGGGGAGAAGAGGAAGCTCTCTGTGAATGGCCTTACTTTTTTTCATTGAAAGTATGGCAAGGTTCTCAGCTGAGAGCATGAAAGAGAACCATGGGAGGTTAGAGGAGGTATGAAAAGTTTTGAAAAATCACTCGTTAAGTGGAATAGTGAGTTAATTAGGTAGATATGAAAAGATTGCTTTGCTGCAGTGAGGGCCCAGTTGAGATTATGTAGCATAAATTGATCCAGTCAGCACAATTTCATGATTTTTTTTCTAGCTTCATTCAGCATCATGTGAGCAGGAGGGAAGTCAGGATGGTGGGAGTAATCTAGGGCTGAGGGAAGGATCAGTCACAGAATAAGGAGGCAAGGGATTCAAGAGAACAATGTAGCACTGAACTGGTTTGCTAAAGAATCAAAGAGCATATCCAGTACAGGGGTGTAGGCCTGGGAAAGAACTAGAGGACTGAGGGGTTGACAGTTATGTTTGGATAAAGAACAAAGTTTGGGGCTGCAATACAGAGGGAAAGAAGGAATAACAATAGATTCTGATGAAGTAAGGAAATTTCAGAGTTCATAAACACAGAAGTAGAGCATTTGCAGGTGATGGTAAGATTAAGGCTCTGACCATCTTTGTGTGTACTTGAGCTAGGGTAGAGGAGTAGATCATGAGAAATGAGCAAACTGAGGAATGGGGAGGTAAGAGGGTTTGAGGAAGTATCAATATGTGTGTTGAACTCCCCTAGCATGAGGGCAGGAGTTGGGAAAGAAATTTAAGACAGTAAGCCAGGTACTGAATATATTAAGGAAAGAAGAAGGTCTATAGACCTTCAGCTACCAGAATTTTGATTGGGTGGTAGTTATGGACTGAGTGATCCTCCAAAGAGAAAGAATTACTGAATGGCAGAGACAGAGAGAGACTGGAAGTAGCACTGGGGAGCAAGAAGTATTCCAACTCCCCCATCTTGACTAGTGAGTTGGGGGTAATTGAGTAAAAGAAGTACAATCTTCTGCAAATGTAATGAGGAAGGCTGCATCATTAGAAGAAAGCCTGGGTTTCAGTAAGAGACCAAAAATGAAAGTGTAGGGAAGGAGAAAGATTTAAGAAGAAAAGTTTAGGGGCAGCTAGGTGGCATAGTGGATAGAGTACCGACCCTGAAGTCAGGAGGACCTGAGTTCAAATCCGGCCTCAGACCAAACACTTGACACTTACTAGCTGTGTGACCCTGGGTAAGTCACTTAACCCCAATTGCCTCACTAAAAAAAAAAAAGAAGAAGAAGAAGAAGAAAAGTTTGTTACTTATGGAGCCAAGTACTCCCAGAAGCATAGTGGAAGTTGTGGGTAGGTTTAGAATTAGGGTTCTAGAGCATGAGAATAAAGAAGTAGAAAGCAAGGGATGGAGAATGGGGTTGGAATAATGATAGCTGGAGATTCAGATTCACTGGAATAGGGAGGGTATAAAAGGGCAGGAGTTTATCATTCACTGATGAATGAGTTTTAACCTCATTAGGGTTTTGGCCTCTTAGGGTATTAGGCAGCTTAGATGTGGGACCACTAGGATGATTGAATGGCTAAATAAAGATC
The DNA here is from genome assembly GCF_900497805.2 of Vombatus ursinus. Lineage (NCBI taxonomy): Eukaryota > Metazoa > Chordata > Mammalia > Diprotodontia > Vombatidae > Vombatus > Vombatus ursinus. Next base: position 7,952,963 of record NW_020954608.1, read on the forward strand.
AAAGAGAAAAAATTCCTATATTTGCAAAAGCATTTATAGCAGCTCTTTTTGTAGTAGCCAAAATGGAAATGAAGGGGATATCCTCTTACTGGGGAATGGCTAAACAAATTATGGTATGTTCTTATAATGGAATATTATTATGCTATAAAAAATGACAAAATGCTCAGCTTCAGAGGAAACTGGGAAGACATTTATGGTCTGATGAGAGTGAAGTGAGTGTAACTACAAATTTATGCAGTTACAACAACATTATAGAGAAAGACAATTTTGAAAGACTTTAAAACTCTGATCTATGCACTGATAAACCACCAGTTCAGACGACAGAAGATGGAACATGCCACTTGCTGCCTGTCAGTAAAAGGCAGAAAGGGGGATATATTTTTAGACATAACCAATATGAGAATTTATTTTGCTGAATTGTGAATGTTTGTAACAAGGGTTTTCTTTTTCTTTTTTCATTTTTTTAAAGTTGCTCATTTGAGTGAAGGGTGCAGTGGGAGAGACAGATTATTAATGTTTGTAATAAACATATATTTTAATAAAGAAGACAAGTTTAATAATTTTTTAAAAAAATTTTAAAAGAAAGAATCAATAAGATGGGCTTTGACAGGAGGTTTAACTTCCAACCTAGGAGACTAATGATACTAGTTAGCTATATGGTATATAGGTGTGGATGAATATGTTTCACTCAATATATGTTTGAGTGAGTTTGTAATTGTATTGTGAGGTATCTGAGTTTTCATGGTATTGACTGATTCGAGGGAGTGTCACTGATGTTATTGTGCATGATTTATACTCTGTGGTCTAGGAATATGTCCTTCCAATTTATAGTCATGTAGATATGTTTCTTTAATGATCCTCTAGGGATGGGTATCTTTTCAGAAGTCTGCATATGAATTCCTCAATTTTTGCCTCCATATTTGTATGTCTGTCTCTTGTAGAATTTACATTTGCAGCATTGGTTTTTTGTTTTTGTTTTTGGTTTTTTTTGCATACATATGTATTTGCCTATCCATCACAGTATGTATGTGGGTACTGTGTTCTATTATTTTTTAGTGAATCTGGCCCTTTTGGTGGAGCTATGAAATCTGAGTGCCCCTGTGTGTCTACTTGAAGGAGGGCCCCTTGAACAGCTCTCAGAGCCTGATGCAGCATAGAACTTACCCTGGAGATGCAGTGGATTTTGTGTGTTTTTATAATAGAAATGATGAGACTGAGTATGCCATTGGGATACTTCAGTTGACACAGTCTCTGGTCTTTTGCTAAAATACGTGCTCATCTAAGAGGCTCCTACTTGATCCTTATTGTCCTTATCAGTAGAGACTCTGTCAAAGATGTTTGTCATTGAATAGAAAGAGTAGCCCTATTCAGTAGGCCTAAAAGAAAAAAAAAAACTTCGCCTTTGTCAGTACATTTGAAAATATATTGCTGAAGACTCTGAAAACTCTGCCTTGGGCTTCTGGCAGGTGAAGGGAGAGAAGGCATGAATGCATTCTCAGCTCCATCACTCCTGTAACATTTCAGCACTAGAGTAGGTATAACTAAAATTCATAAGTTTACAGAGTATTTTTTCTTAAGTTCAAGAACATTTCAGAAGCTGAGTTTGTATAGCCCATAATCTTTGAACATTTATTAGTGAGATATTTTTTCCTGTAACTAATGAGTTCTATAATAGTTTCCATACTGGTACAATAATCTAAAATTTATGTCTCTTAGAGAATCACTCCCGAGAATGTAGGAAGGGAGTTGTTCAGCCATGTGGAAAACTAGGCTGCTCTGATTAATTTTATACATGTATAGTCATTTGATTATTCAAAATCTCATGCAGTTTTGGCATAATTCCAAAAAATGAAAAATATTCAAGTTTTTTTAGAGTTACTTTGTAACATGAAAGCATTCTATCTGGTACTCGAGTTAGAAAAACAAAGTATACTAACTTTGTCTCTACCTAGGTAAGAAATAAGTATCCTATATAATAATTTCTTGCTCCATATTAACTGAACCTTTAAAAAAAATTTAAGCCCAATATTGAGTTGCAAACCAAGCCAAGATGGAAAAATAGAGCAGGTTCAGGCTTCCAGTTTTGGGATTAGGCCTGTAAATGACTCCTACACTTCCAGCCTGGGAGAGATGTGGAGACCTAGACTCAATCTAAGTAAGTAATTAAATAAATAAGTGATAGAAAAATGTAAAGTCTTTTTTTTTGAGGGAATATGGAAAATTTCGGTTGCCATCCAAGACTAATTCACTTTCAAAATTAGCAAAATTCAATTATTTGTATTATATATCATGGGATATATGAATATTTGTACAAAAATATATTTGACAGAATGATCTAGTTTTATATACTAAAACTAATATGAGATACCCACGTACCCTATTTAGATGTTAAACATCATATTTGACATCTGTGAAAGTACTCAAGAAACTTCATTCATTAAGTTTTGTCTCTCTCTAAAGGAGGTGGAAGAAGAATACTTTAATCTTACAAGTACTCAGCTGGGTAGACCAGTGGATAAAGCACTGGACCTCGAATCCAGAAGACTTGATATCAAATCCTGCTTCAAACACTTGATAATTGTGTGACCCTGGGCAAGTCACTTAACCCCTTGTGCATCAGTTTCCTACCTGTAAAATAGGGGTAATAATAGCACTTAATTCCCAGGGTTGTTGTGAGGATAAAATGAGACAGTATTTGTAAAGTCCTTTGCAAACCTTAAAGCACTATTTAAATGCTAGGTATTATTACTCATTATATCGTTAATAGTCTTGAGTGGATGCAGTGGTAAGTGGGTTAGCCTGAGTAAGAAGAGAAGGTGATCACCTCCTGGGAAATCCTCCCATTGCAGTCTAGGCCTGACTCAGGCTGGTCCTCTGGTAATTTAGATCTGATACTGGAATGAAATGTTGGACACTTCTAAGTCATTCAGTAGTCAACATAAGAAGGTTTACTCAGCCATAGCATAGAAGAGATACTCATCAAGGATACAGCACTCTGCTTGAGTAGACCTGGGTTCCCCTCAACTCCATATGAAATAGTATCTGCCGATTATGAAGAGTCTTGACTTCATGGGGATGAGCCTTTTTATGCCTTTAGGTGACCTGGAAGCCATGTTTGTACCCCCAAGGCTACCAGGAAGCTGCATTAACAGTAGTGTTGTGGTTGTTGTTCAGTTGTGTCTGACTCTTCATGACCCTGTGAACCGTTCTGTCTGTGGGTTTTCTTAAAAAGGTACTTGAGTGGTTTGCCATTTCCTTTTCCAGTAGATTAAGGCAAACAGAAGTTAAGTGACTTGCCCAGGGTCACACAGCTAGTAAGTGTCTAAGGCTGGATTTGAACTCAAATCTTCCAGGCCCAGCCCTCTATCCACTGAGCCACCTAGCTGCCAGTAGTAGTAGCTTGAGTTTTAGTCCTTTAGGACAATCACATCCTGGGAACAACTTCCTTGCCTTTTAGGGAATTGCTAACCTACCCTTCAAGGCAGAAGTTGGGTGGAAAGGAGGAATGGAGTCTTGTGGTTATTAATCATAGGTTCATAACCTATTCTCCGCCCCCCCCAAATATTTGGCTCATCCAAGTGGCATAAAACCTGACATTCCCTACAAAAGCCTAGAGGCAGGAGAGTACAGCATGTTCAGAGGGCAGACTGTAGTCTAATTTGCCCAAACCACACAGTAGATAAAAGGAAGTCATATGAGATAAGACTAGCCGGGAGCTCAGAGGCCATCAAATTTAACCCTCTCATTTTACAGATGAGGAAACTGAGGCCCAGGGACTTTAAGAAGCTTGTCTTATAGCTAATAAGCATCAGAGACAGACTGATAACAGATTCTGGAGGGTCTTGAATGCCTGGCAAAAAAGTTTAAACTTTACTCAGTAAGCAGTAAGAAGCCATTGAAGAGTTTTGAACAGAGAAATGACATAATCAGTTCTAAGTATGGAAAAAAAAAAGGTTTTTCTGGCATCGGTATGAAGGACAGATTGGAAAGAAGAAAGAGCTGAGGCATGTATAGCTGTATCTATCCATAAAACCATCACATATGTAAGTGTGTGTATATTATAGAAGCAGCATGGCATTGTGGATAGAAAGCTGGCCTTAGCAGCAGCAAGACCTAGTTCAGCCCCTGCCTCTGTCACGTACATACCAGCTCTGTGATCCCAGACAAACCATTTAGATTTTCAGTGCTCCCAGAAACTCTCTGAGACTGTAAATTGTAGAGAAAGTATAGATCTGCATTGGTGGAGGGAATTTTCTCATTCATAGAGTTCCTTCTACTGATGAAATTACAGGTCCACGTTCGATAGATAGATAGATAGATGTGTATAACATACACACACACAACATATATCATATAACACACATACATACATGTGTGTATATATGTACATGGCCATACAATATAGGTATATACATGCATGTACACATATGTATTGGCTGCATGCATATGTGTGCATATATATACCACAGTATACAGCATATTGTGTATGTGTATATGTAATGCACTTATATGCAGTATGTGTGCATTGTATATATACATAGGTGTATATGTGTATGATTTGCATGTGTGGTATATCTACATTTGCACTGTATATGCAAGCACATTTATTCAACATGCATGCCACACATTGTTGTTCCTTGATCTACCGTGACTGCTGCTTCCTGCACCATTCTTTCTCTGAGTTAAAACTGGAAAGGACCACTAAAGGAAATTACCTGTTGTGACCTACAAAGGTGATTCAATTCACTGGTTCTGAAACAGCTTTCTGGCTTTCTCCCTGTGTTTGCTGCCCTTTCTGTCCCATGGTGGGCCATAACATGTCTGGCCAATTGTGAATCTGCTTCAGTTAACTGAGATGTGATGGTGAATTATTGATGCTTTTTTTTATTTTAAAGGCACAATCCCTTGAAGTTCTGTGCTCTGGGTTAAAAAAGAATATTTATAAGAGAAACTCTAGAAGCCCCCAGGAAGCTGAAAAGTGTTGCCTTGATGCCCACTGGATTTGGCAATCAGTCTTGCTACCAAGGAATATGTAGCTCAGAGCATTTGGAGGATAATTGGTCTTTTCACTACAGCCTTAATGATAGTCATTTCTTGCATGTAAATTCCTACATTGCTTGTTTCGAAGTTAATGATCTTTCTAAATTCTCATTCAGACTACCCTAGAAGCCCCATTTTTATGTTAGCACCTTAGGGAGCATGACAGAAGAGAAATACGGCCTCATTTATTTGGGATATTCTTGTTTCTGACAATCTTCAACAATCCCTTTCTCTGAGACTGAGCCTCAGATTTTCTAAAAGAATGAAAAATTGAGCTGAAGTTCTGAATGTGGTATTTGAAGGGTAATGTTTTTGAATCAATTGTTAGTGCTTCCTCCTCACTACCCTCCAAATTACTTTGTATATATTATGTTTCTTTATCTGTGTGTATATTGTTTCCCCTGATTAGAATGTATAAGCTCCTTGAGAGCAGAGGCTACTTATTTTTGTCTTTGCATGCCCAGAACCTGATAGGAATTGGTACATAGTACAGACACTGGCCTTCTTGCTGTTCCTAGCCCACTACACTCCATCTTTCAAATCCATGCCTTTTCTGGCTGTCCTCCAAACTTGGAATACTTTTCCTACTCACCTCTGCTTCCCTAGATTCTTTTAAGACCCAACTCAGATCCCATCTTCTGTAAGAAGCCTTTCCTGGTCTCCCTCTCCTTCCCCACATTACTGGTGCCTTCTCTCTGATATTATCTCCCATTTATACTTTCTGTGTACATAGTTGTATATACATAATTTCCCATTGGAATTCAAGCTCTTTGAGAGCTGAAACCATGTTTTTGCTTTTCTTTGCATCGTCAGCATTTAGCTCAGTGACTGGTCACATAGTAAGCATTTAATATGTTTGTTGACTTAATGGCTAACTGACTAGACATTGAATAAATGCTTGTGGAAATGAATTTAATTGAATAAGTTGTAGATGTATAGTCATAGCTTGTTTGAGCTGGGAGGGACTTTAAGGGATATTTAATCATAACTTCTCATTTTACATATAGTTGGGGGAAGTTGGTTATTTATTCCCTACCCCACCCCCAGTCTATTGATGTAATTACAGGAAGTAAGGAAGTAAAGTGCAGGTAAGAAAAGTTATGAGGTATTGACATGTGAAGGAAGGAGCAAAGATTTGTCTGTGCCCTGTTACGCCTTTACTAAGTCTGAAGTTTTCTAATGGAGTTAAAAGGGCAGTTTGCCCTTGATTGGTCGAAGACTGACCATATCCCAGGTGGTTTTCAAAAGGCTGTACTTGTCATCTCTGGGAAGAGTTGGGTTGTTGTGTTTGTCCTTCATTTTCGAAGAGAACCATGACATCAGGGAGATGATGACATGACTTGCAATTGACTTTGATTTGAGTGAGGGAGGGCTGTGCAAAGTCACCAGGCTCACTTTTCTCCTCCAGAGCCATCTGGTTCCAGTGTCCAGATATTCATCAGGGCAACTGGAGATGGCCCAGGATGCACTGGGAGACCTTGGCCCTTTTAAGCTAAGGTCTTTTCACGTTCTCACTTTGAGTGAGGCAACACCCATTAAGAAGTGAGTCAAGAGATGGCCCCATTTAATTAAAAAAAAAAAAAATCAAACTGGAAGGGGAAGACCCTCAGGGTTTCTGGCCAAAAGAGAAACAGTTATTATTTACCTTCACTCTGAGCCAGGGCAGAAGAGCTTTGTAGAGAATGATTGTTACCAGAGGACTGAAGTAAGGAAGATTTTTTTTATTAATTTATTTTAATTTGTCAACAATCACTTCCATAAACTTTTGAGTTTTAAATTTTTCTCCACCTCCATCCCCAAGATAGCGCGCAATCTGATAGAGGCTATACATACACATTCCTATTAAACATATTTTCACATTTGTGATGTTGTAAGGAAAAATTAGAACCAATAGGAAGAACCACAAGAAAGAGAAAACAAAACAGAAGAAAAAAATAGCAAATAGTATGCTTTGATCTGCATTCAAACTCCTTAGTTCTTTCTTTGGATGTGGATGGCATTTTCCATCATGAGGCCTTTGGAGTTGTCTTAGATCCTTGCATTGGTGAGAAGGGCTAAGTCTATCAATGTTAGTCATCACACAACATGGCTGTTACTGTGTACGTCATTCTCCTGGTTCTGCTCATTTCACTCAGCATCAGTCCATGCAAGTCTTTGCAGGTTTTTCTGAAGTCTGCCTGTTCATCATTTCTTATAGCACAATAGTATTCCATTACATTCATATACCACAACTTGTTCAGCCATTCCCCAATTGATGGGCATCCTCTCAATTTTCAATTCTTTGCCACCACAAAAAAAGCTCCTATAAATATTTTTGTACGTGTGGGTCCTTTTCCCATTTGTATGCTCTCTTTGGGATATAGCCCTAGAAGTGCAATTGCTGGGTCAAAGGGTATGCACATTTTTATGGCCCTTTGGTCATAGCTCGAAATTGCTCTCCAAAATGGTTGGATCAATTCACAACTCCACCAACAATGCATTAGTGTTCCAATTTTTGCACATCTTCTACAACATTTATCATTTTCCTGTTTTGTCATGTTGGCCAGTCTGATAGGTATGATGTGGTACCTCAGAGTTGTTTTGATTTGCATTTGTCTGATCAATAGTGATTTAGAGCATTTTTTCATGTGACTATAGATGGCTTTAATTTCTTCATCTGAAAACTGTGTACTCGTATCTTTTGACCATTTATCATTTGGGGAAGGGAAGGAGATTTCTGTCCCTCACCCCCATAAACCATGGTGTCTTGTAACAGAGATAACTGAGAAACAGGCTATATCACATCCAGCAGGGGGCAGAAATAGTCCAGGCAGAGAGTAGTTTCAAGGAGTGTGACCTCTGGCAGTCTAGAGAAGAGTTCTCTCTGTCTGTCACTCTCACATATATATTTATGTACATATACATATACATATCCTTATATGTAAATATATACATACATGTGTATAAATATATATTATATATTCATACGTGTACTTACATAAATTTAGCCATGTATATACAAGTGCATGATACACATGTGTGTATGTATACAATGCATATGTATGTATTATATGGAGTTATGTGGGTGTATGGGCTCTTCCTTCTTTTTTCTTCATTCCTCAGATGTAGTCTGGGCACTTCCCTAATTTGGTTAGACCCTTCTTCTTTAACCCAAGACTCAAAGGTCATTAACTCTATTATATTTACCGTATAACCCTGAACATGGGCACTTAATTTTATTAACCATCTGTGTTATTTAGTGGGGGAGGGGATCAACACTAAATTTGGAGTCAGAGCCTGGGTTTAAATCCTGGCTCTGCTACTACTACCAGTGTTACTTAGGATGTCATGCTACCTTTCTAGACTTCAGTTTCCTTCTCTGTAAAATGACAGCGTTAGACTTTTTGTTGTTGTTGTTCAGTTGTTTCAGTCATGTCTAACTCTTCGTGACCCCATTTGGGGTTTTCTTGACAAAGACACTGGAGTAGTTTGCCGTTTACTTCTCCAGTTCATTTTACAGAGAAAGAAACTGAGGCAAACAGGGTTAAGTGACTTGTCCAGAGTCACCCAGCTAGTTAATGTCTGAGGTCAGATTTGAACTCATGAAGATGAGTCTTCTTGATTCCAAGTCCAGTGCTTTTATGGTACTAACTAGCTGCCCCAGGGTTACATTAGATGATCTCAAAATTCCTTATCTTACAGATATATGACCAGAGGAAAGAAAATGAAATTTGAATAGTATCTCAAAAATATATTTTTGCATCTAAAAAGTATTGTTTCATTTCACTTTTATTTCCCATGGAGATGTCAGGAGCAACGATGTAGTTAATAACATTTTTACCCATCTTAGTTCATATTCAGTAGAATGTAAGCTTCTTGAGGGATTGTTTTGTCTTTGTACCTCTAGTGCTTACCTCAGTGCTTTGTGCAGGCCTGAATTAAGGTAAGAAAATTAAATAAGGAATTAATTAATAAAAGAAGAATTAATTAACTAATTAATTAAGAATGATGGAAATAGCCTCTTATGCCCAAATAGGCACAGTACGATTGACAGACTCAGGGTGAGTGAAGCAGTGAAACCTTTAATACCTTTCCCAAAGGAAGCGGGTGTGGAACTTGAGTTGAGCACACACCCACCACAGAAGTGAGAGCAATCCTTATATCCCTATTCCTGGCAGCAAGTCTCTCCTAGCTGACTTTCATAGGTAAAAGTCAGCACAGGTCACAGACTTCCTGAAATGCCCACCACATGTTCCCCTAGGTAAGTTTTAAGCATGTGCACTCTAAGTAAAACTTAACCTTTGTCCTTCTTCCAGCCTCTTTAATCAAACAACCAGTTTCACCCAATTTTAGCTGGTTCTTGACTCCTGATCCAGATCTACTTTCCTTTCAATTTCCTTATATGGAAATATAATTATTTCTTACTTCTCACAAGAAGAATTAATTAATAAAAGGAAATAAAAAGTATAATTATATTTGACTCTATCTTCTAGTGTTAGGTTCAAGCAGGCTGTAGCACATGCATTACTAAGGATAACTTGGACATGAAAAGGCGTAAAAAAGATTGTCAAAGACACATACTATAAGAAAAAGAGTAGACTGGTCATGCAGCAAGAGCAAAGTCTAACTTTGCAGCTAAATGTTGCCCTAGCAATCCTTTATACAAATACTCACAAATACTAAAAGAGCCAGAGGAAGCCCTCCAGAATTGTAGATTGGATTCTCTAGAGAGGATTTGTGAAAAGACAAGGACAAGAATCTCACATATGAATGGGATGCAATCTGCATAGATTGAGGGAGTACTCATACCAGGTAGACTATGCATAAATTGATATATAGAAATATCCCTAGTAGGTCCATCATAAACAATAAGCTCTGCACGAATATTTTTTGCTTTGTTTTAAGTACCAACTGAATTTCCACTTGGATAACTGCTCAATGAATATTTCCTTTCCTATCTCCTTTGACAGCTTTATCTATTTAAGAAAAGTTTCTTTGAAAGGCTCTTTGCTCTTTTAGTTTCATTAAAAGACCTAAGTTCACAATGGAACAAAAATTTGAGTGTTTGAATTGGCCAGAAGCATAGAAAAAGATCCTGAATATTATATCTCTGAAGCAGTGGGCATTGTGAGATCATGATCGCCTGTGATCTTCTTTCACATCAAAGTACAATAAAAGTTTTTAAAAAGTCTAATCAAAGCACAACAAAGAAAAATAATACTGTAAGTTGGGCTATTCAATTGGATCAGCTCTGGACTATTTTTTTTTCTCTCTGTTCTTGCTTCCTTACTATAGAACTGCTTATTTTTCTCAGATCTTCCGATACATTACTTATTTAAATATTCCTTTTCTGGTCTTTTCTTTCCTCTCCACTTGGCTGTTTATTGTCCTTTCACTATGTGACATTATCCCTTTCAAGTTACATTTTAGAACTTTTCAACCACCCTTTTTTCCATATTGAATGCTAATACAATCTAGCCAATTAGTGGTCAGTTTTTCATCCTGTAATTTCCAGAAATAAGATTGAAAAAAGGATTTTTAAAAAGATTTCTGAATACAATTATTTGAATGCATTCCAATGTGCTTAATTATAAACAAGTATATTTCTTACTTCTGTGATGTTTGTTACCTCATTAGAATATATATCTTGATTGTTATAATATGCATCTTGAACCCAAATATGGATTCAAAATAAGGGTACTTGACCCTTCTGCCCAATGAACCTGAATCTGTGTAGCCCACAACTAAAGCACTTTTCACATTACCATTTAATCTGTTCCTTATAATTGGACCCACTCCAGAAGTTCCTTGGTGTAATTCTAACTAGAACACTTAACTCTAGAATAATTCATTCATTTAACAAGCCTGCTACATGCCAGGTGCTTTGCTAGAAACTCAAAGATAAAAACCAAAAAAATTGCCTGTCCTCTAGGAACTTAAGAGTCTTTTACAATTATCTCCCAAAAGGAGGTATGTGAATATTGGAGCTACTCTGGCTGTGTCAAAAATCAGAGCTCAAGCTACATTAGATACTACAATAAAATCATGGTACTGGGACAGCTAGGTGGCGCAGTAGATAGAGCACCGGCCCTGGAGTCAGGAGGACCTGAATTCAAATCCGGCCTCAAGAACATAAGAACACTTACTGGCTGGGTGACTCTGGGCAAGTCACTTAACCGCAACTGCCTCACCAAAAGAAAAAAAAAAATCGTGGTACTGAGTTACTCTTCCTAAAAAAGAAAGAAGAGAGAAGGTGTACAGAAAGACAGGTATTTATTTACATGGGGAAGTCATGACCAAGCCTACGATAAAACCATATCTAAAAGCAGGAATGAAAAACTTATAATTGAGGAAGAATATAAAAGAGTGGCAAGTCTTCCTGTAAGAATAGTGTGAGGAAGACAAAAACATAAAGCAAGTTGAAATTGATAATAGATGCAAAGGACAAAAAGAAAAAGATTTTTTAGCTATGTTGGAGCAAGAAGAAGAAAAAAGAAGAAATAAGACCACAACCTAGTTTACTTGGAAAGATGATAATGTATGACAGAAGATAACTGCCCCATTTATGGGTTCAAGGGATTAAGGCAGGGCTCATGCTCAAGGAATTTCACTATAATCTGTTGATAGTATTGAAAATAATATAATGAGTACAATGAGCACACATACAACTTACCTTGCAGTTACCTAGTTCCCTATTCACACCTTGACTCTGTTATGGTTAGCAGCACCCCTAATATCCAACCAAGAGCTAACCAACTCCCAGCCCTGTGGAATGGATATGAATGGCTCCTTGATACCCCTAATGGGGACATTTCTTTAAACTTACAAATAAACAACCTACTCAGGTGCCCATTATGAAGAAAAACCAAGGCACTTGCAAATACAACAATAAGTAAGTTAATTATAAGCGTATACACGTAGGCAGATATAATTTAGTTTGTGTACAGTGTTTATACCTATGTATCACTCTGGTTTTTTATGTTTGTTAATGTGTCTTCCCTCTCCCAATTTGAGCAAGAATTGGTGAGGTAACAAACCTGACTAGTGTGTATCAGGTAGAACTACTCCATCCATATTTTCTTTTTTTTCCTCTACCAAAGAGAATAGCCAGAAGTGAAATAAGATAGTGAGAAGACACCTAGCTACTTTTCATATGTCCAAATCACCTAGCCTAGATGAATTATATCACAGGGTCCTGAAAGGAAATAAACATATTTGATTGCCAAGCCACTTTCAATGATCTTTGGAAAATCGTGGAATATAGGAGAAGTACCTGAGTATTGGTATATTTTTTAAACTATAGGTCAATGACCTTGATGTCAATTACTGACAATATTTTAGAATACATTTTTAACCTGCAGCCCAGAATCAAAACTTTGAGTTTGGCTAGGATCAGAGTGATGCTGGAGGCGTCATTCACAATTCCCTTTGACTCAGAACCCACCCAAGGTATCCCCAGGACACATCAGAGTTTGAATTGTGTTTGCCTCTTCAAGGAACATTAGAAAATACAAATAGAAAATACTAATTCTATAGTTTGTTCATTTAGTTCACCATTTAAATATCTCCACCATCTGACACCTAACTTCTTTTCCATCTTATTTCACTATATGCCCCAAATTTCATCCCAGCTGAATTACTATAATATACAGGATCTATTCTAGGTAATGATCTTGGACTTCATCAAATAGTCTCTTCTTATCTCTGTTATCACCTCAATCTTCTCAATCTCTTTCTGTTTGTTGCCTCTGTGCTTGAAACGTTCTCTTTTTTATCTCTACCTACTGGACTTTTTCTTTTCCTTCAATGCCTATCTCAGATGTCAGTTCCTTCAAATCTTCCTTGATCATCTGAGAATAGTCTCTGCTTCCTTAATTTTTCTATTACTTTATCCAGACCCCTTTTTCACGTTATTCTTTGTATCATTTTTATTTGTATATTTGTCTTAACTGTATCTCATTCCCAACCCCATTAGATAGTAAGCTCCTTGAAGGCAGGCATTGTGTTATTTTTCAGCTTTCTATCCCCAGTCACTTAGCTAAGTACCTTGCATGTAAAAGGTAAAACTTAATATGTTTTTAAATTGAATTGAAAGACATTGAAAGGATGGAATGCACTCAAGGAAGGTAACTGATATTGTGAGGGGACTCAAAAAGCTATTGGAGGATGTGTTATAAGAACTGGAGGGGCAGCTAGGTGGTGCATTGGATAGAGCACTAACCCTGTAGTCAGGAGGACCTGAGTTCAAACCCGACCTCAGACACTTGACACTTACTAGCTTTGTGACCCTGGGCAAGTCACTTACCCCCTATTGCCTCACCAAAAACAAAAAACAAAACAAAACAAAACTCAAGATGATTAACGTAGAGAATTTAAGGTTTAGGGCAGGTATGACTGATGCCTTAAGATATTTGAAGGGCTGTCCTATAGAAGAGGGATTAGGCTTCCTTGAGCCGTATAGCAAAAAGAGAATTTGTAGAAGAGTCTATGAGTTTATATGAGTTTTAAAGAGAGACTGAACCAAAACTCTTACTTGATTTCAGATATGTCCTCCCTCTTCCTTTATTTATTCTTATGTGTTGTATAACAACTGAGTGCTAAACCTTTGAGTTTCGCCTGAGCTGACCCCAAGACAAATAACTCAATTTCATGTAAGAATTGTTGCTGGCCCCTAACTCAGTAAGGCTTCTACTCAAGTCAAAGCCATCCCTATCACTTAGCACAGTTCCAGGTATGTAGTAGGCACTTAATAAATACTTGTTGATTGAGTTAAACATCAGGGAAGAATGACCACAGCAACTCTTTAAATATAGAGATTGTCCAGCCTAGTTTTCCTAATAGTAATTGGTTACATAAGCGATCTCCTTGGAGCAAGACCAATAAGTGAAAATCACATGCTCTTTATTTTCTCCTTTGCTCGCAACTTGATGACCTTGGGTAAATCAATTCAGTTTTGGAGTGCTTCAGCTATTCAGGAATCGGACTACATGATTTCTAATATTCCTTCTGAATCTATTTCCTTTGCACTCCTTTTTCCTGAGTTTCTTCATAAGTTTATGGCATCCCATGAAGTCACCAGGCCATTGACACTCATGAACTGGAAATTGAGCTGTTCTGGGTAACATCTACCTAACCTAACCTTGGTGATTACTGGTTTAGTAGCAATAAGCAAATCATCAAATGGCTTTTATTATGATAAACTTCGATGTGTTCTGATCTCAGAATGATAAAGAAATGGATACTCTAAGAATATAAATATACCATCCTGTTAATAGTTAATATTTAATAAAACGAGTCTTAAAATATTAATCTCATTTCCTTTGTTCACAAATTTACGTCACAGGAACCCCAAGGGCAAGAAATAACCTGTGGCCAAAACTTGAGCAGTTTTGCTTCGGAACTTGGGTCTAGAGTAGTTTCTGTAAGATAGTGGTCAGTAAACTCAGGAAAGTCATCTTTTCTGATTAACTCCATCCATTCCCTACTTTCTTCTCCCTCATTGCCAAAGAAGGTTTAACTGATTTTTTTTTTCCCCTTTCTCCATAGACATCACATGTTTCTATTATATGAAAATCCTGGAAGGGAAATATATCTTTTTGCTTGCCTTCTAAACAGACTGGAATTATTCCTATAAGCCCTACTTGAAATTGTCATGTAGGCAAAATTTGTTTTCAGCACTCCCAACCCTTCTTTTTCTTAACTCCTTTTCTCTATACTATGTCCAACACTGGGGCATTCCAATGGGGACTCAGGTAGCTCCCTATTCTCCAAACTTTTCTCTTCATCCTCCTCATCATCATACTTGTACCTGATCATCATATCATCATCTGTCTTGTAACCTATTCCCTAGAAGCCCTGATCTTTTATAAATAATGTAGGTGCTATCAGTTTTTCAGATTAAATAATCCTATGCTGGTGTGTTATACTCCCTGGGGTGATATGATGGAAAATTGAATTTGGAATCATAGGAGAACTTGGGATTCAAATCTCAGCTCTGCCATTTATGCCTATGTGACCCTGGCATTTTGGTTTGAGGTGTGTGTGTGTGTGGGTGTGTGTGTGTGTATACACACGCGTGTGCGTGCATGCACATGCAAACATGATTTTTCATGCTTCAGTTTCCTAATCTGTAAAATGAGGGGGCTGAATTAGATAGTCTGTGAGATCTCTTCTACTTCTTAAATCCTATAGTGTCCTAAATCCAGTTAAAATGTATGTCTCCAAAAAGTCCCTTAATTAATAAATAAGCATTTATTAAGTGCCTACCATGTGCCAGGCACTGTGCGGCATTGGGGGCACAAAGAAATTATCTCTGTCCTCAAGAAGCATACATTTGATCAGGGAATACAATATGTACATATATACATAAGTATATACAAAATTGAACATTTAAATAATCGGGGGAGGAAGACAAAGGTAGTTGGGGGGTATCAGAAAAGGCTAAATGTGGAAGGTAGCATTTCAATTCAGTTTTAAAGGAAGCAAAGGATTCTAAGAGGTAAAAATGAAGGAGTATGTTCCAGGCATGGGAGACAGCCAACACAAAAGGGAGGAAGATGGAGATATATAGAGATTAGAGAGGGAGATGGCATCTGATATTATGGTGGATAGAGCACTAGGCTTGGAGTTAGGACATCCTGAGTTCAAATCCAGTCTCAAACATTTGCTAGCTTTGTGACCCTAGGCAAGTCACTTACCTTCTGTTTGCCTGAGTCTCCTCAACTGTAAAGTGGAGATAATAATAGCACATACTGTTGCAGGATTGTTAGGCGCATCAAATGAAATATTTGTAAAAGTGCTTAGCACATTTCCTAGCACATAGTAGGTGCTTTAAAAATGCTTACTCCTTTCCCCACCACTACCCACAACCTTAGAATGACACTAATAGTGAGAATTTCAGGCAGGCTGATGAGTTGCAGTCAGATAGGCTTCTCATATATAATTTTACATAGTTCACTGTCAACTTTACTCCTTCCCACAAATGTGAAATGTAAAATAAACCTTATAGTGCCCAATTTAATTCACAGGAGACACAGGAAAGCTGACTTAGAACATTTGAAGGGCATTTATTTGGAAGAAATCCTTGTTCTGCTTGGCATCAAAAAAACAGAACTGGAATAAATGGGTAGAGATTTTAGAAAGGCAACTTTCACCTTAATAACAGCAAAAAAAAAAATCCTAACAATTAAAAGTCTCCTAGTAATCAAAGCAGAATGGACTACACCAGTTGCTAGGGATGCATTAAAGGGAATTCCTGTTGAGAGATTTGGGGTTGAACCAGATGTCCTCTAAAATAATTTACAACTTAGATTCTGGGGGATCTAAGGCTTTCCTAAGTGTTAACATCAATTGAGCAAGCTACATAAAGAGTATATATAACTTGCAGCTGCATAGATATATATGCTTAAGAATAATTCATTTTTCTGTGAAAAGAACTGAGCTCCAGCTATGTGTGGTCATTAGATTTTCATTACTTTATTAAAAATATAAGGAATCATTTCACCTGTTTAATTTGCACCAAAGAAGACTGTGACTATGGAAGTTAAACTTTAATGAAAACTCTAGTGGTACATCAGAATTTATAATCATTAGAACTCAGCAATGTGCTGTGGGCTAGAATGTTAAAATATTTAAGCCAGCAAAAGAAGATCCTCATAATATGGTTTGACTAAAATGCTGAAACTTTTAAAATTGTCTCCAAATTTCTTGAAACAATTTAGAACTTTTTTAGATGTAAGAACATTTTTACTTTATGGATAATTGTTCACAACAATATAAAATAATGTCTTGAGTGAATGAACCTGTATACATACATACATACATACATATATATATATACACACACACACATATATATTTAATTCTATGTCTTTTAAACACAGTTGAAGAGATTTGGATGGTTTCCTTTAGGACTGCAATATACATTTTAATATTCATCAAAATCCTTGGAAATAAATTATATTTATAACTGAATGAGAGGCCATATGAATGAAAATAGTTATTGAAATTTAGAGCTCAGTACTTTTATTCTCCTCTTTATTCTGTATTCCTTTCTTTTCCTTGTTCAAAACCATTTTTTGCACAGCCATATTTTCTACCCTAGTCCACCTTTTTATGCTTCTTTCCTTATACTCTCCCTATCTCATTGCTCTCCCAATTGTGCCAGACACTGCCTGAACTATGAGACAAAGGATAGGAAAGGAGAGATGGATGGTCCACCATCTTTTGCAGAGGGGTAGTATTATTTTCTTCCAGGCCAGTAACTAAGTGGTTTAGTGGTTTTCTGTTGACTTTGCACTTTACCCCCAATAACTGTGAATTCTTATCTTGTTCCCTATAAGAGAATATCTGCCTTGTATCTAAGTTCCAACAATAGGTTCCCTGATATCCCAAATTCTCCTCTGCCATCCTTTCCACACAATTTCCAAAATGTTTTTCCCAAAGCATAAGTTTGACTGTAACACTCAACTACTCAGTGAACTCCAGAGGCTTCCTATTACTTCTATGATCAAATAGAAACTCCTCCTCTTGGCATTTTAAGGCCCTTACCATCTGGCCTCCAGCCTATCTTTGCAGCCTTATTATGCACTACTGCCCTGTTATACACATCATGATCCACCAGGTTGGCCATCTTACTTTTCCTCCTAGCCAGCACTCCCATCTTCTGTCTCCATGCCTTTACAATGGTTCTCCTCCATACCTGGAATGTACTTCTTCCTCACCTCTGCCTCTTAGAATCCCTACTTTCTGTCAAAGTTCAGCTCAAACAATACCATCTACAGGAAGCCATTCTGGATTCCCCTGCTGCTAGTGCATTCATGTATTTGGTATATACCTATATATGTACATTTTGTGCCTCCAGCTAGATTGTAAGCTCCTCCGAGGCAGGAAATATTTCACTTTTATCTTTGTATCCTCCATGCCTAGCACAGGGCCTGGAACATAATATGAAAGTTAATCAAGATAAAAGAAAATTTATATTTTATATACTATGATTATACTATGATATTTATATTTCATTATATATTTAATATACACAACAAATATATATTTATACATTATTTATTATATATTATATTATTAATTATATATTATAAATAATCACATAACTATATATTATATAATAAATTATTTCTAAATAAAAATATTGTATTTTATAAATTTATATTTTATATACTATGATTATATAGTAAACCTGGAGCCTTTTTACATTTTTTTTTTCCGAGGCAATTGGAATTAAGTGATTTGCTCAGGGTCACATAGCTAGCAAGTATCTGAGGCCAGATTTGAACTCAGGTCAAGTGGTTTGATCACTATGCAACTTAACTGCACCTCCACCCCAGCCTTTTTATATCTTGAAAAAACTTTTTATGATGTAAATTGATTGTCCTTATGCTGGAATCATTTGTTTTACACAATTTGACATAGAGTCCACAAATTTTTGATATGTATTTAAAAATTTCAAATTCCTCATAAAACTACACTTTGATCACATTGGACATTAAACATACCTTTAAAGAAGAGTCCACTTTTCCAAGCCCAGCCTTGATTCAATGGGGTTTGAATAAGGTGGGCTTGAATGATTCTTGAGTCATCCTCTACTCCTCACTCTCCTCAATATCTAATCAGTTGCCAAATCTTGTAGATTCTACTTCCCTGGTATCTTGAGCGTCTGTCCTGCTTCTGTACTAACCCAGATGTCCCCTTAGTTCAGGCCCTCTAGCCTCTTTCACTTGGACTTTTACAATGATCTCTTAGTTGGTTTCTCTGACTCAGATCTCTGCTCTCACCAATCCACCTTCCACACAGCTGCCAAAGTGATATTCCTAAAGCTCAGTTTTAAAGCATAATGTCACTCCTCTACTCAATGAACACAGGGGTTCCCTCTTAACTAGGACCAGATATAAACTCCTCTGGCATTCAAAGCTCTTCATACTTTGGCCCCTTGCTATCTTTCCAGGGTTCTTACAAATTGCTCCTGTCCAAGTACTCTGCAGTCCAGCTACATTAGCTTCCTCCATCAGATGACTTTATATGCCTCAGATGGCTATCTGGATGCAGCTGTCTTCTCCTCATCTAGTACTTCCTCTTTAAAAATAGGTGGGTGATGGAGGAGGCAGAGGAAAGAGAAATGACCTTCGTTCTCCCCAGGGTTCTCTTTCACAAGCAGCTTGGGGCTTGTAAGGGTTTCAACTCTCAACATCCAACTGATGCAGTTTAACTAGGGCTTAGCTATTTAAAGCCCTTGGAGACCAGGCTAATTTGTTTGCTTGGGCAATTGCTTTGTTCCCTTCTTGACTCATCATAGGGGTGTTACCACTTCATAAAGGTTTCTGATCAGATCATAGAAATATTTTTATAGTTACTTTAATACTAATACCTTGTGATTAAATTCTGGGTCTTCTGTGACTATACCAACTGGGTTATACTCTTTGCTTACTAGAGCACATTGACAACGAATGGATCATATCACCGATTTCAGTTGGAAAATTATTCGTCAGCAATCGACAGAGCCCCATTCAACTGTGCTTTTGAAATCTAGCAATAGAGTGTTTAGGAAGGAGGGGAAGGCACTCAATTAAAAGGAACTAGGTGGAGATAGGTCATAAAAAAGACTTGATCCAAATTTTATGTAGCTTAATTTTTTTTTATGTTTTAGAGAAATATAGATGGGCATGGCTTCTGTGGAATTGTAGCCTATGTGCCTTCTCAGCAATATGCACAGTTTTATGGGAAAAGGTATTAAAAATAGAACAAAATGGATTTAACTGAACTGTCTCATGTAATAGACTGATGGGAGATTTGGGAGGTCAGTTAATGGTGTGTAGAATCATTCACTTTAAGATGAAGCGATGAAAAAACCCAATTCACTATTAAAGGTTAAGTGAAAATGACATTTCATCTCTATGATGATAATAAAGGAATAACATGAGTTCAGCATGCAGTCACAGACACTCTATGGGCATTTCCTCAAGATAGCTCTGAGGTTATAGGAATTTTACACTTCCTACCCCATGCCAGTCATATGCAATGTCAGAGTTTTATGAAATAACACCCAATTAATATCCAATCACACCACGAATGTGGATGAAATGTGTCCAAGCACATCTAGGAATCAGGCATCAGTGGAGGTATTAAAGATTAACTAGATATAGAATTTGAGCTTCAAGGAATAAAATTCAGGTGATGCTGTCTAAAAGTGAAATGGGCTGCCTTGAGAGGACTTAAAGCAGAGGTTGGATAAGCACTTGTCAGGTGTGGTGGGTCTGGAATTCTTTTTGTACATAGGTTGAACTAGATGGCTGCTGAGGTCTTTTCCAATTTTCAAATTGTGTGATTCTATGATAAAAGAGAAATGACTCAAACTGAAGCCTAATTTAGAAACATAGCTAATACTTGCCTTAGGATTTAGCCTTTTAGCTTTCATCAATCAATAAATAATAAATAAGTCAAAAGCCTTTTAGCTTTCATCAATCTATAAATATGCCTATTTTGTATGTTTATGTGTATATATAAATGCAGATACATACATATACACATACACATACACATATATACATATACACACATGTGTGTATATGTGCATGCCTATGTGTTATACCAAAAATCTTAGCAGTTTTGAGCTTTAATAGCTTAGAATTACACTAGGACTTTTTAGGCATCATATATTATATATATATATATATATGTGTACAATATTTAAACATGTATACATAGAGACACAATATACAATACAGGAGTCTCATTTCTGGTTTGGTCAGAGGATCACATGATTTAGAGTAGCAAGGGTTCCTGGATATTATCTATATCATATATATGGAGGAAAGAATGAGAGACAGAGAGAGAGAAGAGAAAGAGAGAACAGCAAACTACTGTAAGAAAATCAGTGAAAGGGCTACATTTTGACACTTCTCCTAGAATAGATTATCCTAAAAACAAATCAATAAAGCCAACATTTGGAAGAGGGTAGGGCTCTTTAGTTTACCAAAAAGAGATTGATAAAACATATCCTAAATGAGAGCTAATGTTGGAGGAATGACATTCCTGAATCAGTTAATCAACAAACATGTACTAAGTGCCAACTATGTGTGAGCCACATAGATGCTAGGAATCCAAATGCAAGAATAAGCTAATTCCTGTCCTTAAGGAGCTGAACTCTCTTGCTTCACTATAACCATATTTCTAGAAGTTTGTCAAAGATTGACTGTAATAGACTTGTCCACCTACAACTTTTTTTTTTTTTTAAAGAATCATTCCAACTATTGTAGTAGGAAAAGTAGGTATTGTGGAGAATATCTTTTGCAATATTCTAGGTAGAGTTTAGGCCAAAAAAAAACAAAAAACAAGTGGATTCCACTTTAAGAAAATCTGATAGATGAAATTCGTATTTGTTTTGATCAATATAAATATAAACTACAGGTGACTATTTGCTTTACAAAATAATTCATTGAAAATAATTATTCAACAGGGCCATGACTGGGGTGAGATGAATGGAATTTAGAAGGCTCTGATGACATTTAGACTCCTTCATGCCGAAAGCAAGTGAAGAACTAGCTAACAAGTATATTAGAATAGATCACAATCTTCCTTCTCCTGATAGTCCCCCCTGGGTGAATTCTTCCTTGTGCCAGCCCTGCCCTAATGACTGGTGTCCCAAGGTCTCTACCCATTTCCCATTCCCTATTGAATTTGTTTTGAAAAGGTGATTTGAGGGCAAATTTTCATGAAGCTTGCTCTTGGTGCTAATGAATAGTTACAGCTCTGTTATTCACAAAACATTCCTTTAAGTGACAATCTCCTCTAATAGACTTAATTTACTATTTTATTTCAGAACTTTGATTTCTACTCATCTTTTATAGAGCAGTTTATATACAAGTTCTTATACCAGGTCATAATGGAAAAAGCATTGGATTTATATTGCCTATATTACAAGATTATTATAAAGAAAGTGCTTTATAAATCTTAAAGAATTATAAATGTGAATTGTTATCATTAAAATTATTATCCCATCAATCTGGCCCAGTCTTTCAAACTTTCCTACAACTCCCCAACCCAAACCCTTCACTCTGGCCAGGCTAATGTGTTCCCTACTCTCCCAAACATGCCCAGCAATTTACATAATCAGGGATTCATAGCATTGGAAGGAACCTCAGAGGTCATGTGATCTATTCCTTCCCTGAAGCATAAATTTGCTCTGCGACATACCAGGCAAGTGGTCATCCAGCCTTGAGTTGAAGACCTTCAATAATGGGGAACTCAGGATCTGAAGCGATGGCCCATTACATTTTGCCTCCATGTGTGTTATCACTCTGCTTCCTGTTTGAAAAGCACTGACACTGGGGAAGGTTTAAACAAATCCTATAAATCCCCCTCTGAACTCTGTATTTCCTTCCCTGTGACTACCAAGTGGATGGAGGTTGTTTGTTGGAGAAGTGTGAAACAGTGCTTTAGTAAGGGCAACTAAGAATTACCTCCAGAGTCCCAGAGTTCTGAATTTGTAGTTGGGAGGAGCTGCTCTGCAAATTGCTTGGACAATTCACTCATCCTCTGGGAGATGATATCCAAGATACCTTCCTACTCTAACTCACACAATCCCATCGCCACCCCAGAAATGGGACACTTACGTATGTTGGTTTAAATAAGTTGCATTTCTTGTTGTTGTTCAGTCATTTCAGTCATGTCTGGCTCTTCATGACTCCATCTGAGGTTTGGCAAAGATACTGGAGCGGTTTGCCATTTCCTTCTCCCGCTCATTTCACGGATGAGGAAACTAAGGCAAACAGGGTTAAGTGACTTGCCCAGGGTCACACAACTAGTAAGTGTCTGAGGCCGGATTTACACTCAGGAAGATGGGTCTTCGGACTCCAGGACCAGGAGTCTATGTACTACTCCACCTAGCTGCCTCCGTAAGTTGCATATCTGTGTGTATGTACATACATACATACATATATCATATTTATACATAAATATACAAAACATGAGTATGACATATAGATGGAGGTTCATACAATAACAAAACAAACACAAAATAGTTTACTCACTTTATTGGTCATAAATAAATAGGTAGTAAAACTGATGGGCAAGCATGATGTAGGGGATGGATTACTAGATATGGAGTTTGGATAGCTGAGGATGAACATTGTGAAGATGAACCCTTATAGAATATGGTTCTTCTTCCCCCCAACTCTGGTTTCCATGTTTTAAGGTTGTCACTAAATCATTGAATGAGAGAATTGATTTTTGGAATTATAAACCAGTAGAGATAGAAAGGATTTTAAGAGTCATTGAATCTAACTCTCTCTTTTTACAGACAAGGAAACTGAAGGTCAGAGAGAATCAGTGACTTGCTGAAAGTCATATGGCCACTTAGTGGTAGAGCTGGCACAAGAATTGAGCTCTCCTAAGTACTAGTCAAGTCACTTAACCCTTTTTCAGCCTCAGTTTCCTCAACTGTAAAATGGGTATAATAATAGCACCTACCTTCAGGGTGTTATTTGTTAAGGAACAAATGAGTTACTGTTTATAAAGCACTTTGCACAGTGCTTGACACCTAGTAGATACATAATAAATACTTGTTTCTTCCCCCTTTGAAATTAATTACAATACCACATATGAATGATTATAAGAATTAGTTCCTTAGATAACCAGATTTACTTCACTAATAAATAAAAATAAAGAGCAGAGTGAATTTATAATGAAATTACTGCAGATAGAAAGAGAACTTGCTTTCACAGGTGCATTAGCCCTAGTCTCACAGTGTGCTGGAGTTATCTCTTACTAGGAAAATGAATTGTTAAATTTTCATCATGAGTATTTACACTTCAAAATTGGCAAACACTACATATCAGGGTTTGATTTAGTGTTTTGTCAATTGTCTAGACTTAAGAAAGTTATGGAGAAAGTGTTGATAATACAGATTAAACTTAAAATGTATCATGCTTTTCAAAAAGCTGATAGTAAAACATTTATCAATACAACCCTACCCCAGTCCCATATGGGAAGAAGTAAGAAAGTTAACAAGCATTTATTAAGCACCTACTACATTGCAGGGGTTGTGCTAAAATATTATGTCATTTGATCCTCACCATAACTCTGTGACATAGGTGCTATTATCATCCTCATTTTACAGTTGAGGAAACAAGAATAGAGGGGTAAAGTGACTTGCCCAGGGTCACATAGTTAGTAAGTGTCTGGGACTGTATTTGATTTCCAGTCTGCCTGACTCCAGGACAGTGAGTGCTGTGCTACCTAAATGTAGGTTTACCTTTAATTCAATTCAAGAAGCACTTAAAAAGGCCTCTTCCCATTTTAGGACTACTCTGGCAGCTAAGAACCTTCCCAAAATACCAAAGCACTGGACAGGTACTCAGACGACCTGGGTCAAAATCCCAGCTCTGCTATTGACCCGTGTGAACTTCACTCTACATCTCAGTTTCCTTATCTGTAAAATAGAGGAGTTTACCTGAATATTTAAAGTCCCTTCTAATTCTAAACTGTATTATCCAATGATCACAGCATTGAGCATTGGAAATTATAAAACCTAGGCATGTGGGTCGTGTAAGTGGCACAGTGGATAGACCACTGGGCTGGTAGTCAGGAAGACCTGAGTTCAAATCCGACCTCAGATACTTCCTAGTTATGTGACCCTGCAAGTGACTTTACCCCATTTGCCTCAGTCTCCTCATCTGTAAAATGAGTTGAACAAAGAAATAGCAAATCATTCCAGTATCTTTACCAATAAAACCCCAAATGGGGTCACAAAAATTCAGACACGACTGAAAAACAGCAACATTCTCTCTTACTTTTTCTCTGATCTTTTTCACAACTGTGGTACAGATGGCAAAATCAGGAAGGGGGAACTCCAAGTATCTAAGATTGTTATATTATTATTAATGTTACTGTTATTATTATTACCCCTATCTTTTCCCACCCCTATAGAATGTTAAAGTCTGAAAGAACATTAGACACTAATGTTCAATCTCATCATTTTGGGGAAAACGAAAACCTCAGACCAAAACACATGAAATGACTTACCCAAAGTCATCTGCCTAGTATTTAACGGCAAAACTGGGACTATAGGCCTTCTGACTCCTGTGTCCTTTCCATTCTATCATACCACTTTCTTAGCTCATTTATTTACTTTTTTTTTTTTTAGGCAATTGGGGTTAAGTGACTTGCCCAGGGTCATACAGCTAGTAAGTGTCAAGTGTTTGGTCTGAGGCCGGATTTGAACTCAGGTCCTCCTGACTTCAGGGCCAGTGCTCTATCCACTGCGCCACCTAGCTGCCCCGATTTACTATTTTTTTAAACCAGGAGTTCTTAACGTGAGATCCATGGACCCAGGACCTTTGAACTAGGGTTGGGAAAAAATATATCTTTATCTCATTCATTTTGATTTCTTTCCTGATCCTATGCATTTTATTTTATGGTTTAGAAGCATTATTCTGAGAAGGAGTCCATAGGCATCACCAGACTGCCAAAGGGCTCTAGGACACATAAAAAGTTAAAAGCCTCTGATCTAAACAGGTCGCCTGAAAGTTAGTGCACCAAAAGCTATCACCTATCCCAAAATATTCGATTTCAACCTTGGTAGATAAATACCAAATAAGCTTTTGTCTCTCCCACATTATTTGATATTCTGAATGACAGCATTAGCTGCATTACGTTTCCTTAGTTGACAATTTCTTCTTAAGTGCTTGCATTATATGAACTGTTTTTGCTCCTCTCCCCATCATCCATCTCTGACAGATTTCCTTTGTAGTTCACATATTCCATGTAGCTAAAATGATGGATTTCTTTTTTACCAGGGGTTCAGTCTCTATCTCTTGCCAGTGGCTTCATTTTAGCTTAGACCAGTCATAGTTGTGACCTCAAAAGAATTGACGTCCTTGCACATTTATGATGTTGTGGTCTGCTGTGCACATTTAACACCCAAACTCCCATATTAATGGAAAATTTGAATCTTGCATTGAAGAAAATAAAAAGATTAGTCTCTCACTGAAATTGGATCCTACTGAGGCATTTCTTATTCTGAGTAATACTTCAATTACTAAAAAATTAAGTAAATTGAACTTTTAGGTTATATTCCAATAATAAAAATATTCTTTGAATATTAAAAGTCATTTTCCCCTATTAATTTTTTTTTCTGGCAGGTTAGAGAATAGCAGTGACCTGTCTTTGTTAGAATCTAATCGAGCAATTTGGTCCCATGGAAATTTGCCCAGACTGCTCTTCTAATTTACATGAACTAATTCTGTTCGCAGGTGATTGACAATAAACAGCTGCGCTATGGTTTCAGTGTCTACATCTAAAAAACTTATTTTTTGATCCTGATGTCTTACCTTACTTAAGACTGGACCTATGATTTCATTGATATAGAGAGCTGCTAGAGGAGAAAATTTCTATTACAAGTGCAGGTCAAGCACCTTCAGTAGTGTGCTGGAGCCAGCTCTAACCTGCTTGGCAGAGCCAATTGTTAAATTTTCAGTGTAAGCATTTACACCTCAGAAATAAGAAACTCCTACAAATCATTGTGGATTGTTGATTGTTTTGTTGATTGTTTAGACTTAAGGATGTGTTAATAATGCAGATTAGACTTAAATGTATATGCTTTTTTTCCCCAGAGAGTCTGATTGTTAAATATTTATCATCACACTGCACCTTCTATGCTGCTAGTCATACTTGGAGCACTGAGAGGTTAAGTAATTTACCCAAGATTACATAGCCATTTTGTGTCAGTTGGGATAGCTGGTTCAGGTGTGAAACAATTCACTTAAGACTTTCTCTGTAGCCATTGATGATGAGTTCAGAGTGGACCCCAAGAATGTTGGAGTGCTACCTGAAATGATGAGGAATAGATGTGTGGGTCCTACTGTCCAGAAAGAATTCCCTCAGACAGTCTCCAAGTTAAGGAAAGGCATTTGTTGGGGTGAGGCACCCAAGCGGATCTGCTCCCCGGGAGGCAGAGCCCCAGCGGGCTGTACTCCACGTGGGAGGAAGAGCATAGGCTGCAGGCCGTGTTCCCTAAAGGAACAGAGTGGCCCCTACTTCCCTAGGAGGCAAAGGAGGTCAGCCGGGTCAAAGGTATGGTTTAAATACAATTCTGTGGAATAGGGTGAAGGGGGCAAGAAAATGGGAGGAGCAAGCGAGGCTCCAAAATGCCTGCGATATCAGGTAATCCGGAGGTGATAAGCAGAGAGAACAGGAAAGGGGAGGGGAAGAGTTGTTCTGGAATTGAGGGTGCTTTGTGAAAGCACACAGGTAAGTCCACCGTGGGGGCTTCAATGCATAGTCTTCTTTGATCACTTTTCTTGCTAGTCACATCCTGCATCTTATCTCCTATCTTATGTCCTGCTTGCTCCATCTGCCTCAAGCACTCTTTTCTACCTCATCACTAACCACCAAGACTTTTTTGTCTCAGATAAAATATTATTTACATATATATATACTAATATCATATAAATGAGGAAAAGATATATATTTGCATATACATATATGTGTTAAGAAGATCATAGGTTATTGTGCTGAAACTGGAAACATCAGGGAAAGGCAAAAAAAAATGATGTGATCTTTTAGAAAAGAAAGATTCAAGAGAAGTGGTTAAATTTAGCATTGACAGGATTATTTATATGCAGGGAAATTAGTGAAATTGAACTACTGTTAGATATATTCAGGGAACTAATTATACTTTATTATATCAGATTTTAAGTCTGCATTCTTAACCTCTAACTCACTTACTAATCATTATTGAAACTTTTACATCTTAGATAAATTCTAATATTAGCACATGTAATATTGTTCTTTTGTATAGTTAGGTCAAATTGGTCAAATTGTTAAAAGATCAAGATGGTCAATTCCTTGTGAAAGTAATTTGAACGTGGTAAAATCTGTCCATTACCACAAAGAGTCCCTGGTTCCTACGGAACTTGGTAAGGGTAGTTTTATAGCAATGAGAGTTCTCCACATGAAGATAACTAAGATAAAACTGAAAACATAAAAATAAACTTTAAAAACTCAGATGTTCCTGAATGTCAGCAAGTATGGTAAAGCTGGAGTGTACTGCGTTAGCACCAA
This sequence comes from Vombatus ursinus, assembly GCF_900497805.2. Lineage (NCBI taxonomy): Eukaryota > Metazoa > Chordata > Mammalia > Diprotodontia > Vombatidae > Vombatus > Vombatus ursinus. Next base: position 7,981,055 of record NW_020954608.1, read on the forward strand.
ACTCTCAAATCTTAGACTCCAGATTCTAAACCTTTTTTTGGATTTGCTTGGTTGAAATTGTGGTTTTAGCCAGGTTTCAGTTTCAGATTCTGCTGTTGTTCCTGGCTATTTTATCTACGTCCGCCCATCAGTAAGCTTGTATGCCACATACCAGGCACTGGACTAGATGCTGGAGACACAAAGACAAAAGTGAAATGACCCCTGTTCTCAAAGAAGTTTACGTTCTCCTTGAGGAGATAAGTGCATTAGGTCATAAACTCTCCATTAGTTTGTGAGCTCTTTGAATGCAAGGATTATCTTTTGCCTCATTTTGTATCTCCATCGCTTAGCACGGTGCCTGGCACGTAGTAAGTGCTTAATAAATGTATTTTGACTGTACAATACAATGTACAATATGAATGTATAACACAAGATTATCACAGGTTGGGTGGTGGGAAGCACTAGCAGCTGTGAGGGAACCCCATGATGTATTTTATGTTTGGTACAGAAGTTAGCTGCTATTTCAGATAGATGCGGCTTCTGTCCCTTTGAGTTTGAAGACCAGATTTACCTCATGTGGGGAGGAAAGGGCAGGGCTATTTATAACTGTATGTGCTTATGTTATTGCTCTTCCAGATCCGTGCCCTCACCTTCCACTTGAGTAATTTAATAAAGGTTAAAACATTCCCCAATTCGGAAAAGATTTGGGTGGCATCATGGAACCCGTGTAGCTACAACACTTCCAACCCACCAGGAGTGGGACTGGCATTGTATTTGGATTCAGAAGGACCTAGATTTAGATCCCACCTCTGATATGTGTGACCTATGTTGACAAGTCAATAAATCTCTTTAGGCCTCAGTTTCATCATTTGTAAAATGGGATAACTCCTATAGTACTTAGCTCATAGGGTTTCTGTGAGGCTCAAATGAGATAATGGATGAAAAGCACTTTGTAAACCTTACAGTGCCAGATAAATATTTGCTACTACTATTGCTATTTTAAGGAAGAATGTTTAGGTTTTCTAACACAATTTCTACTCAAGATGCTTATGCTTGGGGTAGAAAATCATAAAATCACAGAGAAATCATCTTCAAGGTTAATATTGGAGATGGGCAGATAATTAATTTCAGTTACAGTGATTCTAGTTTTAAATGTGTAGTAACAATTCCCATGACTACATTTTGCATATTTTGAGAATCAGACGTCAGTTCCAGCATCTAGATTTTTCAGTCTTTCTAGTTAAAGAAACCATGAGTAAGTGCATTGGAATCTCACTAATATATAATATTGTACCCAGGTCCCACATGTGGGCTCACCTTTTAGGCAGAAGTGTCTTAGGAGGAGACCCTTCTGCTACTTCAGTAACTGAACTTTCTTAGATAAGATGTTCATGCAAAATTTCATGCCATAGCAAAGTTTTATAGCAATGAACTGCCGATTTTATTTATTAGCATGAGAGAGAGAAATGGGAAATACTGCTCTGAATCAGATAAAAAAACTGAGCCAAAGCATCTGTTGCTTAACTATTACAACATGATCCTGAGATCCCCTTGAGAAGGTCTCATTAGTTCCCCTTCATTTTCATGTGGGCCCTAAAACAAGATAAAAGTCAGATAGTTAACTTATACCTCTAATTCATTACCTGTTAAAAATGTTTAATTGTTTCAATTAATACAGCTAGGAGGCACAGCTGCTAAAGTGCTGGACCGAGAGTCAGGAAGACCTAAGTTCAAATGGGGCTTCAGAGGCTTATTTGCTATATGGTCCTGGGAAAGTCACTTAACCTCTGTCTGCCTTAGTTTCCTCATTTTACAAATGAGGAAAAGAATAGCACCTACCTTCCAGGGTTGTTGAGAAGATAAAATGAGGTAATATTTGTTAAAGTGCTTTGCGTATCTTAAAGTGTTATCTTTTATGATGGGTTTATCGCCATTTTCTCCCAAGGTTTGGAAATTTGTGTTGTCTGTATAGGGGAAAAAATGGATCAATCATAATAACAAAATGATTACATTTCTATAGCTTTTAAAGATTTATAAAGCCCTCCCTCATGACACCCTATACAACTATTTGTAAAAGGAAGTAATCATCCCAAAGAGCCAGCATACTGACATCAAGAACATGTCGTGCCAGAGTAACTCCATTTCCTTTTGTGGCAGGGCCTCTAGATTCGCAGATCAGAGGCATGCTGTTGATTTTCATATATACATATATATATATATATATATATATATATAGTTCACCTGATATATATAGATATAGATATAGATATATAGTTCACCTGGATTTTAGCAAAGGATTTGCCTCAGTCTCTCATACTGTTGTTGTGGGAAAATGAGAGGTGTGGGCTGGATGGTAGTACAGTTCAGCTGGATTCAGAACTGGTTGATTGGCCAGACCTAAAGTCACTAATAGTTTAGCATCATCTGGGAAGTCAAGTGCCTGAGAGATCTGTGCAGTTTCACATTTTTAGCATTGTCTTGGATAGAGGTTCAAATGGCATATTCATCAAAATAACAGAAGACTGAAAAGTTACATATTAAACGAGAGGCTCCAGAAAAACCTCAACAGGCTAAGACTAAATGGGCAGAATCTGGTAAGATGAAATTTATTAAGAGTTAAAGATAAAGTGTTCTAAAAATGAGCTCCACAAGTACAGGAATGGAGTGGCCTAGCTAGTCAATGGCTCATCTGAGATAGATCTGGGAATTTTAGTGGACAGCATGCTTAATATGAGTCAACAGAGTGAAAGATGGTATCAAGGACTAAGGAGATGCTAGTCCCTCTGTAGTCTGCTCTGGACAGACTATATCTATAGCACTGTGTTCATTTCCAGAACCATATATTAGGAAGGCTATTGATAAGCTGGGGAGTATCCAAAAGAGAGAGACCAGGCAGACCTCAGAAGCATGCTACATGAGGATTAGCTGAAGACAATTACAGTTTTAGCCTGGAGAAGAGAAGACTTAGGGGTGACAGGATAGCTGTCTTCAAGTGTTCAAAGGGCCATCTTGTAGAAAAGGGATTAGATTTCATCTACTTGGCCCCTGTAGGCAGAATAGGAGCAATAGGTAGAAACTGCAAGAATTGATATAAAGAGAAACTTCCTATGGGAACTGTCCAGAAGTAGAAGGGGTAGTCTTATGAAATAATACACTCTCCCATCAATCAATGGAGGGTTTCAACCAAAAGTTAGATGACTTCTTTGTCCTGAATGTTGCAGAGACAGTTCCATTTCAGTATGAGTTGGACTGCATGATGTCTAACGTCCCTCCCACCTCTGAGATGCTATTATTCTGTGAAGGTAGGTAATAGAATTCCTCTTTTCCTAGTTTTACAGATGAAGCACAGAGAGATTCAGTAAGCTATTAAGTGTCAGAGATAGGATTCAAATTCAGATCTTTTGTATCCAAACTCATTGCTTTCACTATACCACACTCCCTGTTCAGGTTTCCTCTTAGAAACATCCTTTTCTAGGGAAGAAAAATGTCACAGTACAATGTATTAAAGCAGTCTCTGAAATGAAGAAGAAATGACGATGTATTCAACCATAGGATAAAATAATTAATAGCACACATTTGTCTGAACTTTATTAGCTCTTTTTATCTGACATAAAATATTGACACTCATAATATGATTAAATATTATATCACTTACTTAACATAATTAAAGAATCATATTCCTCAGGAGGCATTGCACAGTTAGTAATACAATGATATAAAATTCTATTGACATAAGCTCTCCATAGCAACAACAACCAAAAAAAATATTTATACAGAAGTGACATTATCTTCAGGTCCTTTTTCACCAAGATTAATGCTACCTGTCACAGCAGATTGTTCTCAGACAGGAATCTTTTCAGGCTGCATGTTTTCACAGAATGGAATGTGTCTACAGAAATACATATATATCCAGGGATTGGCACAACTGTTTAGATTCCCAAGGAGCATGATGATGGTGAATAGTCCTCCTGTAATGAGGCAAAGAGCAATACACGTGTGAAAATAGAGAAGTAGGGGATACAGAAAAGAGTCTCAACTTTAAACATCAATTCCTGTTTTTGTTTACTAGTCTTAACTACTTATGAAATAACAATTGGCCATTTGGTGGAAATCTAAGAAAAATCAGTAAGTTAAGCTTTCCAAATTCCAGCACTAAATTTATGCAATGCAAGGAGCTAGTTTTTATGAAGAATATCCTCATTTATCCATTTTAATATTTCAATTAATAATGAAGGTCACTTTTAGTTTTGCTGGTTGTGGACAATTGTTAGTCATGAGAATAAACCCCAAAATCTGAAATAGTTTTAGAAAGAAATTTGAGTTATTTGGTAGGGAGAGAGCTGGAAAGAAGGTGTCATTCCCTCTTGAGTTTTTGTGAGGTTAGAGTTCAGACAAGGGCACAGGGTCATTTCACTGATTGGCTTCATGTAGGCAGTAGGTAGTCTCCAAGAGAAGGGCAGTTTGAGATGTATATCAGCAGGCAGTCAATCTAATTTGGGAAACCCAAAACACAAGCTTTGGGTAGACTCAAAATAAGACCTGAGTGGACCCAAAACAAGCACTGGGTGGGATCTAAGCATTCCTTACAACCATCCGACTTCCCTGGAATCTATGAGGATAGTCTGACCTCTATAGTAAACTTTTGGGTTAGACAATTTTCTAGCCACATTAAGCTAAGTTGAATAATGTTAAAAAAGGATAAATGATAAATATTTTCTCCAAATAACTTAGGACTTGAGTACAAATAGCAGCCCTAACAGTTACAACTTGTATGAACTTGCACAAATCACTTCATTTCTTTGGGCCCGATATCCCATATATAAAATGAGAGGGTTTGACTATGAACTCTAAGATCTCTTTTAGTCCTAAATCTGTGATACTCGTAAGAAGCTGATTTACTATAGATCAGGGATCCTTAACCTAGGATCTATGAACTAGGTTTATACTTTTAATATTTGGGTAACTACTTAAAATATAGTTATTTTTCATAATCCCATGCATTCTGTTTTATGCATTTTGAAATATTATTGTAAAAAAGGGTGCACTGGCTTTACCATATTGCCAAAGGGGTTCATGACACAAAAAAGTTTAATAATCCTTACTGTAGATGAATTCTTAGAACTAAAAGATGATGCAACCTTAGGATCTTGCCAGAGTGTATATTACTAATTTTCTCTAATCACTTGATTAAAATAGCATCTTGCCATTTGGTATACAAACTACAGAAATCATGCACATATTGAATTTCTCAAGAGCAACAACACATTTCTTGAATGCCTGATGCTATGAGCTGTATCGTCTAATGTATACTTCTTAACTAGCAGTTTACATAGCCAAGTATATTTTTCTTTCAAAATACAAAATATTCATAATTATTACAAAGAACTGATGGGACAAACTGGCAATAGTTTGTAAGCTTTAGCATTTACAAATGAATTTTAGACGTTTTAATATAACAGGAAATTTTATCCACAATGATGAAGAAAAAAACATTATCAGTGTTCTTTGTTAAAAATGGAATGGTGTTTAACGAAAAGATAGATTCTTGGCGTAGTTAATCAATGGTCAGTGCCCATAGAAGGACACTGTGGCCACATAATACAAAAGTCATTAGTTTAACATAATGGGCTTTAGCTGGAGCAATTTTATTATGTTCTCAAGTTTATTAATAAAACAAATTATTTTCCCCCCAAAGTGATAGAGTTATGTATGGTAGATTGAACAAATCAGTGACAGCATGAATTAGAGTTAAAAATAAGGCAAATTATCTGTCTTACCTTCTGTAATAGTGCTGGGATACCACACCATGAAGAAAGGTGACCAGCACAGAATATAAGCAATGACTGTTACCACTGTCATTTTCACAGTCTTGATCATTGCCTCTGAAATAATATTAATTCTGCTTGCTTCAGATGCCATGATTTGCTTCTGCCTTCTGATTTCCAACTTGCTGTGTTTTTCTGCATTTCTGTTTATCTGGATGATCCTACAGATCTTAACTTGACATATCATTAAAATAGACATCGGAATGAAGAAAATAGATACAAGAATCCAGGTTACATAGGCCCTGGGCCCCCAGGGTTGGATGAAATCAGCCCAGCATTCGAAAACCCCAGGAGCTATTTCAGCCTTGGAAAAGATGAATACTTGAGGAAGACTGAAGATCAAGGCTACTAACCAGCTGCTACCAACTGAAGCATTCCAGAGAGACCTTTCTTTCTGGAATATGACCACAGGGTTATAGATGGCTTGGCACTGATCTATGGTCATCACCACTATCATGTAAGTGGAAGCAAACATACCTACCAATTGTAAGTATTTGATAGCTCTGCATAAGAGATCTGGTCCCATAAAGACATCTGTGATATCCCAAATGAGCTGGGGAAGAACTTGGAAAAATGCTACTGCCAAGTCTGCTAGGCTCAGGTGAAGCATGAATATGTACATTTTGGATAGCTTCTTTCTTTTCCTCCACAGTATCAGGATGAGACAAAAATTCCCCAAAGATGCCATTATAAATACTATTGCCAACACAGCAATCTCCAGGTGAGCTAAATGCTCATTTCTCCCTGGTCTTCCAAGGGATTCAGACTTATTTATCAAGCTCAAAAGTCCATGATGAAAGGGACTTTCACCTTGATGGGTGTTATCTTGAAAAGGAAATGAAAAATTTTTCATCATGCAGCAACAGCTACTTTTAAGAAAACCTACTTGAGCCTCAAGAGAACTGGGGTAACCTTTCCAGTAAATAGACTAAGATTGGCCCAGGTTTCAGAATGCCTTCAAATAAATTTCTTCATGAATGAATGGACCTGAAGCAGAGGAGTTAGGCACTGACTAATCCTATCTCATGGGAGTATAAAAAGGCCTTATATTGACTTCATGTGTGTCCTTACGCAACTTCTAAATCATTCTGTGGGTTGCAGATGCTTTAACCAATGGGAAGGTAAGCAACACAATAGCGAGGAACAAATGAATCAGAATACTGTTAAATGTAATCAATTTCCTTGTTTTTTTAATCAGCATCCTTTGTCACAAATCATTTTTGGCAGAACCTCCAAAATCAGTTTGATTTTTGGAGAACCCTTTCATTTATGAATGTTAAATAAATCAAGATAATACAATGTAGATTTGGATATTAAGCTATGCTGTGGCAGTGTTTAATCTTATCTTTTTTCCCCCTTGGTACGGTCTGTATATCTTCCAGGGACAGAAAAGTGTGAGTAGCTACAATTACTGATTTCTTTCCCTCATAAGGATCTTTTTACTTTAAAAAAATGTAGCACTATAGCTGCCATTAATAGTTCATCTTGGCACACTGATTGTTATAAATATCTGAATCAAATCAGTGTAATGTTCTTCTAAAAGACAGACCTTTGTATTTCAGCTTGAAAGTGAACCTGTAAAATTTTCCATGTCAAAAGGAATGTAAACTGGATCTGGAACCTAAAGCTTTACATTAAAACACCTTAAAAAAATGCTTTCTAGCCACCTCCTCACAATGTTGCATATATTCTAACTTTCATCCTCTTTCCCCACCACCAAAATCCTGGACTCTGCCCCAGAGTCCCCAGACCCTGATAGACAAGTTTTAAATTTATCTTAACCCAAAGCAGGCCTCTATACCACTTCCCCAAGGGAAAGACAGGATATGTCAGGCAAATAAACTAGCACCACCACCTTTACCACCATATACCCGCAGACTCTGATGGAGACATTCCAGGACCCTATACCAAAGAACCTTGGTAATAACGATGCTTCAGCCCAGTAGACTCCAGTTCATCACCTTGGGAAGCACCCCTATGGAGATGCAGCCTGGCAACTGCTCCTGAGATGCTACAACTACAACTATTGAAGACCCAGAAAAGAAAGCTCTTGTCACCAAAGTCCTTGGCACTGTCAAATAGTTCAACATCAGAAACTGATAGGACTTTATCAGTGGAAATGGCATTAAAGAAAAAACATTACCATCTGATTTGCTGCTGCATCCTAAGGCCCATGGATGAGACCTTTCTATCAGACTTGGAACCAAAACCTTCCCTCATGAGAATGTGAGCTCCTTGAAGGCAGGCACTATCTTACTTTTCTTTTTTTTTCTTTTTTATTACTTTATTTTAAACTTAAACACCAAAACTTAAATATACAATAAGAAAAGAAAAAGAAATATTATTATAAACTTAAACACTAAAACTTTACATAATAAGGAAAAAACATTGCCATGTGCACAACAGAACGTGAGACGATTCAAAATACACAGCAATAAATTTCCATTTCAAAAAAGCCTATATAATAAATACTACATATTGTGTTCAGAGCTGTCCATCTTTTCTTTGCTTCCTTGGAAGTTTTCCTTCTTATTTATTTATAAATATATATATATATACATACATATATATGTGTGTATGTATATGTATATGTGTATGTGTGTATATGTATATATATGCATGCATATATACACACATGTATATAGGCCTATACACACACACATATATATACATACATACACTTATATACACATACATAGATATTTATAGTCATACTCATATATAGACATATATATTCATATGCATCTAAGCAAGACCATACTATACTTGTTTGTCCTCTATTTCTCTAAGGGTAGATAACATCTTCCTTGATAAATTCAATTTCCATATTTTTCTAAGTCTACCAACTCATCATTTCCTACATCACAGCAATATTCCAACCTTATACTGTCTAGTTATTTTAAAGAGTCTAAAACAATATTGATTAATATGGCTGACATATAATGTAGTATCCCTATTTTTTCTTTTGATTAAATCTATTTTAGCTTTAACATCATGATTACTACCTCTGCTTTTTTTTCCTAATAAATTCTACTCCTGAACCTTATGTTAGCATGTATTTCTTATTTCCTATCCCTCCTGACTTTTCTACTTTACTTTTACCTGCTACCTTGCCCTTCTATTACTTAACCTACTCACCCTCTCCAAGGATCCCTCCCTTATCCTCTACCCCCATCCCTTTCCCCTTACCCTCGTTTCTACCTGAATTTAGAATACTTTTGTAGCCTTCCAAATACATGTTTTCCCTTCTTTATCCCATTCCCATTAATCTAGACCCCACCCTTATCCTATTCCCTCACCCCCTTATTTCTTTATAAATTTAGACTTTTATTTCCTTCTAAGTGTATATATTGTTCTCTCTTTAACCCAGATCTGATGTGAGTAGGGTTCCCTCTAACAATTTCTTCCTTATCCTCTCCCTTCCTCCCTATCCCCTTTGCCCTCTTTCTTTCTAATTTTTATATACATTATTCCCTCTTTAACACATTCCCGATGAAAGTAGGGTTCCAGAACTATTAGCCCTCCTCCCCCATCTAATTCCTCTGTATCAATTCTTCCTCTTGCACCTCATTCATATATTTACTTTTTACCTTTTCCTAGATGATATTACTTTTTATAATCACATCATACTCAGCTCTACCCCAATCTTTCTTTTGAACTACTCAATTACTAATAAAAATCTTAGACATAGTTTATATTTCCTCATATAAAAAGTAAACAGTCTATCCTTATTAAGTCCCTTGTAAGTTAGTCTTTGATATTTACCTTATATTTCTCTTGGATCTTGTAAATCAAATTTTCTATTAAGTTCAGGTCTTTTTGCAATAAAATCCTGAAAGCCTGGCAATTCATTGAATATCCATTTTTTTCATTCAGGATTATGCTTAATTTTTCTAGGTATATTTTCAGCTGCAATCCCAGTTCTTTTACCCTTTGATATATAATGTTCTAAGACCTTTGGTCTTTTAGTATAGCAGCTGTTAGGTCTTGTATGATTCTAATTGTGGTTCTGCCATATTTGAATTGTTTTTTCTTATTTCTCATAATATTTTCTCCTTGAGCCGGGGGTTTCAGAATTTAGCTATGATATTTTTCATTGTAGGATCTCTTTTAGGTGGTGATCAGTACATTTTTTCTATTTCTATTTTCCTCTCTTGTTCTAATACTTCAGGACAATTTTCTTTAATTATTTCTTGTATTATTATATCAAGAATCTTTTTTTGATCATAGTTTTCAAGTAGTCCAATTATTCTTGTTATCTCTTCTTGATCTGTTCTCCAGATGAGTTGTTTTTCTTAAGAGATATTTTATATTATCTTCTATTTTTTCATTCTTTATATTTTGTTTTATTATTTCTTGATCTCATAACTTCACTGGCCTCCCCTTGCCCAATTCTAATTTTCAAGGAGTGATTTTCTTCCTTAAGATTCAGGATCTCCTTTTCCAGTTGGTTAACTTTCTTTTCATAATCTTCTTGTTTTTCTTGGATTATTCTTATTTTTAATGTTTTTCCTCAATTTCTTTCATTTGATTTTTAAAGTCTTTTTTACTTCTGTGATTTTTTGTGGGGCAGGAGACCATTTGACATTATTCTTTGGGGTAAGAGAGGCTTTTTTTGCTTCAGCATCCTTCTCTGAAGATGAACCCCTGGTCTTTTCTATTCCCAGTAACTTTCTATGGTTGGGTTCTTTCTCCTTTGCCTGCTCATTTTTAAATTTTTTTTTTAATTTTTCAGCTTATTTTTTGTAATCACCTCTAGTCCTGGGGTATGGAGACTGATGCCTCTGGCCTCAGGTCCTGCTTCAGTTTTTCCCTCTGGCCCAGAATGGAAACCAAGAAATTCTACCCTCCTGTAAATGCCCACAGCCAGTGGTGTCCCCACTCCACTGCTTCTGCACTCATCCAGTGTATGCTGGTTCTTTCTCGCCCAGTGCCACATCTCACAGCACAACTGAGCTAGGTGTTCCTTATCAACAGAAGTTCCCTCAATCTTCCCCCTCAGATGCCCAACTCCCAACCCAGCTAGCCCCAGGGCTGGCCACTTGTTTCAGCAGAACTAGCCTGGAGGTGTTTACACTTCACAGGAACTAAATGTCAGTCCTGGGATTTTTCTTGGATCTTTGGTTTTCCCATTGTCCAGGGAGGACTACTGTTCTGCCCCAAATCTTGTTTATTTTTACTGCTCTACATTCACCCTGAGGCACTATTTTGTATTGTTTGTGGGGGAAATCTGGAGAGCTTGGAATTTTCTGACCTACTCCGCCATCCCCCCAGAATCCTCTTCTAGCTGAACTATTAATGGTACAATTTTTAAGAATTACAAGTATTAACTTACCATGTAGGGATGTAAATAGGTTAGCCCTATTGAATCCCTTATGTTTCCTTTCCCCTTTTTACCTGTTTATGTTTCTCTCAGGTCTTGATATTGCAGATCAATTTTTTGGTTTAATTCTGGTCTTCTCCTTGTGAAAGCTTGAAATCCTTCTATTTCATTGAATTACCATTTTTCCCCTTGATGTATTATGCTTAATTTCACTGGGTAACTGATTCTTGGTTGTAGTCCTAACTCCTTTGCCTTCCTGAATATCATGTTCCATGACCCACAATCCTTTAATGTTGCAGCTGCTAAGTCCTGTGTAATCCTGATTGTGGCTCCCCAATATTTGAATTGTTTCTTTCTAGCCACTTGCAGTATTATTTCCTTGACCTGATAGTTCTGAAATTTGGCTATAATGTTCATTGGAGTTTTTATTTTGGGATCTCTTTCCTGAGGTGATCAGTAGATTCTTTCAATGCCTGTTTTGCCCTCTAGTTTCAGGATATCAGGTTGGTTTTCTTTGATAACTTCTTTAAAGATGTTGTCCCGGTCCTCCTTTTGTATGGCTGTCAGGTAGTCCAATTATTCTGACATTGTCTCTCCTGGATCTATTTTCCAGGTCAGTTGTTTTTCCCATGAGGTATTTTACATTTTCTTTGATTTTTTTCATTCTTTTTAATTTGATTCTTGATGTCTCACAGAGTCATTAGTTTACACTCGCCCAATTCTAACTTTTCAGGAGTTCAGTTAGTTTTTGTACTTTCTTTTCCATTTGGCCAATTCTACTTTTTAGGCAATTATTTTCTTTTTCCCAGCTGGTGACTCTTTTTTCATAATTCTCTTGCATCAATCTTATTTCTTTTCCCAATTTTTCTTCCACCTCTCTTATATGATTTTTTTTAAGAAACCAATGTTTATTTTCCATCAGCATTTTTCCAACACTATTAGAGTACCTGGGGTAAAACTTAAGACCACTCTGTGGTAGTTCCTACCACTTGGTGGCCTGAGCAGTAGTTGCCACATACCAGTCCTCCATAGCCAGCTGAGCACTCTAATCTTTGGTAGGAAACTGCTGAATGGGCACAGATGGCACCTGTACTCCCTCAGACCAATCAGCCACCTCTGGTTGAGTAACAGTGAATTCTGGAGCAAGTGCAGTCCATTCACCTGAAACTCCTCCTTTGTCACTGCCTCCTCAGCTGTGGCCTGCTCTTCGTTTTCAAACTCCTCTGGATCCCTGTAGAAGTAAAGATCAGGCATAACCTCCCATGGGTGTTCATGGGAGATGGTACCACGCATATGTAGGTCTTCACAGACCAGCATCCACCACATCAGACCCACTGAGTGAGCTCCCTTGTTGTTACATGGAATGGCAACATCCACATAGCAAAGTGGGGAGTCTGTGTTGCACAATGCAATGGTTGGGAGATTAACATAAGATGCTTCAGCAAGAGGCCGTTGATGTGCCTGAGGTTCAGTGACCATCAAGAGGCAAGGCTCCCTGAAAACTGCCTGGATCTGGTTAGTGAAGGTGCCCAGTGGGAAACTTCCAGCCATAGGTATGGCACAAGTGGCAACAGCAAATTTCAGAACAGCTCGCTTGCCAAGGTTCCTGGATGAGATGTTACTAACATCAGCTGGATTTTCAATGGCAACAATGGCACGAGCTGCCAGCAGAAGCTTTTCCCAAGTTCTCTTCAAACTGATGATGTAGATGCCATCATTCATACGGTTCCATCTGGAAGTCCAAACTGGTGCCACCCAAATTGGTTCCTGCAGCAAGGAATTTGAGAACATCCTCCTCCTTCATCTGCAATACATCTAGGGCTCCGGACATTGTGAAAGTTTCCTTTAAAGTTACAATGGAAACCAAGAACAATGCCATATGGAACCCCCTCTGGGGCCGCGCGGAAAGGTCTTATATGATTTTTAAGCTCCTTTTTGAGCTCTTCCATGAGTTCTTTCTGGGCTTGAGACCACTTCCTGTTTTTCTTTGGAGTTTTGCCCATATGTGTTTTGATATTGCTGTCCTCTTCTGAGTTTATGTTTTGATCTTTCTGTCTCCATAATAACTTTCTATGGTCAGATTTTTTTAAAATGTTTTTTTTTTTGCTCATCTTTTTTGGCCTTTTTTCTTTTTTTTAAAATTTGAACTCTGCTCCTGGGGTGGAAGCTGCAGGGTCTCAGGCTTCTTGTGCCAAGGGTTGCAGACCTGGCTGTTTACCTGGTGCTGCACTGATGTTGCCTTGAGGCCCATAGGTGAACCTCATGTCTGGAGCTGTGCTGAGGGGGTGGGGGTGGCTGGCAGTGCTGGAGGCCTTAGGGTCTGGTAACTTACTTCGTGCTGAGCTAGGGTCCTAGTGGTGGTGTTTGGCATGTAGAGTGTTTCTGCATTTCCCCAGGGATACACTTAAGCATGCCTGTGGGGTGGTCTGGCCACTGGAGGTTGCCTGTTTGCTCAAGGCTAAATTGAAGCACTTGGAGGTCTGGTTGCTAGAGGCTAACTGTTTGCCTAAGGCTACACTGAAGCACATGGTGGTTCTGAGGACTGGAGTCTGCCCATTCCCCTAGCTGAGGCACATGGGGGGTCCCATGCTGGCATTTACCTGCTGTACTGCAGTGGGGCCCAGGATCTACAAACTCATCCTTTTCCGAAAGTCATAGTACAGTGTGTGGGGGAGTAGAGAAGTGAATGGCAGCAAAAGTTGGAAGGGGCATGCAGGGGTTCAGCTCTGACCATCTGGGTTTCTATTTCTTATCTACCTCAATCATATTTTGTATGGACTTGGCTATTCTTCCTCCAAAGAAGGAAATGAGAGGCTCATAGAGTATGTGTGCCACCAGGTGTTGCATGTTGTTTAGTGCTATTCTGTAACCAGACATAGAGTGCATCTAAGAGGATATCTAAGCATTAATTATGTGTCTTACAAATGGGACCCAAGAGTCATATATTTGATATGCCATAACTGATCCCCATCTTCAGCAATTGTACTGTATCTTACCTGTGGCATAGCTGGTCAAGTATCCCCTGGCTACTTTTGTAAGTATAACACTAAATTTATAAATTAATTTAGTTAATATTATCACTTTAATCTATTAGTTGGCCCAAGCATCAGTACTGAATATCTCTTCAATTATTTGTGTTCCTTTATTTTTGTAAGAAGCATCTCGTAGTTGAATTTATAGAAGCTTTGAGAATTACTTCCCAGATATTTTGAACATTGTGTAGCTATTTTCAATGAAATTTCTCCCATAATTTCACCTGGTTTTTGCTAGTACTTTATGAAAAAATTAATTATTTTATAATAATTAGAATAACTAGCATTTATAGCCCCTTAAGATTTGCAAAGATCTTTGCAAATGTTATCTGATTTGATCTACTTTTGTGGATTTATGTCGTATTCTACTCCTTTACCCAGAATTTCAGTTAGAATATTTACTAATCCTCTGGGGTTTCCTAAGTATACTATCATGTCACATGCAAATAGACACATTTGTCTCATCTTTATTAATGTTTATAGCTTTAATTTTTAAAATATATTTTGTTTTTCCCCAATTCCCTGTTCAAACAATTTTTAAAACTTTTTTTAAAAAAGTTTTGAGTTTGAAATTTTGTCCCAGTGTTCCTCGCTTTGTCTCTCCCTGAGACCGTAAGCAATCCAATATAGTTTATACATGGGCAATCAAGTAAAACATTTCCATATCAGTCATTTTGTACAAGAAGACTCAAATTTTTAAAAAATAATGAAAGAAAAAAGAAAGTGAAAATAGCATGCTTCAGTTTGTATTCAGACAGTATCAGTTCTTTCTCTTTAGGTGGAGAGTATGCTTCATCATCAGTCCTTTGGGATTGTCTTGCATTATTGTATTGCTGAGAATAGCTAAGTCATTCACAGTTCTTCATCGTGCAATATTGCTGTTATTGTGGGCAAAGTTCTACTGGTTCTGCTCACTTCACTTTGCATCAATTCATGTATATGCCTCTAATTTTACTTTATTCATATTACTACTATAGCTAGAATCTCTAGGATTATGCCAAAGAAAAAGGTGATAAAAGTGAACCTCACAAAAATATGCTCATAAATATGGCATGTATTTACCTATTGGATAGTTTGAAGATGGTCTAGGTTCTGATGGCTAGTGCAGACAATAATATGAACTTCCTTGAGATGGTCCCGCCAAATCTGAAATACACTTTGACTGTGAATGGTTACATTCAGATGGGACAGTTCTCTTTTACACTGGTCAACTCGTATGAGATGTACATAACAGGCCATAATGTGGAGATGAATGGTGTGGCCTTTGAAAGAATGACCCACCCCCCCAACAGTGATGTCGTATGTATCAGTTTCATGATAATGGATGAGCCGGTCTCTTTGGTGAACTGTTTCTATGGATCCAATAGTTCAAGGATAATGGTCCCAGATTGCGATGGTGTTTAGGAGTCTATGATTCTAGAAGAGCCTTGACTTCCCACTTTTATTTTTAATGAATAGCATCATGGCTCTTTCAGGAGTGGATCCTATCTTCTGTTTCTTTAAAGGGGTGGGAGATAGGGTTTAAAAGTATCTTTTTATTTAAATTATAAATATTATAAAATGAGAAATTTTTTGAATGATCTGTTCTTACCCACAAAGTAAGGACTAGAAGGCAGACTTTTGCAACACACTTGTAATAATATAGTCACTCCTGGGACTAGGCCAAGCTACTTAAGCTTTGGTTTAGAGATTTAGTATATGTTGTATCAATTTATATAATCTCTCAGCAAACAGGAGGTAAGAATATAGAGGATATGAAGAGAAGTTTATTTCCCTCCCTTATGGTGCTCTGAAACTATCTTCCAAGTGTGTTAACAAAAAATGACTTACATGTTTGCTGATATTATGGAAGAGAATACTATTGCTCTTCTAGCTCCCCTAGGATCCTGGGATCTGAAGAAGAGTAATACATCAAGAAAGCTAGTCCTGGAGCCACACTGAAACAAGCGAGAAAAAACATGGAATGCATAGCTTTCTTTCTTGGCAAGCTGCTATACAGATGTTGGGCAATGATGTACAGTGCCCAGTTTGGCAGTCCCTTTCACCTTTTCTATGCAGGTGGTACAGGAGATATATTGGGGTTCTAGAGCTTTTTCTAATTATCTCCATTTTACAGGCAAGGAAACTGAGGGCACAGAGATTAAATGAGTTGTCTAGAGTCCCATACCTAGTAAGTGTCTGAGGAAGAATTCAAACCTAGGTCTGCCTGACTCCAACTCTCTATCCACTACAGACCACACTGTTGTGAGTCAGAGGTGATAAACCAGCATAGAATGTATAGGGAACTGAGAGAAGACCTGCTTTTCTGAGGCAGAAGAGTGATGGAAGTTGAAGCTAGGTACAGATTGTGGAAGGATACTGTGGGAAATGAAGGTCATGTAAAAACAAAAAGATATCAATAACATTTTATTTTTTAAAGAAATCAACTAGCAAAAGAATAAAACAAATAAACAAGACAATAAAAAGAGGCTATTGCAATAGCAATGGAAATGGAAAGGAAGGGAAGATCATGGAGGAACTGAAATGGAAGAATTGATACGATTTGACGACACATTAAATAAGAGTTAAAAGGGCTAGCTAGAGTTGTGATTATGGTGTAAAATGGGGTTGCATTTTATAAATTGTCTCCTTGGAGAAAAATACAGCAATCAAGTGTATTTCACTAAAAGTCTTTTGAAGAATGAATTATAGTTTACTAAGGAAATTTTCTACTGAGACTTTTTTTTTTCTGGGCAGAGGTTGCAGCAGCACAAAGAAAGATTAAGATGGCAGGAAAGAAGAAATTTCTAAAACACACACACACACACACACACACACACATATAACAAAGAGGCAAGATGGATATTGCCCCTTTGTATTTTGGATGAGTTGTTTTCCCTTATGTTTATTTGTATAATGACAGTCCAGTTCTATTTAGAGCTCTTGAGGTAATATCTGTTCCCTAAGGTCTATTTCAGCTCTAAATTCTATTATCTTGTAAGATATCTCTAGCTTTCCTGAGACTGGTAAAGCTCCAATAAGAAGAGTCTTCTTTATTTTAGCTTGTAAATTCTGAGTCTATAGGAATCTTGGGCTCATCCTGTGTAGGGTCGAAGTTGTAACAGTAAAGAGCAGGGCTGCTGGGAGCTGAGTAGTCACAGCTGCCATAGTTGTGAATAATCGCTGTTGAGGTTTAGGGGTGCTGGGACCCCAAAATCATGACATGCAGGTCTTGCCCAAATGAATTTGACCCAAGCCTTCTTTCAGCCAAAGACAAGGTTTATTAGAACATCGATCAGGGGTGGGTGAGATTTAAAAAATCTGCCATATTAGCCAGACTCTTAAGGAATCTAAGCATCTGTATCGTTAATGCAAGCGGGGCCAGATCTTAAGAATTTGAGCCTTTGGCTAGACTCTTAAAGAATCTGAGCACCTTAATGGAGACCAGATGGACCTTATATACAGAAGGATTGTGGGAGGGATCTAGGAGTGTCCAAGTATTCTAGGGTGACTGGAGGAGGGGGTCTAAGGAAGATCTGGATGGGAGTGGCCAGTAAGCTGGGGTGACTGTGAGGTAATAGAACACCAGGGACTTGGACCATGTTGCCAAAGGAGAACGGAACCTAAACAGGATTAAGGGTGGGAAGTGGCCAGGAGGTAAGGCAATGGAGGGCTAGCCTAGGTTGAGGGTAACAGAGTGTTGGGAAATTTGGCTTAATTGATAATGAAAGGCCAGTTGATAGGATTATAGCCCCAGGCGAATGTCAGAGATTTGGCCATGTGGGCTTTTGCTTTTTGGGGTCCAGATCCCAAAGACATGGTCTTTTCCTTTTAGGGGTTCAGATCCCATCCCTATCATTTCCATCCCCATCATTACTGCCATTCCCTATCCTTACCTCCCTTCTTCCCCTACCCACCTCCATATACATATTGTCCTGACTTCTAATTACTTCCATGGTGGTGAAGTAGCTGGTAAACTGGGCCCCAGGTGGTTGTTGAGAAAATAGAGGGAACATATATTAGTAACACTTGGATTGCATTAGGATATAAGAACATAAAAAATGGATTAGAAGAAGGATTCTTAGAGTGTGGTCCTGAGACCAAGACCCTCTTAGGGGGTCTGAGACATCAAAACTATTTTTATGATAATACTGAGATGTTTTTATTTGCAATACCACAGATATCAATAGCTCTAACCCACATATAAAAAAGCTCTTTGGGGATGGGGGTGGCCCTCAATAATTTTTAAGAATATAAAGGGGTCCTAAAACCAAAAAGTTTGGTTTTAGAGCAACAACTGGATTAGAAAATAAGAACTGTGTGAATATGGGCTAGAAGCATCTCTGAATGGAGACCTAAGAAGCCACTTAAGCACTTACTATGTACCAGGCACTGTGCTAAGCACTGGAGTTGTGAATCAGAGAGAGGTGTGAATCAGGTTTGAATCAGAATGGGGCAGAGTCCAAGTTTGGATACTTGGACCAGTAGTGGGTACATTTCCACCCCTTCCCCCCAAATACAGACTTCTGAAAGACTTGGAAATATAGAGAGAGTGGGTACTGGAGTAGACGAAGGGTAGCACTCTGCTGATAGCTGGAGCCTGCAGATTATAGATGCGCCAAGCCCTGATGCCAGCTGCTCACAAAGTGACTCAGCATTCTGGTGGGCAGTGATAGACGACAGAGAACTGACAAATTTTGTATTTGATCGGTACAGTTCTAAGACTCCAAAAATCCCCACATGGTGGTATGTCTGGTTCCTCAATATATCCATCTATATACATGATCCTGAGATAATCCTACCAGGAATGACACACTGAGTCTTGCATATGTATGAAGCCATGGGAGGGGCAGGGAATGTCTCCCAATATAAACACAGGTTCCACACTGATGCAGCATGGCCCTAGATGTTTGTTAAAACTACACAGGTAGTTCAGTGTAAAGATTGCTTACATCTCATGGCATGCTTTTAACCTTCCCTTGGTCTTTGCATGGGTGCTCTCTCCCATGTGCTACCATATAGCAACCACCCCTATTGTTGACTTTAGTTATGAAAACAATGCCATCAACAGTCATTAAAAAGAAATTATTGTGATTTGCAACAAATATACAGTGACAAAAGTGACACAGCCTGGAGCTCTATCTATATTGATAGAGTAAACAATTAATGGACATGCAACTGAGGATGTCTGGGTGATCTTTAGTTACATATCACCTCAATTTGATCCCTTCTTGTAGGGATCCTCAGCTAGGGATGCCTTGTTGGAGGTCTGGGACACCTGATCTAGTCTGGCATTTCTGCAATCTGGGATTCCACAAGGCTCTTTCTTTAAATAAAAAGTTATTAAATACCTACTATTAAATACCTACTGAGGCCAGGCACTGTGCCTCAGCACTGTGGATACAAAAAGAGGCAAAAGATAATCCCTGCCCTCAAAGAGCTTAAAATCAAATGAGCTAGAGAAGAAAATGGCAAACCACTCCAGTATCTTTGCCAAGAAAACCTCAAAGGGGGTCACGAAGAGTCAGACACAAATCAAAGGACTGGATCACAACAAAAACTACAATGGGCAAAACTAGGTTGGATACTGGGGATACAAAGAAGAAAAAATACATAGTTCTTACCATCAGGGAATTAGTATTCTAATGGAGAGGAAATCTACAAATAAATATATAAGGCAAAGAAGACTATGTTAAAGACAACAGAAGGGTCCAGACAAAGTTTTTTTGAGAAAACTTAAGGAGGGAGGGATTACTTTCATACGGGATCAGAGTAGGCTTCATAAAGGTGGTTGCAACTGTGCTTTACCTTGAAGTGATAAGGAAAAAGTAAATTCCAGGAACCAGGGAGGAGTGCTGCAACCAGTGCTAGGACTAAGACAAGGAAGGAAAGGATTTTGAGAGGCAGAGATAAGGAAGGAGTACATTCCAGACCAAGAATAGCTTGTATAAGCGCCCATAATATGGAAAATGGAATACTGAATTTGGCTGGAACCTAAAGGAGGGTATTATGAAATAACGGTGGAGGGGGTTGGATTGGATGTCCTGTAAGTTCTGTCACAGGTTCCCAGAGGGGGCGGTATCACCTCTTAAGGGACATTGGAACAATCCAGGGAGGTGGTAGTAGTCTCTGGTACAATTGCAGACGCTGAATAAAAGTAAGGGTTAACCTAACCTAAACACAGTGGAGCGCTGAGTAATTTTTTCTGAAGGAGGAGGTAGGTCAAATAACCTAGATCTATGCTCTAAATGTAGATCTAGCTCTAAATCTATGATCCTATGATCCTGTGAAAGCTAAGTTAGAGTCAAACTTTGGAGGTCTTCGAATACCAGGTTGAACAGTTGTCTATTTTACCCTAGTATCAATAAAGAACTGAAAGCATTTAAAATGGTGTGCTAATAGACTTGTGCATTTTAAAAACTGAATGACACCATTCCCATTCTTCTGGAAACTCCACTGAAGGATTCCCAAAATACCTGCATGATCTATTTAGTTTGGATTTAAAAAGTAATTGCATATAAGGTAAAACTTACTCTTGTGTTATGCAATACAGATGAGAGTTGGGGAAAATACTTAAATATTACCCTAAAATTGAAATAAAGAAACTATTATTGAGATAAAGCATGAAATCTCTTCCTTCAGATGTAGACTAAGTAGTAATGCTGAACATAATTTATTTTCAGAATTATCTGTACTAGTATAGCTATAGGGACTTAATTTTAATGATGGTTTTCTCAGCAGATGTGCCTCAGGAAATCACAGAGTATGGAAATATTCTCGTTAGTTTAGAAAAAAGAGAGCTCGATCCCAGAAACCAGTGTTGAGTTCAAAGAACTTAAAAGGAATGTTATATTATTATAGTTGCTCCAATCTTCAAGGATTTTTTAATAAATTTTGCATATAAAACTCCACTCTTTTAAGCAACACAAGATGCTAGCTTCAAAAAAACAAACACTATCTGCCACTTTTGGCTGCCATCTAGTGTTAGAATGTAAAATCCATTTCCCTTGCCAAATGAAGATTCAACAAACATTTACCAAGCATCTACAAAATCTAAGTCTCTGAGCTATGCACTGAGAAAGATACAAAGATATGTAAGATGCAGTACTTGCCCTTAAGGAACTTATGATTTGGCAGGGGAGAAAAGATATAGATGAATGAACGGGAGGAGGGAAGAGAGGTAGGGAAAAAGAAAGAGGAGAGGAAGGGGAGAGAAGAGATTCCATGAATGGGAACAGAGATGGGCAAAAAGGACAAAAGGCTTACGTGAAAGTATTTTTATTTTAAATTTTTAAAATTTTCCAGTTTCCAGTGCTCTCCTTCTATCCCTCCCTCATTCACCAAGAAGACAAGAAATATGATACCCATTAGTCATGCAAAACTTTCCACATTAGCCACATTGCAAAAAGGAAGAAAGCATAACTAAATAATTATAGTGCCTAACATTTATCTAGCATCCAATATGTGCCTGGCACTGTGCCAAGTGCTTTACAATTATTATCTAATTAGATCTTCACAATAACCCTGGAAAGCAGGTGCTATCCCCCTTTTACAGATGAGGAAACTAAGGCAAACAGATAATACATTCTGCATTCTACAGGAGAAAACTATTGTATCAATACAGAAGAGATTGTAACTAGAAAATTTTTTATTGAAAATGACACTAATTATACTAGAAACAAATTAGAGTTGTTAGCCTTAAGTGGATTGTCACTGAAAGAGGTTCTGAGACTGTGTATATGGCGCTTAATTTTAAATATGAAATGACAGTGAGTAAACAAACATTTATTAAGCGCTCACAATTTGCCAGTTGATATGCTAAGTGCTGAAAATTTAAAAAGGCAAAAAAAAACTTCTGCCCTCAAGAAGCATACGTTCTAAGGGAAGACAACAAAGCTAGGTACAGCAATCTATTGACATTTGAGATGGTGCCCACCAGAGATACGTAGCAGCACCAGCCAACTCTGAGTTCAGCATGGACAATGAAGCAGAGACAACTGACATGGAATGTAGATGTCATTTCCTATAAGCCAAATGGCGTGAATCTAAAACTACGGCGATATCCAGAGAAAGGGTTAAGGTGATCTGAAACATTCAGGGAGCTTTGTTGTTCAGTGGTGTCTGATTCTTCATGACCCTATTTAGGGTGTTCTTGGCAAAGATACTGGACCTTGTCCAGATCATTTTACAGATGAGGAAACTGAGGCAAACAGGGTTAAGTGACTTGCCCAGGGTCACACAGCTAGTAAGTGCCTGAGGCCAGATTTGAACTCTGGAAGATGAGTCTTTCTGACTCCAGGCCCAGCACTCTATCCATTACACCACCTAGCTGCCCAGATAGCCAGCCTCTATCAAATGAAAGTGCAGCTAAGAGTCAGCACCAGAAGGTATACTTACTGTGGATACACATTTTGCTGCATTGAACCAATGCCTAGTTTCATCAGGACAGGCTAGACAGAGCAACTAACTGCAAGATGAAAAGTTACCAGAATAGATTGGTCAGTAGTCAGGGAGTGATGCTCAAAAACTTCCTCTAGAGGGCACTCTATTCGTGAAGAGAGTGGAAAATTCTCTTTTTTGAGAAATGCAATGGAATCTCAAACTAATACCATAAGTAAAACTAGGAAACAGTGCTTTGTAAAGCATTTTGTTGTATAGCCATAAAAGCAGTACAAGATGATTTTGTATTTTTGGATTAAGATAAAACCCCAGAGATAATATGAAACAGAATCTATGAAGATTCTTTAAAAGTGTGAGATTTGTGCCCAAGGTGTTTAAAGGAAAGTACTATGAACTCATATTGTATACATATAAGTACTAGCAAACCACTGAAACTTCTGTCTATAAACTTTTTATCCTTGGAAGGTGATAGGAAGAATATCCTATGGTGGTACTGACCATTTCATCGGGAATACACAGGCATACCCAACAAAGAATCAACAGGCTTCTATTCTAAGGAGTTAGAGGAGAAGTGTTTCTGCATACATGGCTTCCCTGCCAAGACTCACTCTTATTTAGGAAGAGATTTTTATAGAAAACTACTTAAGGAGGTATTGGTTTAAGGAGGAATCAAGAAGCTTACAACAACACAGAACAGAAACAACTCCCTCCCTCTCCTCCCATCCCTTCCCAACCTTCACCTTTCCAGGTTCACGTCTCAGAGCAGGAGTAAAAGAGAGATAAACAGTAGAAGGAAAACCTCACCTCTCTCACTGGCTCAGTCAATGAAGTCACGGAAAAGAACACTGTTTTAAAGACGCAGTCACCCAATCAAAGAGATTACCCCCACCCACACGGTTGGGGAGGGCTCCAAGCAAAAAGTGGGCATGCTCAGAAGCCCCTCATTGCCTATGGGTGAGTTTGTTAAATTTCCTGGTGAAGTAGAAAGAAGAATGGAGAGTTAGCCAAATAGTCTCCTAGAATAAGATCTTAACTGATCAGATGCAGATAAATTAGCTAAAAAGGGTTGTGAAGATCTAAATAGTAACTTGAATAAGAATACTACTCACTAGGTCAGGAAGTTATTCACGTATATGCTGGCCTTAAAGCCACACCCACCCAAGATGAAAGAGTAGGGCCAGAGGTAACTGAAGCCATGTACAATGACCAGAAATAATGATAACTAGTTTGGTCTCTCCTCCAGCCCAGGATGGGGATTATAGGCAAGTAGGTATGGAGACACCAACTATCTAGATACAACAATAGGTAAGGGTAGAAGTGCCTGGATAAATCAGCCCCGGGACAAGACTAATTTGGATTTTAAGGTGCTTTGGGGTAGCTACTTACATAGCTTGACAATGCTTATGCTCAGAGTTCATGTAATGTATGCAGTATATGTAACTTCAACTTATGATGTAAGGTATTATGTTCTTATGGCAGCTAGGTGATGCAATGAATAAGCTCTGGGCCAGGAGTCAGGATGACCAGAGTTCAATTCTTATGGTAGCTAAGTGATGCAATGGATAAACTCTGGGCCAGGAGTCAGGATGACCAGAGTTCAATTCCGCCCTCAGACACTAGCTGTATGACCCTGGGCATGTTACTTAACCCCGTTTGTCTCAATTCCTCCTCTGTAAAATGAGCTAGTGAAGGAAATGGCAAACCCTTCCAGTATCTTTGCAAAGAAAACCCCAAATGGGGTCACAAAGAGTTGGACACAACTGAACAACAATTGTATTCTCGCTGTTATACTTCTTTGCTATATATGTTCATTGTCATATATGTTGTTTTACTAATGCTATACATTCATGAGACCCTATTATGTGATTCTACATATTATATATTACATTAAACTTGTATCCCCGGGCTGTTCTATTCAATGTTATCACCTGTTGTAAGGATTCTTAACCTAGGATCTGTGAACTTATTTTAAAAAAAATATTTTGCGCTGTGTGACCCTGGGCAAGTCACTTAACCCCAATTGCCTCACTTAAAAAATTGATAATTGAATTTCAAAGTAATTGCTTTTCTTCATAGTTCTATGTATTTTATTTTATACATTTAAAAAGATTATGAGAAAGGGTCCATAGGCTTCACCAGACTGACAAAGAGGTTCAAGACACAAAAAAAGGTCTGACCTAATGTTTTATATGTAATAATGATGGAGCAGAGGGGCAGAATGCTAATTGATTAACAGCTCTTAGTCCTGACTGTTTTGGCCCAAGTAGAGATCCTCAGCCCTTGCCCCAAAGGGAATCTGGCTCTACAGGCCCCAGCTCCTTATTTCCCTTTGAAAGCCTTAGCCCCGCCTTTTGATCTTATTCAGATGCACCTTTGCCCCTATCCCTAAAAAGAATCTGGCTCCCGTTTGTCTACGGGTCCCAGAAAACCCTTAAACTTTTAGGTTCCTTATCCACTCCCCTTATCTCTCTAGCCCCACCTTCTGATCCTTTCAAACCTCTACCTTCCAGTTCCCTTCATTATCTATTCCCACTGTCTATTCAATCTCTCAGACCTTCCAAATGGAATTCGCACCTAGACCCTTTTCCCAGCCCCTTCCTCTGGCCACCCAAAGTTACTGTAGTGTATATAAGATCCACCCTGGCCCCCATTTAAACGCTGAGACTTTCTCATGCCCAAAAGGCTGAGATTCTCATGCCCACTCGTCCCTACGGGCATTACTAATGTTCAGATTCCTTAAGAGCCTATATGTTTTATCTCTAATAAACTTTCTCTGGCTGGAAGATTTGAGTTGAATTCTTTCAGGCTGGGTCCGGCGCCGCAATCTTGGGGTCCATTCAAGCACCCCAAAACCTCTTCAGTCCCATCATTCTGTTTACAAGAACCAGTTTGTTGTTGTTCACATGTTTCAGTGGTGTCCTCTTCATGACCCCATTTGGGGTTTTCTTGGCAAAGATACTGGAGGGGTTTGCCATTTCCTTCTCTAGCTCATTTTACAGATGAGGAAACTGAGACAAACAGGAGTAAGTGATTTGCCCAGAGTCACACAGCTAGTAAATATCTGAGGCCAGATTTGAACAGAGGAAGATGAGTCTTCCTGTCCCCTCAGAGAGCTGGTTATTAAATATTTGTCAACAAATACTCCTGCCTCATCTTCCTTACTAAAGCAGTCCTGACAAAAATCTCTCACCTGCTCCTAAGCCTCAGAAGTAGCCAAACTGGTTTCTCCTGTACAAGCTAATTCTTATTCATAATTGCACTTCAGGGAGAACTGCTATGTTTTTGTCTGGGCTTTCCTTGCACATAGCAGAAAAAACATGTTTTCCCCATCTTCATGGGATCACCTGGGGCACTGCCATAGTTCCACTAGAAAAGTAAGTTACTTTTCCTATGACTCTTTTTTACTGATTTAATGGTTTTTCTTTTTGTCCTAGATTTTTTCCATTGTCCTTTTGTCTTTTGCATTCTAGATGAGTTTGCCAATTCGTTGTGGCCCCTTGCCATGGATGAAGGTTACCTCCTCTCTTGGAATTTAGGCAACCCACATTTGTAACTAGCGGGCAGTACAGGGAGAGCTGGCCTCCTAGCCAGGATTATTACCTCTAACATATAATGGCTGTGTAACTCTAGGCAAGTTGCTTAACCTGTCAGTGCTCTAGGCAATTATCTAAAACTATAATTTGTGGAGGAGTTGACTTGAAGTTAGTAGAGATAGCTTCCTCACCCTTCCTCACTGGAGAGTTTTTACTAATGAAATCATAAGTCCACTTCTTATCTCAATTTCTCCCAAGTTCATGCCTTGACACTCATAACAGTCCCATCTATTACACCTCAGTTTTCCCTTCATTCCAACAAGATCTAAAAACTTACTAAAATGTGTTGGATTTTTTTCTCCCTAGTATTCTGTTATTGTCTTTGATCTGTTCTCAGTGAAGGCAACTGATACAACATTCGGCTTGAAAATGAGATCTTTTACTGGTCTGCACGTAAATGGAAATTCCCTAGCTATTCTTCCTGTTACTTAAATATCAGAAACTGGGTCAACTAGACTGAGGTCTGTATAATTTAAGGCCTAGTGTAGCCTCTGTTTCTCTTTTTCTGCCTTACATTTACTATGTTCCTCTTCTAGTACATTTCTATGTAACCTTTATTAACTTTTAAGAGTACTTCTTTTCTTAATTATGCAGATTCAAAGCCCTATTTCTAATTCTCTTTCTTACTTTGTGTCACTGACTCTCCCATTCAGTAATTCTCCCATTCAGTTTTACCATAGGTTCCCCACCCCTGAGCTGGTTCATTTCTCTCTTGAAAATATTTAACAGGTGATTTTCTTTTTGGTCCTCCCCTGATAATTCTAAAATTGTACTCTTTTATGCCTCAGAACTGAATTTCACAATTTCTTGTGCTGTTTGGTCTTTCTTCTTAACTGACTGATGGAAAACAACAGGAAGGTAAGATTTACTTGATAGAAGCTTGCATTTTAACAAACACCTGAGGAAAGCACTAAATAAAGCTTGAAGTGCTTTAAATTCAAGTACATAAACCTTCAGGTCCTTTGTAAATGAGCATATTATCTTTCAAAACCTAAACCTTTTCTGCATTTATTATTGTCAAGCACAGGTCCTTCTAGTTACCAAGGTTCACAAACCTAGGATCATCCTCTTCTCACTTTTACTCACCCCAAAGAGCAAATCAGTTGCCACATCTTGTCATTTCTACCATCATATCTCTCAGGTAACTTCCCTCCATTCCATTTGTATTGCCCTGATTCAGGCTCCTATCACTTAAAATAATCTTCAGCATTCAGCTGTTTGGTTTTTTTTTTTTTTAATTTTGAGTTACAAATTCTCTCTCTCCCTCAAGATCCTCCTGTTCCACTGAGAAGGCAAGCAATATGATACCCATCATACATGTGTAGTCATGTAAAATATATATTCCATAATTAACCATGTTGCAAAAAAAAAGCAAGAAAAATGAAGAAAGTGAAAAAAGTATGTTTCAATTTGCTCTCAGAGTTAATCAGTTCTCTCTCTGGAGGTGGGCAGCATTTTTCCTTATAAGTCATTTGGAATCATCTTGGATCATCATATTGATCAGAATAGCTAAGACTTCCACAGTTCATCATCATTACAATATTGCTGTTATGTATACATTTTCCTGGTTCTATTTACTTCACTCTACATCAGTTGATATGTCTTCCCAAGTTTTTTTCTGAAACTATCCTGTTCATTATTTCTTATAGCACAAAAGTATTCCATCACAATCATATGCCACAACTTGTTTAGCCGTTCCCAAATGGATGGGCATCCTCTCAATTTCCAATTATTTGCCACCACAAAAAGAGCTGCTATAAATATTTTTCTACAATTAGAAAGCTTTCTAGCTGCTTTCAGTACTTTCTCCTTGACCTTGGAGCTCTGGAATTTCATTAAAATATTCCTGGGAATTTTAATTTTGGGATCCCTTTTAGGAGGTAATCAATGGATTTTTTCAATTTCTATTTTACTCACTGGATCTAAGATATAGGGGCAGTTGTCCTTGATAATTTCCAGAAATAGGATGTTTAGGCTCTTTTTCTGATCATGGCTTTCAGATAGTCCAATAATTCTTAAATTCTCTCTCCTTGATCTATTTCCCAAGCGAATTGTTTTTCCTATAAGACATTTTACATTTTCTTCCATTTTTTCCATTTTTTCAACTTTTATTATTTCTTGATGTCTCTTGGAGTCATTAGCTTCCACTTGTCCAATTCTAATTTTTAAGGAATTGTTTTTTCAATTTTTTTTTTTTTTTTTTAGGCAATTGGGGTTAAGTAACTTGCCCAGGGTCACATACTAGTAAATGTCAAGTGTTTGGTCTGAGGCCAGATTTGAATTCAGGTCCTCCTAACTTCAGGGCTGGTGCTCTATCCACTGCACCACCTAGCTGCCCCTATTTTTTCAATTTTTTTATGTGTCTCTTACCAAGCTGTTTTCTTTTCATAATTTTCTTGCATATCTCTCATTTCTTTTCCCAATTTTTTCTTGGCCTTTCTTATTTGATTTTAAAATCTCTTTTTTTTTTTTTGCTCTTTTGTTGGCTCTTTCTTTTGCTCTTCTAGGAATTCTTGTTGGGTTTGTGTCTGATCTGCATTTTTCTGAGGCTTTGCTTGCAGATGTTTTCAAGTCATTGTTTTCTTTTTAGTTTGTGCCTTGAGCTTCACCATCACCATAAAAGCTTTTTATGATTACTGCCCTTCTGGTCTTCACTCTTGTCTTTACCAGAATGGTAGGACCCCTACTCCCTTTTACTCCTCTCTCTGCCCTGAAACCACAACTGGGCAGGTGGCACACATTCCTATTCTGAGTGATATAATAGGAGTCCCTGGCTCTCTTTTTGATATATTCAATCCCCTTATGGTCCCTGGGCATTGGGCAGATCCCTATTGCCGCTGCCACTCCAACAGCCCAGTGTTGCTGCTACTCCTGGTGCTGTTTCTTCCATCCTATTCTCTCCTGGACAGGCCCTGCCCAAGTGTTCATGATCCTCTCCTACTGCCTTCCTAAGCTGGCTTGGCCTAGAAAAATGACTCACTGTGACTTTTGACTCTCTTGCCCAGAATTTGGTTTGATGCATTTTGTAGCTTGTATTAGAGGGGATATATTGGGAGAGCTCAGCAAAATGCTAGTTTCATTCAGCCATCATTTCTCTGCCCCCTAACTCCCCCCATTGTTGTTATTATATAAATTGTATTCTTGGTTCTTCTCACTTCACTTTATGAATTCAAAGAAGTACTACCAGATTTATCCAAGACCATCACCTTCATCACTTCTTACAACAAAACTATTCCATCACATTCATATACCTAGATAGTGTCTTATATGAAAAAAGATCGAGGTGTATTAGTGGATTGCAAGCTTAAAATGAGACAGCAGTATTACATGGCCTCCCCCCAAAAGAAGTAAGATCTTATAACAGATTTTACTTATATACCATTTTAAGGTTTCAAAAGCACTTTATATACATTATCTCATTTTATCCTCACATTAATCCTGTGACAGAGGTGCAATTATTATCCACATTTTACAAATGAAAATGAACTTTGCCTTAGAGATGTTAAGTGACTTTGTCAAGGTAACAAAGCTAAGAAGAGAAGCACTGTCTCCAGAGGGAAGGAATGACAATCTAGCTATAGTTTGTCCTCATCAGACCATATATGCCTGAGGAAGAATCTTTGGATACAATACTTTAGGAAGTAAACTGATAAACTGGAACATCTCAAGGGGGCAACCAAGATGATCAGGAGTCCTGGATGGAAGATGCCTTCAAGTATAAAATGGTTATCATATGAACAAAGGGTTCTGCTTGACCTGAAAGGGAAAAAGAAGGAATTGATTTGAAGCTACATAAAAGCAGACTATGATCCGGTGCAAAGGTGCATTTCTAGGAGATCTCTCTATGCAAACCATGTGACAGATAGCTGCCAAATTATTACATGCCTTACCCAACTATTGTACACCTAGAAATGCTCATTCAACACAGGTGGAATTATTTTTGCATGATGTTTACCTTCACAATGCTTGATTCTTATTGGATTGATTCATTAAAAGTTCATAGCAGTAACTGCTTCAAGGGCCACCCTTGCTTAGGGGCTTGAGTCACAGAAGCAACTTCCCAGTTGAAGTAAATATAGTTAATATCTGTGCCATATGCATTTCAAAATGCTGAGACACAATGTGTGGCTTAACTTCCAAAATCTGAGAACAAACCTGTAGGATTGGTTGATATAGCTTGACCTAGGCAGAACATATTCAGACCTTCACCTTCTGCAGTGGTAGGAAATTTCCTAACAATTAAAGTGGTCCAAAAGTTACATAGTCCTGAGGAGGAAATGGATTTCCTCTCAGTGAAATTCTTCAAGCAGAGGCTACTGGTCAGACCTGATCTGAACAAAAATGATTACTAAAGTTCTTCCCAACTTTAAAATGCTATGATTTCCTGATTCCTTCCTTCTTTATCACAAGTTCTAAGACAGGGTGGTTGCTTCCTTCTAAGGAATCCATCATTTCTACTTTAGCAATGAATTCCCTCTTTGTCAGAATAGCATCTAGAACATACTTCCCTTATTCTTCCATCTTTTAAAGAATTAAATTTTTATTAAGGTTAACTCATGAACTGATCAGCTGCTCTGCTTCTGGCAAAATAAATTATACTAATAGATGTAAAGCTATTTGAAATTCCCCATGACTATTATATCATAGTCTTGACTCCTTCTTCCTTCTCTCCATGTTGTCAGTATTAGTCTGCTGTGACAATTGTTGCTGTTGTTTGCTTCATTTATCCTTATTCAAATGCTCTACACCATGCTTCTCCTCTATGGTTTATGGATTTCCTCAAATTAGTATGTCTTGCTAAAACATTAATACAATATATATCACTGTGATTAAAGAAGTGAGAATCTAGAAACAATGCTAACAGTTATTGTGTCAATGGACTAATTTCTGTTATCTTTAATGTGTCACAATTGTACTATATCCTCTTTAGAACCTTTCAGCTTTAGACAGCTATTATTTGAGGCAAAATAACTCACTAATGGCCCAAAATATATTTTATGGGATTAAATCTCCTTTAAAAAATTCCTAGGAAGCCAGATGATTTCAGAAAAACCTGGAAAAGCTTACATGAACTGATACATAGTGAAGTGAACAGAACCAGGAAAATGTAACAATATTGTTCAATGAAGAATTGTGAATGACTCTCAGCAATACAATGATCCAAGGCAATTCTAAAGGTCTTAAGATGAAGCTTACTATCTACCTCCAGAGAAAGAACTGATACTGTTTGAATACAAACTGAAACATACTATTTTTCACTTTCTTTCATTTTTTTCTTTTATTCAAGTCTTCTTACACAAAATGACTAATATGGAAACATTTTACATAATTGCAAAAAAAAAATATCCTAGGGACAGGGTTTTGTTTTTCTTAACTATAAGAGTATTTATAAATTGCAGTCCTGTCTTGTTTACTGAAATAGTCTCATGAATAAAAATATAGCAACTACTTAGAGTTATGTAACATTTTAAGGCTTAGCCAGTACTTTCCTTATAAATTTGTTGTAAAACAAATTTTTTTAAAAGTAAATTTCATGGTCTCATTGTTTATACCAGGAAGAGATATTCTGCTAACAAGTTTTGTCCTCAATATATAATAAAACTTTAAAGCTTATTATAAAGTTAAAGTATATAAATCAATACCAACTAACATATATGACCAATTCATATGATAACATACTTTAAAATTAAATAAGCTTTCTAAAGTAAAGGGAAAGTAATTGCTTTATTAAAACACCAATAATGATATTTATAACATCACTGTTGCATTGTATATTCCTAATTGGTCACAAAAAGAAATTCATTTTAAAATGTTACTACAGAAAACTTCAGAAATTCTATCAATTTCAGCCACAAACTATCTTACCACAACTTTATATCCAAGTTTGCAATTTCCCCTAGGCACCTGAACTCTGAGGGTTGGGGATGATTTTCTAGTTCTATTGCTCATAAGCCCCCACTGGTATGCTTCCCATATTGATCTTCAGTTGAAATCAGTTAGCAAGACAGAATTAGCTTTTAGAAATGGACAGTTACTACAGTACTATAATTGGTACAAACTATTTCTCCCCTCCCCCTAAAGTCTGTATCACCCTGCCTCACTAGGGGAAATTGGGCTAAAGCTTAAAAAGCACGTGTGGTAAAGGGGTAACTCAGCTCATGGTTGCTGGAAGTCCTTTTCTTCCCTTTGTGGGTTGCTCATGAAGTTCCTTTTAGGTATTTGTTAACAGGTAAGTCTGGAAAGAACTTTAGATTGGAGAAATACATATTTCTTACTATTTGCAGTTGAACTAAAAAGATTTATATTTCCACAAGAGTAGAATAGATGTCTCTCCTCTCCATTCTCTGACATGGGAATGCCTGGGTTTGGAATTGATTTGCTATTTTGTATAAAACACAAAGGGTATGACGAAGTATCCTCAATAAACCCACTTATGTTTGCTGTGCAGTATCATTAATTTCATCCAATGACTGTCAAGGACTTCTAAATTTATTAAGGCATGTTTGTCCTTAGTCTAAAACCTTCAGTTGACTGGTTGATTCAATGAAGATGGTTGGGTTTTTTTTTCATACCTAATTGGCACTTCTTGTCGATGGACTATAATTTATCTAGACTAGGGGGAGGGAATCTGGGCCTTGAGGCTACATGTGATCCTCTCGGTCTTGAAGTGTGGCCGTTTGACTGAATCCAAACTTCAGGATCAAGAGGGTCACATGTGGCCTCGAGGGCTGCAGGTTCCCCACCCCCGAATATAAGGGATAAAAAATATGAAAAATGCAGAAAAAGTAAAGCTATATGAATTGGAGTAAAGCATAGCCAAAAGAACAAAATTAAAAGAGACTTCAACTATATGTTGGCATAGCATTAGCAAAAGCACTGTATATTGTCTTTGTACTACAGCTTTCATAAAGCTTTAGGGACCAGAGGGCTTCACTGATTGCAAAGAGTATCAAAAGGGCACATGGTAACATGAAGAATAAGGATAGCTGAACCTGAAAGGTTTAAAAAAGAGAATGGGAGAAAGCTGGAAGGTAACTAAGGGAGAGAGGTGGAGAGAGCCATTATTCCCAATGCTACTGCAGCAGACATCAATCTAAAGTACAACTGTTAGAGATTTCTTGTATACTGCTGCTGTAATGTGGAGGCAGCAGTCAAGACCAGTGATCTTCCTAAGAGATACCTGTTATTATTTGTCCTTCTTTTTATTTCCAGCAAATATATTTTGCTTTGAACTTCTCTGGTTGGTTGGTTTCATAAAACTAGGGGCTTGTGACTATGGTTTTGAGTGGATGCTAAACCAGAGCATGCAGTGAAATGGGTAGCTTTCAGAAAAGTCCATTATCAAGGTAGGATTCAAGCTACATTACTGTGCCTCATCCAGGATTCCAATTTGTTAGATGCTCTCACATTCATGGTTTGAAAGGTCATAGATTTAGAGCTGGAAGGGACCTTAGAGGCTATATGTTGGCAAACCATCCTGCAGACTACATCAATTGTATCAACACAGACCATCTAGAGGGATGGTCCCACTGTCATGAGAGAAAGGTTACTCATAAACAAAGAAAGAGGGGCCCATGCCCCTCTTTCGTATTTTATTGGGAGAAACTTACTCATGAGGCCAGTCCTTGGTGGTAGCAAGACATTGGTAGATCTACACACCTCACTTAGGCTAGGCCAGATATTATATAGAAAAAGAACAAAGAATACTTAGCGCCAAGAGATGGCCCAGGATCACAGGGAAGGGTCCGTGTAAATTTTCCCATGGGAGCTGGTTTACTGTTTACCATAACCATGATGCCATAGGTCATGTTCTCAGGCTTTTGTTCCCAGTATGCAGAGGCCATCTAAGTCCAACCTGCTCATTTTAAAGATCAGGAACTGGGGCCAAAAGATGTGAAGTGCCTTGACTAGGGTCACACAGTAACAAGAATCCAGGTCTTACTGACCCCAAGTGCAGTACTATATTCACCAAATTATGCATTGTAGAGATCTAGTAAAGATTGTTCTTTTAAAATTTTGTATTTTTTCCTAGGCTATCATCTAGTAAAGCTTTCTTTTTCTAGTAAGAGTTTCTTATGTGACTCCTACAAACCAGAATAATTATTTTAATATAATGATTACATTGCTATTTTACAACGTATCACTTGTTATGTTGCATATTATTGAAATGTCATTATGAAACTGTCACTGAATATTGTAATCCTAGTCACAATAGATGTTCAATTATTAGAGAACTGACATTCAGTGGCATAGTTTGAGCCTTATCCTGGATATTTGGTTTTGAGTGTACCACCCAGTAAAAGTAATGGAGAAGGAAGAAGCATATTGAGAAAATTTTACATAATGCTTTGTATACTTTATGAGGAGATATAAGGTATTATTTGCAATACTGAGGGATGATGATGAATTAAATCAATCAAGTCACCTAATCTCACTTAAAGTAAGTGATCAGATGCCCTGATATCTGAACAAGGAATGAATAAGTCTCAGTGATCTCAGTTATTATTTTAGTCAATCAGTCAGTAAATCAATCACAGGTGAGACTAAGTATGAAAAGTCCTAGGACCTGGAGTGATATTGCATAGGAATCATGTTCTAATTACCTGAAGAAACTTGTTCATACCTTAGGAGTTTTCTACAAAATATGTGGGGATTATAATTGTCCAATCTGCAAGAAAAACCAATGAAGCAGAGCTTTGAGCCAATGGCACTTTATTAAACTGTCCATTGTACTCTCTAATGAAGCAGACCTCAGATCTTTCTCATGATCTGAAATGCCCCTGGTCCCCAGGACCTTGTTTTTATAGGGGTTTGATACCCAAATATGCAAAAGAGGCATGGTAAAATACAGAATCTCATTGGTTGACAGACCTTGCTCTTGAGGGCCAAATATGACATATTAGCAGAGGGGTCACAGGTTGGGTGAAGCATGGAGCATCTCTGCTGACTAAGTGTCATAAGATGTTCACCTGCTCATGCTAGACAAGAGAGGGTGTTCTGGAAGTACAAAAATAAGTTAAGGACTTTCCAAAGAATCAAAGCATCCCACCCATACTAGGTTTGGTCATGGAATTTGGGTAAAACAGGATGAAGATATCTTTGTCAACATTCTTGTGGTTGCACAAGTGAGCTTCATAACTGGTCAACAAATAGTGAACATTACATTAAAGTTTGAGGCTCATTATAAAGGCCTACTATAAGAACCTATCTTATCTAATTATTCCTATATAATTTATGTAAAATATCAAACTGATTACTACTGATTGGAATAAAGTAGGGGTTCAAATTAATCATTTCTCACAAATATCAATCTAGAATCAATAAAAGAAATTATTGGTTAATTTGATTTTAAAAAGGAAAGAATTACCAGTACCAAATTACAAGTATCAAAAATGAAAAAGGTGAATTTGCCACTAATAAAGAGGAAATTAAAACAATTATTAGGAGCTGTTTTGCTCAACTACATGCCAATAAATCTGACAATCTAAATGAAATGAATGAATATTTACAGAAATATAAATTGCCCAGGTTAACAGATGATGAAATCGAATACTTAAATAACTCAATCTTAGAAAAAGACCTTGAACAAGATCAATGAACTCCCTAGGAAAAAATCCCTAGGGCCAGATGGATTCACAAGTGAATTCTACCAAACACTTAACAAATTATTAATCCTAATACTACATAAATGATTTGGAAATTGTCAAAAAAGGATCCCTACCGAATTCCTTTCATAACACAAATATGGTACTGATACTTGAACCAGGAAGAGTAAAAACAGAAAGGAAACTATAGACTAATTTCCTTAATTAATACTGATGTAAAAATTTTAATAAAATACTAATAAGTACATTACAGCAATATATCATAAAATCATATACTATGACCAGGTGGGATTTATAGCAGCAATGTAGGGCTGGTTCAATATTAGGAAAACTATCAGCAGAACTGGCCATATCAATAACAAAACCAAAAGAAAATGATTGTTTCAACAGATGCAGAAAAAGCCTTTGACAAAATACAGCGCCCATTCCTATTAAAAACATTAGAGAACGTAGGAATAAATGGAGCTTGCCTTCAAATGATAAGTAATATTTATCTAAAATCATGAGCAAGCATTATTTGTAATGGGGATAAACTAGAAGCCCTCCCAATAAAATTGGGTTAAGTAAGGATGCCCATTATCACCACTATTCAGTATTTTACTAGAAATACTAGCTATAGCAATAAGAAAAGAAAAAGAAATTGAAGGAATTTGAACAGGCAATGAGAAAAAATTATCACTCTTTGCAGCTGACATGACACGCAGCTGACATGACCACACTTCGAGAATCTTAGAGAATAAATAAAACATTATTGAAATAATTAACAAAATTTACAGGATACAAAATAAACTCAAATAAATCATTAGCTTTTCTATATATTACCAACGAATTCCAGCAGCAAGAGATAGAAAGAGAAATTCTAAATAACTGTAGGGAATATACTAGGGAGTCTATCTGCCTGACAAACCCAGGAATTATATGAACACAATTATAAAACACTTCTCACACAAATAAAGTCATATCTAAACAACTGGAAAAATATTAATTGCTCATGGGTAGATTGAGTCTATATAATAAAGGGGAAAATTCTACCTAAATTAATTTATTCAGTACCATACCAATAAAACCACCAACAATTATTTTACGTAGCTAGGAAAAATCATAACAAAATTCATCTGGAAGAACAAAAGGTCAAGAATATCAAGTGAATTGATGAAAAAAAAAGTGAAGGAAGGTAGTCCTGCTGTACCAGATCTCAAACTGCATTATAAAGTAGTAATTACCAAAACAACCTAATACTGGTTAAGAAACAGAGTGATAGATCAGTGGAATAGATCAGGTACACAATCCGTTGTAGTAAATGACCAAAATAAGCTAGTGTTTAATAAACCCAAAGATCTAAGCTTTTGGGACAAAAAGTCATTATTTGACAAAAACTGCTGGGAAAACTGGAAAACAGTATGGCAAAAACTAGGTATAGGCCAAGAGGTCATACTGTATACCAAGATAAAGTCAAAATGCGTATAAGATTTACACATAAAGTGTGATACCATAAGCAAATTAGGAAAGCATGAAATAGTTTACCTGTCAGATCTATGGATAAGGGAAAAATTTAGAACCAAACAAGACACAGAGAGCAATATGAAATGTAAAACAGATAATTTTGACTATATGGAGTTCAAAAGTTTTTGCACAAACAAAACCAATGCAACCAAAATTAAAAGGAAAGCAGAAAATTAGGGGGAAATTTTATAGCAAGTATCTCTGATAAAGGTCTCATTTCTCAAATTATATTGAGAACTGAGTCAAATTTATAAAAAGACAAGTCATTCCCCAATTGATAAATGGTCAAAGGATATGAACAGGCAGTTTTCAGACAAAGAAATCAAAGCTATCTATAGTCATAGGAAAAAATGCTCCAAATCACTGTTGATTAGAGAAAAGCAAATTAAAACAACTCTGATATACTATCTCACACCTATCAGATTGGCTAATACGACAAAAAAGGAAAATGATAAATGTTGGCAGGTATGTGGGCATACTGGGACACTAATACATTGTTGGTGGGGTTGTGAACTGATCCAAACATTCTGGAGAGCAATTTGAAACTATGTCCAAAGGGCTATAAAATTGTGCATACCCTCTGATCCAGCAGTACCACTTCAAGATCTGTATCCCAAAGAAATTTTTAAAAAGAGAGAAAAGAACCTATTTGTACAAAAATATTTATAGTAGCTCTTTTTGTGGTAGCAAAGAATTAGAAATTGAGGGGATGCCCATCAATTGGGGAATGGCTGAACAAGTTGTGGTATACAATTGTAATGGAATGATGTTGTGCTATAGGAAATGATAAGCAAGATGATTTCAGAAAAACCGGAAAGACTTATGAACTGATACAAAGTGAAGTGAGCAAAACCAGGAGAACATTGTACACAGTAACAGCAATACTGTATGACGAAGAACTGTGAATGACAGCTATTCTCAACAATACAATGATCCAAGACAATCCCAAAGAGCTCATGATTAAAAATGCTATCCACCTCCAGAGAAAGAATTTGAATACAGACTGAAGCATAGTATTTTTCACTTTCTTCCTTTTTTCGTTTGAGACTTCTTGCACAAAATGACTAATATGGAAATGTTTTACATGATTGCACATGTATAAACTATATCAGATTGCTTACCATCTTGGAGAGAGGGGAGGGGAAAGAGGCAGGGATAGAATTTGGAACTCAAAAGTTTAAAAAACAACAACAAATGTTAAACATTGTTTTTATATGTTTTTGGAGAGAGAAAAAATAAAATATTTATTAAAATGAAAAAATATCAAGCTAGTTTAGCTCTAGGATAATTCTAGAGATTTGACTTCCAATAAAACCCCTAAAGATAAACTGCATGGAAGAGAGGGAGAGGCCTTAGTTTTGGCTTAAGACTGTTTAGTTCTTTCTTCCTCATCATCCCTGCTTTGGCCAGAGAAGAACCTTTCTAGCTTCAAAGGTTCTGGAGGATTTTTAACCAAAGGAGGATTACTCTTTCACAGGCTCCTGAACTTCCCAATTACAGCTGGACATTGCTTCTAGAAAGTCTAAATTAGTGGTATTTTGCTTCTGCCAACTGTGGCAAGCAACATGGACTTATTTGGAACCTTACATGACATCACCAAGAAGTTTGGGTAGTCATTCATATGTCTGCCATGATATTTATTATTGTGTCTAGGTCACAAATATGTTTGATCCAAGGACCTTGTGGGAAGTAGCCAGACTTGTTATAATCTGATTCCTCTTTACCTCTACCAGTAGTGACACTATATTTCATCATAAAATTGTTTCCATTATAAGGATAGAACACCATTCCTGTGGGAATAGATACTGACCAAAATGACTTTCCATTATTATCCTTGAGAGTCCTGATCTTCTTTTCCTCTATATGAATTTCATTATTTTTTCTAGGTCTACAAAATAATTCTTTTTGGAGTTTAGTACAACACTGAAGTAAATTAATTTGGATAGTGTTATCATTTTGATTATATTGACTCTACTCACCCATGAACAATTAACATTTTTCCAATTATTTAGATCTGCCTTGATTTCTAAAACAAGAATTGCACTGTTAAATTTATATAGTCCTTGGGTAAATCTTGGTAAATACACACCCAAATATTTTATAGCTGTTGTTTTTTTTTTTTATTGACATTTTTCTTTCTGCCTCTTCCTGTAGGATTTTATTGGTTACATATAGGAATGCTGATTATTTATCTTCTATCTTGCAACTTTGCTAGTTAATATTTCAATTATTTTTTTAGTTGACTGGTTCTCCAAGTACACCATCATATTGTCTGCAAAAAAGTTAGTTTTGCCTGTCCTTATTCTTTCATTTTTCCCCCTTGTCTTATTACTATAGCTAACATTTCTATCATTCTGTTAAATAGCAGTGGTAATAATAGATGTTCTTGCTTTCCCCTGATATTTTTAGAAATGCCTCTAATTTTTCTTCATTACCCATATTTACCCTTGGATTTAGAAAAATACTATTCACTATACTAAGGCAATTTATTCAATTAATCAATAAATGTTTAGTAAATGCCTATTTGCCAGGCACTGTGTTAAACACTGGGGATACAAAAAGAGACAAAAGACAATCTCTGCCCTCAAGGAGCTCCCAATATAATGGGGAAGACAACAAACAAATACACCAGCTACATAGAGGATAAATAGGAAATAATTAACAGGGGGATGACACTAGAATTAAGAAAAGCTTCCTGTAAAGATGGGATTTTAAGTGAAACTTAAAAGAAGCTAGGGATGCCAGAAGGCAGAGAGGAGAAGAGTATTCCAGGCATATTCCTGGGATTTCTAGAATTTTTAGCAGGAATGAATGTTGGATTTTGTCAGGTCTTTTCAGTATTTATTGATATAATCATGTGGTTTTTGCTTATATCAACATAATTAATTAAATTTATAGCCTTTTTAATGTTTAACCAATTCTGCATTCCTGGTATAAAACCAACTAGTGTATTAATATTTCTAATATACTGTTGTAACCTATCTGCTAATACTTCAGTTAAAATTTTTGCAATGTTCATTAGGGGTATCGGTCTGTGATTTTCTTCCTCTGCTTTGTTCCTTCCTTATTAATCAAGGCTATATTTGTAACATAGAGAGATTGGGAGAGTGCCTTCTTTTCTTATTATTGCAAAGTTTATGTAATATTGA
Organism: Vombatus ursinus; assembly: GCF_900497805.2. Classification (NCBI taxonomy): domain Eukaryota; kingdom Metazoa; phylum Chordata; class Mammalia; order Diprotodontia; family Vombatidae; genus Vombatus; species Vombatus ursinus. The sequence goes on from NW_020954608.1 coordinate 8,021,443, forward strand.
AATTGTTTTTTGAATGTTTGATAGAATTTACTTTTAAATCAATCTCATCTTGGAAATTTTTGGGGGCAGGGAGTTCACTTATAGTTTATTAAATTTGTTTTTCTGATAGTGGGTTATGTAAGTAGTTTGTTTTTTTGTTAATCTGATATTTTATATTTCTGTTAAGTATTCATCTATTTTCTCTAAATTATGTTTTGATTGGGCAAAAAGAATTTCTGATAATTTATTCTATTTCCTCTTCAGTTGTTGCAAATCCTCTTTGAACAATTTGGTATTCCTTTCCTTTTAAAAAATGGTTTAGCTATTTATTATTTTTTTATTTTCAAAAAAAAATCTATCAAAAAAGCTTTATTTATTAATTCAATAGAGGGATGATTGATATTAATTGACCTGGGATACTAACCACCTTTGCTGGTTAAAATTGGGAAGAACACACCAGAAATGGAGACCTGAGACTTTATAAAGCATTAGAGAAGACACCTCTCAATCCCTTAGGGGTATCCCTATTAACCTAAAGGGGAAATGTAAGCTTGTTGAGGAGGATCTGACTCCTTAGTATGGGAGTTAGGATGATGATCCCCAGAACATTAGGGCTATCTGATAAACAAATCAGAGAAATAAAATATACACTTTTCATAAATACGAATAGAGAAATCCTAATAAAACAAGAAGTAGAAATGATCACTGAAGATAAAAATGGACAATTTTGATTAAATAAAAATGAAAAGCTTTTGTACAACTCAAATTCATGCAGTAAGAATTAGGAGGGAAATAGTTGACTGGGAAAAATCTTTGCAGCAAATTTATTTAATAAAGGTTTGATATACAACATATATAGGGAAGTGATATACATATATGAGAACAAGAGCCATTCTCCAATAGATAAATGGGCAAAAGATATGAATAGGCAGTTTTCGAATGAAGAAAAGCCATTGTTGATGGCTGTGGAAGACAGGAACACTAATGCATTGTTGGTGTGGTTGGTGGAGATGTAAACTGGTTCAACTAAATTCACTAAAACTAAAGTAACTAAACTATGGAGTACCGTTTGAGATAGTGATACCACTGCCAGGCATGAGGATTAAAGAGCCCTAGTTTGCATTCTTCTTGTTTCCAACTTTAGGATGTCTCCAAGGTCTTAGTGCATTTTTAAGCTTTAATAGTTTAAGTCTGATAAGTAAAATTTAGTTTTAACAGCTTAAAACCACACTAAGACTTTTGTAACAGCCTGTAAATGTTAACACTATAAGGATCTGGTGTGTCAACTGACACAAAAAAACATTATTTTACTTCAAAATAAAAATTTTCACCCTATCTCTATTATCTTTTCCTTGTAGATAAAAAAAATGCACTGCATCAATTGATATTTGGTCCTTTTAAATTCCCTTAAATACCTATTTCCAAATACAAGACAACAGCAGTTCAGCCTCTCAGAAGTGAGGTCCCTGTTTTTTCATGGAAGAAGAGAGACCCTGATTACTTCTTTGAGAACAGCCTATTCATAGATCATTGGGGAATGATAACTTAATTATTTCTTCCTTGAGATCATCTTATTGAATTAACCAATCCTCATTTATTAAGGGCCTAATGTGCCAGGCACTGAACTTAAGCCCTGGAAATGCAAATATATACAAAGCAAACAATATTCAGGATAAATAGGACCCAATTAACAGAAAGAAGGAACTAGAATTAAGAGGGGCTGGGGAAGGCTTCCTGTAAAAGGTGGGATTTTAGTTGGGTCAAAGTGGAGGAGGGAGAGCACCCAGGATCTTATTCTTACACATTTGTGCCATTTCCTTACAGATTTTTTGAAGCCAGATTTTTATCATAAATACTTTTTCCCGGTCTGTCCCTTTGCCTCTTACACTGGATGCACTGCTTTTTGTCATTTTTATGTATTAAAATCTGTCTGACCAGAAATGCCGACCTCCTTGTGCCTCAGTTTGCTCACCTATACAATGATGTGGGTTGGGCTGGACGAGCTCCAGGTCTACGAGCCTGATTGAGCTCCTTTCGGTCCGGGCCGGCCGGTTATAACACGGTTCCTACAAACACAGGGAAGTTCGAACTCTGCCCATGAAAACTGGGACGAGCACCAGGGGACCGGGCGGCCGCAGCCAGGGAATGGGGAATGGCCGAGCCGAGAAGGGCGGACGCTCGCTTAAACGGGGCAGTTTCTGGGCGCTCTTGGCCCCATCAGGGGCGTCAGCGGCCCGGAAGGCGAATCTCCCCCCAACCTCCTTGAGCCACACGCATTTCACCCCACAACAGGTAGGGTTCTGAACCGGGATGGGAAGGAAGTGGAAACTAGAAGCCGAAGGGCCCGCCTCACATTACGGCCCCGCTGATTGGCTGAGCCGGCTACCGCCGCTTTGACTTCACTTCCGTAGGGCCCGGTGGGGGCGGGGCCACGGGGTGTTCGGAGCGGCTCACGTTTGGGCGGCTTGTTTGTGTTGGTTACTCAGCTGATCCGGGTGGTGCGCTTGGGGAGGGCCTGGGCTTGGGCTGACGTCACTGCTCCTTGACGTGTGGAGGGCTAGATGAGACATTGAAGTCGCTGCCTGCTGCCTTCGGCCTGCAGCCGGGTAAGTGGGCCCAGGGCCCGCCTTCCCCTTCCCTCGCCTCTCGGGGCCTGTTCATCCACCAGCTCTGAGTCTTCCGTGATGGCGCTTCCGACCCTGAGGATCCCAAAGGACCCCTGGCTCCCCCTGACACTTTGGAGTGGTCCAGAGGCCCCCTCCCCCTTCCTTACCCGCCCGCTGCCCTGGGTAGTGTTTGGGTTTCGCTGCTGTCTCCACCCACTCCCGTCCCTCCCTCCGACCCTCTTTCTACCCTTTCCTGAGCTCTGACAAGTCTCCAACTGTTCACAGGGGTCCAAGTTTCCGTTCTTCCTGAGCCTACGCCTGTCCGGGGTCCATAGTTGGGCCCTTTAATCTGGTGGTATAGACACTTCTCGGTGTGTATGTGTATGTATGTGTCGAGGTATATTCGTCCCCAGAGTCCTTCCTTACTTGTCCTCAACTCCCACCCCCAGCTGCTGTTCCAGTAAGCTCTGCTTCTTGCTTTTTTGTGTAAATTGTGCTAGTTACAGGATTCTCTATTTCTAATATATATGCAGTTTTAAGTTTTAAGAGCTTAAAATCCCCCTAAAAATTTTGTAACACCGTGTGTGTGTGTGTGTGAGTGAGTGTACACACATCGATATTAAGATCTATAGATCTAAAGAGATCTGTAGATCTTTGTATCAATATATATCTATAGATCTATAGAGAATTCTGTAGAGGAGCTGGAAGGGCATGGGGTGGGGTGGTGGCGGAGAGACTAAGGTTGAGAGAGAAGGAGAGAGGGAATGATAATCAGTTGTTACTGCAAGTAACCTAGTTTCAAAATAGGATGATGGCATTAAACCAAAGAAAGAAGTGACTTCCAGGAAAAAAACTTAATGAAGAAAACAGGTTTGCAGAAGAACAGAGGGTAGAACATGATATCATCATTACTTAGTAGTTCTTAAAATAGTGCATGTTTTACCTTCAGTTGTTTTCTGGTTGGTGCACACAAGGAGAAAGATAATTGAACATAAAAACAAAAATGTTAAAATTTGCCATCTGTATGATTAAGGCAAGCTAATTAACCTATCTGGGCCTCAGTTTTCTCATTTTTAAAAAGAAGTGGTTGGAGCAGATCTCGTCTAAGGACCCTTCCGTCTGTAAATCAATGATCTTATAGACCTATGGAAGTTTATGATTTTTTGGCCATTACTGCTGTACTAGAAATTTTTTTAAAGGATATAAGGAACTGAGGTAATAAAAAAAAATCGTTATTTCCCCATGACACTTGATTTATACCTTTTCTAATCATGTGGTCCCTTGCTTTAGAAAACAACTTATATTTTACGTGTGTTTATATATGTGGTCATTTTTGTCTTAAGAATATCATAAGATTTAGAACTGGAAGGGACCTCAGAGTTTACTCATCTGGTCTAACCTCTTCATTTATACATATGGAAACTTCTCTGGATTACAGAGTTATTGTTAAAACCAAGGTCAGGAAAGTGTTAAGTAACAGAGTCATTTTGGAACCCAAGTTCTCTGATTCCAAATACAGTGCTGTTTCTATTGAACTCTGCTGCTTCTTACCCTAAATAGTTTTAATATCTTTATGGTTGTATGAAATGCCAGTTTAAAAACCCTGTAGATTACTGCTTTTTCTTCAACAAGGTTAAATGGAATTGTGAACTTCAGTAGAAGTTACAGCCTAATGACAAATGCTTTCATATATAAAGACAATACAACTGACATGCACTTTGAGTTCTTTTTCAGGAATTGCAGGAAAATTTATACTGATCCATCTATTTTTCAACTTGTGACAGCACAACTTGGTTCTGGTGGTGGTCCTTAATCCTGCTCTACTTTCATTGATTTCATTTTCTTATTCCTTGAAGGGCGGCTAGGTGGCACAGTGGATAGCATTCTAGGCATGGAGTAAGGAAGACTTGTCTTCCTGAGCTAATATCCACCCTCAGTTTCTTATTTAGCTGTGTAACCCCTGTATAAGTCACTTAACTGTGTTTGCCTCAGTTTCCTCATCTGTAAAATGAGCTGGAGAAAGAGATGGCAAACCACTTTAGTATCTTTGCCAAGAAAACCCCAAATGGGGTCACAAAGAGTCAGATATGACTAAACAACAACGCTCATTCTTTGAATTTCCCTACTTTTGTTTTTGTTGCAATTCTTTTTCTAGATTTTCTTGCCTCTGACTTTCTTCTTTCTCCCTTTGTATTCCTGTTTCTGTAGATGCACTCTTCTCTGCCTTTCTTTATGTCTGTATTCATTCCATTGTAAGTTGATGACTTTAAGTCATTACTTCTTTGTGGATGAGACCCAAATGCACATATCTAGCCCTTATTTCTTATTCTCTGCTTTATATGGTACTGACTACAAAACACCTTCTTTTTCTTCCACATTTGTATGGCACTTTATGTTATACAAAGCACATTCTTCACAATACCCTTATGAATTAGTAGGTTGAAAGATACATTTTTATCTTAATAAGTGGGTCCAGAATTAAACATCGTTTCTCTTTCTATTTCTGAAATTGACTTCCTTTCCTAACTTATCTCCAACAGTAGTAATGCAATTCTTTCACTATCCCTGACTAGAGACCTTGGGATTATATTTATCTCATCTCACTCTTTTTTCCTCTGTATACAGTTACTAAGTGTTTCTTCTGAACAACTCTAGACAAGCCCTTTCTTTTCCATTCCATTAGAACACTTTATTGCAGGGATGGTTAATGAGCATTTAAGAAAGGAAGTAATGATCACTTAAAGACAGCATGACTTCATTAAGAAGTAGTTATGACATACTGAGTTCATTTTTTGAGAGGCGGCATAGTTTAGTGCAAAGAGTCCTGTGTTTGGAATCATGGAGCCTTGGTTCAAATCATAGGATCATAGATTGAAAATGGGAAGAGACTTTAGCAGACATCTTGTCCAGCCTTGTTGGACACTTGTTGCATTAAAGGGTATGAACAATTCATTGACCTTTCGGCAAAGCATTTAACAAAAGCTTTCAGGATATCATCGTGGACAAGATGGAGAGAAGTAGGCTAGATAGCAACAATATTGGAGTGGAAAGAGTACTCATTGAAGTCAGAGGACCTGAGTTCAAATGTTATCTCATATGACCCTGAACCAGGCTGTTAATTTCTGTTTCACTTTCCTCCTTTGAAGTCCAAGTTCAAAAGTATATGATCCAGTGATTTAGAATTGGTTGATTGACTATACACAAAATACCCTCCATTCTGCCTGTATAAACCCTACACATTCTTCATGACCTAGCTTCAAAATACCTATGAAACTTTCTCTAACTTGTCAAGGTTATACCAATTTGTTTTCTGAACTTTCCTTACAACTACAGCCTATGGTACACAATTTAGTACTTAATTATTCTTCGATTGTTTCATGTATGTTAGTGTTGTTGAAAAGATCTAAATGAATAAGTTATACATGTGCTTTTTAAATGTTTAATAGAATGATGATAAGCTTCTCTTTAAAAACAACACAAAAACTAGAAAGGATTTTCCCTCAGTTGTCTAGGTATTTTACTTAGTCCCTACTCTGTGTTAAGCTTTGGATACAAAAATCTAAGATAAAAGTTCTACTGTTAAAAAGTTTCCATTGTAGTTAAAGGGGTAAAACTATCATGTGTGAGACAGCAACATCTACATATATTAAATTATGTGGGCTAGGAAAACTAATCTATTGAAAAGCTCCCAAAATTTTTTGTTTAGTTGAACTTGTACTGAGCCTCACAGTTCCTTTATTTCCATTGGCTACTGTACTGACTGGTGAATTCATTCCCATAAGCTAAAAGGCTACATGAGCCACAATAAAATTTTTTATTCCCTGTTTCTTTGAGGCAGATTGCCTGAATTTAATTCAAGGACTGTATTTTTTTTTTATCATTCTCATTCTTAAAATTTTAACTTACCTTCTATTTTTTTTTTTACCATTTCAGGTAAGACTATGAATTGTGGCGTTTCTTAAATGAAGCATTCAGGAGTGAAGTGAAAGAAAGCCATAACATATGGGAAATAAAAATCTCTTAAGTAATGTCCATTCATTTGACTTTAGATATATGTATTTATCTCCTTAGTTATGCAAGAAGCCTTTGTGAGAAACAGAAGCAAGCAACTGTATCTCTTATGCACACCTAAGTATTATTGGAAGATAAGCTGTATCAGTCAGCAAATAAGTTTCCATACAAGCAAAACAAGATATAAATGTACCAAAAGTCACACATTTGTTTGTAGTAAACACTATTGTAATCCATGCAACCATGATTTACACATTGGAGTTTTAAAACTTAACACTTCTGCACCCAAGGGACTAACAAAAGTCAACATTCATATGTCCCGTATTAAAAACACCTTGGACTCTATTTCAAAAGCTGTCTTTGGCAATCAGAATGAAATGTTTTCACGTTTCTCTAAACTCAAACCAGGAATATTGAGGAAAAAATCAGAAGATGACACATTAAGCCAGAAAAGTGTTAAACAAGCGTCTGGCACCAACACTCTGAATGATTCCAGTGGCGATAAAATAAAGAGCCCTTTTCCAGAAGGCAAAACCTCAGACCCTTCTTTGGAAAGCCCAGCAAAAATCGACCCAGTTTTAGAGAAAGGTCTAGAAGACAATAAACAAAACATTTGTTATACAAACTATATAATTACAAAATTTGAAGAATCATTACACTTTTTATCAAGTCATATAAATTCATACTTTACAAATATGACTGAAAGAAATGAAAATAACCGTGTGCAGCAGGATACAGAGATAAAAGTGGGAAAGAGTGAAGATGAAATTAGACACAGTCCTCCCAAGGAAGTAGTTCAACTTAAAGAGAAGGGGACGGATTCACAATTTCTTTCAGCTGCTGTAGGTCACCCTGAGGAGCTCACTGGGACATCTGATGCTCTTCCAGTTTCTGTTAAACAGAGCTTTGCCAACTTTCTTGCACGACCTACTGACAGGGTACAAGCGCTTGTGGGTGGTTACATTGTCGGACTTGTACCCAAATTAAAGGCTGATTCAAAACATCATTCGGAAGAATTTCAGGGGGGCGACCCAGCTGAGGAGGCTCACAAGAAAGAAAAACAAGATGAAGAGAAAAGACGCTTATATCTTCAGCGAGAAAAGGCAAGACTTCTTGTAATTAACTTTAACTTTTTTTGGTATTTGTCAGACTTGGGATTTTCTCTATTTTCCTGGTTTTTCTTAAGATTTAATATTTTTCCATCTTGCCAGAATTATTGATTTCTCTTTCTATATATTTTATAGATTATTGAAAGGGTGAGTATAGATAATAGAACCCGGGCTTTAGTTCAAGCATTAAGAAGAACGACTGACCATAAACTCTGTATTACCAGGATCGAAGAAATAACTTTTCATCTTCTAGCATTTCCTGAAGCAAAAGCACTAGCTGTCAAGGTGAGTTGTTTTTTTTTTTTAATATAAGCTCTCAAATAGTGGGATTCTCATGTTTTTGGATTGTGAGCTCTTACTCCTGAGCCAGAGAAGCAGCTCTTGAGAAAACTAAATTATTAGTATATTCATTACACATATATCAATTAATATGAAAATTATAATTCCCTTCTCATTAAGTACTACATATTAATTGCAAAGTTTTTCTATCCATTTACTGATAAATATTACTCTATTGGTACTAAATAAGCTTTACACATAAAAACTGGAAGGTTTTTCTAGACATCTGTTGGTTGGCTTATCCAGTACTTATCATTTTATTCTTTAGACCATTAAAAAAATCAAACTTATCAACAAAAATTATAAAATAAACATAAAAAATAAGAGGCAAAGTGAAAGCCTCACCCTCCCCCACTTCTTTTAACAAGACAAAACCAAAAGAATTAACAAATAGATAAAATGTTTTTGTTCTATGTTCTTTTCCTTGCCTGTCCAAAATTCTGCCACTTTTGGGCCTAGTTACCTTGCTCCTTTCTTTTATTCTCAGTGTATGGACAGTTCTAGTTCTTCAGACTTACTTTTCATCACCTTCATACAAATCTTCTACATTTCCTTATTTTGTATTTATTTTTTGTGGTAGCATAATATTGTTCCATAGCTATTTGTCAGTTTGAATATAAGTTGTTTCCAGTTCTTTTCCTATTACAAATAGAGCAGCTATGAATATTGTTCAATAGATATTTCAATTATACTTTTGGGGTGGAACCTAGCAATGGAATCACTGAGTTAAAATACTTTGAGTGGTCTTCAGTCCCACCAACACTGTCTTAGAGTGCCTGTCTCCCTACTGCTCTGTCAACATTGCTGATCTTAATCTCGTAGAGTCACTCAGCTTCCTTCTCTGGGGTTTTTGAACATTCCAGTGTTCCTTTGGTTTTCTCAACTGTAAAATGAGAATAATATGGATAAATCTAAGTGGATTGACCTTCTGTATAAAGTATTACATATATACAAAATAGAACAATTGAATCTTTATCATTGTAATAACATTTTGTGATATGTGTCATATGTTTCCTAAGGAGAGTTTTTGTTAAAATTACCACAAATGTGTTGGTTAATATTTTCATCAGTTTATGAAACTGTTAAAGTGAAGTTGAAGATGAACAGTGACTTGGGCATTCTCAGTCTCACCTAATGTTACTAGAATTCAGTTACATTCTGTTTTAGATGGCAACTGCCTCATTGGATGTTATTTATTCTTATGCAGGTATTCAATTTCTTATTATTAAAAGAAGCTTATTTTTCATTAGGTTTTAATACTTGGTTATCATAAAGACTGTTTCTTCATTTAGTGGTTTGGGGAGGCTACTGTATTCCCTATACCATTAGTTGTGGTGGTTGTTCATTTCTTTAGTCATGTCTGACTCTTCATGGCCCCTTTTGAGGGTTTTCTTGGGAAAGATACTGGACTTGTTTGCCATTTCCTTCTCGAGCTTTTTTTACAGATGAAGAACTGAGGCAAACAAGGTTAAATGACTTGCCTAGGTTCACATAGCTAATAAGTATCCGAGGCCAGATTTGAGCTCACAAAGAGGTCTTCCTGACTTCAGGCTTGGCAGTCTATCCACTGTACCATCTTACAGCCTTTTATGCTAGTAGTATCAAATTCAAATAAAAATGGAGACCACTAAACTGTACATAAAGATCCCTGCAGTTACATATTGACTTAGAAAACCACCTATTAGCATTATTTGTTTTACTGTATTTTTATTTATTTTGTTAAATATTTCACAATTACATTTTAATCTGGTTTGGGCCTTACCTGGGAGTGTTGTGGGCCACTCTGGGTTTTTGAAACCTCTGCCTTACACAGTTTTATTTACAGGTCTTAGAATGTAAACTTGAGTTACTGAATAGCAGTGAAAAAAGATTTCAGAATCTTAAATCCCAAAGTGAATTTAAACCTCTGAACACTGCTTTTCTGAGATTTTCTTAATTTGTTAAAAAAAACTTTTTCATTTGGTCTGATCAGGAATTTCATTATTAAATCTCCTAGACTGTTACAAATATAGATCTTGCAGTTTTATTTCTACATTTAAAAGCAATTAACATTTTATTCCTAAATATTATTATGAAGCCATATTTGTCATTTTTCCTCTGATAGTGATTATTGCAAAGAACTAGTTAAATGTGCAAGGACTATTTTTTACTTTTTCTTTCACTTAGCAGTTCACATTGTAGGGACTTTATATATGCCTATTAAATTAAACAGATGATGTTCTGTTAAGATTTTTGTTATAATTCTTGTGGGAAGATTTTATATAATCTATTTTAGGTGCCTGCATTTTCTTTAAACTGACAAAGAGAAGTTTTTACTTGAGGTTGATGTGAGTTTTATAAAGATTATGTAAGTGATGTAATTTTTAAACAAAATATTGACACAAGATTCTTGAAAACATGATATAAACTTTTCACTCTTGAATTTTAAAGTTCATGAAACATATGTCCTCTACAGGAAAAACTTGTTCCATACTTACTACGACTAAGACAAGTTAAGGATGAAGCTCTTCAAGCCACTATTAGGGAAAATTTGGCTTTAATCGGCTATACAGATCCAGTGAAAGGAAGAGGAATTCGTATTCTCACTATCGATGGTGGAGGAATAAGGTAGGACTGGGAAAAATTTAGTGCATTAGAGTTCAACTTAACTTTGTGGAAATTGCACTACCTGATTCTTTAGTTAGAAAATTAAACATGATTGCATTACATTGTTCTAAAATCAAACTCAGGTTTGTGATTTTACTAAAATAGTTTTTCATAAAGGAAACTGATTTTTACTTAAATTCTTTGTTTCTTATTTTAAAAGATACTTTGGCACAAAACTAAAATTTATTTTATAACACAGGTGGAATGGATCATCCACATTCTTTCTGTTGGAACATCATGCCTCTCACTTGGACATGTGCTGCCTACTTACTCTCTGAGTTGCCTTGCTCATTCTATCCTGCCCTTACACTGGCAGATCTAGGTTCCTATAGATTACCACATGGTTATATTCAAATTCTCTCAAGGTCCTATGTATAACCTTGTTGTGGGGAAATATACTCCCCTGACTCACCACTCTAGCTCATCAGGTAACTTGGTATAGTGGATAGAATGTTGGACTTAGAGTCAGGAAAACTTAAATTTGAATCCTACCTTACTATCTTTGTAACTTTGGAGAAGTCACTTACCCTCTCAGTCTCAGTTTCTTCCTCTGTAAAATAGGTACAATAATACCTATTTCAGTGTAGCAGTGAAGATCAAATGGGATAATATGAAAAGTGCTTGTAAACATTAAAACACTATATAAATGATAGCTATTTTTATTGATAAGAATGATGACGATTATTTTTCACATCTCCCCATCAGTGTGTTTCTATTTATACAAACTCATCATTTATCAAGATGACACTTTTAGATCATAAATAAGATTATTTACTTAGCAATGCATTTTTTTAAAAAATCATAGCTTCTCATATAATGATAACTAGCATTTATATAGCACTTTAAGCAATATAGCAAGCAAGTGCACAAATAATAAGTCACAATCCACACATAAACCTGCCTAACAATCTCCTGTTAGTGCACTCAGATACGTAGACAAACACAAGGAACCTGGAAGGTAGACACATGAGAGAAGAAAAGCTTCATGGGCTCAAGGTAACTCCTGACCACAGGCTTCAGTGTTATTGGTCTGTTCAGAAATAGATACACTACATGAAAACTACTCACTGCTTTGTCTTTTAACACTCGCTGCTCTTTAACTGGGCAAATCCTTCTCTCTTTTATACTGGAATGTGCATTTTTAAGTTCTTTAATATCACAAGTTCCCTTAAAAGAGGTTTAGAAAATGTTATACCACATAGAGCAGGCCACCCAAATCTTCGCTTACCAGGTTGCTTTGTTGTCCAGTCAGAACTGAACTCAGTTTGAGCAGAGAGCTCAGGTTGATTCTCTAGGCAAGGCAAAACTAGCCTAGCCAACTCTTCTTATATAGCAAAGCAGTAACATTAATCTTCCTTTTGTGCTTTTCCCTGTTAAACCAGAGAGGGGGAGGCAGAAAAGGGCAACATGCAATTCTGAGGAGCTTTACCACTCAAGGTACTTGAAGATCAATACCTGAACCATTTGGCTTCCTTCAGCCATCATGAAATCATGAAATTGAAGCCTTCTTTCAGCTGACTGCTTCCTGTTTCCCTTAGTTGTCTCTTCACACACACAGCTCTGATGGAACTGCTTTTCCAACTCCCAGTTATTATTTCCTCTTCTATCAGACTCTTCAGTCTTAAGCTTTAGCATATTTTATATTCTGATGCCTTAAATCAGAACCTCCTGACTCTCATTGACTTCCTCTTTGAAATAAATAGTCCTTAAATCATACCTCAGTCTCCAAATATTTATGATTCCCCACTTTTAAAATTTTACCCTCATAAGTAGTAAAATAGTTACGTGCAAATGAGTCAAGTTATCATAATGCTCTGCAGGTCTAAAGGTCTCATTTGGTCCAACACATTTTGTATTCTTGAACCATTTCTTCAGACTTTGATATTTCCAGTTTTCCATACATAAAAGTTATTTTTCTGTTCCTTCAGATCTTCTAACTGTTCACATACAAGCAAGGCATTATCTGATATCTTTCATAAAGTGACTTAAGTCTTTATTTATTTAACAGTTCTTTTTTTTTGGTTTAAAACCTTTCAAATCCCTCCGGAAAAGTGTTTCTTCATTCGCTTATTTTTAACAATTTTAATTAAACAAAAGTCCCTCCCCTGCTTATTTCAGGTATCAAAATGTTCATTTATAAAAGGGGAAGTATCTTATATACTTTAATAAAAGCTCTTTTTCTGCCCTTTCCAAAACTAAAAACTGTTGCATACAAAAAGAGCCTAATGTATTCATTGTCCCTTAATATTCAGATTTTAATGAAGTTCATTTTCTTTGTAATATATTACATGAATCTGTCAAACGTAAGAATCTTGAAATTCTTGAAAATCTTTTAACGTTGTGGCATATTTGTTCTATTTTAATTAGTACCCAATGTGTGTGTAGCCCCATGTTAGGTGCTATGAAAGATATAGAAGATTCCTGAAGATATTTTTAGACATAATACTAACATATGAGTAACAATGCTAAGCAATCAGGACTATTAAAGTTTGGAATTGTGTAGTACAGAGAAATTACTTATTGGTTATTGTTGTTGGAGCATATTCGATAGGGAGATCAGTGAGGGCTGAACTTGTCAAGGAAGACTTCATGGACCTCACAGGATGAGTAACTTTTATATAGGTGGAGAGAAAGGATGGAGGATATAACAGTAGAGAACAATATGAGTAAATGCATAGATTTTTGAATGTTAGGGCTCGTATATTTTTGGAATAAGTAAGGCCATTGACCTGATTGGAGAACAGAAGTACATGTTATAAAGTCTTAGGAAATAAGGTGGTGTAAGTAAGATGAGACTTACGAGATGGAAGTTACTGAAATCTAAGCAGAAGTTTGAACTTAATGTAGTTAGAAGTAAGGAATCATTGGAGGATTTTTTTTAAACAAAAGGGATGTATTGAAAGATTGAATTGAATACATTGAAAGATGTATTTAAAAAATTAGATTGTCATGAACTGCCTCTTTTCTTGTACTCTCAGTCCTCCTCTCTTCTAGACAGATACACCTGATCATCTATAGGTCAGGCTTGTCCATTATCAGAGAGTGATTCTGGCCCTGAATTGAAATAAATATTCCCTAGATTAGAATTAGAAGATATTTGGCTTACCTTTTAAGCTTCATTATTGGTTCTGATGCCTTGTGCCCGTTATTTTACTCCTTCAGATCATGACTTACTGCTTAGACTATTCTTCCTGAGTTCATAATCTTTGTTATACAAACCTCCTGATTAGAGAACCTTTATTCTTTTGTCTCCTATTCTGGATTCCTAATTCTTGCTGCTTGTTTTCCTGGATTTAACTACTTGTCTTCCTGTATCTTCAGTAACTGCTTATTCTTTCCTATCTTAACTTTCTTCTTTATGCTTGGTCAAACCCCCTTTCCACCCCATCCCTCATCCACCTCCATATTTGGTACTGGTAATGTCCCTTCTATCTAGTTAAACTTCGGGTTCTGGCCTCATCCTGGCCTGTTGCTGCCCACATACTGATATGATAGCATAATGGAGGATAAATTGGAATTATGAGGAGACCCAAGCAGGAAATTATATCAGTAATCCAAGCATGAGGTGATAGGATTGTGGACCAAGCCACTAAATGCTAACTGTATAGCAGGTTTTCCTACAAATTTAGTTATTAAAAATTGGATTATTTTAATAGCTTTTATGAGATTTAAAAAGGAATAACTTGTTACAAGTGCTAAATTACACGTCCTTGAAAAATGTACTTCTGCTCATTTACATAGCAATATATCATGATTAACATTTTAGAATGAATTGGAAATGCTTTTCTGGGAAACTTGAACTGAAAGACATATAAGTTGTATGGAGTGTTTATGCAATTTAAGTCCTTTTTCTGGAAAGCAAACATTTTAATTATATTTTTCTCTAAACTTTGTTACAGAGGTATGGTTGCTCTTCAGAGTCTTCGAAAAATAGTTGAACTTACTCAACAACCAATTCATCAACTTTTCGATTATATTTGTGGTGTAAGCACAGGTAATTGATATTGCAAATGATACATGGCATTAACCCATTTAAAGAAAATAATAAAATGAATAGTTTTTGAAGAGAAATCCATTTGATAACTGCTATTTTCTCAACTTTCAGGTTTCAAATTTAAATATTCTTGCTGTTTTGCAGAGAATAAATCTCTCATTCAAATACTGAATGTTATTGATTATGACTTAAGATGGCATTCTTTGGATATTTTATAAAACTTTAGAAATCCTTATTATTGAAGTGTATTTCTCACTATAAAATATGAATTACTATATTGTGCTATTTTCACTTCCTGAAAAAAGAGTAAGGCGCTGTGATTAAAGAGCAAACCATTTGGTTGCAATATAGTATGGTTGAAATCACAGTGGTGCATATTAATCTATGTTAATTGAGGGTAGCATTAAAAAATTGTGAATAACCAAAAAAGAGCAAGTAATCCAAAAGCATCTTTTCCTTTTCTGAGCATTACATAATTCACTTGATAGTCAATTTACCTTTTTAATTAAGTTTTTTAATAGGCAAATGTTAAAAATGTGCTTAAGTGCAAAGTTGAGTAACAATGCAAAAAATACTAGTTACAGTACAGGATTTAATTTTATAACCAGCTCTTGCTTATCTGAAATTGCATTGTGGTTAAACTACACAAATGTAAAACTTGGATTCTCTCTGCCTCCCCTCACCCCAATCTAGTATATTTTTCAGGGTTTCTTTCCTTCTTTTCCTTGATTAACATTGCAACAGTGTTCTAATTTCATTTTTTTTAAAGACTGGCAAAATGGCAGTCTATATCAGAGTCCTTTTAAAATACTTAAGTATATTTGGGAATATCAACATATCAATGTTATGTTAACAGGAAATTAGAAGTAGATAAGACTCATTCAGAATTACCTTATGTGTTCTGTTAGGGGTTGTTTCTCATACAGTGAGCAGAAAATTTGCACTTGAGATCTAGATTAAGAAATGGTAGGCTTTGCTATGGGATTGTAGGGAATACATTTCATAGTCAACATTAAGCATCTGTCTTGCTTACAATTCTTAAGTTGCAGTTGGATGGAATCATAGGGCTTTTTTTAATACCTCAGGTAGGGAACATTCTTACCATTAAGTAGCTTTATGATTTATTTCTGTTTTTTACTATATAGGCAGCTAAGTGGCATGGCAGATAGGGCACAGGACCTAGAGTCAAGAAGACTTCAGTTCAAATTTGGCTTTAGACACTTATTAGCTATGTGAGCCTGGGCAAGTCATTTAACCTCTGTCAGCTCAGTTTTCTCTAGGCATAATAATAGGACTTACCTTCCAGAATTTTTGTGACAATAATGAATTAATATTTGTAAACTGCTAAGCATAGTGCCTGGCACATAGGAAATATTATATAAATGTTAGCTATTATTGTTGTTATTATTTTTGACTTATTTTTCTCTTTTCCATTTTTTTTTTACTCTGCTCTCATTCTTTTCTTTCTTTTCTTTATCCCCAGCTCTACCAGTGATACCCACAGATGTCACTTAACCTCACAGGTGATATTCAGGGCTAATTAGATTGATCACCTTGGTTAAGGACCTTATTTTTGGGTTTGATACTTCTTAGACCAAATCTTAAATCTTGTGTTCAATTCTGGGTAGCATATTTTAGGAATCAAGGTCATGGATAAAAGGGAGGCCCATTCAGAGAAGGGAGATTAGGATTAGTGAAGACCTTCAGATCATGCTGAAAGATTCTGAGTTTTTAGTCTGGAGAAGGAATCATTTGGTGGGGAGGGAGGAAAGAACAGGAGAGGAAGGTGGTAGACGTTACAGCTTTCTTCAGGTATCTGAGTGGCTTTCACATGAAATAGGGATTAAATTTGTTCTGCTTGGCCCTAGAGGGCAGAACTAAGACTCAAGTGGTAGGAGTTGGAAAGGAACAAATTTGGGTTTGATGTAAGAAAAATTTTCCCAACCTGTTAGTAGATTCAGCTTAATTGTCTAACTTTTTAGTATTCTTTAACATGTTTACTGGCTCTTCTGGTTTTGCGTCTATAAATTTGATAAGCATGCCCACTGTACTTACATCCAGGTAGTTTATAAAAAATGTTAAGTAGCAGGAAGCCAAACACATATCCCTAGGGCACTCTGTCAGAGGCCTCTTTCTAAGTTGTTATCTAAGCATTCATGACTACTATTTGTGTCTGACCATTCAAGCAGCTTTGGAACTACCACGTAGTCCACATCTCCATCTTTTCTACAAGAATAGTGTGTGAGATTTTGTAAGCACTTTGCTAAAATCTAGGCCAACTGTATCTACTTCCTTGAAACTTCCTTGATCTTCCAATCTAGTAATTCTGGGAAATGAGGTTAGTCTTCAACTAACTTGGCATGCCTGTTTCTTGATGATGTCATTCTGGCTCTTTGTGATTACTGCTTTCTTTTCTAAATTGCTTACTAACTATTCCTTTAATAAGGCTTCTTCAAATTTTTCCAGGAATCAAAATGAAGCTTCTTTATAGCTGTAGTTTGCCAATTCCATTCTCTTCTCATTGTTGAAAATTGAAACGTTTTCCTTCTTTCCTTTCTGTGGCACCTCTCTTATACAACATGGTTTTTGAGAGATCACTAACACTGGCTCAGCAATCAGAGTCACCAGTGTTTTTTTAGTATCCTAAGATATAGTTCATCTGTGCTTAATGACATGCACTCATCAAAGCCATCCAGGTGTTCTTTTACTCTGTCTTTGGAATCAGCTCCCTGTTAGGCTTTTTGATTTCCTTTGGCCAGTGTCAGAATACTTCTTGAAAGATAAAACGGAAGCAAATTAAAAGTTGATAAATTCTGCCTTATCTTCTTCCCTTGCTCTTTTTAATCTTCATTTTCCCCAAATACAGCTTTAAAAAAAACCCCAGTAACTCTGTTTTCATTTCCTTAGCTTTCCTCACCAACCTGAAATCATTGACTTTTAATCTCGTATTTTTAGTTCTTTCCATCTACATTGTTGTAGTCATGGTTTTCCTGGTTCTGTGTACTGAACTCTGTATCAGTTCATATGTTTTCTCATGCTTCTCTGTGTTCTTCATATTCTTTGTTTCTTTTTAAAGAAGTTTGATATCGTTTGTTTTTTCACCTACATTTCCAACTATATTCTTTCCCCCTTCTTCCAGAGAGCCATCCCTTATAATAAAGAATAAAAAGGAGGAGGAAAAAAAATTAGCAAAATTAACATATTAAAAAAGATTAGCATTATTTCATTGTTCCACACCCATAGACTCTTCCACCTCTGCATATCTTTGCTTTGGGTCCAGGCTTAGTAATTATAATTTTGAAGCATTCAGTATGGATTGCTCTGTGGTTGTTCTTTCCATTTACATTATTATAATCTTTGAATATATTGTTTTCCTGGTTTCGTGTATTTCACTCTGCATCAGTTAATGTCTTCCCATGCATCTGTGAATTCATCATGTTCATTGTCTCATGGAGCATACTAATATTTTGTTACATTCATGTAACATAATTTAATCTTATTGATAGCATCTATTTTGTTTCTAGTCCTTTACTAGTACAAAAAGTGCTGTAATAAATATTTTTATTTATATGAGGTCTTTCTTTTTGTCATTGACCTTGGAGCATGTGGCTAACAGTAGAATCTCTTAAATCAAAGGGTGTAGACATTTTAGCCACTGTTCACATAATTTCAATTTGTATTGGATACAACCATTGTATCCAGTAGTTGGGCCAGTTGAAAAGTTCAGCAACAATGCAGTGCATGCCCACCTTTGCATAGCCTCTCCAATCTTGGCAAAGATGACAAAAGATCAGAATAGTTAATTTGCTGGATGTGATGTGAAACCTCAGGATTTTTATTTGCAGTTCTCTTAGTCATGAAACGGAGCATTGGTTCAATATGGTTGTTGTTAATAGTATGAAATTCTTTTGAGAACTGGTCGTATCCATTGACCACTTATCTATTGAGGAATGATTTTTGGTCTTAGGTAATAGTTCCATATATATATATATATATACACACATATATGTGTGTATATATATATATCTTTAATATCAGACTCTTCTCAGATAATTTATTAAAAAGATTTTTTTCCTAGTTGACTGATTCCATTCTTCTCCCAGTTGGATTAATTTTATTTTTTGCAAACCTTTTCAAGTTTGTGTAATCAAAGTGATCTAGTTTATCTTTTGTCCTTACCTTGATCTCGTTTGGTTAAAAATTCACTCTCAAGCCATAGCTGTGAAGGATCCATTTCTCTTTCAATATTTTTGTAGTATGATCTTTAATATTCAGATCATGTATTCATTTTGAATTTCTTGTGTGCAGTGTTGGTCTAAAGCTAGAGATGGGCTGTATTTCAGAGTTCATCTGATTCAACACCTTTATTTTACTAAAGAGGAAGCCTAGACCCAGAGAGTTAAAGGGACTTGCCCAGAATTCTGCAGGAATTAAGAAATATATATTTAAATCCATTTCCTCTGACTCCAAATCCATGGTTTTTTCCATTGTACCATGACCACTATTACTTTTCTCTTTATTCTCTGACTTATTGGATGTTTTTTCACTTGATGGCACACATATGTCTGAATTATCATTCTTTGTACCACAAGCAGCTACTTTATCATCAGTGGGCCTTGCTCCCTCCTTTTTGAGAATTACTTAGCCCCTATGGTCTTTCTCTTCATTTCCCCTTTCTTCACATTTTTCTACTGTTTGTCCTTCTGATATGGATCAATATTATCCTCTGCCTCCTTAGATCATTTTTCTTCTTTATTTGTACATTTAAGACTTCTTTATTTTTTTAATTATATTTTTCTCATTTTTATATGTTAACATAATTAATGTTTTTTTTTCTTTGCAGTAATCCCAGTAACAAAGAAAGTGACACCATTTCTCTAAGTTAATGATACTGTGTCATAGTTACAACTAGTTTCAGAATATTATAGTTCAGAATAATATAGTTCAGAGAAAATTTGACCTTATTTTGTTAGTTATGATGACATGACATAACATAATATATATATTTAGAAAAATATTTTCATAGTATTTTACTCTTTTTCTCTGAGTTGTATCCCAATTATTACTATCCCAGGTTATTCAGTGACAATTTAAAATATTTTTCTCACTCCCTGTTTTTTAAATTTTTGTCGGCTTAGGCTCAATCTAATTTAACACACGCTAGGTGGCAGTATTTGCTTGTTATTAATTGTAAATTAGCTTTTTAAAAAAACATTCCCTGTACCTACAAAACTTCCCTGGACTAGTTCAAAGGAATAATGAGTTGGTAGGATTGTCAGATAACAAATTCAGCTATGTGGTCACTTCATTATAGTAAAGTTGTATATTACCGTAAATTTCTCGTGTGTCCCTTGATGGAAAATAGAAACTATTATATGTATAGTTTCTTCTCTTTTGATTAAAACTTGGTTCATTTTTTTTTCTTGAAAAACTCACAGATTTTATATATTGACATTCTTTGTTTTAGGTGCCATATTAGCTTTCATGTTGGGATTATTTCATTTGCAACTGGATGAATGTGAGGAACTTTATCGAAAGTTAGGAACAGATGTATTTACCCAGAATCTTATTGTTGGAACAGTCAAAATGGGGTGGAGCCATGCATTTTATAACAGTGAAACCTGGGAAAGAATACTTAAGTAAGTTGTCATTGCCATATGTCATTTTAGTAAATTTTTATTTGAAGTGCTCAGAGAGGATTGATATGTTTGTCATCTTTTAGAAAAGGTGATTATGACTGGCTCTTAATGTAGTAATAAAATATCTTCAGAGAAAGTTGAATTTTGATGGACTGATTTTAATTTATAATTGTCCACAGAATGTCACATAATTCTCACTGCAATTGTCCTGATAAGTGTAGTTTGAATCATTTGCAATGATTTTTCATTTTTAATTAATATTTAAAACCATTAGAAACTATTTTTAGAATTTGCTAGTGATGATTTTTATTTAATAGATGTTAATCTACATGGTTTTCAAAATGATGTTGATATCGTTTTCTCAGAAGTTATGAAGTGTGTAAAAGCAGTATAAAATTGTTTCTAGAAGAAAAATTAGTTTTTCTCTGTGCCCTCTGACTAACTGCACAAATTAGTCTTCTTTTCCTAGTAAGATTTGCTAATATTTTTGGTTAAACATAGTTTAATTTGCTAGCAGTCAGTTCCTTTTAAAATAATAGGTCACATATTGTAACACATTAAAATTTAAGAAGTATTTTCCTCACAGCACCCTTGTAAAGTTATATAGTGAACAGATCCTCATCCCTATTTTACAGATAAATAAACACTGTGATCCAAAGCAGTGAAATGATTTGCCTGGCTAATATGATTTATAAGTGGCAAAACCAGGATGCATACTTACGTCTCATAAAGTCAAGCCCACTGCCCTGAAACTTAAACATAAAAAAAAAACCTCTTTGAAGGTTTCCTATTTAGAACTTTAAAAAATTTATTATTATTTCATACTACTTGGAATTAGAGGTATGCTTACTTTTAAACCTACCATGTTAATTTAAGATTAGTCTTAGCTGCCACATTTTCTCATCCCAATCAAATACCAAAAATAAGCAAGTGTGGAAACTAAAAACTAGAAAAACAGGTATTAAGGAGCACACTGGGAACCTGTAATAAGCTACTTCATATGAAAAATAGCAAAGAAATGATAAAATTTTGGGTTAATTTCTGTAACCCCATTGAGACTGAAGCAAAGTAAACTAAAATGTTTGCCTAACTCCTCGTTGTAGTGGTTTGTTGATTTAATTATTTTTGAGTTAATAGTGAAACCTGATTCCTGAATGTTTATCTGATAGACATTTATTTAAAAAATTCTGTGTAGTATAGTAGTTGGAAGTTTTGCAAAGCATTTTACATACATTATCTCATTTGATTCTCGTAACAGGGTTGTGAAGTAGCTACACGATTATTATCCTTGTTTTTACAGATGAGGAAACTAAGGCTGAGAGTGACTACGCCAGTGGTCACACAACTAGTAAAGTGTCAGAGGTAGAATTTGAACCCATATCTTTCCTGAGCTCAATCCAGCTGCTGTTCTCATTATACCTCACTGCCTTCATTAATTATGCTATCCAAATGAGGATTTTTAGTTCAGTAGAATTCTTTATACGTAGACTAAGACAAACGCTTTCAAAGCCCTTTATTGGTTAAGTCATATTTTTTTTGGAAAGCAATTACTCCAGCACCATTAGAGATGAGCTTAGCTGAAGCATGCCATTTAACTATCTCAGATTTGCATACTGAAGAAACCAGAGAAAAGGAGTTCCCCATTAAAAGAATGTCCAATTTATTACTGATCACAAAGGCCCAGCCTAATGAACTCCAGGGCATGATGCCAAGCCCAGTATAAGTGAACTCAGGTCCTTTTCAAAGTCTCTTTTATATTTAAACTAATATAAGATTTCTTTATAAGAGGCTTGGAAAAAAAATGCCAAAACAGCACACAGATTATTCAGATGTGCACTGGGACTAAAATATGTTAATATACAGTACAAAGTTTTGTGCTCAATTCTTGGTCTTTAAAAAAATTACTTTTAAAATTTGCCACTAATAACTTGGTTACCCTTTCCCCCAAGTGTCCATTCGCTTATTTGATCTCCTAAAGCCTTTCTTTTCCTGAAATTTAACCAAATGGCTCACATTTCCATAGTGTAGGATAATATTAAATGTGATAGAAGGCAAATTTTAAAACTAACCTCAATTAATTGGATGAATACATTGCTTCCCAGCTTCTCTAGATTATTCAACTAAGAAGTATCTACTTGGTATCTTTTATGTATGTGACTATGGGGATCCTTAAATGAAATAGCGTTTTTTGTTTTTTTTTTTTTTTAGCAACTCAACATTCATCCTCCCTCTAGACAGAAATACTTGGGGCATAAAGAATTGTTTCATGTATATTAGTCTTATCTCGCTTATTAAATTTTAAGCTTTATAAAGAGACATAGTTATAGCTTTTTTTTTAATCTCTCCATATTTTGGGGGCACAAACATATTGTTTAGGAAATACTTGTTCATATATGATAGTTTAAAATGGTAATCACTTTTTAAATGCATTTTAAAATAGATTTTTATGTCACCTACATTTTTAAAATGTAATCATTGGATATAATTTACTCTTTGTTATTTTATAAAGGGATAGAATGGGATCTGATCTAATGATTGAAACAGCAAGAAATTCCAAATCTCCTAAGGTAAGTGTAGAGTCATATGACTATAAAACTATAGGAAAATATTTTATTATTTTTAAAGGGAAGGAATGACAGAGCTCTTCAGAATAACACTTTCTTCTGAATCCCAGTTCTAACTAGGCTTTATAAATGCATGATTTTAAAAAAATAGTATGAAGTGGTAAACTTTATGATAGTCTAGAGTGGTGTAATATTACATTCCAGGCCAACCTCAGTTCCTTTTTTAGTAGATTAAGGGGTTGCAATAGATATAATTTACCTAAATTTTAGCAAAATATTTGAATCCTTTCACTTTTGATTATGATTGATTATTGACTGATTGATTAGCTTATCCCTAATTGGTTTTCTGGCCCTCTCACTGAAGGAACTTTCTTAAACCTTTGCATCCTTCCTCAAACCTCCCATAGCTGCCCCTCTCCACTCTCTCAGCTGAGAACTTTGTCTCATATTTCACTAAAAAAAAATGAGGGCATTTACCAAGAGCTCTATCTTCTCATATCTCACATGACTCAAATGAATTTTTGCTGCTACCTCCTCCTTCACTTGTCTTATGTGAAGAAGTGGCCCTTCTCCTTGCCAAGGCAAACACCTCTACATGCACAGCTGATCTTCTTCCATCCCTTCTTCTCCAGCAGATTGCTTCCTCTATCATTCCCAATCTTTTATTTATTTTATTCCCTATTGACTAGCTGTTTTCCTACTGCCTTCAAACATGCCTGTGTCTCACCTGTCCTCAGAGAACCGTCACTTGTTCCGGCCATCTCCACTAGTTATTGCCTCATATCTCTTTTCCCTTTCTTGGATAAACTTCTGCAGTCAGTGCTTCATCTTCATTTGTTCGCGCTCTCTTAACTCTATAGTCTGGCTTCTGACATCATCATCAAGAAACTGCTCTTTCCAAACTTACTAGTGATTTTTTAATTGCCAAATCTGATGGACTTTGCTCAATCCATATGTTATATATGTTAGCCTTTGTTCCAAATAGTTCCAAACTGCTCTCCAAAATGGTAAGATCAGTTCACAACTCCACCAACAACGCTTTTGTGTACCAATTTTTCCCACATCCCCTCCAACAGTTGTCATTTTCATTTTCTGTCGTATTAGCTGTCATATTTCTGTCATATTCATTTCTCTCATCAGTAATTTGGAGCATTTTTTCATATGACTGTAGTAAACTTTGATTTCTTCATCTGAAAACTGCCTGTTCATAGCCTTTGACCATTTATCAATTGGGGAATGTCTTGTATTCTTATAAATTTGACTCCATTCTCTATATTTTTGAGAAATGAGGCCTTTATCATAGAAACTTGCTGTAAAAATTTTTTCACACTTAGGATTACTGTGTATTTCTTTTCATCCTATTTCCCCCATTTAACCTTCTCTCTCTCCTTTCACCCTTTACCCCCTCAGAAGTGTTATGCTTCTGACCACTGCCTCCCCCAGGTTGTCCTCCCTTCTATCAATCCCTCTCTCTGTCTCTTCTCCCCTTCCTCTCCTACTTTCTTGTCTGCTAAAATAGATTTCTGTGACCAACTGAGTGTATATGTTATTCCCTCTGTGAGCCATTTCCAGTGACAGTAAGGTTCAAGTGTTGTCTGCCACCGCCACCCTCTTCCCCTCCACTTTAAAAGCTCTTTAGTGTCTCTTTTATATGAGATAATTTACCCCATTCTACCTTCCCCTTTCTCCCAGTGCATCCCTCTTTCTTGCCCTTTAATTTTTTTTTCAGATATCATCCCATCATAGCTCACACCTGTGCCCTCTGTCCATGTGCACTCCTTAAAATTGCCTGAATAAAGTTAAAGTTCTTAGGAGCTACAAGTATCATCTTCCCATGTAGAAGTATAATCAGTTTAACCTTATTGAATCTCTTATGATTCTCTTTCTTGTTTATCTTTTTATGCTTCTCTTGAGTCTTGTATTTTGAAAGTCAGATTTTCCATTCAGCTCTCATCAGGAATACTTGAAAGTCCTCTATTTCATTAAATACTCATTTTTTCCCCTGAAGGATTATTCTGTTTTGCTGGGTAGGTGATCCTTCATTGTAATCTTAGCTCCTTTGCCTTCTAGAATATCATATTCCAAGCCCTCCCTTCATTAAATGTAGATGCAGCTTGTGTTGCCCTGACTGTGGCTCCATGACATTTGAATTGTTTCTTTTTTGCCACTTGCAATATTTTCTCCTTGACCAGGAGGCTCTGGAATTTGGCTCTAATATTCCTGGGAGCTTTTATTATGGGATTTGTTTTAGGAAGTGATCAGTATATTATTTCAGTTTCCATTTTACCCTCTGGATCTAAGCTAATGGGGCAGTTTTCCTTGATAATTTCTTGAAATATAATGGCTAGGCTTTTTCTTAGATCACAGCTTTCAGGTAGTCCAATCATTCTTAAGTTATCTCTCCTCAATATATTTTTCAGGTCAATTGTTTTTCCAATGAGGTATTTCGCATTTTCTTTTATTTTTTTTCATTCTTTTGGTTTGTTTTATTGTTTCTTGATGTCTCTTGGAGCTGTTAGCTTCCACTTGCCCAATTCTAATATTTAAGAAATTATTTACTTCGTTGAGCTTTTGTACCTCCTTTTCCATTTGACCAATTCTGTTTTTTAAGGAGGTCTTCTCTTCAGGAAATTTTTGTACATCTTTTTCCATTTGACCAGTTCTGCTTTTTAAGAGTTTTTTCTCCTCATTGGATTTTTGTGCCTCTTTCACCTTTTGGTCTATTCTGTTTTTTAAAGTGTTACTTTCTTCAGTAATTTTTTGTGCCTCTTTTACTCAGCTGTTGACTCTTTTTTCATGATTTTCTTGCATCACTCTCGTTTCTTTTCCCAATTTTTCCTCTGTCTCTATGATTTTTAAAATCCTTTTTGAACTCTTCTAGGAATTCTTGGTAGTCAGTGGAGGGGGTGGGGCAGAAGGACTGAGACCTTTCACATTTTTCTTTGAGGCTTTGGATGAAGCTGTTTTGTCTTTGTTGCCTTCTGAGTTTGTGTTTTGATCATCATTGTCACCATAGTAACTTTCTATGGTCAAGTTCTTTTCTTGTTGCTCATTTTTCCAGCCTATTTCTTGACATTTAACTTTATGTTAAAGTTGGGCTCTGCTCCCAGCCTGGAGAGGGCATTATCTCAAGCTTCAGGTTTTTGGTGTTGCTATTTTCAGAGTTACTTCTAGGGGTTTGTAAGTTTTTAGTTCTTCCAAGGTGGTATGATCTAAGGGGAGATGTGGTCACTGCTCTCCTGGCCTGTGCTCTGATCTGTGAATGACCACAAGCACTCTTTTCTACCCTGGAACTGTGATCAGAGTCCCAGCTCCCCTGCAGCCACATGATCTAGTGTGCTAGTGTTCTGCCTTGCCCTGGGACTGTGACCCAAAGCCATTCCTAGGCAGTGAAACAGAGT
The DNA here is from genome assembly GCF_900497805.2 of Vombatus ursinus. Classification (NCBI taxonomy): domain Eukaryota; kingdom Metazoa; phylum Chordata; class Mammalia; order Diprotodontia; family Vombatidae; genus Vombatus; species Vombatus ursinus. Next base: position 8,047,731 of record NW_020954608.1, read on the forward strand.
CCAGGACCCAGTGCCAGCAAAAGGTCTCCTTACTGTCCATAGATTGAGAGTTGTGGAAGCTGCCCCCTGCTGATTCAGTCACCCCCAAGCCTTGCTGCAGGCTTGCTGGGACTCAGCCTGTGCTGGGCCGTGCTCCACTCTCACCTCAGTGAGACAGATCTTTCTTGCTGACCTTCTAAGTTGTCTTGGACTGGAAAATTTTTTAACCTCATCCTTTTGTTAGTTCTGCCATTCCAGAATTCATTTTGAAACATTATTAAAGTTGCTTGGAAGGGAATTTGGGAGAGCCTAGGCAAGTCCCTACCATTTCTCTGCCATCTTACGTTCTGAGTGGTTGTCTTTAGTTATGTGCGGCGCTTTAGAAAGGACATTGAGAACCTGTGGGAGGGTGAAAGGCCTTGACATTATGTCACTTGAGGAACAGTTCAACAACTATTTGACCTTGAGATAGGAAGATTTATGAGTGATAGGATAGTTGTCTTTACATATTTGAAGGATTCTGTTTTGGAAGAGGAGTAGACCTGAATGGGTAGAAGTTGCAGAGAGAGGGATTTATACTTGGTTGAAGTCAAAACTTTTAATAAAATCTATCCAAAAAAGGAAATTTGCAACTCAAAGAGGGAGTTCCTCCTTTCTATTAGTCTTAAGGCGAAGCTAAATGATCTTGTCAGTTAAGCTGTACAAAGGATTCTTGTTTAGGTATGTGTTAGGACCTCTGATATCCCTTCCAACTCTGAAATACTGGGACTTTATCGTTCTGAAAATAGAGATTCTCAGTCCAGGATTTGAGCTAAAAAAAAGCTAGGAGCAGCAGAGGAAAGGAATGTCAAGAAAACAGGCCTTGTGTTTGTTTCATTAATAAAGTTTAGGTCAGAAATTGTGGTTTATAGGGAGAAGATTCCATGAAGTTATTTCATTTAGCCAAAAATGATGTCTTACCACCAGCCAAACTTCTGTTTTTATATAGACATTTGATCAGAGGCAAACATTATAGATTAATTTTTATAATGTATTCTCCCTTATAAAAGAAAATGACTTTTTGGACTCATGATCAGTAAGATGAATACAACTTTGAAATATTCTTCTAGGAGCAGGTTTGGTTTTAATTTGATGCATCAAGTCTTTTTCACTAGGTTCATCTTATAACCAATGATACACAAATGGTAGTTTGTGAAAAGCAGGTAAGAATTCAGGAGTTAAGGAGTACAGCAAAGCAAATTGGTATTTGGGGGAAAAAAATCTGCAACTATATTACAGATAATCAGCATATTAAATAGTTTTTAAAATGTTTTACCAACTTAATTTACAACTTTTTGTCATAATTCTTCATTTCTAAAACCTAGTGTTATCAGTCACATAATTTTTCTTTTCTTTTAAAATTGCTGTTGATTCACCATATTCCTAATAAATGCAGTCTTAAATGAGTTTATAATATAGTTCGTGTCAAATATCATAGAATAAAGAGTACTTTGTAAAATGCTATTCTGAGTATAGTTATATTCCCTTTTAAAAATCAATTATGCACTGATTTTTAAAAAGTGTTTATTACTACTAATAACTGAATTATTATTTAAAAGTTTTAGAAATGTGTATTAACGTGTGTTTCTTAAATAATCATTTTCGTATGGGCAAAACAATTCTTTGATTGTGTTTCTTATAGCCACTTTCTCAAAAGTATTGTTTTATTTCTCTATATACAGGCATAGGTTAGATAAAACTCAAAAGTTTTCTGTCTTATAAAGTTAATTCCCCAAAAGAAATATCTTTATCTCACTCCCTAGACAATTAGAGCCTTTGGATAGGTCTTGTAATATCTGTTTTTCTTTTTAAAATTTTAATAGGTGGCAGCAGTAAGTACTCTTGTAAACAGAGGAGTAACACCAAAAGCATTTGTGTTCAGAAACTATGGTCATTTTCCTGGAGTCACTTCACACTATTTAGGAGGATGTCATCACAAAATATGGCAAGCTATTCGAGCATCATCTGCTGCACCTGGTTACTTTGCAGAATGTGTATTAGGAAATGACCTTCATCAAGTAAGTTGTAACTTGAATAATTGTATATGTTAATTTTAAAAACTAAGGGAATTACTGAACTTAAACCCAAAACATTGGAGAAGGAGGAGTGGAGGAGGGTCACTATAGCTTTCATAGGGCTTTATAAGGTTTTTCATAAGAATATGTAATGGCCAAATAACTAAAACATTCATTTGTTTTAATAAACTTGTGAGTTTCACACATTATTTTATTTAGAACTGATTCATGCTCAACAGTAAAAGAAAAAATGATGAAAAAATATGAGGTGATGATCAGTGTTTGACTTTGTAGATGGGGTAAAGATTTATAGTGAATTCAGTTTCTTGACATTCAGGACAGATAATGGGCACATAGTGGATCCTTAATTTTTGATTTTTGATTGATTAATTGGCACTCCTTGTTCACTTTGTTTCGATAAACAGATTTCAAGAGTGTTTAACTCAGTTTAATAAACCTGTAAGTTTAAATAGCAAATAATTTGTTATAATATAATTAAGATTGAATGGTTACATAAAATGAAAAATGCTCTTAAAAATAGAGGGGGGGGTTTTTGGTAGTCTTATTCTATACCATAAAAAGCTTTTTCTTTCTATCATTTTTCCCCTTTGTAACGTAGAAATATTAACATCTCATTGTAGAAAAGCAAGGGAAAGTCAGTAAAATATTTCAGTTTTCTGATGTTTAAAAAAAACTTAATTTTTTAAAAACAACCTTTTTTCTGTAGAACATTGTAGAGATATTTTATTGAATTCAGAGTAGCTTTAAATGAGGCCTCACAACATGACGCTTACTAACTGTGTGACCCTGGGCAAGTCACTTAACCCCAGTTGCCTAAAATAAGAATATTTTAAAAAATAAATAAATGAGGCCTTACATGTAACTGAAGCATTTTTTCTTGCTTCTGTAGAATTCAAAAGCAATCCAAAAGAAAACTAATTAACATTAAGCCATGTTAATATATGATACTTTTGTCAATTCTTGTTATGAATTCTAGTAACATTTAAGAAATACTGTCATTGTAGCTAAGTTTCACATTCTCCTCATCTCTTAAAGTGTTTTATTTCCACATCTAAAGATACCTTTAAAAGGTATCATCTGAGAAAGATATTTTATTTACTTCATATCTTTGTCTTCTTGAGACTGATAAGCTCCTTTTAGTTAGAGAACTAAATAAGATTCCATTTATCTCCGCAGTGTACCTCAATCATTTCTTAGTTTAATGAATCAGTCATTGTTGAATTATACAAGTCACTTCCCTTTCTTCTTCTCCCCTTCCTTCCTCCGCCTCCTCCATTGGGGGCATTAGCTCTCCAGGCATTTATTTCTAGCATGGATTTTTTTGCTAAGATTACTTAAAATAGCCTTTTCACTTAAATAAAATAGTAATAAGTAGTTTACAGTTTCTTTGGTCATAATATTTATGGAATATCAGAAAGAGTTATGTAATTCATTTGTTTGGATAGAAGCATATCATTAACTAACATTCCTTAAAACTTATCAAAAGGACATTATTCTGTCTATGTTATGCTTAATCATTTTTACTCAAAACCTTTAACTTAAGACACTAGGTTCTTTAGTGCTCATTACATATAATGCTCAAATAGTCTTGAAGTTATACTGTCTAAAATATGCAAAGTGTTTATAACATTTTTAGAAGTTGCAAGTTTCTGTGGGATAATCCTTTATAGTTCACATCTTTTATAAGATTGACTTTTAAAAGAAAATAAATGTCTATGTAAGATTGATTGGGATTTAACATGTTAGAATGTTTTGATTACAAAAATATATACCACAAAATCTTTACTTGCATTTTTTTAGAATGCCCCAACTTGGGGGGCAAGGAGATGGTGTGAGAAGAGGCTTGTTATAGTCTTCAAAATTAAATAATTCATATAATCTATCCTTTGTGGATTACATTTCTTGAATGTTTGTAATACCAGAAAGAAGAATTTTATTTGGAATAATTCCTAAAACCTTTAATAGTTTTGCATTTTATCAGAAGAGACAATACTGATATTTATTAATCTTAAAGTGAAATATAGTTTACTTAATATCAAAATATATATAAGTTCATTCATAACTCTTTGGGTTATGAAATCTAAAATATGGTGTTCCTGTTTTTGCTTATGATAAACTGTTTATGAAAGTCTGGAATGATGAGAAAATGATATCTAAGAGCTAAATTTACTCCAAGACGTACACTGCAGTGTATATCTTGGAAGTCTCTTTTGGTAATCTATGTCTGAGTTTAATTACTCTGCTAAGAATTTATTTAATTTCACTGTGTCACAGAATCATAGCATTTTTGAATCGTAGGGCTGAAACAGATCTTAAGATCATTTGGTCCAATTTTGTTGTTCTTTAAGAATGCATAGCAAATTAATAGGAGAGTGAGTACTAGAACCCAAATCTACCTCCTCTCAGTCCAGTTTCACACTCTAGTTTAACTACTCCCTTCGAAAATATCTAATGGTTTTTAACAATCAACATATCTTATTATTGCAGGTTTCTTGCTTTAATATCCTAATTAATTGTTTTTAGAGTTTCATTTCATAGTTGACCATTTTTGTGAATTTAGTCATAACCTTTGAAATCCAAAATCCATTCTGAGATTGATTAGATGAAAGTGAAGTTTTAGTATGATCTTTATATATGCACAACACATATAATTTAGGACAAATAAGTGACTTAAAAATTGAAGCACTTAATTGGAATGTAGTCTATATTAATATGTAGAATACATTATGATGGGAAAAGATTGGTACAATATGTGAGAATCTTACAGTTGTTCCTTGAATATTTTCCTCTTCATATATACTTTCCCACCTTTCACAGTTTGAGACAATTTCTGTGAATTTTATTAACAGAATTTCTCTACAAATTTAATTTGAAACCTTGGTAATTATACTTCAATACATTTTAAAGTCTATAGCAATTTGATTTCTAAAAATGAAAAAAGAATACTTAAGCATTGTTCATATTTCTTCAGCAGTTCTTACCAAGAAACTCCGCCTGGATAAACATGCTCATGCCTATTGTCAAAAGCTGAATTTTGAGAAGTTTTCTTGGTTCACCTAGGTTGGAGCTGCAAATAGAAGTAATTTTCCTGTGTAAAATCCTACCCCAGCTCCAAATTTTAGCTACTAAAATGGAATAAATTATACAAGTAATACATGGATTTAATATGGTTGCCAGCTCACTTTTCAAATTTAGTGGGAAAATGCTTTTGGTTCTGGAAAAAAAAGATTCTTTGCTGGTGATTACATGTAAAATTAGATATATATAAAATAATTATTACATGAAACATTTTTCTATATGGAAAATAGTAAGTTTAATTTCCTTTATTTTGATTCATACTGACCTCTATCTTCCTTTATCCTGATGGTATTATAAACTCTTGCATTTATCCAAGACATAACAAGAACCTCCCAAGAATTGTAAAATTTGAAGGACTGCTGTTTACTTCTTGTAATACTCATGGACACAAGTGATATTGCCAGGATTGCTAATTGATAAGGAAGGACAAGGAAGTGAAACTGATACTTCTAAGCACGGCTACTCCCTCCCTACTTTTTTTTCATAAACAAAAAAAGTCATGCCCTTTCACTTTTTATAAGACAGTCTATGCAAAAAAATGTCACTTGAAAAATTAAGCAATAAAATTTTAAACCATTAATTTTTAATAAATTTCAAACTATAACAGTTTTCTCATTTCAGAATTTTAAAAACTGGAGGTTTTTTGGAAACTAGCTTTTTATATTGGACTTACTAAAATTAATGCTACTTAGAATTTTAACAGCTATCAAGGGTACATTTAACGTCCATACAAAGATCATTTAACTTCAAGTTTACATATTTCCCATCCAAGTGCTTGCAGCAGTTGGATGGCACAATTTGTATGTCATGTACTGAAAGTAATGGTGGCGTGTCATACCCAAATTGACATTTGGTATACATCAATTCAAATTTGACCTCATTTGCACATACTGTATTAAATAATTGAGCTACATTCATTGTCATTTGAAGCAAATTCTCAGTGTTAGTCTTGTTTTTGTTTACTGATTTGAATGTTGTTCTTATTTGATATAAAGTGGATATTATAATGTGAAATTATGCTGGAAAATGTCCACTAATTTTAGCACCATTGTCTGCCCCTTAAGTCTCCTTAAGCAGTGAGGCTATTTAGAAATCTCTGCTCTAAGGCATGTTAGTGAAACAAATATTAGGAGTATAGGTATCAGTTTCATCGTGTAGCTGATCACAAGAAAGGGCTTCAAAAAAGAAAGGCAGGATTGAGAATATTTAATTAAGAAGATACATGTCTAACAATAGATTTTGGATTTCTAGACCCCAGTTTAAAAAAAGGATTTGGGCCAGTGATGGAGTGTTCCTAAGAACAGCGTAATACAAAATCTGTTTGCCCAAAGTTTTGCAAAGCTAATCAAAAGGACTTTAAACTGAAAATGAAGGGAAGTGGAAAATCTGCCTTCTTATAGCTCCCGTGCTGGGTACTACATAGAGAATAACTATACTGTAGGAAGACTAGCAGTAGAAACACACAGAAATTCACCAGAAATAAAATTTAATGTTAGTAATAAAACTGATGTCCGTGGATATTGATATACAAATGCACAAAATTAAGATAACAAATAACACGAATGATAAATCTTAATATAAAGAAGCAGATTTGATCTTAGTATTACAAGGAATTTATGGAATGAGATCTATGGCTGGAATATAAAAGAATAGATAAAAGGAGTGGGTATAGGCAGAGCAGTGTTGTATATTATGAAGATAGTGCATAGTGGAGAGAGCAATTTGGGTAGAGATTGATAGATGAAGAAATAAAAGGGATAACATCAGAAAATAGTACAGATTATCTGGACAGGAGAAAGAAATTTGAATATTAAAATAGTTAACAAATGTAGCACTAAAGTATCTTATACAGTAATGATAGTAAATTTCAATTAACTAGACAACCACTAGAATATCCCTTTTGCTAAATACAGAGCAAATAATGATTCTTGATTTGATGTAATTATTCCTTCAAAAGCAAGAGGAAGTAATAAGAGCAATTGTTATTTTTCATTAAAATGGGGAAAAATAGATAAATCAAGGGAAAGGGGTGGGGTATCAGAGCATGGGGTTGGGACCATTGTGTAGGGTGGTTGGAATGATGACAATGAACAAAAGAGAGAAGATGGAGCTTCTTTGTTCTTACTTTTCTTCTGTTTTCTCTGCTGAGAAGAACCAGCTTTGGACTGAAAAGGACAGAACAAGAATTAATAAAAGCGAGCTGAAACCCAAGATAAATAGGGAGACAGTAAGTTAAGGACTTGGCTGTCCTTCTGATATTCAAGTAACCAAGCCCAGATGAACTACATCCCAGGGTACTGAATGAACCAATGAATCTAATTGCTGATCTTTCAACGATTATTTAGCATATGCCACATTACCAGAGTAGGACAAATGTCCAGATTCTCAGAAAAGGGAAAAGAATGGAATCTGCAAATCATAAACCACTATACTTGGTTTTGATTCTAATTTTAACTGGAAAATTCTAAGATGGATTATTAAAAGGGAGTTTAGTGTCTTATCTAAAAACAGAAGTAGTGACTCTAAAGAGCCAGCATAGCTTTAAGTACAGGCCATAGCAGACTGAATTCATTTCCTTTTTTAATAGGGTTACCAGGCAAACAGATTTAAGGAATCTATAGCCACAGTTTAGTTTGATTTTAGCAAAACATTTGACAAAATCTCTCATACTATTCTTATGGAAAGATGAAGAGATGAGGAATAGACAGTAATACAGTTAGGTAGATTTGGAACTTAGTTTGATGGCCACATCCAGAGAGTGGTAGTTGATTTAATGTCAGCTTGGATTGTGATCTCTAGTGGAGTACCTCAGGGATCTATTTAAATTAAAATGCTATTTACGTTTTTATCAGTGACTTGGATAAAGATATAAATTGTTTTTATATTTTTAGATGACACACAGCTAGTTGGGGCTAGTTAACATATTAGGTAACAGAAGCAAGATCCAAAAAGGTCTCAATGGCCTAGAAGCCAAGTTTAATAAAATGACTTTTAATAAGAATAAATGTAAAGTCATAAATTTGGGTTAAAAAATAGAGGTGTGGCTAGACAACATCCCTTCTGAAAGAAGATCTTGATGTTTTAATGGACTATAAGCTCAATATGAGTCAACAGTGAAATGGAAGCCAAAAAAGCTGATATCTTTAGCTGCATTGTGAGGCATAGTGTCCAGCGTTTGGGGCATGATAGTTCTACTATATTTTGACCTACAGATTGGACTACATCTGGAGTCTCTGTTCAGTTCTGACTGCTCCACTCTAGGAAGGGCAATGATAAGCTGACCTAGGTGACTAAATGTAAATAAATGTAACTATAGATAAGTGGAAGTGCAAAATTGGGGTACTCAGAATTTGTGGCTTCAGAAAGTGAAGCCCTGATTTTAATATTGACTTTCTGATGCATAGATCGATCCATTAACTCCTTTCATTGCTAGAAGTTGCAGTCCATCCAATGCTTTCTCCTTCTTGATTTTTATACATTTCCTCCCATAAGTTCTGTATAGAAGGTCCACTCCATGCCCTGAAGTCCTTTCTCTTCTTTTAATATTTCTGCAGCTTTCAGGTCATTCATCTCCTATCTCTAGTTAATGATTAGCCCAACATATTGATTAACCCAATTAAAATTGAGAGAGTTCTGGAAAAATAGAATAATACTATCATTGATTACATATTTTAGATACCCTCAATGATTTGACCTTTTCAGAATAGTAGCATTTAACATATCTTAAGATACTGCCTTTGAAAGTGAGTCATTATAGAGGCAGATTTGGGGGATGCTTTTTTTATGAAAATGGTTGATGTTTTGTTTTTAGTAGCGATAGTATTTAAATTTTCTTGCAGTTGTATTTCCTGAGGCCTAAAGAAACTTCTAATAAACAGCTGTGTGTATGATAACACCAAACCTTACTGATGGCCAGGAGAGACAGCTGTGGTGTATGATGAAAAGAGCCCTGCACTAGGACTTAGGAGACCTGGGTCTGCTGCTAACTGTGAGGCCTTTGGTAATTCATTGAATTCTTCCAGGTCTCAGTTTCATCATATGTAAAATAAGTATCAGACCAAATAATCCCCTCCTGCCATAGACAAAGGTCTGTGATGTAGAAATATGAATTTTGCTTTTCATTGTTTTTTGATGGATTTGGCCAGCAGATCTTTAGTCGCCCCTTTTGATGCATTTTGACTATGCAAAAGTGGCTTTTTTAATTTATTTTTTCGTTCTTGGGGCAGCTAGGTGGCGCAGTGGATAGAGCACTGGCCCTGAAGTCAGGAGGACCTGAGTTCAAATCCAGCCTCAGACCGAACACTTGACACTTACTAGCTGTGTGACCCTGGGCAAGTCACTTAACTCCAATTGCCTAAAAATATATATATATATATATATATTTTCATTCTTATAAGGGAATGAGCACTCTTTTAAAATATACAGTTTTTAAAATACTAGCATTTGACAAATTTTGTGCTTTACAATAAATCTTTAAAAATAATTTGCATTTTTAAATAGTAGTATGGTCTGGGAAGTATGTGACTTTAAATGTTTTCATATGGTGGTTTTGGCAAATTTATTTTTCAGTGTCATCCCAATCTCTAACTGAAGATGAATGAAGGAATCAGAACATTTTTCTCAGATTAATGACCATCCAGAAAGAAGTGATAGTCTAAGAAAGTCAAGATCTATTAACCCTGTGTGATTATTAATCCTTAGGAAGGCTCTGATAACTATTGCTGTAATCATCTAAATATACATTAAGAGCAATTATTAATAACAATAGCTTACATTTCAAGGAAATCTTTCCTATGAATTAGCATAAATTATGTGCTTGAGGATAATGATGTACATCAGTTATCCATTGTAACATTGTAAAAATGTGCCACTATTTTAAGAAAAAAAAAGTGAATCTTTAATCAATTTTTCAAGTTAATTTCATATTTCAATTCTTTTAAAAGAAATTATTCTCTTTGAAAAAGATTATTTCTGTTGTTTATTTCAACTGAAGCAATCTTTTACACTTGACATTTATTTTTTAAAGTTTATTTGTTTTTAAAGTTATTTCAAAAACTTCATGGATAAGAAACTGATTTTACATTTTAGCTTCCTTAGTTATGTGGTTATGTTATTTAATGTAGTTTGAGCAAGTTAGAAAATAAAATACTAAAGTGTAAGTCACTGATCCATATTCCAGTAATTTAGAATTTCTTATAATTTGGAAAGGGCCTTAGCTTGTGTCACAAACATAATGAACAAGTAAACAAAATGTAGGTGGTCTTATATATTCTCAAAGGGTTTCTTATGGCCCCTTACTGGGAAACATTTTTTAAACCTAGATCACTTCTAGATAGTCAAAGTAACTAATAAAATTATTTCTTATACATATTGCGTATTTTGATTTATCTGAATTACTGGTATTTTACAGTGTTAGAAGCTAGAAAATCTGGTAAAAAAAAAAAGATAGCCTTTAAAAAATAAACATTTTTATCTAGTTTTAAATAGTATTGATTCTTAATCTGTGAGATGTATCCAGTGCCCTCTTTGTTATGCATTAAAGTTTGTTGCTGAAAGCAAGTTTTTACCTGAAATTATTTTTACGATTCTAAGTTACAGGAGACTTGTTGATTAGCATTGAGGGGGGCATTTCCTCTTGGGAAAGTCACCACACCAATGAAATCAGAACCCCAGACAAAAAGAAAACGTTGAATTCCTTTATAAGTAAATGTAATTTAAGTTTTGTTCTGAAGTTCTTTTTAAGTGGATATTTAACTTTTATCTTTGGGCTTTTTTTCCTCTTTTGTAAAATGGTGCTGTTAATTTAAGAGTTGAAGATCCACTTAGTTTACTTTTCAACTAGGAATTATTTCAGTGCCCATTGTCTTAGTTTTGAGCATAAAAAGCCATGGTTTGCTACTAATATGAAAAAAATTTATTCTGAATTGATAATAAAATCATGAGAAGTAGAAAAGACAAAGGAAGGGAAATAGAAAACCCAAAAGGCATATAAGCTAACTGAATAACAAATCAAAAGGTCTTCTTTCAACAATACTGTTACTTCCCTTGGGTGTCACAGATGGATTTTCCCAGCCAATGTACCATAATGTAGGCCTTTTTTTTTTTTTTTTTGGTCGAATTCATCTCATTTCAAAAGAATTAATAGAAAACTATCTGAGCTTTTTTGCCATCCACTTCAAATGTGAATGCTTTGAGATGAACCCCTGCTTAAACCCTTGGGGTAGAGCTTTATAAGACCTGTTGTGAGAATCCCTATGGCTAAAACCCTGCCTAGAGTTTCACCTGTCAGCAGCTAGCCAAGATTGTTAAATTTCATTGATTTTTATATTGTCCCTATTTAGACAGTTTTCATCTTTTAACTTTATGCTAAAGTTGTTCCACAGTTGAATGTTAAAATACAGAATTGGTTAAGGGTATAAAAGCAGAAGCATGGCAGAAAAGAATAACTTTGAGAAAGAAGCATAATCCAGTGGAAGAAGCATGAAACTACAGAATCTTGGAGCTAGAAGGGATAATTGATACAAACTCCCCATTTTACAGATGAGGAGACTTAAGACTGGTGGAGGTAAAGTGACTTCCCCAAAGCCATATAATGAGTTACTTTCTGGGTTACAACTAGTTCTCCTAGTTTCTAGTCCTATTCTCATCCCTCTACACCACTTTCCAGAGGAGAAGTAACTTTTTAGAGATGAGAAAACTTCACTGTAGTGAGTTCTAAGTGATTTGCTGAGTTTCATATAGCTAATTAGAGACAGAACTGAAACTAAAGCTCAGGTTCTGTTACTCTCTGTCATGTGCATGTCCCACTGGGCCACATTATCTTTTAATCACATGTATTAGAAATCAAGGGGCCTCCAATCTAGATGCATGTTTAGCCACTAAAATTGTTTGTCTTTCTCTTAATCATGTCATACTCATCATCTTTTGGTCTTTTTTAGCTAGTAAAAGATGATTTAGATGTTATGAGATAAGTGAAAACGTTCAGGTTTTTTGGAGGGGGGAAGGCATTATATAGAACCAAAGAAGCATGATTTCAGTAAATATATGGTTTTCTGGTTGAGTTATACCTCCCTCTGTCTCTTTAATAGCATTTAATAAATAACTTGTAATATTTTCATTTTAAATTTTGGAATATTATCAGCTCAGAGATTGGGAATAAGGAAGAGGAACACTTTTGAAGAAAGGATGTTCTGAACTTGCCTATTGGGTAAACCCTTCAGGATTCTTGACTTACCTATGTGCCATCCCATGCTGTGCCACTTTCTTGCTTGCATGAAAGTAAAGCTTACTAAATTAATGGAATTCTACTTTTTAAAATTGAGATCTCAGAAAAGTAACATTTCCAGCAAAATGACACTTCAAGCAGTGACACATGAGGCAGAAAGCAAATACATATATGTATATATGTGTATATGTATGTGTATGTTCGTATGTATATATATACATATACATATATGTATATAAAAGAAATCACTCCTATATAGAAAGTAATGGATGACAACCTACATAGTGGAAGCAGGACAAAAAAGAAAATCTGATAAAATGAGAGGATTTGAAGGAGGCAGCTTTTAAAAGCAGAAGGAAATATCTGAAAAGAAAACAGAAGAATGGTTACATGCTCACAAGGAAAGACACATGAAATAATTGATGGTGGAAAGAGGCAACAATAGGGATGTTTGAGACAGTTTAGCATATATTCTTGAAAATGTGAGTTCTTTCTCCTCATTCCCCAAGTAGAGTCCTATAGAAAGGTGGGTACAGGTTCACAAAAGGATGGATACAAGTGAAGAATTACACTATAGCTTCATTTAAATAATGAGGAAGTGACTGGAACATGGGAGATGATTATCCTGCTGTATATTGTCCTGGTAAGAGCACATCTGGATGACTGCATTGAATTCTGGGTGCCCCATTTTAAGAAAGACATTGATAGAGAGTGCCTGGGAAAGAATGTCCAGGATGATGAAGCATCTTGGGTTCATAGCATATAAAGTTGAAAAAACTGAGAATGTTTATTACTAGACTTGTTATCTCTGGCCCCACAGGATATGATTAGAGGTAATGAATAGAAGTTGCAGAGAGAGATTTTATCTGGATGTAGGGACAACATTTAGAACTTTCTAAAGGGGAACAGATTACCTTGAGAGATATGAAGTGTCCATTTATGAGCAAAAGCTAAATGACTACTTGAAAGATGTCATTTCAAGGGGATTTCTTTGCCTCAGTCTCCTCATCTGTAAAATGGGGATAATAACACTCTCACAGGGTGGTTTTGGAGGATAATATGAGATAAAATGCACAGTGCTTAGCAGATCTTAAAAGTTTATATAAGGACTATTTTCATTACATGAATCTTGAGTGATCTCTTCCCTAGACACTGTTCCTAGTACCATGCCTCTCTTTTAATATAGCCTAAAATCACAGTAGTTTATTAGCTTTCATGTCAAATTGGTGATTCATATTTAGTTTGTGAGCCATTTAAATCTCACGCTCTTTTTCAGATTAATCATTATCTAGCCACCCGTTTTCTATCACATGAAGTTAATTTTTTTAAACCCAAGTGTAGTACTTGATGTTTATTTTATCTTATTAGATTTGGCGCATTGCTCTAACCTTTCTTTAATTTCTGTAATTAAGAGGAGTTGGTTTGAATCCTGGCTGTGCCATCTACTAGCTATGTGGCCTTAAATTCCCCTTTACTTCTTTTCTTCGGTTTCCTCATTGGTAAAAGGAGTAAGATTTGGTTAGATGAGTGATTTACTCTAAGAATCTTTGAGTTATGAATTAGTCAATCTGCAAACATTTACATGCTGGGCAGTGGGGTCACAAAAATAAAATGAAGCAGTGCTACAGCATTCTTTCATTGCATGATATCCTTTCCCTTTCACTTCATATCGGTATGGTATAATGGACTGAGATCTGGCTTCAGAATTAAGACACATATTGATTGTTTGACTGAGAAAGTCGTCTAACTTCTCAGTGTCCCCAGGCAATTATCTACAGCTCTAAGTTACAGAACTGTATCAACTCCAGTGGTTCCTTACCACCTCCAGGAGCGTAGATGAAATCCTCTGTTTTGCTTCTAGAGCCTTTCACAGCCTGGCCTTTATCAGCCTTCTTTCATCTTACTTGATCCACTCGCTATTCCTAGAACAAAACATTCTCATCTTCCAAATTTGAGCATTTTCATTGGCTATCCTCCATACCTGAAGTATTCTTCATCTCTTCCTTCCCTGACTTCCTTCGAGTCCCAGCTAAACTCATACTTTCTATAAGAAGCCTTTTCTAATTTTCCCTTAATTCCAGTACTTTCTGTCTGTTGATTAGTTCCAATTTATCTTGTATGTTACTTGTTTATACATAGTTGTTGACATATCTCCCCTATTAGACTGAGCACCTTGAAAGCAAGGACTATTGAGGGGTTTTTTTGTTTTGTTTTGTTTTTCCTTTAACTGTATTCCCAGTGCTTGGCACATAGTAGGTGCTTAATAAATGTTTATTGACAGACTGATTTAGTGTGATTCAGATTAATGAGTTTTTGCTGTCATTACCAAGCTACTGAGATGAACACCTTATATAAAAATATAGGCAATGAGTTCATTCAAGAAATTGAAAAAGTCTCCATTGGTAGAAGGAGTTTCTTTACCAGGAAGCTCTCTAGACCAATGAAATAGTAGGTCCAGCCAAAAAGAAAAAAAGAAAAAATACACCATAAACATATATTTGATTTTTTGTCTTTTTGCCATTCAAATTTCAGTGCTTAATAATTTGAAATGAAATACCTTTGCCTACTTGTGATTTGTTATGCAGCATTAGATATGATAAATTGAAAATATGCAATGAATAAAATCATTTAGAAGCAGTTTTATGAGGAAAACGGCTTTATTTGTTAGGATAACTGTACTTTTCTGTTAGTCTGCTATGGAATCTAAAACAACCATTAAAATATGCCTTTAAAAGTAATTCTTTTCATTTCAGTAGCTTGAGCAAAATACTGAGAGTGCTCCAAGATGAGTTCAAAGGGCTTTTGTAAATAGAAATGAAAGCTTAATAAGAAACTTACTCATCAGGCCAGTAAATTTTCACATCCCTTATCTTTCCATTGCATCTGTAGCTTTTCAAAAAGAAGAGGGACCAACAGAGAAATTCTCCTTAGATATAATTATGTTAAATAATTTTTCCTTAAAAACACTATACTTTTTAGGTTCCATCTATAGTTTAACAGGCTGCTCTTAATCTTTTTTCAGAATATTTAAAAGATATTTTTGTTTTCTTGCTTTTTAATTATTTCACTTGTAAATAAATTTTATTTTCTCAACATGTTTTGTTTTAAATTATTAACTTTCAGGATGGAGGTTTGCTTCTGAATAATCCTACAGGTTTAGCAATGCATGAGTGTAAGTGTCTTTGGCCAGATACCCCATTCCAATGTATAGTATCCTTGGGCACTGGGCGTTATGAAGGTGATGTGAGGAACAATTTAACATCGACAAGCCTGAGAAGTAAACTGTCAACTGTTATCAGCAGTGCTACTGATACAGAAGGTTAGTGCTTATAGTTTTCTGTGCTTCTTTCGTTCATGTCCTGATTCTGACATGCTAACTGCATGAGCATAAGTAAGTCAATCTCTCAGTGACCTCATTCATTCTTTAGACTATAACTTAGAAACATTTTGCCCATCTACATCAGTGGTGGGATTTTCTGTATGATGAGTTCCCCAAGCTGGTGATATCACAAAGCTCACCAAGAAAATCTAAAATAAAATGCAAAGTAGAAAGGGAAGATGGGGCATAGGAAAAATCAAAGAACTTGAGGAATATTTGAAGAGGAAAAATCATGACTAATAAAAAGACTTTCTGTCCTGGGCCCTTCTACTTTTTTTTTCCCTAAATGTTTTTGTTTCTGTCAAATTTACCTGCATTCTTCCAGTTCCCCAGGTTCATAACCTCAGCATTATCCTCAATTCTGCATATCTACACATCTTTCTCATCTACCTCCTGTTCTCTACTCACACAATCACCACCTTAGTTAAGGCCTTCATCACCTCTCACACGATTGCAATGGCCAACTAATTGGTCATCCTGCCTCACGTCTGTCCCCACTCCAGTGCTTTCTGCACACAGTTGCCCAAGTGTTTTTTCTTAAATGCAGATCTGACCTTGTCACTCTCACTCTCGGTAAATTTTAGTGTCTTATTTTACCTCTAGAATCAAATGTAAACTTCTGTCTTTAGCTTTTAAAGCCCTTGGCAACCTTCCCACAATCTTTCTTTCCAGCCTCATTGTATATTCCTTCCCTTCCTGAACTCTACAATCCAATCTGTCTGGTCTTTTCTCTGTCGATCACACACAACACTTCATGTCGCATCTCTTTGTCTTTGTACTGGCCAGCCCCTTTGCCTGGAATGCCCTCGTTCACTGCTACCTCATATAATTCCTCCAGCCTCTACACTGATAAAACCTTTCCTGGTGTCTCTAGCTTCTAATGCCATCCCTAACTACTTTTATTTAAATATCTTTTATTTATTTTGTATTCTATATATACTTATATCCTAGGCGTATTTCCATATCTGTTGTGATGGGCCACTCAGAGCCAGAGGGTTGATTTGCTTTCTTTAATAAAAATATATTCAGTAAGCCCCAGGTAAAAGCATGCCACAAGACAGTAAAAGCAGGTAAAAGAAGCCTGCAAGGAAATAAAAGCAGTCCACAAAGAAGTTTAACTGGAGCCTTAGGAGCTCCCTTCTAGAGTCCTTGAGCTGTCTGTGGCCCAGATCAGTCAACTCTAGGGCAAAGTTAACTCAAACTTCCAGGTTTACTCTTGGCTCAAAATAGCCTTTGTTGGTATTAACTCAGGCTCTCCCCACCACCTCACCCCCCAGTTTCACTAGTGTCCTGGTCCACAACCACTAACATATATACATACTGTCTCACCTAACAGACAATATAAGCTCCTTGAGAGAAGGGATTATTTCATTCTTCGTATTTGTATCTCTAGTGCTCTAGCCCAGTGCCTGGCACATAGTAGGCATTTAACAAATACTTGTTGATTGATTGATACCTGAGAGAATTGGGAAAGGTTTCAAGATATGGATGGGGGGTTGCACAGGGGCAGTGAGGGTCAGCAGTTGAGCTGAACTTTGAAGATGAGAATTCTGAGGTAGGAATGCATCCTGGGTATGAAGTCTGGTAGTTTAATAATGTGATAGAGCAAACTGGAAGTAAAATGTCATGAATTTCCAATTTCTAGCCTAGCTCATTTTATCATTCTACTCTTTACCCTCAAGTTCATTTTATGCATAATTCAAAAATAGTTACCATTTAATAAAGGAAAATATGAAGAGTCTTTTCTAATGGTATTTATTGTAATTGGATACTTTTTTTTACTGCATTGGTGATTAAAATATGAGTGGTGAAGTAAACAGAACTTTATAGATCAAAAAGTAAAGGTAAAATTAGTAGGTAATCATTTAGAAGGTTTCATTTTTAACTTGTTATTTCTTTTTGTTTTTAAACAGAAGTCCATGTAATGCTTGATGGCTTTTTACCTCCTGATACTTATTTTAGAATCAACCCTGTAATGCATGAAAACATACCTCTGGATGAAAGTCGAAATGAAAAACTTGACTTCTTACAGTTGGAAGGGATTCAATATTTAGAGCGAAATGAAGAAAAAATGAAAAAACTTGCAAAAATATTAACCCAAGAAAAAACAACTCTACAGAAACTTTCTGATTGGCTGAAATTAAAATCAGATATGTATGAAGGTCTTCCATTTATATCTAAATTGTGAAAAAAAATTGCATGCACCATCTTAAGTGTGAAAGCTATTCTAAAAGAGCTACTCAGTTCTATGAAAAATTGATGCATATAGGCATACACATAAACTCTATGATAACTGTAGAATGTGCTGGAAAAAAAACTGCCCAGACCAGCATGAAAAGTTCAGAATTTATATTGGAATTAGGTTTTTATGATGTTAATAATTATATAAGCTTTAGGAACTTACCTGTTGTACTACTTGGTTTTAGTAAACACAGTGCTGTTTTTGTTATTGTGAAGTTTTGAGGTATGTTAATATTTGTGCCAAACAAGACACTGGAAATTATTCAAATGCTGTATTTTTCCTTTAAGGTACCATAATCATGTTGAATTTATTTGAACATTGTGTTGTGGGGTTTTTTTTCTTAGTGGAAAATCAAAATTTTTCTTAAGAATCTATTCTAGCACATTTTTACATTTCCAGTTTAATAATCTCTTAATGGATGTATTAAAATGGACATTTAGTTAGAGTCCTTTCACAAAAAATAAAATAACTTTTAAATACATAATTTTATCACTTAAAATTTACTTCCATCATCAGGGAGTTTGGTTCAAGAAACATATCACCAGTTTACCAGTACTTTTCTGAGATTTCAACATACTAGTGGTATGCTATCTTTTCTAGATCAACTCTAGCTTTAGCCCTTCATTGTTTGAGAATTAATCCTTTGAATTCATTGAAGAAAATATTCCTATCAAAATAACAAAATTAATTCCTGAAGTAATCTGTTCCAGAAAGGCTGATGTTATTTTTTCAGTGTTAGCAATGTTTAAATGTTTTGTAGGAGTTGAACTGATTGAATGTTTCAAAGAAAGACAGAATTCACATCAGCTATTAAATGAATAATAACATTGATGTAGCACTTTTAAGATGTGCAAAGCTTGCATGCGTTATTTCCAAAAAACCTCAAACAGCCTTTTGAGATAGCTAGTATGTCTTCATTTTAGAGATAAAGAAATTGGATCTCTGGAATATTGTGAATGATAAGTAGTCAATATCAGAGGTAGGATTTGACCCAAGTCCAGATTTTACCCGGAATCAATGATACAGCTGACTGAAATTTAAGATATCTTTATTGCTGATCAAAAACATTTCTGTTTTTCTCTTTCTCAAAATTTGCCTTGGAAGCGTTACATTGGTTTGGAAAGCATGCCCCAGAGAAAATTCAGGAAGGGTAACTTGATTGTTCTACTTAGCTGCATGTGGAGCCCCAGGCCACCTCCTGAATTTCACTGGTGTTTTGTGTAGCCTGCTGGGCCACTTTCACCGGACCATGACAATAATCTTAAGCAAAACAGACCCTAACACTTTCAAAGTGAACAGCACTTAAATAAAGTTGGTGGTGTGTACTTCCTTTGGCCAGGATCCACATCTCTTTCACTTTCCTGCAAACTATCAAAGTGATAATGTAATATTTGTTTAGAGAGAGAGAGAGAGAGTTCAGCTCAGTACAACCAGGAGCCTCTTAATTGTACCTGATTTCATTTCCCAACAGCTCTGTTAATCTATTAAGTTCATCACCATACTGTTTGAGGCAGAGACTAGAAAACCTTGTCAGCCATGCTTTAAGGGAAATTTGTCCATGTAACAGAAGTTGGACTAGATGACTGCTAGGATTTTGAGGGCAAATGGTGCTAAATTATCAACATAGATTGCTTTTGGGGAAATAATTCAAGGATTTATGTACCAGAATACCTATGAAAAATAGAGAACTGTTGAAGGTCAGGTAATAATGGCATATTCAATGAATGTCAGCAAATACCATGTCAGGTATTATTTTTGTTAGCTAAAAGCATTTATCTTCCCTACTACAGTCTTTACCCTCCCCTCCCAAACAGGTGTAAATTATATATTTTTGATTTCATTATCTTTCCCAAAAAACATGCCTCTCCGTCTACCTCCTCTCCATTGATGGCATTATCTTCCTCCCAAGTTGCACAGGCTGGCCAAAGTAAAACCTCAGTCATCTTTGGAAGCAGCTGGTACTGTGGAAAAAGTACTGACTCTAGAGTCAAAGAATTTGTCTCTGATGTTTGGTATCTGTGTGAACCTGGACAAATCAGTTAGCCTCCTGTACCTCAGTTTTCTTATCTGTTTAAGAAAAAAAAAAGGAAGGCATTGTACTAGATGATGTCTGAGGTCCCTTCCAGCTCTAGGTGTATGGTCCCATGACTACCTATTCCCTCACTTGGTACCCCCATCCAATTTGGCATAAGGCCCTCATCTTGATTCTCCTTTCACATCTCTTGCATGTGTCCCTTTCTCTCTGCTCATATTGCTACCACTTCAGCTCAATTCCTCATCACCTCATATCTATTCTACTGTATCCTCTGTTTTATGTATTCTAATCTTTCACACAGATACTAAAATTAATTACCCTATAACAAAATTCAAATGTCTTGCCCTGGCATTTTATGGTTCTCATCAATACGGCTCCAGCCTACCCTTCCAACCTTCCATGAGGTACTCCATATTCCAGCCAAATCTTTACCTGATCCCAGCTCATCTCATTGCATCCTCAGGAGGCTTAGAATGCACTACCTTCTCATTGCTGCCTTGTAAAATACTCTTCTTTCACGACTCAGCTGAGGTGCCTTCTCCTCTGTGATGTGCCTTGCTGAGAATGTCCTCTCCTTCCTAAAATTTTTCTACAGGACTTTTGCCTACTTCTCTCCACATCTGTATCGCACACTACTTTATGTTCAGTTTATGTGTATGAATGTGTCTTAGTTCCTCCAGTGGCCAAGAATATACTGGATACTGATAGGGTCTGTGTCATTTTTTTCACCTTTATATTATTCACAGGGCCATATACACAACTTAATAAATTTTAAATTGAATTCTATTCATTGCATAATTATTTACATAAAAAAGAAAGTACTCAGCACTATATCTAAAGACTTTGGCATTACTGGGGGAAGGGAACAATGACTTTGAATCACTTGCATTTAATATCTTCTTAGAACTTGGAATTTTCCACCTGTGAGGGCTGTCCTTTGTTCCAATGCAATGATTTCAGTTTTCCTAGTAGCATTGTGGTGTTGTGAAGAAAGTCCAGCACCTCAAAGTACCCTGGATTCTGGTCCTGACTCAAGCTAGGCCTCAACATAATTGTGTGACTTTGAAAAAGTCACTTGAACTCTCTAGGCTTCAGCTTCTTAATCAACAAAATAAAGGTGTTGGTCCAGCTCTAAAATGCCTATAACATGGTGCTATGGAAAACAAATTCTGAGAAGTAGGAGTGAAAAATTTGGAGGTAGAACTATGATGTCTTAAATTTGTTATACACAAAAATGAATTACAAATGAGTGTCCAGCTATAAGAAGCAGAGAAGTATAAAAGCTATTCTGGGAAAATTGGAAGTTTTTTTAGTAAGATTTGTGAAAATATATTGAGAATAAAAACATTTATGATGCTCAAAAACATGAAGGTAGATATTTCAGAATTTTTTTTTTTTTTTTTAGTGAGGCAATTGGGGTTAAATGACTTGCCCAGAGTCACACAGCTAGTGATTGTTATAGTGTCCTCCTGACTTCAGGGCCGGTGCTCTATCCACTGTGCCCCCTAGCTGCCCTGAGAATTCTTAATAAGTTATTCATTGATATGGTTGGCAGTTCTTTTCTTTATGTACAGTCTCTGGTTAATAAAATGTTAAATACAGTATCATGGAAATGTCCCTAGATGGCAGTGAGCTTGAATAAATCATATAGTCCTACACTTTCCCATTCATTTTTGTCCTGGTAAAATCAGGTCAAAATGAAACCAAGGGCATCCTTGAAGGGAAAAAGAAGTTACAATAAGGCAACATAGCCTGAAGGGTGTGAAAGAAGAGCGTTAGAAATTAGTCCCTTCTACTCAATGGTACCACAGAACTTACTTTAAGAACCTTAACCCATAATTTTTTCAAGAACCTAACCCCAACATGGCTTATTAAAGTATGAAACTAGAAATAGTATTTTCTTCAAAAAAATATGAATAATGACTACTTAACTTATAAAAGACAATCTTATTTGTCAAACTAAAGTTAAAACATACTTAACTTTAAAAAAAAACTTTTAAGCTAAACTTTACTCAAAAAATACAAACTGAAAAATGAGATACATCACACCAAGTTTTTACCATCTATACCAAGCATATACAATAGTAATTGATATTTTTATCTTTTTACCTTAAACTGACCAAAACAGATTAAAGTTTCTTCATCTTCCTGCCCTAGAGAATGAAATCTCTCAGTAGATGTGAAATAATTTAGTCACATCTGACAAGATGATTCATGTTCAATGTACAAAATCAGTGAGTGGAGGTGCTTTTAGGACAGTTTTATTACTTTGTTTTTTACATGTTGCTAGTTTCCGAAAGGTTCTCTCACGTGAACAGCTTCCAACTGTTAAGCATTGATAAGACTGTAATATCACGTAATATGACTGTTAAACATGATAAGACTGTAAAGCATTGAGTAGATTTGTTAAAGCACCTTATCTCATTACTTTAGCCAGTTATGCAACTCCGCTGATTTTTGTAGTACTTGTCTTTAAGAACAGAATCATCATAACCCTGAAACAATTTCCCCCAACTTTTCAACTCATCTAAGGACACTTTAAATTTGTTAACATTGATTCTTACATCATATCTGCCAATGTATAAGCTCAGCAGTTTTTCCATTGTCCTTTCAATTTTACGAGACTATTAAAAATCACTGCTTTGTTCTTGTAATCACTGAGCCTAGGAGTAGGTACAATAAAGTTAGTCTCTCTTTTCTCTCTGTTATCAAAGCAGTGCCGGAACTCAAATACATCACTAATACAAGTGGTTGTTTTCCTTGTAAGTGGCAGAATCAATAGAGCCTTCTCTATACATATTTTCACACTATCATTGAAAATATTATAGGCCACTTCTTATTCCAACCAAAGAATCATATGAGCTTTTCACCCCTGTTACTGCAGTAAGTTGAGGTCTAGAGCTTAAAAAGCCCTACCTACCTGCTTTTACTGCCAGCTCAAAATTAGCTTTGCATCTTATTAGTAGCAGAGATGAACTTCAATGAATTTAGTTCTTGCATAAGATGCCTGGATTTTATCATCAGCAAAGCAAGGTCTTATGGCAATCTCTTATAAAGCTCACAAAATAATGTAACAATTTGGTTTTTTGGCATTAACCACTCCTGTTTAGTTTTGACAGGGACCTCAACATCTTCAACTGGGATCCTTCTTTTTTGTGAAATTGCCAATATTCTGAGTTTTATAGTTTTTTTCCCCTCCATGAAAATGTTAACTGTCCAAATACACACCCACACACACACACACATATACATGTTTACTTGAAGTGTGTGCATGTATTATGATGAGATTCAAACCTTGTGTATTGCAATGGAGTATTTTACACACTGTATCAATTTGACTTAACTCCTACGGTTCCTTCAGACCTGGTAGATGCACCATCAAAACAGATGTCACTAATGACCAATTTTAAGAATGTCAATTACTGGTCAAAATTATTAATAATAAATTCTTCGTCTCTGAGGAGATAGAGAATGTTCAACTGGACTGTGTTTTGTCAAAATAATGCATTACGATGGAATTTGTTCATAGTGTCCATAGTCAGTTGTGTCTTCAGCAATGATAAAAGACCATATTTCCATTAAGTGAAGACATTCTTTTGCTAAGCAATATTGTATAAGGCCAAAATTAAATCAATTTGGATATAATTATTCAATGTTTCAAGGAAACTTGCAATGCTTTTCTAATATGAGTTCATTTTTTAGAAAATATCAATATTTTAGAAATAAGCCTTTCTCAGAATGGCAGCTTTTTTGTTGTGACTTCTGAATGGTCTGGCCTTTGATTGAACACAGAATGTGAATCAGTCAGTTGTTCCCTTATATTTCAGTTATGGCAACATTTTTCCTCGTTTACAGCATCAATAGATATCCCTGAATTAAAACTTGGCTTTGTAAAAGAGCTTAACACATGAGATTTTTGACATTCATTAGCTTTATGCCAGATTCTGAATCTATCAAAAAATGCTAGGTGAGTATAACTTTTGCTGCATCAATAGAGGCAAGGAAATGGCTGTAAAAACAAAATGCTGTGTACTTTGATGGGCTGTGTTCTAATTACCATGACTCTTCATGTTAATTAGACTGAAAACTTTGTTCATCCCATATTTTATGTGTAGGAAACATGTTCAATCTAGGATGATAAGGACCTTTAGATAAGAGGTGTTCAAATACCTCCGTTATTCTGCAATACTCCCTATCACATGCCCTAGTACTCCTAACCAGATTAAAATGTAATTAGGAAATACTTAACTAACTAATAAAATAAATAATTTAACAAAATAAAAATACAACTTTTGTTGTTGAGTCATTTCAATCATGGCCAACTCTTTTTGGCAAAGATACTGGAATGGTTTGCCATTTCCTTCTGCGGCTCATTTTACAGTTGAGGAAGTTGAGGCAAACCAGGGTTAAGTGACTTGCCCAGGGTCACACAGCAATTAAGTGTCTGAAGCTAGATTTGAACTCAGGTCTTTCTGAGTATAGGTCCAGCACTCTTAATACACTGTACCACATAGCAGCCCTTAAATAAAAAATAAAAAATCCATACATGCAACAGGACATAGATAAGTGGTAAGGTAAGGGGTTTGTTTTGTTTTGGGGAGATATTCTTTTTTGGACATGATGAATTTGAAATGCCTATGAGACACCTAGTCTTAAACACCTAATAAGGAGAGATAGTAGGGCTTTATATAGAGATCTAGGAATAACCATCATAGAAGGCAATTGAATCCATGGGAGCCGATAAGATCCCTAAGTGATATAGTATAAAGAGAAGATGGCAGAAGATATTGTTACCCTTGGATGAAGATCCAGCCAAGCTGCCTGAGGAATAATGAGACAGGAAGAGAACCAAGAGAGAACAATGTCATAAAACCTAGAAAGAAGAGAATATCCAGGAGATCCAGCAGCATCCAATGCTACAAAAAGGTCAAGAAAGATGAAGATTGAGAAAAGGTCATTGGATTTGACAATTAAGAGATCAGTGGTAGCTGCAGAAAGGACTTTTAAATGAATGATAAAATTGGAAGTCAGATTGCAACAGGTTAGAAGTGAGTAAGAGAAGAGGAGGTAGGCGCAGTGGATAGACCACCAGCCCTGGAGTCAGGAGGAGCTGAGTTCAAAATCCGGCCTCAGACACTTGACACTAGCTGTGTGACCCTGGGCAAGTCACTTAACCCCATTACCTAACCTCCCCCCACCAAAAAAAAAAAAAAGGAAGTAGAGGTACTGATGAATGGAGATGGTTTTTTCTAGGAGTTTGGCTAAGAGGAAGAGATAAAAGATGAAGGATATAAGTTGAAAACTATTGGAGATGTTAAGATCTAGTCGGGGTAGGGGTTAAGGATAGATGAGATATGCACATGTTTGCAGTCAGCGGGTAAGGAGCCAGTAAATACAGACTGAAGATTAGAGAGGATAATAGTGGGAACAATCATCTGGAGGGGATGGGATCAAGGGTGTATGTAGAGTGCTTGTCCTTTGTAAAGAGAAGAGCTGTCTCTTCACCAAAGAAAGACTTCAGTGAAGAAAGAAGAATTGGAGAAAAGATGGAGTTTTTCATTTTTTTCCAGTGAGAAATTCCATTTTCTTCCACTTTTCTTAACAGATCCATATTTTTAAAGTAAAATGCAGTATCATAGGATTAGATTAAAGCAAGAAACCACTAACTTGCATTTCAATAGAGTACATGTGATAAAGATTACAAAAACTTCTCTGTTCTGGGCCCCACTGACACCAATACTAATATGCCAAGTCTTTTCTCAAATAGTGGTCCATGAGGAAAAGGAACATCAATGGTAATGTGCCATAGTAGTGGGTACATCCTATGAGGAAATATGGCTTTCTATGTATTTCTATACAGTCTAGTTCATTGAATTCTGTGCCTCCTTGCATAATAAACTAAGTTATTACTAAATTAAGATGAAAACCAGTTTTTTGGAGACATTAGGATGTACCTCTGTCCTGATTCATATACGCCCTTTTCTGCTTCCTGCTTAAAACTGGCTTCCTGTCCAGTTACTAGTACAGCCTTTGCTGCATCGTTCTCCTGCCCTTCTCCTCTTCCTCCAAATCAAGTCCAAGGTTTATTATACTCTCAAGTCTAAAATGGCTATGATTCCACACCTCATCTGTACAGGCCCAGAATCTTATGGATGCATACAGGAAGTTGTCCCCTTCTATGCTTTCAAAAATATATTGAAAACTGAAAGAAAACATGACAAATTGCAAGAAGATCTAAAGAGAAGGAAGAAAGTTTTCTCAAGTTATTTTAACTTCCTTCTCTAGAGCATAGCCCATTAGATATATTCAATTATCTAAGTCCTATACCATCTCATTTAGGGCCCTCTGAAATTGCTGTATGACAATACAAGTGAGTAAAGCATCCACAAAATAGTCAATTAGTTGATCAATAAGTATTTTCTTAGCTTCTACTAAGTGCTGGGCACTGTAATAGGAAATGAGAATATAAATTTCTTATTACCCTTACAAGCCACTTGCACAATAAAAGGAAATCTTGGAATCATAGACTCATAATTTTAGAGCTGGAAAATAACTTAAAGATAATTTATCACAAGCCTCTTGTTTAACAGATGAGAAAACTGAAGACCAAAGCTCTTTTCAATCAATCGATCAATCAACATTTATTGTCTCTACTATGTGTCAGCCAATGTACTAAGCACTGAGAATCAAAAAGAGGCAAAAGGCAATCCCTGCCCTCAAGGACCTTACACGCTAATGGAGGAGACAACAAGCAAACAAATCTATACAAAGCAAGCTATGTACAGGATAAGAAGGATTTAATTAAGGGAGGGAAAACACTGGAATTTAGAGGGGTTGGAGAAGGCTTCCTGCAGAAGGTGGGATTTTACTTCTTCCAAAATTCTTCTGAAAAGTAGAATGCCAATTGCAAGAACCTGATATGTCAGCAGTATCGATTTTTTTAAAGAGTCTCTTGGTAGGGGGTAAATTGTAGAAAATATAGATGGTTTCATGCATGAGTAATGTATAATATTTTTGGTAAGTGTTGCTTTTCCTTTTGGTTTTATTTATTTGCTTATTTATTTGTTTTTGAGGCTGAGTTTCCCTATCTCATCCAGGCTGGAAATACAGCAGCCTCAGACCAACCAATCCCACTGCTAATCCTCATAGAAGCTTGGACCTATTCCATGTCCATTTCTGACTCTTTAGGCATCTTGGTGCCCACCCCCTCCATTATAGGAGCTCACCATGTTGGTTCTGGACTCAGTTCAGAAATCTGATCAGCTTAACCCTATGGCAACTCAAAACTCCCAAATTCTAGGGACCCACCAACCTCAGCCTCTCCAGCAGAAGGGATTATAAGTGTGAACCATACCTAACTTTCCCTTCTGTTTTGCTAAATGTTTAGAAGATGGGCAATTTTACAAAGAAATATGTATATTTGGAACAAATATTAACAAAAGCCATACTGCTATATTTGGAAGTCTAGCAGTCTGAATTTAATAAACAACTACAGTAGAACTTAACAATGCTCATTATATAGCTCCTCTGACAGAACATAAGATAAAGCTTACTTCGTTTTGGTCTTTATATCTCTGTTGCCTAGCACAATCGTTAGTGCACAGTAAATAGTAAATGCTTACTGAATGTTTAATTGATGTGTTAGGAAGGAAGAAAACAAATATTAAGTGCCAGTCACTGTGTTAAGCATTTTTCAAATATCTCATTTTATCTTTACAACAACCCTGAGAGGTAGGTGCTATTATTCTCCTCATTCTATAGATGATGAAACTGAGGCAAACTGAGATTAAGTGACTTGCCCAGGGTCACACAGCTAATAAAGGATATACTCTAGTAAAAACATGTTTCCTGGTATATAACCACCAACCATAAAAGTGTGCTATCACATAACCTATGAGAAGGGTATGACCACTGTCCCAAACACCAGAGTTAGAAGATTCCATTATATAATCATAGGGTAAAAGTGCATAGCAAAGAATATGGCAACTGTTCTTTTGTGTGGAGAAACAATTTATGTTGAGTGTAGAGATTTGTGCAGAGTACAGATTTCATCTGTAATTTGGAGTTGGTTGTTTAAAGAACTAGAGAATTAAGCTGAAGTGTCCCTAATTTTATAATGAGGCCAATCCTATCCTTTGTCTAGGAGCAGGTAAGATTTCCTCTCAGGAAGAGGCAGATAAAAAGAAGCCTTTCTGACAGAGGGTCATTGTTAAACCCTGAGTTAGTTTATGGATTCTTTTTTGGAGTCATTAAGAGTAGGCTAGGTTTTCCTCTATGTGAGATAATTTGGCATGATGTACAAATGAATTGTTGAGGGTTCCTTCCAGTCCTACTTTTCTATGATAGCACATGTAGAGCAGGTAACAAGAGGTGGCTTAGGCCTGAAAAGAACAATGAATTCAGAGTCAGGAGATCTGGAATTGAGTCCTGGCCCTGCAACTTTTAGCAAGATGACTGTGGGCAGATGAACTCAGTTTCCACATCTGTAAAATGGAGCTAATAATACCCTACCCACCTCAAAATGTTGTGAAGTGAGCACTTGGTAAAATTTAAAGCATGACAGAACTATCAACTATTGTGTGTTGCCATGGAAAGGACACCCACTGAATTTTTAATCAGAGGACCTGGAGCAAGTCACTTAACCATGTTGGGCCTCAGTTTCTTCATATGGAAGATGACTTCATATGGACTAGATGATTTTAAGTCTCCCTTCTACCTTTAAATTCATGATCTTATTATAGTAAGCACGTTAGAGGTAGACCGTAGTAAACCTTGGGTTCTAAAATTCCAGGTTGGCCATACTGTTACCTTGGCCAAGTAATTTAACCTTGGTTTACTTATCTTTAAAATTTTCTCTAAATTCCCATCCTATTGCAAAATTTGATGATGGTAATTCTATGGCTCTAATTCAAGTCTCAGTCAAAGAAGAAATTAGAATGGATGTTCATGGTGGACCAAAAGATAGCACTAAATCCCTTCTTACTGTTAAAATTATTTCTGGTAATTTTTCATTTCAGTTTTCATACAAACTCTCTCTAAATGTTACCAACAAGATTTCCTGATGGAATATTGGCTTCTCTTATCCATTCATATTGCAATAGTAAATTTAAAGGAATGTCCTTGTTATTTAAGGATTTTTTTTGGAGAAATAACAAAGAGCTCATATTTTAGGCAGCTCGCTGGCATGGTAGATGTAGTCAGGAAGACCTGAATTCAGATCTAGCCTCAGAAATTTACTAGCTGTGTGACCCCATACAAGTTATTTAACTTCTGTCATAGTTTCCTTAACTGTAAAATAAAGATAACGGCATCTACCTCCCCCGGTTGTTGGGAGGATCCAATGAGATCATATTTGTAAGTCACTCATGTCTGATTCTTCAGGACCCCATTTGGCACTTTCTTGGCAAAGATACTGGAGTGGTTTGCCATTTTCTTCTCCAACTCATTTTACAGATGAGTAACTAAGGCAAACAGGGTTAAGAGACTTGCCTAGGGTCACACAGCTACTAAGTATCTGAGGCTAAATTTGAACTCATGAAGATGAGTCTTCCTGATTCCAAGCCCGGTGATCTATCTACTGCACCACCTAGCTGCCCCAAGCTTTTTGCAGGTTGAGTAGCATGTAGTAGGATCTTAGTAAATATTTCCTTTCTCCCTTTGAAAACTCCCACATTTAGATAAATTAATGTTTATCTGTGTCAAGAAATGGAATTTGGCTTCATTAACCAATTGCTTTTTTTTTTCATTTCTGAAACTTGTATGCACTTAAGGTTTACTGTATTTTGAAGAATCCCTGGTTAAAAAGCAGTACTCATTTACCATATTCTCTCAATTTCCACAGTTACCACCCTAATCCAGGCCCTCATCATCTCATACATGTATTACTACAATAAATTCTTAACTGCCCTTCCTAATTTCTTTTTTTTTTTAAAGGCAGTTGGGGTTAAGTGACTTGCCCAGGGTCACACAGCTAGTAAGTGTCAAGTGTTTGGTCTGAGGCCAGATTTGAACTCAGGTCCTCCTGACTTCAGGGCCGGTGCTCTATCCACTGTGCCACCTAGCTGTCCCCCCTTCCTAATTTCTAACAGAAAGCAGGCCATTTTTTTCTTCAGGTCTGAATTCTCTCAAAATAATTTCATTCTAGATCTTGGGGGTTTTTTTGTTTTTTTTGTTTTTTTTGTTTTTTGCTAGGCAATGGGGTTAAGTGACTTGCTCAGGGTCACACAGCTAGTAAGTGTTATGTGTTTGAAGCCGTATTTGAACTCAGGTCCTCCTGAATCCAGGGCAGTGCTCTATCCACTGTGCCACCTAATCGCCCCTGAACCAGGAGCTAATTTGATTTTTTTTTATAACTTTTTTTTTTGCTTTTTGGTGAGGCGATTGGGGTTAAGTGACTTGCCCAGGGTCACACTGCTAGTGAGTGTCAAGTGTCTGAGGTCAGATTTGAACTCAGGTCCTCTTGACTCCAAGGCTGGAGCTCTATCCACTGAGTCACCTAGCTGCCCCTAGATCTTGTTTATAATACACAATGAATGCAATAGGATAATCATGTCCACTGTGCCTAGTGTTAGTCTAACTAGTTAATACAGATAGAGCAAAACCAGTGATGTCCTTTTTCTTCTTTCAGATAATTTTTATCAGACCATAATAGACATGGAAAATAATCCCTAACTGTACAGCTTTGTAACTAAACCTGAAGAATTTATCAAGTCATATGTAGATATTTTCTCCTTCCCCTGCATTTTTTACAAAGCAAGAAAAATAAGAGTATTTGTGCTCCTGTGTACTTCCACGGCTGGTGTTGGCCTTTGCTCATGGTGGCTACTTTGAAGGCTGCTCGCATTTCTAGGAATGTTTCTTCCAGAATACACTTGGACTTAACGGATGAAGGAGCCACATGGGTAAAGAACCCTACTGACACTGGGGAAGTTATTTAAATTCTCTTTGGCCACAGTTTCCTTAGATGTAAAAGTGAAGAGGTTGAACTTTACTAGATGGATCTCTAAAATTCCCTCCAGCTCTACCTCCTATGAAATATCTCAATTTAATAGAACTGGTTGACATCGCTATTAGGACTTTATTGCAATATCTCTACCCCAGTTGAAGCTTGGACTCCATCCCTGGCTCTTCTCTCCTCAATCCTGACCCTCCATCATCCATAGGTATGATACCTTTCTGGGAAGAAGGTTTCTGTGCCACTGTACCTTCCTTCAATCTCCTCTCCATGACATTTCTCCACTATTTCTAACACCTTTTTATGTGTTCTCTTCCCCAGCTAGAATTTAAGCTCCATGAACATAAGGACTGTCTTGTTTGCTTGTCTTTCTATCCTCAGCACTTAAGACAGTGCCTGGAACGTAATAAGCTCTTAATAAATGCTCTATTGATTTATCTAATCTAACATATCTTATAAAAAAATCAAAATAGTTCAATTATTGGCTTCACTAAAGTTCCAACCCACTGTTGTGTCATCATGGAATAGACATGATCATGGGTTTTCAAAGACTGTGCCAGGAGAGTATAAGCTCTGGAAAGATCATATCCAGTCTAAAGGCTGCTTGTGCCAACCCAGCAGTGATCTATTTATTGTCTGAGGATTTGCCTAGCTGAGGTCAGAGAGGCTCATTACCCAGCAATGACCAACAGGTGATCAATTTATTTTGGCCATGGTGAGTCAAAAAACTGCAAAGGGGTTGCAACTTAGTAATCTCTTAAACATTTATTGAATTGAACTGCATCACTAGGAAAATCAGCACCAATCAAAATAATGGAGCTCTTGAAACAATAGAGCATGCATCATCTCAAATCCTTTCAGTGACCTTCAAAACGGCTTTTGAAAAGCAAAGTCCCAACATAAAGTTCTTCAGTAAAAGATGTTTTAGAGTGATCTAGATTCTCAGGTACTCAAATGGCTCCATGATCTCCTTAATGAGGATGTTTCCTCCAGTGATGCAGGTCACAACCCATCCTTGCCTCCATTGTCCTATGGTACTCTTATACTTGTCCTTATATGTTCTGTATATGGGTGAACCCAATGTACTGGAGGCCTTCCTCCTTTTCACTATCATTTCTTTCTCTACATCCTTATGTAAAACATGCATATGGAATGTGAAGTCAGGTGTCATTAATATTAGAATATAATAGCCATTGAATAAAAATTCAAATCCATTTTGAAAGAAAAATCTTTGCCCTCCTTGCTTATTGCTTATTCTTGTCTCACTTATTTGCCAAATTCAAGTACAACTGAGCAATTAATTTCATCTGAATATTTTGGAGACCATCTATGCCATTTATTTTTTTCAGGCTAGGAGATCGGAGGGAGGGGGATTTCACTTAAAACATTTTGTTCTCTTCCTGGCAGAAGTTGACCACCATCCAAAATAGATTCAGAGGCCGACAGATGCTCCTAGAATTACTGTTTTATGTAGTTGCCCAAGCATTTGATAAATGTGTCCCAGAAGTCACACTGTTTGCTTTGTTCATTCTATTCTAACTTCTATACAAGTTGTACAAGTAGAAATACTGTATAGCACTCCAAAATGCTAATTAATAAGAATCATTCCTTTGATAAACATGCAGTGTAGACTATATTGTTGACTTGTATTAGAAAAAGAAATCATTTATGCAGACTCAATCTTACCTGTAATCAATGTAAGCTTTGTACATGTACTTGCACATTTCAACTTAATGGAAGTTAAGGAAGTTCCATGGTGAAATAAAAATGAATTTATGTTCTCAAAGGAATACTCCGTGAAATTCCTTAAAAGCAACTAGCCAACAAACTGGAAATCTCAATGGCTTAATAATCGTAAGGATTATGAGAAAAGCCTTCTTTTTCTGGGATGTTATCAGATAAAGAGGACTCATTTCTTCCCCAATAGAGAAATACTTCAATTAGTAAGTCAGTAATGGGAGACTACAGATTATGGTATGCATGTACGTGTTTGTTGTGTAGTAATAATAATTGCAGTTAGGTGAGGAGGTGTTTGCCCTTTAGTTTTCTGCCAAGGGCTCTCTTTCAGCTCTGGACCCAGGCATGCAGATAAAGTTCAGTGCTGGAGGAGCCTGGTCTCTAGAGAGATGAGTCAAGCTGGAGGAGCAGTGACCACCCCTGGCCTTGGGTCACAGAACACTGGAAGAACCAAGAGGTCAAAGGCCACCAGATAGAGTACAGAAAACAACAGTAGGAAAAACCTGAAGCTTGAGTAAGACATTAGCCCGCCTCACCTCTAGAACAGAGCCTACCCTAACATAAAGTTAGGCAAGATATAGGCCATTAAAAAAAAAAGTGAGTAAGCAACATAGAAAAAACCCAACCATAGATAGTTATGATGATAGAGAAGATCAGAGTTCAAACTCAGAGGAAAACAATGAAGTCAAAACACTACTTGAAAAGCTTCAAAGAAAAATACAAAATGGTCACAAGTCCCAAAAAATTTCTTGGAAGAGCTTAAAGAGGACTTTAAAAATCAAATAAGAGAAGTTGAGGAAAAATTAGGGGAAAAAAAGTAACGCAAGAAAATCAAGAAAATTATGAAAAGAAAGCCAACCAATTAGAAAAAGAGATCTAAAGACTTATGGAAGAAAATAACCCCTTAAGAACTAGAATTGGGCAAGGGGAAGCTAATGGCTTCATAAGACATCAAGAAATGATCAAACAAAATCAAAAGAATGAAAAAAAACAGAAGAAAACATGAACTATATCTTTAGAAAAACAACTGACCTGGTAAGGAGATTGAGCAGAGACAGTATAAGTATTGTTGGACTACTTGAAAGTTATGGTAAAACACACACACATACACACACACACGCACACACACACACACACACCCCCCAAAACAGTCTAGATACTATACTTAAAAAATTATTAAGGAAAATTTCCCTGAAGTTTTAGAACTAGAAAGTAAAAGAGAAATTGAAAAACAGGAAAGCAGAAAATTTTGGGGAAAAAGTATGGACAGTTTCTTGGATAAAGGCCTCATATCTCAAATATGTAGAGAATGTTATCAAATTTATAAGAATATGAGTCATTCCCCAATTTATAAATGAGCAAAGGATATGAACAGGCAGTTTTTGGAAGAAGAAATCACAGCTGTATATAGTCATGTGAAAAAATGTTCTAAATTATTATTTATTAGAGAAATGCAAAATAAAACAACTTTGAGTTACCATCTCACACTTATCAGATTGGCTAAAGTGATAGAAGGGGAAAATGACAAATGTGAAGGGAATGTGGAAAAATTGGGACACTAATACACAACATTGGGACTGTGAACTGATCCAACCATTTTGGAGAGCAATATGGAAATATGCCCAAATTGTTATAAAACTGTGTATACCCGTTGACCCAGTAATACCATTATTAAATCTATTTCCCAAGGTGATCAGGGGAAAAGGAAAAGAACCTATATTTTCTAAAATATTTATAGCAGCTTTCTTTGTGGTGGCAAAGAACCGGAAATTGAGGAGATGCCCATCAACTGGGAAATGGTGGAGTAAGCTGTGGTATATGACTGTGATGGAATACTACTGTGCTGTAAGAAATATGAGCAGGTTGATTTCAGAATAATGTGGAAAGAGTCGAATGAAATAAAATGCAAAGTGAAACAAGCAGAACCAAGACAACATTGTATACAGTAAAAGCAATGTTGTTTTAAGAATAACTGTGAATGACTAAACTATTCTGAGTAGCATGATCATTCAAATCAACTACAAAGAACTTTTGAAGGAAGTTCTATCTACCTGCAGAGAAAGAACTGATCTGTATTGTACGGTTTCATGTATGTATATATGTGTCAAATGTTGGCCTTCTCTAGTGCAGGGTTGGGAAGGAGGGAAAGAGATAGCTTGGAAATCAAAATGTAATGCACACATGCAAAAAAATGATTTATGCTCTTGCCTTAGACAAATTTTGATTTTGTTTTGTTATGGACTAAATGATTTTTATCAGTATGGAGGTTTCTTTTTATGAAAATACCCTCCATCAATGGAAGAAACACTTGGTTGTCTAGGGTACTGAGAAATTGAATGACTTAGGATCATAGGATCACAGATAGAGAGTTAGAAGAGAATTTAAAGGTCACCTAATCCAATACTCTTGTTTCACAGATGAGAAACTGAGGCAAGGGGAAGTTAAGGGACTTCTCCCAAGTAACATAGCCAGTAAGTAGAAGACCCAGGATTCAAATGCAAGTTCTCTGACTGAAATTCAGAATTCTTTCTACTACACCATACTATCTCTATTCATACTTACCCATGGTCACAAAGTTATGTGTCAGAGATAGCGTATGAACCCAGGTCTTCCTTAAGCCAAAGTCAGACTTCTACCCATTACAACATAATATTTTTCTTCTCTTTCTCTTTGGTCTGGGCCTACACCACATCTACATTGTTATATGAACTTTGCAAATACCAGTGGCTTGTCTTACATTCCATTTTGTGATATTGCACATACTTTCATTTTGAACAATTCTATGTTCATAAAATGGATTTGAAAGTCAGAAGTATAATTCTTCCTATTAGAGATTAAATTCCATCAGGATGCTTTGCTTTCAGCAAGTCAAGTCAAGTCCTCACAGAACTAAGAATTTTGGTAGAATTAAAGGACGTTGACGACCAGGAAATTTCTTATCACTATTGAATAAATACCTCATTACTGTAAGCTGCAGGTGCTGATATTTTGATATTTCTGAATGAACCTACATTTTCTATCAGAATACACTAAATCCTTACTCATCTTACCATGCCCTTGAACCTCCACTCACTTTCCTATTCTTTACTTTGAATTATGAGAAGAATGCATAGATCTGACTCAAAAGTAAAAAATGAAGAAGCAATGTAACCTATGACAACATTTTTTGCTTAATATAGAAAGCAAACACTTGTCTGTACATGCAAAAAGGGTCAAATAAAACAAATGCTTTTCATGATTTTGGTGACTTTTTTACTGATTAAAAAGATTGCATTATATTTTATAATAAGAACAAAAAATTAGCTTTAATGTCACACATTTATTCAATTAGCATGCTTTGTATGGTAAGCTGGCTGTTTGCGGATTTTCAGAAATGTTTCATGGCCTTTGCAGATGCTTTTCATTGATATATGGATTTGGAGTTTGAGAACCTGGGTTCAAATTTTGGCTTTGCTACTTATAGCTTGTATAATCTTGGGGAAGTCATTTCAGAGGCTTAGTTTCCCTTATATAATAAGAGTGTTGGCCTAAATAATCTCTGATTTTCCCCCCAACTCTAAATTTTATGCTCCTGCAGTATTTTTTAAAAAGCACCATGTATCTGCAAGAGTGCTAGAGTATGAAACCTGTCATCCTTTAAATAGGGGTTCTTTGTCTTTTTTGTGATATGGCACCTCTTGGCAGTCTGGTAAAGCCATGGATCCCTTCTCAGAATGTTTTTAAATGCATAAAATAAAATAAAATACATAGGATTCCATAGAAAATCACTTATTTTGAAATCAAGATTTCATTTTTATCTCATCCTAATTCATAGATCCCTTGGACATCTGTGGGCCCCAGATTTAGAATCCTTTTTGGGGCAGCTAGGTGGAACTGTGGATAGAGCACTGCCCTGGATTCAGGAGGACCTGAATTCAAATATGATCTCAGACATATAACACTTACTAGCTATGTGACCCTAGGCACAGTCACTTAACCCCATTGCCCAACCAAAAAAAAAAAAAAGAATCCTTTTCTAAAACAACTTCCTTATTAGTGTAGTGGTGAACATTCCAGAATGGAGACCAGGGTTTGGGTCCCTGAGACACAATCCTAGAGCCATTGTCCTGGGAACCAAGAGTAATGCCCTTGACTTTAAACTATTTGGCGAAATATTGTTTTTGCTTATTCATTAAGAGGCATGAGAGTAAAAGGCTAATTTCTCTTTGGGTCATAAAAGATTCAAAATAGTAAGTGTGTTTCATTTGATATGTTCTAACCATTTCATATGTATAAGTTTTATCTCCCTTATAAGAACATGAATTCCTCAGTGGAAGGGACCATAGTATGTGCTTCTCTCCTAAAAGCGCCAAAGACAGCATTAGATACATAGTAGACACACAATGAATACAGAACAGTGAGTAAAGTTGAATTTAGTTGAATTTATCTCATCCATGAAGGTGAGAGGAAAATACAAAACAAAACAAAACAATGATCTTCTCTCCTGTCAGAGACTACATTAAAATTTGTCCTCTTCTACATAAAAAATGTTTTAAAGCTGTTTATAATAAAATTGAGAATGGATATTGCTGTTTATACAAAAAGAGCCACAAACAAGATTGCTTTGCACAGAGCATTATACTAATATCAACTATATTGCAGGAAGATAAAAATCATACACGGGTTACGAAGCCTTTAATTTCCTTTGGTTCCCATGCCTTTAGTCAGTATTTTTGCATACTTCTATGTCTCATAGGCTGATGTTGGTCCATTGAAAACTGAAAGGGTAGGTAGAGACAAAGAGCTCCTTTAATCTGAGCTAAAATATAACTTTGTTTTTTTTCTTTCTTTCTTTTTAATAGTAAGTTTTATTGTTTCATTTGCTTTTATATCATAGTTGTTTCTGGCTATACTGCCTATTCTCATTCCCAACCAATGGACCTTCCCTTGTCACAAAGTAAAACGGATGAGCAAAATTAACCAGTAACCACATCTGATGGTATATGCAACATTATGTACCAGTAGAAACTACTTCTGTAGCCCAAATTTATGTTCAGTCTTTTTTCAGTTGTGTCCAACTCCTCATTATCGGATTAGAGGTTTTCTTGGCAAAGATGCTGGAGTTCCACTTCCTTCTCCTGCTCATTTACAGATGAGGAAACTGAGGCAAACAGGGTTAAGTGACTTGCCCAGGATCACACGGCAAGTAAGTGTCTGAAGCTAGATTTGAACTCAGGTCTTCCTGAATATAGGCCCAACACTCTGTCCACTGCACCACCTATACCAAAAATGGAGGTACATTTCCCCTTCTCAGGGACCAAGATTGGTCATCACAGTCACTCAGTATTTGGCTTTATTTTACTATGTTTTCAATTTATATCAGTATATACCTGTGTGTATATGTGTGTGTGTGTGTGTGTGTATGGGTGGGGGTGAAATGCTTCCTAGGTGGAGCAGATGGGTAAGAACACTGCACTCAGGTGAAGAAGACCTGAGTTCAAATCCCATCTCAAAAACTTACTAGCTGTGTGACCCTGGACAACTCACTTAAGCCTCTATTAGTCTTAATTTCCATATCTATGAAACAGTGATACCAACAGCCCATGTATACAGCACTTTGTCAACCTATATGTAACTTATATAGTACCCTATAACTGCTAGCTATTATTGTTGTTGTTATTCATTCTGCATAAGTTCATTTCTTCCTGTTTCAATATTCCTCATATCCCTCAATTTTCCTAGCACAATGATGGGCACCCACTTTACTTATAGTTTTGGTATTTTTTTTTCTTCCCCCTAAAAAGTCTACTCTTCATATTTTAGTATATATGGGGACTTTTTTCTTTCTGTCTTTGATCTCCTTGAGATATATGCCCATTAGGGGAATTTCTGGGTCAAAGGGTCTGACTTGGATAGTTACTTTTCCTACATAATCCCCCTCTGTTTTCCAGAATGGTTGGACCAATTTACAACTCCACCAACCATGTATGAGTATGCCTATATTCTTGCAGCCCTTCCAACATCTATTTTCTGTCTGTCTGCCTGGTTCCTCTAAAGCCTTTTGTAGTTTGTATTCTTCACTATTATTCATTTATCAAGTAAAATCTTTTTGATGATCCATTTTGCTTTCCTTTAGACTGTGAGAGCCTTAAGGCCAAAGGAACACGCTTTCCCTCTAAACTCATAATTATAAGAAGACCATTTAACTGAAGATCCTCTCCCCAAGGTTACTAGGGACCTCTGAATTGCCAAATCCACTAGCTTTTTATTTTCATCCTCATCTTTCCTGATGTTTTTGTAATAGTCACCACTATAAAATCTCCATCTTATACAGAACTTTTTCATTGCTTAACTTCTACGGGTACAGTGAGGAGGAGGGGGAGAGAGGAGGGAATAAGCATTTATTAAATATCACTGTTTGCCAAGCACTGTGTTAAGAATAAGTGCTTTGCAAATATTTTCACATTTGATCCTCACAATAACCCTAGGAAATAGGTGCTATTATTATCCTCATTTTACAGATGACAAAACTGAGGCAGACAGAAGTTAAGTGACTTGCCCAGGATCATACAGCTAGTAAGTGTCTGAAGTGAGATTTGAACTCAGGTCTTCCCACCCCAGGCCTAGCATTCTATCCACTTGTCCTTTCTCTTGAATTGCTACTTCTCAGTTCCCATTGCTTTTTCCTTATCTTTCTCTTGCCCCCTAAACTTAGGTATCCCACAAAGCTCTGTCTTCAGCTTTTTTCCCCCTCTTTATACCTTGCATCTCATTCACTCCCATGCAGTCATTATGTATGTACATTCAGCTCCCAATTCTCTGTCTCCATCC
Source organism: Vombatus ursinus (assembly GCF_900497805.2). NCBI lineage: Eukaryota > Metazoa > Chordata > Mammalia > Diprotodontia > Vombatidae > Vombatus > Vombatus ursinus. The sequence continues at coordinate 8,087,245 of NW_020954608.1, forward strand.
CTTGCCTCTTGCCAGAGCTCCAGGCCTTTATTACCAGCTGCCTTCTGGATATGCTGGCATTACAAACTCAAAATGCCCAACACTGAACTCATCATCTCTTCTCTGAAACCTGTCCCAGTTTTTAACTTTTTTTATTTCACAGTCATTTTATCGGTCATTTAGGAATCTAGCTGACTCCTCCTTCTCTCTTACCCCCCACATCTAATCCATTACTAAATCCTGACAATCCTCATATTGCTATATCACCTCTCCTCCCTTTCCTGCTTTCATTTAAACTACCCTACTCCTGGCCTTCAATAACCCTTTGCCTGGGTTATTATAATAACCTCCCAAATGGTCATGTAGCTTCCACCAGGGGTGGGAAACTTGCAGCCTCAAGGCTATGTGTGGTCCTCTAGGTGCTCAAGTACGGCCCTTTGGCTGAATCCAAACTTCGCAGAACAAATAACCTGTGAAGTTTGGATTCAGTCAAAGGGCCACACTTGAGGACCTAGAGGGCCATATGTGGCTTTGAGGGCACAGGTTCCCCAGCCCCATAATGTACACTCTTTCATCTATCTAATCAAATCCATCCATCACAGTATGGTCTGTGCAATATTCGTAATAGCCTACTCAAACACTTCATTTACTTTACCTTCATCTGCCTCACCTCCACAATCTGTAACTCTGTAATTCCTCTATGTGAGCATAACCCCTGACCTTTCCATCTTTCCCCGGCCACCTCTCCTACACCTATTTTCCATCCTCCCAGTCACAACCTTCAGTCATTCCAGTGATTTCTCATGCCATCACCACTTGCTCTGGCCTCATCTTCCTCCCAACAGAATCACGATCCTATACTTGAGCTGTTCAACTTTACGTTGTCCAGAACCCTTGAGTTCATTGTCTCCTTAGACTTTCACTGCTCATCCCAAGCCAAGCCTCAGTCCTGGGTTATTCCTCCATCTACATTCTCCACTCCTTATTCCGTTGGTGCTGAATGGTGATGGAAGAAGCTGCACACTGCTGAATGGGCCTGATTCAAGCTGAGATCTCCCTACTACAAGCCAATACTTTGACTCCTGATTGAGACTGTCTCTACCTCATTCCTCATGTCTATTCCCAGTCTTCTCTCCTAGAATCTCTTATACCACCACTTAACTTCTCCTTCTCCACAAAAAGACCTTGTCTCATACTTAACTAAAATTTCAGGCCAGCTTCTCTCCAATACCACTTCAAAACACTCCAGCATCATTCTCCCATCCACTTTTTCCATCTTTGCTACAGGTTCAGAAGAAGAGGTCCCTGCCAATACTAGCCTCTCCACTTCTGCCTTTGATTCCCTTCCCTACCTGGCCTTCCGTAGGGGATTATCCTTTTGACTGACTCTTCTCTCTCACTAATTTTCGATCCCTCCTTGTTCACTGCCTTCTTCTCTGTGGCTTTACAACCCTTTCCCATCCTGAAGAGAAAACCTTACTTGACCGGGCCACCTCCTCACGCTATCATCCTATATCCATTTTATAGCCAAGGCTTAGAGAAAGCTGTTTATGGTCAGCTCTTCCACTTTCTCACCTCCCAATGGCTTCTCAGTCCTTTGAAATCTGCCTTCTGACCTTATTACTTAGTTGAAACTGCTTTTTCTAGTTACCAGTGATCTTTTAATTATAAAATCCAACAGTCTCTTCTCAGACCCCAACCTTCTTCCTCTCATGGACAATGCTCAGCATAATGCCTGACACATAACAAGTCTTTAATAAATGCTGGTCAACTTCACTTTGCAGTATTTGACACTATTGGCTATCTCCACTTCCTAGTCAGGGGTGGGGAACCTACAGCCTCAAGGCCTCATGTGGCCCTCTAGGTCCTCAAGTGTAGCACTTTCAATTCAAACTTCACAGAACAAATCCCCTTAATAAAAGGATTTTATTTGTTATTTGTTCCGTGAAGTTTGGATTCAGTCAAAGGGCTATACTTGAGGACTTAGAGGGCCACATGTGGCCTCAAGGCTGCAGGTTCCCTACCCTTGTAGATACTCTCTCCTCTTTGGATCTTCAAGACACTACATTCTCCTCACTCTCTTTCTACCTGTCTGGTCAATTCTAAGTTTCCTTCAATGAATCATGATTCATGCCTTATCCCCTATGTATGACTATATCCTAGGACTCTGTCCTAAGCCCTCTTCTCTCCCTACCCCTCTCTCGGTAAACTCATTAGCAACTAAGGATTCAGCTATCATGTCTAGGCAATTGACTCACATCCAACCTCAATCTCTTGAGCTCCATTTTCATATCACCAACTATCGATCAGAAATTTTGGATGTGTCCTAGACATCTCAAACTAAGCATGTCCAAAAAATAACTCATTATCTCCCCTCAAAAAAACAAATTTTCCCCTCTTCCTACTTTCTCTTTTTCTTTTTGTCAAAGGGCACTGACCATCCTTTTTGTCATCCAAGTTCTCAATCTCAAAGTCATCCTCAACTCCTCTCTCTCCCTCACCCCTCTTGTCTATTCACTTGCTGAGTCTTTTCCATTTTACCTTCATGGTATTTCTCAATTTACCCTTTTCTTTACTCAAATGACCCCAACAAAAGAATTGTCACCTCTCATCTGGACTATTGCAATATAGTCTTCTTGCCTCTGATATCTCCTCCTTCCAATACATATTCTTCTATAGAGCTTGCCAAGTTGATGTTCCTAAAATAGAGATCTGACCATGTACCTCCTCCTCTTAAGAACCTTCACTGGTGGGGCAGCTAGATGGCACAGTGGATATAGTACCGGCCCTGGAGTCAGGAGGACCTGAGTTCAAATCTGACCTCAGACACTTGACACTTACTAGCTGTGTGAACCTGGGCAAGTCATTTAACCCTGATTGCCTCATCAAAAAAAAAAAGAAGAAGAAGAAGAAGCAGCTTCACTGGCTCCCTCTTGCCTCTAGGCTAAAATATAAAATTCTGTTTTGATTTCATAGCCCTTCATGAACATCATTCTCCTTTACACACTATGTCTCTGCAAAACTGGCTTTCATCCTGTTTCATCTGTGTGTATGTGTATATGTATGTATATGCATATATGTGTATATATGTATGTATATAGACATACATATATGTCTATGTGTGTGTGGGTGTGGGGGTGTGGGTGTGGGGGGGTGTGTGTGTAACATTCCATTTCCTGACTCCATGCTTTTGCATAGGTTGTCCCCTTATGTCTGCAATGTACCCCCTCCTCTCCACTTCTTCACTGAATCCATAGCTTCCTTCAAAGCTCAGATTAAGTATCACCTCCTCCTGTATTTCATATTTACTTTTCTGATTATATGTGCCCAATGCCTGACATATAATAAGTACTTAACAAATATTTGTTGAATGGTCTTTTGAATAAAGTATAAACTCCTTATCTTGGCCTTCGAGGTCTTTCACAAACTTACTTTGACCGACTTTCCCAAATTTGTCTCATACTGTGTTCCTTCATGGATTAGCTGTATTATTGACCTGTTGTTGTTCAATCATTTTCATCATAATAATGATACTAATAAACTCTGCATTATTTCTGTGTTTCATTGTGCTGTGTATTACCATCAGTCTTATTTTTGTTTCTGTGTTTTGGTTTTTTGGTTAAGACCTATAATTTCATTGGTGTAAGGTAGAGGTATAAAACAGGGCTGTAGGTCCTGTGAAGCCTAAAACACTCTCCAGTTCAGCCTTAACTAGATTTAAATGTAATTAGAAAATATTTCCCAAAATAAATAAAAATATAATAAAACATAGTTAATCTTAACATGTTGTTTTCTAAGTCAATATGCACCCACAGGAATTCTTATTTATACTTTAACAGCTCCATTTCCATTTCAGTTTGATACCATTGGTGTGAGGAATGTGAAGGAACTCCCTCTGCCATCTAATGCAGTAATCTGCATTACTTAGTCTTAGAGTTGCCTAGGTCCCTGAGAGGTTGAGTCCTGTTACTAAAACAAATTTTAATAATGCTTCACACCAAAAAATTACATTACTATCATTATCATGACTAATGAAGAAATGCTTTATTCATATGTGACTGATGATCTAAGTCTTAGAGGCAATTTCACATATTGTACATGGATTCCTTATTTTAGAGTTTCCTTGTGTACTTGAAAGTACTGTGGGAAGGCAGGCACATTGTTATTCTACTGGTGGAATTGTGAATTGTTCCAATCATTCTGTAAAACAAATAGGGAATTATGTGAGGGGGAAAAAAAGGGACTGAACTGTTCATATTCTTTGATCTTATAATCCCATAATGGATATATACTCCAAGAAAGAGGCAAAAAGTAATATCCCATATGTACAAAAATATTCACAACAGCATTCTTTGCAATAGACAAAAAACTGTAAAAAAAAATGCTTATTGATGTGGGAAAGTAGCTGAATAAATTGTGGCATATGAATGTAATGGGATATTACTGCTTATAAAAACAACAACAAATATGAGTAATTTAGAGGAAGATGGGAAGATTAGAATATATTGATAAAAGATAAAAAAGGATAACACTCTAAACAATGCCAAAATAATGTAAATGAAAATGACATTAAAAGATATCAGAATTCAGATTGTACACAATGTCCAATCTTGCTTCCAGAGAATCAATAATGAAAACATATTTGCCTTGTCTGGGCAGAGATTTGGTGGATTGCAGGTGCAGACATTTGGATATGCTATATAAAGTACAGTCTTGATATACTGGTTTGTTTTGCTTAACTGTTTTTCTTCGTTATAAGAAGAGTTTGATGGAAGGAGAAAGGTTATTGGCAAGTGACAATGTTGTCAAATAAAAAGCAAAAATAAAACATTTAAAAACATAAACATCAGAAAGTTCTGCTCTCCCTTTTCCCCCATTTCTTTCTGAATTGTCTTCAGAACTGATTCATGAAGCATATGAGAAAATCAATTTTACTTCTTTGTAGGCACACCTGGATCTTGACCAGGAAACTTGATCACTCTCTTTCACCTTATTTACTAGATGACTCAGAGTGACTTTTGGCTAATTAAAAATATCAAATTCACCCTTAAAGGATGAAGGATTTGCCACCACTGAGCTATTCAAAGAATTCAATTTAGGTTATATCCCATATCTACCTGAGTTTGTCATTATATCCCTAGAATAGGATTGTTTTATGGGCATGGTACTAGGACCCAGGCTATTCAGTTTCAATCAATTTCAATCTCATTACTATTGCAATCAAGTTTGAAGCATGAGTGGAGTGCCAAATCCCAAGGCCTTACACTTCATTTAACATTTATAAATTAAATGAAAGGTGAATTTTATGTATTTGACTTTGTTTCTACCTTTAAATAGTTCTAACTCCAGTAGTTTGCCCATTTGAGGTGGATTCCATGTTATCAATTCCTAGGGGAATCCATATTTGGAATCCTGAAATACACTCTCAAAATGCCTGGCTTCCATGCCCAAATACCACAACTCACTCATTCACATTAAACTTATTTTTATAGCTTGAACAAAGTTTCATCACTCAAACCAACTAAGTAATCACCCAGGCCAAATACTGACTCTTTCTTCAATATATTCAAACTGTGTTGCAGTCAATTACAAATACTCAGGGGCCATTTTCCTCACATGCCTGCTCTACTGATTACCAGAGAGTCCTGATTCTCCTTTATTGCTGAAGGAGTACTATATAGGTTCCTAGGATCATAGATTTAGAACTGGAAAGGACCTTGAGGAACATCTAGTCAAAGTATTTCATTTTACAGCTGGGAAAATTAAGGACCAGGGAGGAAAAGTTATTTACTTAAGAACACAAAGAAAGAATCAAAAGTGAGATTGGAATGCAGGGCCTCTGACTCCAGAACCTTCCTCTTTCCACTGTATTACACTATGTAATTCATGGCTATGGGTATATGGTTGGAGCTATGGGCATATTCATAGCTGTGAGCCCTCTTCATCTGAGTTGTTCAGCTGCTATTTCATTGTATAAAGATGAGCAGAATACAATATTCTACTAACTTCTAGATATTCATAAAACACATTATGTCTCCTGGATCAGCAATCTGCCTTCCATCATCAAGGTTAGGAACTGTGGATGTCCCTAGGGTTTATTCTGGCTAAACAAACTGGGAGGGGAGAAAGAAAAAAAAAGGGAAGGTGAAGAGGGGATTCTAGAAGTAAGGATAAGAGGAGAGAGATAAAGAGAGAGAAAAAGAAGGAAATGAAGAAGGATCAAGAGAGGGAAAAGAAAATGGAGAAAATGATTTAAATGATGAGGAATAATAGTCTTGCTAATGATTCTCACAGATAAAACCTAGTGACATGTTAACCACTCCTATTCTCAACATTTCAATAGCTTCTTAATTGCTGCCAAAGCACCAGTTAAGATGGTGATGTTAATCTATAAATTTCTCATTGTTTAGGTGTTATGTATTCCCACTTTAGGCAATCACTTCAAATATTATAGTTAACAATTTTGAAACTTGAACCCTGAGATAATGAAGAGATTTTCTTTGAAAAGATCAAGAAAGAAACATAGGGAAAATACTTTTTCTGTGTGTAAAAAAATAAAAACTAAACCAAATATCTTAAATTCTTGACTGTACATGGTAATGTGGAATATGAAAAATTGGATAATTGACTGATAATGACTCAAATTTCAATTTAGTTATTAGTTTCAACTTTTTTCCCCTAAGCCATTTATGAATAATTACCAACCAATAAGCATAATAATTTATTTTTACCTCCTTTTCTTGTCCCATTTCATACTCATTAAAAACAACAATAGTTAGCATTTACATAGTACTTTTAGATTTGAAGAGCACTTTGCATATTCCATCTCATTTGATCCTCACAACAACCCTGTGAGGTAGATGATCTTATTAGCTCATTTAACAGAAGGAGAAACTGAGATTGAGAGAGGTTAAGTAACTTGCCCTGGTTCTTGTAGATAGAAAGAATCTGAAGTAAGATTCTACCTAATATTTTCTCTACCAGTCCAGTGCTCCATCCACTATCCTGAGATGGTAAACTCCTTGATGTAGGTACTCCCACTAACCCATCTAGATGTTCTAATTCTGTGCATGTCCTAGTCCATATCCTGCTGTAACTCTTCCACAGAAGATCAGCATGTCTCTTTTTTTCTTCCTCCTGTAAATCCTCTACAGTGGCTCTGCCACCATACTGAGCACCTTCCTCAATGTCTCTTGAAATTATGTGGGTATCGATGAAACTGTCCATTTGTTATCCCTTGTTCTTGTTACATGAACAGCCCACTTTCTTTTCTGACCTCTTTGATGAAATCTTTTTGTGCAACTTTTATGCAATTCTCCATCACTGATGTGTTTCAACCTGGTTATTCCCATTCTGTCCTGTAGGTCACCCATAATTTTGATTCTTTAGAAATTATATTATTCTTTGCTTCACAGTAACAAAGAACCATCAAAGAATATTGGTGTTAAGAATATTTTTTTATTGTTGTTGTTGTGTCAGGGAGAAGTTTAGGATTTTAAAAGGCACTGTGTAATTTCTAATCCTGGGCACTGTTCATTGTTCATCTGCCTTACTGGTCCAGGATAAATATGGTAGTGGATCAACTCTATGGACTGTGCATCCAATTCCATATCACAGTCTGGAAAAAAATGGAATTCTTGTTTTTGCTTGGTCACTAGTTAGGTCAAATTCCCTTGAATCATTTGAGATGTAATTAATGAGGCTCTACAGTGTTCCAAGGTTTAGCGTAGGCTGCACGATGCCATCTGCAAGCAAGAGCATCTTGAAGACCTTACCATCTATAGAAACTCCTTCAATTTGGAATCTTGTACTAAATGTCCCCCAAGACAGTAGCAAATGCTTTTTGGTAAACCTAAGTTTCACCTTTTTAGGCCTTGTTTGATAGTCATCAAAGGGTTATCAAACATAATTCTCTGTTGTCACATTTTTCTTTTTTTTTTAATTTTTTTTTAAGGCAATTGAGGTTAAGTGATTTGCCCAGGGTCACACAGCTAGTAAGTGTCAAGTGTTTGGTCTGAGGTCGGATTTGAATTCAGGTCCTCCTGACTTCAGGGCTGGTACTCTATCCACTGCGCCACCTAGCTGCCCCATGTTGTCACATTTTTCAAGGAACTTTGCGTGATTTTGACATATATTGGAGATATCTTGTTGAAGTGCTTTGCTCTACCAAATCAAAAACTTTTTGATAAACAAGAAACAATAAACACAGTAGCATCCTATGTTCTCTGTATCAGTCAAACTGTAATGAAGTGTTCTGATATTTAATATCATTTTCAAAAGTTTTCCTGATTGATTCTTATGCCTTCATCAAGGATTTCCTCAATACACATATGGATTATTCTCATAAAGATTTTATAGCAATGAAAAAGAAGGCATGTGGGTTGATAGGCATTTATATTTTAAATTCTGTTTTTCCTTGAGTAATAATGTCCATGATTTTTGTATTTCTTCCTTTTTCATATATCTTGAGAACAGATCCCTTAAAACCTTCAGAATATATTGCCTCCAGCTCAGGGTTCTTCTCTTTATATTTAGTCTAGTCCAGCTGTTTTTTCCCATTTTTTGGTTTTCTTTATTGCCATTTCTGCTTCCTTTTACAGCACATCAGGGACTGGAAAGCTCGAGTCCAAATGTGATGACTCGATAGTTATTGATAGAGAGAATAGTTTGTTTTAGAAATCAGGACAGATATGTTCCATTCTTACATGTTATTATCCTCCTTCCAATTTTATTCTTAAATCATCTGGCTTAGTTAAGTCTCTAGCCAAGCTTTCTGTAAACTTGTTTTTTTCTCCACTATTTTTTATTGTTTTATGAGGTGATGTTCATAATCTTCCTTCAAATCCTCTGTAAGATTTTATACAGCTTATATTTTTTAAATAATAAATTTATAGTGTTGCCCTTAGCTGACATATCTCTCAACTTGGCAATAAGATCAATGGTTTTTGGCTAAGTCAGTTTCCAGTTTCCTTAGGTTTCCTCATTATACCAACTGATTTACTTGGTTAAATGTTAGTAAATGGTTATAACTGGTGACAATGGACATTGTCATCTCCATTGATTTGCCATTTTAAGGGGCATGAAAACTTGTTTAAATAGGTCAGAGTAAAGTAAAAATCAATAATTCCATAGAGGAGATTATGAATACACACATTCTAGCCAACAGCAATAGCTTTATGCACATATGATAAAATTTTAAATGTTACATCCCTTTAAAAGTCATATCTCTTGATAAGCAGTTCAATTGTTAGCTGGCTAGTACAGTTTCAAGCCTCTTTGGGTCCTCCTGTTATTTCAATTATTTACATGAGTAAATAATTTCCTTAGGAAATGATGATTATCTGTGTCAATATCTTTATGCTCTATCTTTTGCCAAGAGATAATTGGAACAAAGAAAGTTATGCAAAGGGGGGTGGGGAAGAAGAGAAATCAAGGGACCCCGTTAATTAACTCTGAAATAATCAAAATTTCAATCATATAATTAAAATTAATTCATTTGAAATTTTAAAAAAATCAAAATTACCTTGAGTAATTCCAAATTTTAGAGTTTATTGATTTAGCCTTCTTTTGAAAGAAGGGGAACTTCCTAGGTAATATATGTTTTGGCAAATAAAAGAATCCCTCATATGCCCTGTGATGCTGGGTGGAGCAGTGATAGGGGACTAAAGTCATAATAACGGACCAAGAGAGCTGTACTTTGCACTCAGCAATAGTGAGTTATTCAGATGTGGTGAATATAGTAGGAAGGGATCCCCAAGTGTGTTTTCCTTCCTGGGAAGTAAAAGCCCTCTGGTCTCCAGGGGATAAAATTGAAATTCACCAGAATGTCAAGGGTTCTCATCAAGCAGCTCACATGTGTTTCTTTTGTGAAAGATAGTAGACATGTTGATTTTTTAGGAGTGAATCCTTTAGGGGTTTTCTGAATAGTTTATAGGATTAAGTGAGTCCTAGGCACTTTTTTTTTTGCATTTTGTTAGGTAGTATAAAGATCATTATTATCTAAGCATCATTATCTGAACATCTTCCTCCTGCATGTCCTGTGAGCTCCTTGAGAGTAGGGACTGTCTTTTGCCTTTTTTTTTATCCTCAGCACTTAGAACACTGCCTGGCACAGTAGGATCTTAGGAAATGCTTATTACCTGACTAAGTATTTATGTAGTATCTGAAGGACCCTTTTACTCATCACTGTGGAGACTTAGACATGAAATTTATTTTAAATATTCCAGAGTAAATTCTAAGTGGGGAAAAAAGAGATTTAATACTTTTGAGTCAATTCCCCAAGACTGGACTTTGTCAATGTAGAACCACTTGGGTTATACAAAGAAATATGAAAACACCTTTTAAAAAAAAGCAAAGGAAAGGAAAGTAGAACCAGAAGAATAGAGTACACCTTAACTATATGACAAAGGAATGGATTCCTGATGGGAACTTAGAATGGCTGACAAACTGTTATGACTCTTTGTATTTTGAAATTAATTCATGTAAATGTAAATAGTCACTATCTTTCTAGAATGATCTTATGTGACCCCTCCCCCTTCATGAACTCCACTTTCTAGCCAAATTCATCTACTTGTTCCCAATTGATAACATTCCATGTCATGCTTCAGCTGTGTCCCACATCTGGAATGCTCTCTTTCCTCATCTGAGACCCTTGAAAACTCTTCAAAGTTCAGTTCAAATGTCATCTCCCAACTTTTCCTGATTCTCTCCCTGCCTTCCCATCCCTGGGCCTGAAGTCAGAAAGATTCATCTTCCTGAGTTCAAATCTGGCCTCAGACACTTACTAGTTGTGTGACCCTGGACAAGTCACTTAACCCTGTTGGCCTCAGTTTCCTCATCTGTAAAATGAGCTGAAGAAAGAAATGGCAAACCATTCCAGTATCTTTGCCAAGAAAACTCCAAATGGTGTTGTGAAGAGTTGGACACTAAAAACAACTGAACAACAATTTACTTTATAATATATTATATTGCATTTGCTCTGTATTATATTTTGTCTTACCTGTTTAAATGTTGTACTTCTCCAGTAGAATACAAGGTCCTTGAAGACAGAGCTAATTTCTTTTTCCTATATCCAATGCCTGGCTCTTAGTGCACCCTTAGGAAATGCCAGTAGAATTGAATTGAACCGAATACAACACAGGCTCTGCTTTCAAGAAGCATTACAGCTGGATGGGGAGAGGGGATGGATAAATACACAAATAATCTGATACAATGTCCAGTGCCATTAAAACAAAAAAGAGAAGCAGAAATAGAGCTATGAAAAAATTGTGGAGAAAGAAAGTGCTTTTACCTGAGAAAGTCACTGAAAGCTTTATGTAAGTGATACCCTCTGAATTAAGGCCTCAAGGAAGGCAGGGACTTTAACAATGAGAGATATGGGAGGGGTTCCATTCCAGGAAAAGGAAACCATTTGAGCAAAGGCATCAGATAAGAGAGGTATCAGGATCTGAGAATTGGGATGGACAAGAGAGTGACTTAATAATAAATGATGAGGTTTAGATGTCTCGAGTTTGAGAATCTGGCACAGCATCCAGGCAGAAATATCCAGCATTGTGGCTGGGACATAGAGTATGTGAAGAGGAGTAGTATAAAGTAAGGCTGCCTCAGTAGGTTGGAGCTAAATTGTGGAGGAACTTGAACAGTAGGGTGAGGAGGAAGATGTTGAGAAAAGAAATGAAGAGAAGGACGGGAGAGAGAGAGAAAGAGAGAGAGAGACGGAGACAGAGACAGAGACCTCAGAGATATTACAGTTTTGGTTCCAGACTACCACAACACAGTGAATATTGCAATAAAGAAAGTCACACAAATTTTTGGTTTCCCAGTGCAAATAAAAGTTATGTTTACACTATATTGCAGTCTATTAAATGTGCAGTAGTATTATATCTAAAAAACAATATACATACCTTAATTTAAAAACACTTAATTGATAAAAAATGCTAACCATCAGCAAGTGGTAATCTTTTTGCTAATAAGGGTCTTACCTTGATGTTTATTGCTGGTGATTGCTAAAGGTTGGGGTGGCTGAGGTAATTTCTTAAAACAAGACAGCAATGAAATTCACTACATCAGTTAAGTCTTCCTTTCACTCTAACTCTTAGAGGCACAGGTCTGATCACGTCATCCTCCAGTCACTATCTATGTCCACCCCCCTTCAGTAAACTCCATTGGCTCCCTATTACCTTTAGAATTTTGTCTTTGGCTTTTAAAACCCTTCATACCCTGGCCTTTCCAGTCTTCTTATACCTTATTCCTCTCTACATACTATATGATCAAGTAACTCTGACCTTCTTTCTGTTCCTCACACAAGAGACTCCATGTGCTTGACTCTAGGCACTTTGAATTGCTGTCTCTCTTTCCTGGAACTCTCTTCTTCCTCATCTCTCCTTCCTGTCTTTCCTGACTTCTTTCAAGTGTCAGCTAAAGTCCTTTCCCAGTTCTCCTTAATATTAGGGTCTTCTTTTTGAAATTATCTTCAATTTTCGTGTATTTATCTTTTTTATACATAGTTGTTTGCATATTGTCTCCCCTAATAGACTTGAGAGCAGAGATGGATTTTATGTATTTATTTTGCCTTTCTTTATATTGCCAGCACTTAGCACAGTACCTGGCTACACAGTACATTTAGTCAATGAGCATTTATTAAGCACCTACTATGTGCCAGGTACTATGCTAAGCATAGGAGATAAAAAGTAAGGCAAAAAAAATCCTCTGCTCTCAAGAAGTCTAATGGGGGCAAATAAGATTTATACAACCATGTACAAACAAGCCACATACAGATTAATTGGGGGTAGTCTTTTTCTATGATGGTATTTGCCCTTATTACTTCTTTTATTTTATTTTATTTTATTTTATTTTATTTTATTTTATTTTATTTTATTTTATTTTATTTTATTTTTAGGCAATTAGGGTTAAGTGACTTGCCCAGGGTCACACAGCCAGCAAGTGTCAAGTGTTTAGTCTGAGGCCGGATTTGAACTCAAGTGCTCCTGACTTCAGGGCCGGTGCTCTATCCACTGTGCAACCTAACTGGCCCAAGAGCTTACTTTTTTTTTTTTAAAAGGCAATTGGGGTTAAGTGACTTGCCCAGGGTCACACAGCTAGTAAGTGTCAAGTGTTTGGTCTGAGGCCAGATTTGAACTCAGGTCCTCTTGACTTCAGGGCCAGTGCTCTATCCACTGCGTCACCTAGTTGCCCCCCCTTATTACTTATGAGACAAAGAACTCACATATGGAATACCAGGAGCTAGGTTAATGTTTATAAATGGCCTAAAAACTATGTGATTCTTAGCGTCACTTTTTGCCTTTTCCAATTCTCTGCCACTGTCTCCTTGAAAATAGAATAAGATTTATATTGTTTTTTGTTTTTCTTTATTTTATGGATAGCCATGGCCAAAGGATTCATCTTCAAGTGGCCTCTTTATTGGTGAAGAACTCCTCCATCTTTAGCTGGTCTGTTTTTCAGACAGCAAACACAGTCTGTCATCCAACAGATCCTAAGAAAAGCTCTACTTCAGTGCCTCATTGTCTGGCCTTTTGTCTTTAAATCAATCACTTCAATGTCCCACCCAGACAGAACAGGGCCTTGTAACAAAGAAAAATAATTAAGCAAAAGCAGCTGACGTGCTATGCAATATTGTGTACTTGTAGTCCTCTGACTTCCTGCCATAGGACAGGGAGGTATGTCTCATATCTTTTCTAAGACCTTCACCATTTTTTTAATTATTCAAAGTTTGACTTCTTTTTAGTGATCTTTTCATTTACATTCTTTTAATAAAATGAGAAGTTCTAAGACAGCTTAGCAAAAAAAAAAAAATTCAAGCATTCAGTAGTGGTCGATTTTAAAGTGATTTTTGGGGGTCAATTTATTTCTTTAATTTAGTATTTTATTTTTTCCCAATTACATGTAAAAACAATTTTCAACATTTGTTTTAAAACTGAGTTCCAAATTCTCTCCCTCCCTCCCCCTCCCATTGAGAAGGCAAGCAATTTGATATAGGTTATACAAGTATAGTCATGTAAAACATAGAAAACACAGACCAAAATGAAAAAAAAAAAGAAATATAAAGTTAAAAAAAGTATGCTTCAATCTGTATTCAGAATCCATCAATTATTTCTCTGCGGATGGATAGCAGTTTTCATCGTAAGTCCTTCAGAGTTGTCGTGTATCATTGTATTGCTCAGAACAGTTAAGTCATTCATAGTTGAGCATCTTACAATATTGCTGTTACTGAGGCTAGTTAAGATCCAAGATGGTGGAGGAAAGGCAAGGACTTACTTGAGATCTCCCCCCAAACCCTCCAAATACATTTTAAAAATGACTCTAAACAAATTCTAGAGCAGCAGAACCCACAAAAAGACAAAGTGAAACAAATTCCTGGTCCAAGACAACTTGAAAGGTCGGCAGAAAAGGCCTGTTGTACCAGGGTGAGAGAGAAGCACAGTCCAGCAGAGGCTATGCCCTTGCAGACGAGGGCCCAGTAAACCTGGAGCAGGCCTTGGAGTAACTGAATCAGCAGTGGCAGTGACAGTAGCAGTGGCAGTGGCTGTTTTGGGAGCTCTCAGCCCACAGACAGTAATGGGATTGGACAACTAATCAGATTGCAAGGGTCTTTTTTGCTAGCACTGAAGCAGGACACTGTTGCTTTGCCCATTCTTGGATCTGGGTCCCAGTCCTGGATGGCAGTCATGGGATGACAAGGAGCCCTAGCATAGCAAAGCTTGTGGCAGCAGTAGAAAGGGAACCCTTCTCACAGTTCCAGGGCAGAAAAGAGTGCTTGTGGTAACTCACAGACCAGAGCACAGGCCAGGAGAGTAGTAAACACCTCTCCTTAGATCATACCACCTTGGAAGAATGAAAACTTACGGGTCCCTGGAAGTATCTCTGAAAACAGCTACACAAAACCCCTAAAGCTTGGGACACTGCACCCTCTACCCTAGAAGCAGAGCCCTACTTTAGCAAACAGTTAAAAGTCAACTAATAGACTGAGAAAATGAGCAAACAATGAAAAAAAAACACTTTGACTGCAGAAAATTATTATGGTGAAAAGAAAGATCAAAACACACACTCAAAAAAAGATAGCAAAGTCAAAGATCTTATATCCAAAGCCTCCAAAAAAAGTATGAATTGGTCTCAGGCCATGTAAGAGCTCAAAAAGGATTTTGAAAATCAAGTAAGAGAGGTAGAGGAAAAATTGGGAAGAGAAATGAGAGTGACACAAGAAAATCATGAGGAAAAGAGTTAACAGCTTGGTAAAGAAGACACAAAAAAATCCTGAAGAAAATAACACCTTAAAAACCAGAATAAGCCAAATGGCGAAAGAGGTCCAAAAAGCCAATGAAGAGAAGAATTCCTTAAAAAGCAGAATTGGCCAAATGGAAAAGGAGGTCCAAAAGCTCACTGAAGAAAAAAAATCCTTAAAAATTAGAATGGAGCAAATGGAAACTAATGACTATGAGAATCAAGAAGCAATAAAACAAAACCAAAAGAATGAAAAAATAGAAGACAATGTGAAATATCTCATTGGAAAAACAACTGACCTGGAAAATAGATCCAGGAGAGATAATTTAAAAATTATTGGACTACCTGAAAATGATGATCAAAAAAAGAGCCTAGACATCATCTTTCAAGAAATTATCAAGGAAAACTGTTCTGATATTCTAGAACCAGAGGGCAAAATGGAAATTGAAAGAATCCATCAATCACCTCCTGAAAGAGATCCCAAAATGAAAACTCAGAATATTATAACCAAATTCCAGAATTCCAGGTCAAGGAGAAAATACTGCAAGCAGCCAGAAAGAAACAATTCAAGTATTGTGGAGCCAGTCAGGATAACACAAGATTTTGCAGCTTCTACATTAAAAGACTGGAGGGCTTGAAATATGATGTTCCAGAGAGCATAGGAGCTAGGATTACAACCAAGAACTACCTGCTCAACAAAAGTGAATATAACCCTTCAGGGGAAAAAATTCACATTCAATGAGACAGAGGATTTTCAAGCATTCTTGATGAAAAGACCAGAGCTGAATAGAAAATTTGACTTTCAAATACAAGATTCAAGAGAAGCATAAAAAGGTAAACAGGAAAGGGAAATCATAAGGGACTTAATGAGGTTAAACTGTTTACATTCCTACATGGGAGGATGATATTTGTAACTCATAATACCTTTCTCATTATTAGGGTAGTTAGAAGGAGTATATATAGACAGAGGGCACAGATGTGAGTTGAATAAGAAGGGATGATATCTAAAAAAAATAGAGGTGAGAGAGGAATGTACTGGGAGAAAGAGAAAGGGAGAGGTAAAATGGGATAAATTATCTCACATAAAAGAGGAAAGAAAAAGCTTTTACAGTGGAGGGGAAAGGGAGGAGATGAGGGGTAGTGAGTGAATCTTACTCTCAGCAGAATTGGCTCAACGAGGGAATAACACACACGTGTGAAAATCTCTCTTACCCTACAGAAAAGTAGGAGGGGAAGGGAATGAAAGATGGGGGGGGGGAGAGTGGTAGAAGGGAGGGCAGATTGGGGGAGGGGTGGTCAGAAGCAAAACACTTTTAAGGAGGGACAGGGTGAAAGGAGAGAGAGAATAGAACAAATGGGGGTGCGGGAATAGGATGGAGAGAAATATAGTTAGCAACAGTAACTGAAAAAAATTTTGAAGCAAGTCTCTCTGATAAAGGCCTCATTTCTCAAACATATAGAGAACTGAGTCAAATTTATAAAAATAAGAGCCATTCCCTAATTGATAAATGATCAAAAGATGTAATCAGCTTTCAGATGAAGTAATCAAGCCTATCTATAGCCATATGAAAAAATATTCTAATTCACTATTGATTGGAAAAATGCAAATTAAAATAATTCTGAGGTACTACCTCATACCTATTAGATTGTCTAATAAAACAGAAGAGGTAAATAACAAATGTTGGAGGGGATGTGGGAAAAATGAGACATTAATGCACTGTTGGTGGAGTTGTGAACTGATTCAACCATTTTGTAGAGTAATTTGGAGCTATGCCCAAAGGGATATAAAACCATGCATACCCTTTGCCTAGCAATATCACTACTAGGTCTGTATCCCAAAAGACATAAAAAAGGAAAAGGACCTTTATGTACAAAAATATTTATAGGAGCTCTTTTCCGGGGGTAAAGAATTAGAAATTGAGGGGATGCCCATCAATTGGGGAATGGCTGGACAAGTTGTGGTGTGTGATTATGATGGAATACTATTGTACTATAAGAAATGATGAACAAAAACCTGTAAAAACTTTCATGAGCTGATGCAAAGTGAAACTTACTGTGTACAAGGTAATAGCATTATTGTAAGATGATCAGCTATGAATGACTTAGCTATTCTCAGCAATACAATGATCCAAGACAAGTCTGAAGGACTTAAGATGAAAAATGCTATCTATCCCCAGAGAAAGAACTGATGATGTCTGAATACAGATTGAAGCATACTTTTTTTTGCTTTCTTTATTTTTTTGAGTTTTTTTTGTCTATGTTTTCTTTCACAACATGACAATTATGGATGTTTTGCATGACTACACATATATAACCTATATCAAATTGCTTGCCTTCTCAGTAGGGGGTGGTGGTGGGGAGGGAGGAAGGGAGAGAATTTGGAAATCAAAGTTATTAAAACAAATGCTAAAAATTGTTTTTACGTGTAACTGGGGAAAAATAAAATACTAAATAAATACAAAATTAAACAAAAACAATTGTTTTAAACAAAAAAAATTGCTGTTAATGTGTGCAATTTTCTTCTGGTTCTACTCCTCATTTATTTCACTCTGCATCAGTTCATGTGTCTTTCCAGGTTTTTCTGAGAACATCTAGCTTATCATTTATTATAGCCAACAGTTCAAGTGAATTTTAAAGCCTATTATGAAACACAATTCTAAAACTATTTTTGAAATTTGCATGCAACCTAAAATTAAATCAATCGGTCTTGATAAATATATATATATATAATATATATATTATATATATATATTTCAATGGTTTTATTAAATGATTGATTCATTTGTGATCTGGAAAATTCATGAAATTTACTTGGGGGAGTGTTGATATAAAATTAAAAGAACTGATAAAGAGATGAAAGCAGATGTTGAATTTGTTGACCAGAGATTTTTCTGTCTTAAAATTAAATGACTCAGCCAAGTATGAGTCATTAAGAAAACAATTTATTTAGACTCTGGGATTTCTTCTAAAAAGCCCAACCATAGCAAATGAATATTTTGTTTTGTTTTGCTTTGCTTTAGATATTTCTTCATATATTTTCAAACTGCACTCAAGCTGGGATGGAAGGCACAAGTCAACGACGTGTATCATCATCTATGTTTGACTGAGGCTACAGTTGAGCAGTCCCTGCTGATCCCATCTGCAATGGCTAATTGCACAGTGACCTTGGATCACTTGAAATTTAGTCAACTAAGGCTTTTCACATTCTGGTAGAAAGTAGTCATAAGAACAGATGAAGGGGTTGTAAGAAATAGGTTTATTATGACTGAAAAAGTTCATCTTCCTTTCCTAATAATCCTCTAGACATGGAAAATGAGGGTGAGGTGAACCAAAAAGAACATCATCATCCATTGCGAGTTGTCAAGGAACTGAAGAGAGCCATGTATTGTGGTTCCAGTCATTAAGGTTTTCTTATTCTTCTATTAGATTCAGTATTAATTACTGTGGATGAGTGTGCAGTAAAGCAAGAAAAACGGGGCATGTTTAAAGTTTCTTGATAAGTCAGGATGTTTAGATATAATTGTACACCATTTTTCTTAACATAAGCCTCAATGGCACCTGACTAGAACACAGAATCCTGTGGTTGGATGGCAATTGGTAGATAGAGGTATGGGAAAGAGGGTACTATGCCCCTTTGTTCTTTAAGAACTTCATTCAACAGTGGAGAAAGAAAGGTATAGCAAGACAAGACTTTTTTAGAAGTCTCTGCCCTCAAGGAGCTTACTTACATTCTGTGGTGGTCGTTGGTGAAGGGAGAAGAGAAAGGAAGAGAACATGGACACAGAAATGTAACCAAAAATATAGATTTACAGTGATTTTAGGGGCAAGATGGCAATGGTACTAGTAACAGGGATTTGAGACTAGGTTTCCCAAAAGGGGAGGCTCTTGAGCAGAGTTTTGAAGGAAGCTGGGGATTCTAGGGTCTGAAGGTGAGGAGACAGTATATTCTAGATATAGGCGAGAGCTTGTACAATGGCATGGAGATGAGAGATGGGATGTGTATGGGAAACTGAAAATGGTCCTATTTGGCTAGAATATAGTGTGTATGAAAGAGACATATAAAATAAGCCTGGAAAGGTAGGCTAGAGTCATATTGTCAAGGGTTTCAACAAACAAGGGAATGAATTTTTATCCTAGAAGGAAGAGGAAACCAATAAAGTTTATTAAACAGGGAGCGACATTCAGACCTGTGTTTTAGAAATATTTGGCATTCGTACAGAGAATTATTAGGGAAGGGAGATAACTGGAGGAAGGGAAAGCAATTAGCAGGCTATTGTAATAGTTCAAATGAAAGGTGTGTGTTTGTATGTGGGTGGTGGCTATGTAAATGGAAAGATGGGGACCAATGTGAGAAACAATGTGGAAGGTGGAATTTATCAGCTGAAGCAAATGATAAGATATGAAGAGTCAGAGAGAGGGAAGAATTGAAAATGAGTTCAAAATGTCTAACTGGTTGACTGGAAGGAAGCCTTCAACAGAAATAGGGAAATTAGGAAAAAATGAAGAATTCTTTTTTTGGACAAGCAGAGTTTAGATGTCTAATAGGCATTTGGCTAAATGAGAAACTGTTTGTGAATTATGCTCACCCTAGTAATCACAAAACAACTCAGAATATACCAAATAAATTATAAGAACAACAACTAAAGGAAAGGACAATTAAGAAATTTATACAGGGAAATATCTATAGAAAAAACAAGCAGGGCAAAATTCCTGATAAAATAAAGAAATACTATAGGGTAAGAGGATGCCAAGTGAAATTTCCAGAAGTAGAAAATAATTTTAGAATAAAAACCTAGAACACCAAAAAAGAGAAATCAAACAGCACCAGAAGCCTAAGAGTGGTTGAAAAGCCTTAAAGAAAAAAATGAGTAAAATTACAGTTCTTATTAAAAAAAAACTTTAAAGGAGAACAGATTGCACAGAAGCTGCAATTAACAAATTAGTGTATAGTGAATATAGAACTAAAAAATTTCAATATGCAACAAGGATTATTAGTCAAAAGACTACAAAATTGTAAGAAGATTTCTACATTCAAAAGCAACTGATATTAAGAGAGAGCATAGACACAATAAGAATCATTAGCCTCTAAAAAAAAAACCCATAAAGAAATAAAACCCATAATGAAACAAAAAGTCTGAATACCACATTTCAGTAAATAATTTTTAAAAATGACCTTAAGTGTTGGAACTGGAGGACAAAGTACCCACAGGATAGCATCGGAAAGGGTCCCCAGGCCTAATTCACCCAGAATTAATAATAACATTTGACAGTGTATAGTACTTTAAAGTTTACAAAACATTTTACACATATTATCTCATTTGATCCCAACAAAAATCTCAGAAGATAGATGCTATATATATTTTTATTCCCATTTTGTAGAAAAGGAATCTGAGACTTAGATTAAATAATTTGCTTATGATTGTAGAGTTACTAAACTTCAGAGGTGAAATTTTAACATAGGTTTTCCTGACTTGAATCTAGTACCCTATCTGCTCTGTGATGCTGCCTCTGGCGGAAGTCAAGAGCTCCCAGGTAGAATATTGTGAGCAAGCAGAAAGAGACAGGTTATACACCAAAGAATTCCAGTCAAAATAGTCCAGGAATGCTTACTCTGTCTGAAATATCAAAGAAAAGTCTAGAATAAGTTATATCAAAAAAGCAAAGTGGATTGCATCTGAAATTAATTAATCTTCAAAGTAGAAATATAATCTTATAAGAATGAAAAGGACTTTTAACAGAATTGCTGTCTTTCAATCATTCCTTTGGAGAACACTAGTGTTGGACAAAATACTTCAAATGCAAACACAATAGAGGGGAAAATCTTAAGAAAAGTAAAAAAAAAGTATGAGTAAGTCAGAACAGTTGGATGATAATCCATTGCTTGCTTGCTCAACAAGAAGGAAGGGGGCAGTTATTGTCCCTTAGGAACCCAATCTTGCCAAAATGTCATTTAAATAGTAGACAGAGAAACTCTGGCCTTGGGTTTTTAAAAAGAAGTAGCCAAGTGAAGGAGAAAAATCATTGCAAGAAGAATTGAGTACTAAAAGTGGGAGGCCAGGGTGGAAATTATTCAAATGTATAGATGAGGTGAAAGGGTGGCTGTCTTTGATGAACCACATTATTATCTAAATCATTTAAGGGAAGGTTCAGAAAAGATTTTAGTAGTAATTCCAAAAAGGACAGGGAAGAAATAATGAAATTTGTTGGAAGGAAAAATAAACAACAATTGTGACCACAAATATGAATGGGATAAGCTTAGTAATTTCTTAAAGGCAATCCATATCCCTTTCCTCCTGTTCAATTCCGGGTCTAAGTCACTATCCATTTCCACTGTGTCTCCATGATATCGATACTGATGGAAGAGCATTGTCAGTTGTCTGTCCAACTGCATAATCTCATCTAGAGAATAAACATTCTTCATCTAGTTGCTTTTTCTTATGTGCTAGGCAGGCTAAACACATTTAGGTGATTACAGATCTCACTTAGAATGCTCTGGAGTGTTCCAGGGCTTGTGCAATAAGTACAATGCCATCTGAAAACAGGAGCATCTGGAAGTTGTCTCCATCTATAGGGAATCCACAACAGTTGTGAACTTTTTGGGTGAGCAAATATCCTCTTGTTTTGTTTTGCTTTATTTTAGTGATGAGAGGTTTGTAAAAAAAAAAAAAAAGAGAGAGAGATATCTCCCTTGCTATAGCTTTCAATTAATCGTTTCTTATTTTCTAACATATGTGGGGGATACCTGATTGGAGGAGACTCTTTTAGTCACCCAATCTAATGTTTTTTTTTTTTGTTTTTTTTTTAATAATCAACCTGGAAAATGCTGTCCGTCTCCAGGGAAAGAACTATGGTGTCTAAACGCAGATCGAAGCATACTGTTTGCTTTCTTTTGTTGTTGTTGTTGTTGTTGTTGTTGTTGTTTTGTTTCTTCTTTCTCATGGTTCCTCCCATGGGTACTAATACTTCTTTACAACACGACAAATGTGAAAATATGTTTAATATGAATGTATACACAAAGCCTATATCAGATTGCATGCAGTCTTGGGGAGGGGAGAGGGGAGGGGGGGGAGAATTTAAAACTCAAAAACTTATGGAAGTAAATGTTGAAAACTAAAAATAAGTTAAAAAAAGAAAAAAAGAAAAATAATCAGCAAATAATAAATACAACAAATCCTTCAGTCATCTGTGTAATGATAAAATATTTGTCTTCTGTTGTCTTCAGCTTTCTAAAGCTTGACTTTTCTCCTCTAATACCCTGATTGAAAATGACTTCAAGTGCAGATTATTCTTGTAAACTTTTTTCTATAGATAGGAAAGTAGATAAATGCTTCGTAGCTTTGAAGTGCTTTTGGTTGCCTTTTTTGGGGGGGGTAAGATAAGTTAGTAAAAATGGCTAAGATCTTTTCTATGCCTTTAGGGTCTTTACCTCTTTCAGATACCATATGTATGTAACATGGGGAAAATAATAGCACCTACCTCCCAGGGCTGTTGTTTCCAGGATAAAATGAGATATTATTTGTAGAGTTCTTTGTAAATCTTTGTTGTTGTTGTTGTTTGGTCATTTCAGTTGTGTCCTACTCTCTTCGCGACTCCATTTTGGGATTTTCTTGGCAAAGATACTGGAGCGGTTTGCTATTTCCTTCTCTAGCTTATTTTATAGATGAGGAACTGAGGCAAACAGGGTTAAGTGACTTGCCCAGGGTCACACAGCTACTAAGTGTCTGAGGCCAGATTTGAACTCATGAAGATGAGTCTTCCTGATCCCAAGCCCAGTGCTTTATCCATTTCACAACCTAGCTGCCTCTTGCAAATCTTAAAGTGCTATTATCATTTTGTTGTTGTTTTTTTAAATTTACATTGTTGTCATTGTGTTATTGATTTCCTGGTTCTCCATATTTTACCTTGTATTAGTTCATGGGTTCCCATGCCTCTCAGTGTTCTCCATATTCATCGTTTCTTACAGCACTGTATGAACTGATGCAAAGCGAAGTGAGCAAAATCAGAACAATCTCTACTATAACATCAGTATTGAAAAAAAAAAACTAACATTCTGAAAGACTTATGAACTCTTATCAATGTATTTGTCAGCCATGATTCCAAAGGACTAGTGATAAAGAATGCTGTCAGTGTCATGAAAGGAAGTGATGAACTAATATGCAGAATAAGAAACACACATGTGAATGTGGCCAATGGGAATTTTTTGTATGACTTTGCTTATATAATGAAAGGGTTTTGTGTTTCTTTTATTTTTTCCACGGGGAAGGAGGACAGATGGGAGAGAGAGAAAAAGTAAATGCTTAGTAATTGAAAAAAAATTTTATTAAAAGAAAAGTATTGATGACACATATCCCTGGGCATCTTTGTGCAATAAACAAGGCTTTAGTCTTTCTTGTTCTTTACTTCTGAACTATATTTTCAAATATATTTGCCATTCTTACCTAGCCCACTTTTGTATTGAAGTAAGAGAGAGTGAAACTATATGTTGATTTAATTTGCAGGGTCTTATCAAGTTCTTCATAGGATCTCTGTTTCCTCATTCTCTACAACATATGCATATGTTTCCATTATTTTGTTATTTTTTTGGAAAATATTTATTAACAGCACTGAAATATGAGATGATCAAATGTATCATTAAATTTTTTTAATTGCTTTTGGATTCATGATCAAATCAACGCTGCCAATTCCTTTATTTGGCTTTTCCAGGAGAATTTGTGAGCTATCTTCCAGTTTGGCTACATCTTCCTTCTGTCTTCCGATATTGTTCAAAGTGAAAATGCCATGTTTAATATAAAGTATTTTTTCCAATAGTTATGTCTATTTGTTGTACAAGGAACCCACACTTGTAGGACTAAGAGCTATGATGACAATGATAATAATAATACCTAACATTTATTTTGTACTTTAAGGATCTCAAGGCATTTTCTGAATAATATCCTATTTGATTTTATTCTCACAATTGCTTTAATTTATATCCAAATAATTTGCAGCAAAGATTTTTCCCAGTCGATTGTTTCCTTTTTTAATCTTATTTTTATTGAGTTTATTTGGGCAAAAACTTTTTTAAAAGTTTCTTTTTTAAGGAAGTCCTTTATTTCTCCTCTTTTAGTTGTCATTCTTCTTTTATTTGGCACATTTCAAGGTGATGAGAGGGACCTGGGCTTATACAATGTTCTCAATCAGCCATCTTTCGGAACATTCTCTCCAGTGCTCTTTCCAATACGTTGCCATATATCCTTTAAGAGGCCTAAAGAGAGAAGGACAAAAAATAGAAACGGAGCAGGGTGGATGGAAACAAGTAGAAGATAAAGAAGGGAGACAGGGGAAAAAAGAGCTAAGAAGGATAAATAAAGAGTGGCATTGGATGGAAAGTGGCAGGATTTTTACCAATAATTACCTTAGCTATCAGTCAGATGCTATATATTACCCACTTTCTAATCTTTAAATAATTTCTTCAGCCATTCCTTCTTCAAATGCACTTCTTTTCAACTCATTATTCAGTTGCTACTTGATTATGCCTGTCAATCATCTTCTATGGGTTACATGTTTAGAAGAGTGGTGCCAGTTTGCAATTGCTAGACTAAGCTAGGAAAGAAAATGACAGTATATTATTTTATCATTATTTTTGCATTATTGATACTATTTCATGAAATCTTTTTCTTAAAAAATATTACTCAAATTTCATTTCCAGGTTAGAATAATCACTATTATATTGCTTTCATATTTCTCATGACTTCTTTCTCCTTCTGGCTTTGCCCATTTCAATCATTCCTTCATGAATTCATTCCACAAATATTTATTTATTTCCTAATATGTATAGCAACGTGCTGTATAAGTTTCCATAGCAGTGCAAGGCAAAGAGTCCAAGTTAAATAACTTAAACTTTAGGAAGAGAAAGGGAAAAACATGAATGAGCAGAGATGCTGCCTAGATGACGTAGAGTTCAAAGTAAGAGGAAGGGAAGGGAACTAATCGAAGATAAGGTTAGGAAGGTTGTTTCCTGGAGTTAGGAAGATAACATAGGAAGATATAGGAAGATAGACCAAATTATAGAGGGACTTGAATGCCAAGTTAAGACAGTGTGGTACAGTGGATGGTATTTGAAGTTAAAGAAGGACTGGGTTTAAATCCTGCCTCAGACATTTACTAGCTGTGTGACCCTTAACAAGTTAGTTAGCCAATTTGGGCCTCAGTTTTCTCACTTGTGAAATGAGGAGCTTGGATTTGATGAACTCTAAGGCTCCTTTCAGCTCTAAATCTTTGATCCTATTATCTTATAAACTTCATAAAGTAGGCAATGATGAATCACTCAAGATTTTTGATCAAGGAAGTGATGTGAATAGTGTTTTGGGAAGATTAATTTGCTGCATGGGGGAATTATGTTGAAAGAGGGCCTTTAAAGAGATTTTGTTCTACCACATCAAATACTTTTTATAATAAAAAAACACAGTGGGATCTTGTTCAATTACCATTGGTGATTCATAAAACAGGGAGAAATAAGTTTGTCAGAAATATTTTCTGCTGCCCTGAAGAAGATCTAGCACCAAGTTCAAGTAAAGAGGTGGCTGGTAAGGTTCTCAAGATGCCCTTATTTATGGGTGACATTGGGATGATTGTATCAAGTCCTGGAACATTACAGAACCTCCTGGATGACAGCATTATGGATCTCAACACTCAAAGAGTTTGACCTAACCATCCACACAGGAAAAACCAACTGGAAGAAGAATATTTATTGTCCAACTTATAACTTACAGTTAGATGGAAAACCTACAGAGTTCATTCATGTGTAGTTTTATTTTGGGATGACACTGCAACTGGGAAATAAGTTGGGTCTAGATTTGAACAGGAAGAGAATGGGCTGGATTGCTTTTCAGAAACTGCTAAGCTTCTTTAGTGATCCCAAACTTCTCACTCATACAAAGACTTACATTTTTTAATATCAGTTATATTCTGGTGGCATTAAATGGTTGCGTATCAGTATTGCTTTTTGAAGAATTAAAAAGGAATATCATTCAGAGAGCCATGGAAAGGTACAAGGTAGTTGTAAGTAGGTTGCAATGTATAATAATGAACTACAAAGTCTCAAAGTAAATTATGTCATTGAGTAAATGGTTGATTGGAAAAGAAAATTGTCTGGTCATATGGCAAAAAAATATTGGATAACTAGCAAACACTCTGTGCACTTCATGGGTATCCCAGTGGGCTCATGAAAAAGCACAGAAGGCCACCAAGATGTTTGGCAGAGTCCCTATAATGTACTTATGGAGAGACAGGGACAAGATTTGCACAGAGTGGGTTGCATTTTCAATACTGGTTGGAATATTAACCTTGATGAGATCACAGAGACATTTGAGGAGCAAGCTGGCTTTTGTATACAGGCTAGACAAACAGAAAATATGGTTGAATTTCTCTCCTTGAGAGATTTTTCCCTACTTCCTCCCTCTTTCTGCCTCTAACTTTCTGATCCTGCTAATATGGAAATCAGAAAGAACATAGAATTTGATGTCAGAATTCCTAAGGTTGTATCCTGACTCTGCCTGCCATTTTACTTTGTTTTATTTACTTCATGGGCCTTTGTTAACTTACCTGTAAAAAATAAGGATTGGATTAGATGAAGTTGCTTCCAAAACCCAATTTATGAGTCTAAGATTCAATGTGGCTTTCAATGAGAAATAGGAAGCTAGGTGCTATAATGGATAAACTGCTTAAGACATTGAGTTCCTCCAACAACTGTTTTCTTATCTGTAAAATAGGGATCACAATATTACCTACTTCAAAGGATTGGTGTGAGGAACAAATAATAGAACATATGTAAAGCCCTTAGGAAACCTTAAAGTGCTATATAAATACTAATTGTTTGTTCTAAGTAGCCATACTTAGAGGAGTACTATATAGGGGTATGGATTAGCCAGGAAATCTATATACTCTAATATCTCTGTTTTTCATCTTTGGAGGGGGATGGTGAGGCAGGAAAAGTTCCTAAATGCATAATCTGTTCCATAAAATACAGCAGCATAAGAGGCAGTTTCTAAATTAGGAAGGCCAAGGTTCAAGTTCTTCCTCTGACACTATTTGATGAGTGACCTTGAGAAATTCAATTAATGTCTTAATACTTCAGACAATTCTAAGACTATTATAGAATAGTTGCTGTTTTTATTGGTAGATAATTTCCTTACTGATAGTTCCCAATAACAACAAATCATAGATATGGAACAGTGTTTTAGGAAAATACTGTTTTCCATCACAACTATTTGTCCAAATGTTTGTCAAATATGAGCATTACATTTGAAAGTAAGTAAATTTAAAACATAGAACAAACATTGGTCCCTGAATGCAGAAAATTAAGATCATAGGGTTTTAGATCTAAAATCGTTAAGACTTTAGAGGATATCATCCCCCTCCTCCCCCTTTTACAGCTAAAGTAACTGAGGCTCTGAGAGGTAAGCTGACTTGCTCTGGGATATGCAGATTAGCAAGTCCCAAAGACAGATTTGAAAACAGGTCTTAAGAGTTGACACCCAGAGAGAGCTCTTTACTACTACATTAAGGTGCTTCTTAATTAAAGGTTGACCATGACAGGACGGCATTTATTTTCTGGTCCTGCCTTTTGAAAAAATACAGTCTCCAAAAGATAAACCTGGAAGCAACTACGTCCAGTTGGTGTGTGTCTAAGAAATCAGTGCTTTAGAGAGTGGGAAAAAACCCCCAAAAAACCATCACCAAGCCCACAGAATCCCAAGTCGACAGCAGTGTGACATTTTAAAACCATTCATTGCCTGCACATAGCTTTTAGCCAAATCCCAGCCCCCGTCTCCTCAGTTTCCTCCCCCACATTGGAAGCTAAAAGTGGTTTGGGGGTTGGTGCCAAGAACTCAGGTGAGTGAAGCGCATTCCCCCTTGAAAAGCTGCAACAGAAGGGAGAGGGAGCAGTAGCAGCGGCGGGAGGGGCACCAGGAGGAAGGCGAAGGGGAGGGGGCGAACGTCAGGGAGGCAAACAAGGGAGGGGAGCCCGGCGGGCGGGGGCGCGCGTCGGCGCTGTGCGGAATCATCTGTCGGGTCGCGGGCAGACAGACGAGCGCGCGCGCGCTGGGTGCCGGGGCTAGACTTCAGACCCAGACGCGCTGTGCAGTGGGAGCGTGCGGGAGTCTCACCGGCTGCTAGGAGGAGAGCGGCAGAAACTGTCTCTGGGAGCAGAGAAGAAAAAAAAAAGGCAAAGGACAAGGAAGAAAAAGAGACTTCAAGTCAGACTGCAGTTCAGCCAGAATCAGAAGAAGACGTGGGCGGGGGCAGCGGAGAGACCTGTGAGTAGTTGTGTATATGTGTGTGTGTGTGTGTGTTCGTTCCTGCCTGTCCGTCTGTCTGTCGGGGTCACTTTCCCCTGCTCAGTGGTAGAGGCTGGTGGGAGACGGGAGGGAGGTGGAGGAGCCGCTGGGCTGTCACAGTGACATCCTCCCCGCCTAGGGTTTCAACAAACCTTCCTGCTTGCTTAAAAGAGCCAGCCACGGCTCCCGGCTGCAGCTGGCAAGGAAAGTCGACACCCTCTTCCCTTCTCCATCCCAGGGCCCCATAGCAACCATCTATGCTGAGCTGGAGTCGGCTGGCAGACGGAAGGGATTGGGAGTGAGGGCCGGAGGCGGTGAGGAAGGGGGCGCTACGGCGATCGGTGGACTGTAATGCAGCCCTCGGTTGGCATAGGGTCCCCATCTCCCACCCTCTGCAGCCAGTCCTCCGGGAACTTCCTAACCCAGCCTTCCTTTCCTTTCCGTTCTGCAAAAAAGCACTGCCTCTCTAGCTCCAAGAATCACCTAGGGAGAGCCTTCTATGTGTTCCGTGGGCAGAAAAACAGTTGAATTTTCCTGCTGCGGCGCAAGCATCTTGCTGGCACTAGGGGCTTACCGACAGCAGGGGCGAGGTGTGATAGCAGGGAAGGGGAGTCCCCAGTATGCTGGTTGTGGCGCGTACATGGGCGTGTGTGTGCATGTGTCTACCTCCACATAGATGGTTGTGTGTATTGTTTGCGCAAACATAATTGTTTTTCCCCCACCTGTACCGATCATTAAACGACAAAGTATAAGATATGGTTCCCTTTTTGACCCTAGCTGTCCACGAAGTGGGTGGGCATTAGAGATGTGGGGGTAGGAAAAGAGAGTGGAGGACTCGGGGGAGGAAGGCTTAGTACTACAGGTGCCAGTGCCTCCGGTGGTAGTGGGCGAGCGTCTCTCCACTCCCACTCTCTCACTAAGAGTTAATGACCAGCCAAAGACCGGTGCAGAGGCTTGGAGCCGAATCTAAAGAGTCCTTTTGGTGCCTGTCGCTTTCGTGGAGCGGTCTCGTAACTAACTGCCCCGGGCAGGAATCCTGTTTCTGAGCTAGTCTGTGATTTGCTTCACTTACCCTCCCTTCAAGAGGCACCATCTGGGCAGCGCCCTGGCGCTGCTGCCGCCCGCTGAGTCCAGCTCCCCTCCTGCGTCCAGTTCCCTGCGCGGTCTCTATCCACTCTGGGGGCGCTGCAACTCAAAACTGAGAGTGCCTGGGCTGCACTGCAGCGGCTCGCCTCTTCCCTTCACGTTCATGGGGATGGGCAGCAGATTTGCTGCCCTTTGGGTTAGAAAGGTAGTCGCCATTGCCCCCAGAGTCATGAACATTGACAAGGAAATCATGATACTGTGTAGGTCATGGGGAGTTTGACCTTTGTTGAAAGCCCCTGGGTCCCTCGGGCTCGCTCTTCAAACCCTTCTCTTCCTTCTGGGCTCCCGAAGGAGGCATTTTCTCTCCGAAGCACTAAGGATGGTTGCCAATACGTAGGGGCAGGCGGGGAAGGAAGACTGGAAAGCAGGCGGGTACTGCTCTTTCCCACTCCGCCCCTCCCATCTTCTCCAGCTCCTCTTTAGAACAAGCACCACATGCCACAGAGCAAGGAGCTGTCTTTGCTGAACCAGGAAGCATCCTTTTCCATGGTCTAAGGCTGTGGGAGCTTGGAGAGCTGGGATATGCCCAAGCCAGCATTTGTAGGAGAGCGCTGAGTAGACACAAGCAGTACAGCAAGGGCAAGAGACGTGAGCTCTGCCCCAGGAGACACATGTAACCTTGAATTTTACTTAGGAATCTGGAGAACAAACTCGTAGTTGAAGCAGCTTAGACTTTTTAAGCATGGTCTGCAATTTACTGGAAATAAAGTTCCATTACTAGAATGTTGCATGAACATTGCTAAATAAAATCCTCTTTAATTGCATGAAAAGGACGGGCAGATGAGTTTCATTTTTACCTTCTAACCTTATGGAAACTCCACATATTAAGTAAGCTTTTTGCTCTCCAAGAAGTTATTGTGACCAAGTACAAGAAAACATATTTGTAAGAAAGTTTAAATTATAACATCAGCAAGTCTTATAAAGAAAAGTATTAGGCAGCAGCGGTGCAGTAGGAGACTCAGTAAATGTTTGTGACAAGTGAGCTGGTAAATGTTTAACAACAGTCTGGGGGTGGGGTAAGCAAGAAAACACTTTTAGATTTATTCTACATCACTAACGTTTTCTCTATCACTTTCCTAAGTCTAGAGTTCAGTGGTGTCAGACTCAAACAGAAAAGGATCCTTGTGGACCACACATTGACTTAGAAAACCACAAATTTACATTATCTATGTTGTATTGCATTTTTATTTCTTTTTGTTAAACATTTCCCAATTGCATTTTAATCTGGTTTGGTCTTCACTAGGGAATTTGGCTGGCTGCTTTCTTGGGGTTTAACATCTTTGGTGTAGACAATAAATAAAACAATAAATCAAACCACTGGAAATTTAACAAGGCTCCCCAGAGCATGTTAAACTGTCTCCAGCACCCCCAGGGTTGAATTATATAACTGTTCCTTCCTCTAACATCTTATACACTAACTAGATGCCTTGGAAAGAGAACTGCTAGAGCTGGAATCAGAGCAGAGGACCTGGGTTTGAATGTCACCTCTGCAGTGTACTCCATGGATAATCTTGAGCAACCCACTTTTATCTCTGGGCCTCCTTTTCTCCTCTTTAAACTAAATGTGGAGTTAGATGACCTCTCAACTTCTTCAGTTCTAATTCTATGACGCAGTAGTCAAACCCTTTCCCTTACTAGAATCAGTTTTGATTAGTGTTCCCAAGTGAAATAAGAAGAGGAAAAAAGTTTTTTAAAAAGTTTTTTAAAAAAAAAACTTTTTTTTAAAGTTTAGGACAAGGTATTTGTGGGTTTTTTTTAATAAGTATTTCACAGAAAGAGAAAAGTTTCCTTTAGTGAAGCCATTGTGTTGCTCTCTCTACAATAGTTTCTGTTTGTTTTTTGCTTAATAGGTTTTGCTTGGGGGAGAGTTATTTCTGAAGCTTGAAACTGAGTTCAATTAGGACTCTGATTTAAACTATAAATTAGCTTGGAATATTAGGAAATCCCTTGATCCATCAAATATTTAGGAGAGCCTAATATGCATTTACTAAGTTTCTTAATATATACTAGTAGATTTGGAAGAGTTAAAAATGTGCTATATCTTTGCTGAAAACATTTCCAAATGGGAATTTGGAATAGCTTGAGGGCAACATTTTCATCTTTGTCATCTACATTTTTTCATCTTGCTTTGTAGTTGGATACAATTTCCTTCAAAATTTAAATTCTCAAAATGTATTTTCCATTACATAAAAACTGTTTAGCATTTCTCAGAATCACAAATTGTTAGGATGAAGAGAACAGAAAGAGATCATAAATATCATCTAATTCAATTTGTTTATGTTATTGAGACGAAAACTGAGACCCCAAGTAAGGTTAAAAGACAAGGTTAAGAGGCTGACATGGAACTAGACACCTGGTTCAGTGATCTTTCCACCATGCCATTCTTATTATTGAACAATTCCACCATCATATATTACATTAAAAATTAATCTTAACTTATAAATTGATTTTATTCTAAGATACTGATGAATTAAAAAAAAAACAAGTTTGAGTGCTTCAGAAGAATAGCCAATGGAGCTTTGAATAGATACCAATGATTCCAATTTGGATTTTTCATTTATGGCTTTATTGGAACTCAGTTGTTGGCCTGTGAGTACTGGAAAGCTTTCACGTGAGGTGATCTTTAAATGATATAATATTGTTATATATTAATGAAATGTGATTAACTAAACAAAACTATAGGTACTTCAGTTTTTAAGTAAAAATAACTGCTTTAATATTTTCACAGATGTATATATTATTACTTTATACCATAAATGTTTCTGGAAAAATCAATGTAAATCTCATTTTAGAAATGTAATATTTTATGTATAGCAAAGGAGTTTAGTATCAATGGGAACACTTCAACAAGTCCATGAAAAATCATGCCCCAATTAATTTATAGTTTTACTTATTTGCCCACTTCATGACTACCTCCCCTGATTTCTGGTACTTTCATTCAAAAAATGAATGTGAGAGATTATGCCAGTGTTGGATCACCTTTTGTAAACCTAAGGTTCTCACTCTCATTTACTAAAGAATAGCATCTCATAACAAAATTAATAGCAAAGTAAATTGGAATAGAGATTCCCCTACCATTTCTCCTGTAATTTGGTAAGTCTGCTTAGACTTCAGCTGTTTGTGTGTTTGAGGGAAAGAAAGGTGATTTATGAGCAACTGGAAATCACTCTTCATATTTAGGATTTCCTTTTCTTTCAAGTTTCAGGCTTGGGAGCTTAACTTGGGGATTAGGCTACTGTTTGAGCCTTAGGTCACTACTTACACTAATTCCTAGAGCAGTAGGTGTCTGGAGAGTTCCTTACCCTAAACTCATGGTTAAGCACAGGGAATTAGAGATGAAGAGGCTAGTGGCAAATAGCAAATTGCTTCTTTAATTTAACTCTTTCAGTTCTGTAAATAGCAGGTGTCACTATCTGGTGAGATTTGGTGGGTTGGGGTGGAAAGCAAAAGAGAAAGAAGGTACTGACACCTCTCTCTCTCTTTCTTGCTCTTTCTGTCTAATCTTATGAATGTGCGTAGAGATGAAGGGAAAGGGAACAAGCCTTTATTAAGCACTAGGCACTATACTAAGTTCTTTTCCAATATTATCTCATTTGGACCTCACAATGTCCTTGTGAGGTAGGTTTTGTTATTAACTTCACTTTACAGTTGGGGAGACTGAGGCAGACAGAGATTAAATGACTTGCCCAAGGTCAGACAGCTAATAAGTGCCTAGAGGTCAGATTTGAATTAAAGTATTCCTGATCCCAGGCCCTATGCACTGTACTACCTCTATGTATATTTTTTCCAGACGGCATCTTTCTCCGCTCATAGAGAGACCCAGGCAACATTATCTTCCTTTAGTCCTTACCTCTCCTCCACCTTCACCTTGGAGACCAGAGCTTCCATGAGATGTCTATGCTTTATACCAGAGGTATCAAATACACACAGATACACACACACACACACACACACACACACACACACACACACACACACATACGCCATGGGCCACAAGTGGCCCACAATACTACCACAACCTGAGTTAGATTAAAATGTAATTAGAAAATATTTAAAAAATACACAATAAAACATAAATAATGTTAATGAGTGGTTTTCTAAGTCAAAATGCAGCTCATAGGGATCCTTACATAAAATTTAGTGGCCCTCATTTCTGTTTGAGTTTGATACTACTACTTAAGCCACCTGAATCTGGTTCACCAATAACTCCATTAGCTAAGGGACTGCATGGTCACAGGTCATGTGGCTTGTTTATCTGAACTATTTAGATGCTTATAAAAGTTACTAATTAAATCAAAACCATAAAATTCTCTCACAACTGGTTCAGCCCTCAGCTAGGTAGGAAAATCCTAATGTTTTTTGCAGAGCTTTAAACCTGTGACCTGCTTTAGTTCTGTATCACTGGCACCCTCCGCCACACACTGTCCTGAACACAATTAATTAGCAGAAGTGACTCACAGATCATTTATGACTGATCATAATTTAAAGGAAACAAAAATCAGGGAGTAGACACAGCTTAATGAAATAGGGAAAACTATGTAGAAAGCACTCACCAGTGATGATCACCATGGAGGGACCTAAACCTCCAATGAATATTTCCAATTAATTATTAAATATTAATATTAATTATATATTAAATATTTCCCAATTATATTTTTTAATCTAGTTTGGGCCAAACTTAGGAGTGTTGTGGGCCACATGCAGCTTGTTTTTGATACTTCTGCTCTACGGCCCTCTCATTGATCCCAAGGAGTGAGCAGTACCAGTAATATCAGTCCATTCCAGCCATTCTCATCATAGTTCTTAGCTCAAGAGAGTAGAAACCCAGCTGCTGGAGCCCAACCTTCAAAGTTCGGTATCTAGCTCTGACTTTAAAGGTTTTTCACTCCAACTGCAATTGTGCTAGAGTTTCCATTCCTGTTGCTCTTGCAAACCTGGATTCCTACCTGTGAATAGTGCCATAGCTGAAACTACCACCTTGGTAGATGTTCCTGCAGTCAACTCTGCAGAAGCAAAACTCGAATCTTGTATCTGGTCACTCTAGCTCATTATCCTCCCTAGTCAGAAGTGTTCTCAGTCTTAGGATTGTAATTCCAATGGTACTGTTCCAACTCATGGAAGTCCAACTCATCATGCATCCCCCCCTTCACCTTAGGCATTCAGGTTACAATAGCAAGCGCAAAATTCTTTCTATTTACAGAAGTTACCGCCATGGCGGTTATGATTTCAAAGCACAAAAAAGTATACAAGATACATTGAGAGAAACTGTTCTTATTTTTTTTCTTAAAATACGTAGAAGAGAAAATATGAAAGCAAATATACTTTCTGTTTTGTGAACCTGTATTTTTTTAAACCTAGTAGACTCTTCAAGTTAAAGGGGTAGAGAAGGGAAGAATGAACATTAATCACACAAATATACGATTTTTTAAAATTTCAAATTAAAATGTCATGTACTCTTTACAAATGATACACAGGTAAGTCCTTAAGATGATAGACTTAGAAATGGAAGGGACCTTCGAGGTCATCTGGTAAACTGTCTTCATCATCTTAAGATGAAGAAGCTGAGATTCAGAGAGGTTAAGTGATTTTCTAAGGTCACACAAGTAGTGAGCAGTGCAGATGAAATTACAACTCAGGTTCTCTGACTTGAAATATAGTGCTCTGTCAATTCCACCATGTATTTGCTTAATTTTGAGAGCCATTATAGTATTAACATAATTATTAATTATAGGATTAATCAATACTTATATAATAATTAGTGCACATTATATTATATTTATATTGTTGATATAATACTTTTTCAGTTGTATAGAATAGTGTGCTATAGCAGAGGTATCAAATACCATGCTGCCCCAACCAGATTAAAATGTGATTGGGAAATATTTAACAAAATGAATAAAAATACAATAGAACATAGATAATGTTAATGTGTGGTTTTCTGAGTCAGTATGTGTCCAGGAATCCTTCTGTATGGTTTAGTGGCCCCATTTCTATCTGAATTTAATACCACTGTATCAATATATTAATACTACTAATAACTAATACCAGTAGAGGCAGGATGGTATAGTGGATCGAGAACTGGCTTCTAAGACAATAAAATCTGGATTCAGGTTTTGTTTCTGACACATACTAGTTGTGCCACTATGAATGAGTCTCTTCACTTCTCAATTCTCTAAGGAAAATCTCTGAGACTATTAAGTTGAATAGAAGGTGAAAGACCTGACTGAGCAGAAGTTCACCAGAAGGTCCCTAAAACAATGAAATCGTGGGCCCAGTCTCTGTCCCTATCCCTATCCCTGTTATTATGATTCTTGACCTCTTCTTCCTCCTTCATCAAATGAATAGCATAACTTTTGTGGGAAGAATGGCCTATAAACTAGCTTACCTCAGAACAGAAACTTGCTATTTAAAGGAACATTTTTCTGTAAATACATTCAGGGTATGTGATGTATGTGTATATACAAACTACTTTTTACCATAAGGAAAGATGTTAAATTGGGGGTGTAGGGGAGAAAAACTATTCCAACTACTTAAAAAATATATATATATATTATCAGAGAAATATAAATATATATATAATCAGAGAAAAAGAAGAAAATGGTTTCATTTCTGAAGACAGACTGAAATATCATGAATTTGGATGTCATGGGTTGTGCTGGCATTGTGAGGTACAATACTATTGTGTTGGGGGAATTTTTACCCACAATTGAATCTTCAAAGATGACAGCATAACCCCCTGCTATCCAGTTATAATTGCTTAGATGAATTAATAAAAGACATGTGATGTCAACCTAATTGATCTATTTTACTGGTCTTCAGGATGGGAATTCCAAATCAGAAAACAAGGTGATTTGGGATTTTAAAAAACTCTAGTAAAGTGAATTCATTTACTCCCTAACTGAAATACAGCAAGTGCTAAAGGCAAAAATAGTGAATTGTAATGACCATTGTTATCCAACTGTATAACTCAAAGTGTAGATTGAGTATTAAAGAGGTGATGGCAAATGCATCATTTTACATGAAAAATTCTATGAATGGTGTGTTGAAAACAATGTAATATAACCTGGAAAAATATACACCCAATGTAATTAGAAGGAATCCAGTAGGAGGTTATCCACTGTATAACATGCAATGAATTTGATTAATCTT
Organism: Vombatus ursinus; assembly: GCF_900497805.2. Taxonomy (NCBI): domain Eukaryota; kingdom Metazoa; phylum Chordata; class Mammalia; order Diprotodontia; family Vombatidae; genus Vombatus; species Vombatus ursinus. The sequence continues at coordinate 8,124,075 of NW_020954608.1, forward strand.
TCCCATGTGGGCTGAGAGCATTCAAAAAATTCAGTATATGGATTCAGTATGTTGTGAATATTTAACACATTTTCATTTTTAAGACAAACAATACACTTTATAGGCTCTTTCTGGATTCTTTCCATAGATGTACAAATCTAAAACACATAATAACTTGCAAATTGTCTTTCGAAGGTAAAAAATGTACTTATCTTTCAGTGCTTATGTCTTAAGGTAAAAATGGACTTGTAGCAAAGTTGCATCCTAGTGTTTCCTAGTTCTTTAGAGGGAGAGAGTTGCTTGCTAGTTATATGGCTTTCTTCTGAAGTCTGGATAGGCTTTTCAGTTATTTACCTCAATAGAAAACTGAAAGCAAAGTCTTCAACAAAGGAGCTCTGTTTTGCCTGTCCCACTTGCTGGGCTGTTGTCTTCGCCCTTTTCAGCGAAGGAGGGGGTAGTGCTGGGTCAAAGTTGAAGAACACTGAAAAGGAATTCAAGCCTCATGTCGAAATTTGAATTATAGCTTAGTTTGAGTGCTGAGTTGATTCATTTGAATTGAAATTTTTGTATCTGTGGAGGCTTAAGTGACAGATGGTGTTGGAACAACGTAGATAGAGCTAGATGCCATATCCAAAGTGCCCAACTTAGTTGCTCGATAAACACCTAGTTACTGGACAAGATTTTTCAAAATCGTAGATAGTAAATTTTGGCACCATATGACACATTAAGATCTTGAATTGGGTGAATTAAAGATAGGACCCTACAGCTGGCATATATTCAGATTTGTCTAGCTTAAATGCATTGCAAATATTCTGCTTGACCATTTTACCACTGTCCTCTCCAGTCACTTGTGAATAAATACAGAAGTGCTTATCCAGATTTTCTGCTAAGATTCTTTGAAAGAGTTTTGATTTTTTCTAAGAATTATTTTGATGGGTGGCAGATCAGTTAAATCTGTCCCAGAAATTGAGCATCCTGTGTTTTTCCTGTATGTGTGTTTGTAAAGCATATCTCAGTGTTCTTTTGGTTTAATTTTTTTATGTGCAAAACTATGAACATCCATTTAAGGTTTCACTGAGGCGTGCAGCAGAACACCCCCATTCTACTTGAAGGATCCAGATGTGCTGTATGTACTACTCTATTTGAAATATTTCAGGTGTGCAAAAATGAAATTGGCAAAACAACCATTTGACTCTGGAAGTGTAGGCTATGAAAGGTTAAGTCCAAATAAAATGCAATTAGGAGTAATTTGGAATCCCACCTAGAATTCATAAAGCCCTAAGTGGAAGCCCTGAACTGGTAAAGAGGAAGAGTTATTTCTAATTACCATATTTTGCTTCTCCTGACCATTTAACTGACTTTATGAAGTGGTAGCTTTTGTGTACTGATGTTTGTGCAAGGAAGAATGGTAAAAATTAATTTGCATGTGGAGCTGATATTTCCAAGCCAATACTTCTGTTTTTAATATAAAAAAATAAACTAATCATAGCCATAATAAATTGTTAAATAAAACTCAAAAATTGGGGGTAATTTTTTAGTAACCATTAAGCAAAAATGAAGCAAATTGACTAGAGTTTAATGTTTTGATTCATCTCATGGAACATATATAGTCGCAATGAATACAGTCACAGCTTGAATGTTTCAACCAATGTAACATGCATTTTAATAGGTGATGTTTGGCAGCTGAATAACTCCTTGGCTCCATATGCTTCTAGAAACAGCTATCCTGATGTAGAAAATAGGGCAAGACAAACTAGATTCAGTTTGGATGGGATTATTTGAACTAAGAAGGTGATTCATTAAACAGCAGGGAATGAGTGAGCTCACGGTTAGCTTCATTTACCAGATGGGGATAGAATGAACATCAAAGAACATGATTGACTTGGTTGGTGGGACCCAGGTAGGTAATGTGAGTTTTGGACAATCTAGATCACTGAAGTAACTTGACATGTTAAAATATAACAATACAGTAATATAATAATTCAGTAAAATAATAATGCATAACAAAAAGAAAGATAGCAAGGCTTTAAAAGGGGACCTAGATCAGGAAAGGATATTTAACTTACTCCTAGAAAGAAGTAATTTACACAGAAATGCCACTAGTAGTCATATACCCTAAGAAAATTATAGATAGAAGGAAAGGTCCCTATACAGTATTCACAAAAGTATTTATAAGTAATTTTTGAAGTAGCAAAGATTTTGAAGAAAAATATATAACCATTAATTGAGGAATTGCTGAACAAATTTTAGCATATGGAAGCAAGTGAATATTATTGTATTATCCGAAGTGATGAATATGGAGAATTGACAGAAACTTGGGATGACATATTAACTGATGTAGAGCAAAGTAAGTAGAACTGGAAGAAAAATCTGTATTTTAACTGAAGTTATATAAAGGAACACAACAGTGAAAAATTTCAAAAGTCTGATCATTTTGGTCTGACTTCAGAGGGCTGATGGCTCTCACCCTTCTTGGAGATGTGGTGGACAGTAGGTGCAAAATGAGGCAAACATTTCTAAACATGGCAAATATATTGGTTTCTTTTGCTTGAGTGTAATGCTTTGGTAGTAAGGGAGAGTTCTTTTGGAGTTGGTGGTCATTGGGAAGTGACAGTGCTACATAAATAAGAGCATTAGTAAAACCTTTAAAAAGGAAACTAGATGTACTCATTGCCTCCACTTTTTCAACTCCCTTTTACTTTTCATTTCTTTGTAATCTGCCATCTGGCACCAACTCTCTACTGCAACTAGTCTCTCAAAGGTGACCAATGATATTTTAATTGTTAAATCTGATGGTCTTTTCTCAGTCTTCATCATTTCTGACCCCTTTGTATAATTTGATGTTATTGACTATTCTCTTCTCCCTTGGTTTTTATTGACATTGCTCTCTTCTGCTTTTTTCCTACCTCTTGGACCACTCCCTTTCAGTTTCCTTTGCTAGATCATCATCCATGTTCTTCTTCCAAACAGTAGTCTTCTTGTGTGCTCTTTTCTCATCTGTCTATGCCCTCTTACTTGCTAATCTCACGAACTGCCCTGGGTTCAATTATCATCTCTATACAAATGACTCCCAGATCAATATATCTATTTCTATTCTCACTCCTACACTCCATCTCATATCTCCAGTTGCCAGCTGAAGACTTCCACTTGGATCTCCCAGAGGAATTTTGAATTCAACATGTCCAAAAGTAAACTCTTTATCTTTCCCCTTAATCTCATTCCTCCTCTTAACCTTCCTATTTTTTGTCAAAGATACCACCATTCTTTCAGTCCCCAGGTGTGCAAACTAGCAGTCATCCTTGATTCCTCTCTCTCCCTTACCTCTGCCCCCAGGTCAAATCAGTTGTGAAGTATGGCCATTTCTACATTCATAACATTTCTTGCATCTATTCATTTTTTTCCACTCACATTACAATCACCTGAGTTGGCCCTCGTGATCTATCACCTGGACCATTGTAATAATTTCTCAATTGATTTCCCTGAATCTGATATTTTCTCTCTCCCATCTATCTTCCACAGTGCTGAAATAATCTCCTTTAAGCTAGAATGATTGTCATTTCTCTGCTCAAAAATTTCAAATGGTTCCTTAATGCCTCTAAGATAAGATTAAAATTCCTCAGCTTGAATGAATGAATGAAAAAGTATTTATTAAGTGCTTTCTCCATGCTAGGCTTCCTGCTAAATTCTGGGGATTCAAAGACAAAATTGGAGATAGTCCTTGTCCTCAAAGAGCTAACTTTATAATAGGGAGAGATGACATATAGGAAAGAGTTGGTGAGGGAGGGGTATTTTGGTTTGGAAAATTTCAGGGATGGTGAATGAAGTAGAGAGAAGACTGACATGTGGTTTCCAATAACAATGGTGGTATTCCTTTGATTATGGTTCCAGAACTTGAAAGCAGAGAGATGAAGGACAGTACAGCAGCAGTGTAGCAACTGAGAAGATGGCGACAAAGTAAAATGAAGCAATATCTGGGGTCAGCCTAATATTGGATGCTCTATGAGGCACTTTCCAATCAGAGCGACTGGGTCCCAGAGTAGGAATTCTAGAGCCAAAAGGATTATGTCTTCCAGGGCATTATCTTCTTTCAGCATGGCAAGGTAGCTGGCAAAAAATGGTGGGGGAGTAAAGGGGAGCTTGGTATTTAAAGCCCTTTCACAGTCTGACTCTATCTTATCTTTCAACGCCAGCCAAAATGGCCTCCTTCCTGTTCCCCAAACTCAGCATTGCATAGTCTCTCTCCATGCCTCTTCTACCTCCTCATGCATTGCCTACTCATCTCTGCCTGAGGATCCGTAGCTTCTTGCAAGGATTCACTTAAATGCCAAGTCCTCTATGAAGTCTTTCCTGATGTCTTAAGTTATTGGTACTGTGTCGCTTATCAAATTGTCTTGTACATCTTTGTGTAACTGTTGTATCCCCAAAATTGAATGCATGTTCCTTTAGGGCAGAGACTATTTTTCTTTTGTCTTTGTATCCTTTGCATATAGTAAGCACTTAACAAATTCTTACTGAATAAAGGAAGAAATCGAGACACCTTGTCCCCATTTCTCATAATGCATTTATCATTTATAGAATGTTGACTTTGATTTTTCTATTATTTTAAAGGTGTTGGTGTATAGCAAAAGTCTAAAATAAGTCCTGTTGTATGGATAAGTTGTAGGTGAAGGAATCACATTATTGTGTTAAAACAAGATAACCTAGTCTTCAAAAAATAGTGTTGAAAACTGAGGAATTTTGTCATTGACTATTTATGTGTATCTAGCACTGGAATAAAGAAGCAGACCCAGACAACAGGAAATGAAAAATTTGTAACTTAATAAACTAGATTCACAAGCATTGTAACTTACTTTATGGTTCTAAATTTGGGAGGCAAATTGAATTATCCAGTTCAGATCCCATCAGTAGTGTCTTTGTATCTAGAAAGTGTGCCACTGGTGTTCCATCTTGTAAAAAAACTCCATAATCTCAACCTTTTGAGGTAGTACATGATTCAAGTTAGACCTAAATATTTCATATTCTCACCATTGTATAAAGTTCTACTGATTGTCATTTTTCCTTCTGGAAATCCATTTGAGGATGCTGAATTAAGCACTTTCTGAAACCATTTCCAAGTATGTGAATCGAAAGGAATCAGTAATGTTGAACATAGTATGAATGTATAAAAAGCTGGCATATAAAACTAATCTTAGGATATTGAATGATCAAGCTTTTTAAAGGAACCTCTCTTTCCTTGCAAGGTAGCTTCTCAAGGAATACCCATTGTTGTCTTTCATATAAGAAAATACCAGGGTAGCTGCTACCTTCCATCAATATGTCTGAAAAGACCAATTTGTCTTTTTCTCAGCTGGTTAATTGGTTAAACACTGATTATGTCATAGGCAGCTGTGTCAAACTTAAGACATGCTTAGAGAAAATTTCCCTTGCCATTAAAATAGTGATCTTGCAAAGAAGAGATTAAACTATGAAAGACATTTTTTTTTAAAGCTAGTTAGATTGATTTAATAGGATCTTGGACTGGGCTTCATGACATTTAATGTTAGAAAAGTTACCTAATCTCTTTATGTACAGGCAGCTATGGGGCACTGGACCTGGAGTTAGGAAGACCTGAATTCAGATCCCACTTCAGATACTAGCTGTGTGACCTTAGGCAAGTCACTTAACTCTCTCAGGCTCAGTTTTATCATCTGAAAAATGGAAATAATAACAGCACCTACTTCACAGAGTTGTTGAAAGGATCAAATGATTTAACATATGTAAAGTGCATTGCAAACCTTAAAGCATTATATGAATAAATATATATTTAAATATATATAAAAATATATACATAAAAGTGAAATAGTTATTAGTATCATTCTGTCTAAGTTTTACTAGGTTGTAAAATGGAGATAAAAATATGTAATTCCTCCCTTGCTTCCCAATACTGTTTCACAGGAATATGAATGAAAATCACTGATAAATACAAAAGCAATAGAAAAAGTGCTGTGTATTTATTTCACATGTATAAGGGGTATTGTATTGCTTGACTTCTCAGTGGTTAGGGGAGAGGTTGGAGGAGAAAATTTCTAATTAAAAATTTAAAAAAAGAATGTTAAAAAATAAATTTATGCTATTGTCAGAAAGATTTCTTATGTCATATCATTTACTTTAGTCATTTATAAAAAAATCTTAACATGTATTTGGGTTCTTAGGTAGTAATCATAATAATATTTATAAATTTAAGTGAAGTGGATTTATACTACAAGTATCCTTGATACTAACATGATAGTAGGAATTTTTTAAAGAGCTAAATCTGAATTTTTTTAACTTCCAACAAAGAGTAGGCTAAAAAAAGTCAAATGATGTTGACAATATAGAGAAAGGATATAAAGGAGGTAAATACTATTTTTCAGTTACAGTCAATGCCATTTAAAATCCTTAGAAAAAGCTAATTGTGTTTTATTTCAAAGCATCATCCTTTACTGATTTTTCAAGAGGACACACAGTAATTTGTTGTGTCAGCTATGACCACCTAGAAATCCAAAGAGCAAATAAACCGTGAAAGCATTGGAAATAGATTAAATCCATCTAGCCTATAGTCGGTACGCACTCAAATGGTTCCAACATAGAAGGGTAGCACAAGACTTTCTAGAGGGATGTTCATAGGTTACAAACATGTAACTTTGCATTTATATCTTGTGTCATTATTATAACTTTGCATTTATATAGCTGTTTTCTGCCTTAAAGATGAGCCACTTTATAAAAATCTAACCATTATTATCAGTCTCCAGGTGTACACAGTGCTACACACACGCACACACGCACACACACACACCCACACACAATAAAAATCCGTGGATTCTCAACATGTTTAAATCAAAAGAGAAGAGACAGTTGACCCACTCCTGATAACTATAAGCAGTCTACAAAATTTAAACAATCAGTTCAATTGAACAAACATTTTTAAACACCTAAGCAGAAGGTGCGAGACAGCAGGCAGAGTCAGGAAGAGCTGGGTTAAAGTGCAATTTACCCATACTGGCTGTATGACCCTAAGGAAGTCTAGTCCGCTCTCAGTGCACCCAGGTACCTTGGGACCCTTAGTTGCAGAATAGTTCCTGATCCTCATTGGTGGAGGAGGTTTCCTCTACTGGAGTTCCTTATATGCACGAAATCACTGGTTTCACTCTCCCCTTACCCCTATATCCTCCTCTTTTCCCCAAAGTGCAAAGTCATTTATTCCAAGTTAGACTCACTCAAGAAAGGAATGTTTTATAATGTGTCGATGTTTTATGTACATCAATAGTTTTGGAGTATCTCCTTTCTATTGTCTCCTGAATGATTATGTAGAAAGGTATTTAATTTGTTTCTATCAAGTGGTTATGGATGTGCATCAAATTGGTAATTTAACCAAGCAGCAACTTGTTTTCAGTATGTTCGCACAGACTCTACTGTCTTTCTGGGTAGAACCATTATTCCCTCCTACCTTCTACCTTCCTAATCACTAACCTAGTGAGAATACAATATCTCTTCAGAAGTACTTACTGCACATTGTTAATTCTGAAGTTTCTGTTTGACTTTTAAGCACAATATTTACTCATATTATTCATATTAAATAAAGTAATGCTTTGGATTTCTGCTCAGAGAAGTGTAAGTTTGAATGAGTGTGACCTGTGTGTGTGTGTGAGAGACAGAGACAGAGACAGAGAGAGATAGACACGTGTGTGACAAGACTAAGAACTCTATTGTGAGGATATTTTGCAGCTGGTTTTTCAAGACAGCACTAGACTCTGTAAGAAGCCAGCATAGCCAAGAGCTTTTAATGAACTTGAATAAATGGCAATATCTCTAATAAATACAGCTGGAAGTTAATTGTATTTGTTAAGTTGTCCACAAACCCTTTATCTGGCTGCATCAATATTTGCTGTCTTAGACTATAAGCTCTTCTAGGGTAGTGACCATATCTATTACCTTGATTTATGGAGTACTTGGAGTAAATCCACATTCAAATAAATGATTGAAGAATTATTTTAACTGATGATAGATTGCCTGTAGGTAGAGGGGACTGAATTCCATGAACAAATTTTCAAATGTAAAAGTTTTATAATTTATCCCCCCAAAAGTTACTTATAATATGTAAATGATTTGGAGATTTACTTTTCCTTGGTAATAACAATTTTTTTCTTTGATGTCTTATTTTTTTTCCTTTTCGCTACATGTTCCATTTTACTTAAGATCCCTCCGTGTGGACACAAATACCTGAGGAAATTTTACAGAATATAATGTTACATAATAAGAATTATAATTACTGATGAGGCATAGAAATGCTGAGTGAGATGCCAGTCTTTTAGTCACTAGCAGTTGCAAACATTGTTTCAGAGTTCTGATGGACCACTGTTCATCATCAGAACAACCATTAGAACATGATGGCTCACAACACCCAGGTTCTAGCCCCTATTCTGCTCCTAGCTAGCTTAAATTGAACCTGAAATGACCTCATCAAAAATTGAGGGTTCTTAACCTGGGGATTACAGACCCTCATGGAATCCAAGGATAGATTTCACTAGGACTGTGAACTTGGATGGGGAGAAAATTACATATTTATTTCAATAAAAAGTTTCCTTTGTAATCCTATACATTTTATTTTATGCACTTAAAATCATTATTCTGAGGAAGTATCCATAGGCTTCACCAGACTGCTAAAGGGGTCCATGACACTAAAAAAGTTAAAAACCCCTGGTAGATGACCTTAGGCAAGGCACTTCTTTGGGTCTCAGTTTCTTCATCTATAAAATAAAGGATTTAGACTAGATGAACTCTCAGTTAATTTTCTAACATTCTGTATTATCTTTCTTTGCAAATAATAAATGTGGGACCACTTTTATATTAAACTATTGCCAACTTTAACTATAATAATTCTTTATCTAGCACATGACTAAACTGGATTTATTTGTACAAAGTTGAGTTTTTTTTACTTTGCTAAGTGAATCAGATAGAACAATGGAAAAAATATCCAATTTGGACTCAGAATCATAGAAGTTGGCAGTTGGAAGGACCTTCAGCAGCCATCTAGTGTAACGCACACATGAAATTAATTTCCATTATTACATTCCTGACAAATAGTCTTCCAACTTCTGTTTGAACCTCTCCAATAAGGTGAACCTACTGCTATGCCGTTCTAATTTTGAAACTTCTAGTTGTTTGGAAGCTTTTCCCAATTCAAATTAAGAATTGGTCTCTTTGCAACTTTCATCCATGGCCCCTAGTTCTGCCCTTGTGGGTTAAAAGAACAAATCTAAATCTACATATTTCATGTTCTTTCTGAGTCTTTCCTTTTTTTCAGCTAAATGGGTCCAGTTCTTTTAAGAGGTCCTTATATTAAAAGGACTTGAAACCTCTTACCATCCTGCTTGCCCTCCTATGGTTGCTTCTCCAGCTAATCAATATACTTCTTAAAATGTGTCATCCACAACTGAACTACAGTCCTCCAGATGAGGTCTGGCAAGGGCAGAGTACAGTGAAACTATCATCTTCCTCTTCTTGGAGGTTACAGGCTTTCTTGAGGTAGCCTAAGATCACAAGAGATTTTCTGACTGCTACAACATGCTGCTCAGACATTTTGATCTTTCAGTCTACTGAAACCCCATGGTCTTTTTTACAACTGCTATTTAACTGTGCCTCTCCCGTTTTGTGTTAATCAAGTTAATATTTTGTACCCAAGTATAAAATTTTGTGTTTATTCCTGTTGAATTTCATCTCATTAGATTCAGCCCAATATTCTAACCTTTTCAGATTCTTTTGGATCTTGACTCTGTCATCCATTTTGTTGGTTACTCCTCCCAGCTTTGTGACATCTGTAGATCTGATGATCATGCTATTTATGCCTTTATCCAAGCCACAGATAAAAATTATTAAATCATACAGAGCCAAGCACAGATGCCTGGAGTCTGGAGACTTCAAGCCGTGTTGACGTTGAACCATTAACTACTACTTTGAATTTGTCTATGCGACCAGTTATGAATCCAACTAGTTGTATTATTATCTAATCAATCTTTCTCTGTCTTGTCCAGGAGAATGATATGAGATACTTTATCAAAAATTTTGCAAAAATCTAACCATATCCACAGCATGTTCCTTATCTACTAGTTTAGTAATCCTATCCAAAAAACTGAGGAAATCAGTTTAATGTGGCATTAACCTGTTTTTAATGATGCCATATTGGCTCTTTGTAATCACCACTTCCCTTTCTAGATGTTTGCCAACCATCTCTAATGATCCATTCCTGTGTTTTAAGCCATGGTCCAGAAACTGAAATCCCTTCCTCAGATACCATGTGCTTAGCTAGTTGTACAGTTCACAAATTAATTTTTTCTTTTCTGTATCTCTTGCCTTCAGTGAGAAAAACACAATCTGTGACCCTGTGGTTTTTGATACATTGCCCACAAAGACTTCACAATCATGGGCATTGCTTTTTAGGGTTCTCTGGCAATGTCATTTATGCTCACATTGTTTACCAGAAGTGGGTAGTAGTTATCCTTTTTGTTAAGTATTGTTATGTTTTGCATGATACCCTGGGATGAAAACAGACTCCTCTGGGATTTTGTTGTTGTTGTTGTTTACTATCAGCAGATAGTATCCCTGAGCATCACCAACTGATGCTACTGTGCTCTGCTTCCTCTGACCTTTACTGGGTGATCATTCACCTGACAGCTTCTGGGGCTCCAATATATCATTTTTGGGAGGATAAACAGCTTCTTCCTCCTCAGAGCACGCCATTCACTCACTCCTCTTCAGGAAGAGTCTCAAATCTATGTTTAATGTCTAATTGTATAGCTGTCCTTCTCCTTCCCTTTCTCCTCTGCGTAACACTCCTCTCCAGGATTCCAAAAGTTAAATCTCCCTTTGTCTCCTTCAGAACCCTTTCCTCTCTCCCCTATTTGAAGCCTGTTTCCTTTAAAAAAAAAAACCACTTCATTCCCCATAACAACCTGGATTGTGGAAAGGCATTCTTTAGTCTCCTCATTGATTCTTCCAGGAGGGAGATTAGCCCATACTCTATTTGGCTGTAGTAGAAATAAAAACACAGCATATATCGATCCCAATCACTGAACAACCTAATGTTGAGATTTTCAACTTTGTTTTTAATATTCATTTTGGATTTTCATTGTTGAACCCTAAGTAACTGGCTAAAACTTTTACAGCCAATGATCACCTGTAACAATCTGGCATCTTAACTAGTCTTGCCTTCCTTATTCTTAGTAGCTTTAGCTTTGTGGCCATATCCACCACCCCTTCAACGTGGCAATACCCTTTAGTTCCACCAATTTGCCCCGCGTACCAATTAACTCTAATTTTCTTTACCCTCTGATTGTTCCATTTGAAGTTTTCTTACTTATCTTAGGTTGTCTTCCTCTTTTCTTTCTTGAGGATACCTCTTCGGTCCTACTCCCTAAATTCTCATTGATCCTCCTTAACTGTCCTTGATCTTGTTCCTCTTTCAACCCAGAGACAGACTCTGGCCCAGGATCTCGACCTATAAATTACTCTCCTTCACATTTTCTTCTATTTCTTCCACATTCTTCTTTCCCAAATTCAAACTCTGACTTGATTTACTAGTCCAAGCCCTTCCAATCACTTCTATAATTTCCTCCTCCTAATTTAGCACAAACCCTTTTCTCTCTTCCACCTCCCAAAAATGAAAGTAGGTTGAAGCCAAGGAGTCAGAGGACTTGGGTTCTAATCCTAGTTTTGCTTCTTACTATTTTTGTGAACTTGGACAAGTTACTTAACTTTTCTAGGCATCAGTTTCCTAATCCGTAAAATGAGAAGATTGGACAGGGTGATCTCTAAATATCTTCTAAATTTAAATACTACAATCTCTTTTCATCTTATGCCATGATAACTAGGAACATGTTACACTGAACTCCATTGCCTCCCAGGGAAAGTGGAAGTGAAAAAGCTAACATAGTTCGTTGGCCTCTTGCTCATTGCAATCATATAAATCCTAATGCAAGCCTAAGTAATTCTATCCATCAGCACCCTAAAGTTTCCCCTCGAGATCTCCAAAATAAGGTGGGATGATTAGATATATTTCACATCAGTGACCATTATTTTAAAACAGATGACTTATATGAGTGAAATATAATCACCCAAGGAGACAAATTGATAGCAAAACTGGACCTGGGATCCAGCTCTCTGTGCTCTCTTTCCAGTATTCTTTTCACCTCAAGATGATAGGTTTTCAAATATTCCAGCTTGCTCAATTCAAGGGCCTGGAGACATCCTTTTTCTATTTTTAAGTGTTCCTGACCTTTCCATTATAGCACATATATAAGCTTTGGAGCCCATTTTCTCAACCCACACTTGTACGGGCAGGCAAGGTTATTAATAACTCCATTTCCTCCAAGGATTCCAGGAGTGCCCATAAGAAGTTAAGGGAGCTTTCTAATGCTATCACTGTCAACCTCTAATCAATCTCATGTGTTTTCCCCAATATCATTCAACTAATTCAGGGGTGGGAACCCTGTGGCCTCGAGTCCAAACTTCACAAAACAAATCCCCTTAATAAAAGGATTTGTTCTATAAAACTTGGACTCAGTCAAAAGGCCACACCCAAGGACCTAGAAGGCCACATGTGGTTTTGAGGCTGCAGGTTCCCCACTGCTGACCTAGTTGTTGTTTCCCCATATCATCTAATCATGAGTGCCCCCATATGAATTGGTTTATCTCTCCTCAATATCTTGTTTATTTCTCTTCAATATAAATGAATCAATCAATATCAATTGGTTTTTACAAAGAGATATTTGTTGAGAAGATATGGCAAGAACCAAAGTGCAAAATAGCTCCCTGAATGTGAGCCTATCCGTCCTTTTATACATTGGTCTCTGGGGATAGTGGGCTCAAACTAAAGCAGTTGTTAAAAAACATTCCTTCCATCACAAGACAGGGATACTTCAGCTCTGGGAGGCCTTTGCTCCCACTAATAAATCCCCACCAAGTTTATTTCTGAGTGTGGTGTCATAATCTCTCAGCACTTGGGTTGATTCATTGCTGGGTTGGGTCGTGTAGTTTACTCCCTCCTCAGCTCTTTGCTGGGCTCAGCTACTGACAGACTTTGCTACGGACCTCTCCCTGGATCTAGAATATTTCAAAGCTCAGAGTCATCACTTGGTTCATTCTATCTCTAAAGCTCATGTACCCAAGAGCAGGAAAAAATGAAACACAACAGAGATACTAAAACAGTAGTGCTATGTTTTCTCAGCTTCATGATGACTGTGTGAGAGAGAGTCAGAGGCCTATTTTCTGATCTGAAAGCTGCTGCAGTTGGGGGGAGAGAGAGAGAGAGAGAGAGAGAGAGAGAGAGACAGACAGACAGACAGACAGACAGACAGACAGAGACAGAGACAGAGAGAGAGACAGAGAGAGAGACAGAGAGACAGAGAGAGAGAGATTTTTTTCTCTGTTGGAGTCTTGCACGCACTCTCAGTTCCAACTCAGCAACCAATTTAAAGGCATTTCTTCACTGCATGGTAAGCAAACAAGAAACACTTGCAGACACTTTGAGCGTGCTCTGAAGTGTAGGACAGGGCTTTCCATTATACACCATCATGTACTTATGGCAGCAGGCTCCCCATGACTCCTTGTGGATTGCACCAGGTAGAGTAGATAGTGTATGCTTGAAGGACTGGGCCCGTTATCCCATGTTAAAACACGCCTTTCTTCATCATGGCTTTTAAACTTAGCACAATGAAGGCAATTGGGCAGTGCAATTAGAGAGGCGGGTAGTGAAGTTCCTGACTTTGTGAAAGGGAAAGAAGAAAAGGTAATTAATGCCTCAAGGCTCCTGCCATCCAACCTGGTCAATTGTAATGCTGGCATATAGTATGGAGGCTGGATGGCCAGATTTCACCACTATGTCCCTCTCCATATATTACCTCTTTTTCGTTATGGCAAGATGCCATGGTAGTATTATTGTAATCAAGATACTGGGTTCTGAAATTTTCCTTTCTGACCCTAACCTACTACCAGTTTCTCTCACATCCTTGCTCCTTGTGAACCTTTATTATGTCATCAGGTCCCTCAATTCCTCTCTTCTTTGCAGTGCTTAGCTCAGTGCCTAGCACGCAGTAGGCATTTAACAAATGTATGTTGACTGACTGACTTCTACTATGTCTACCATTGTTCTAACTTCACTTCCTGACTCAAATTTGTTCCATTTAGTGGCCACCCACTTCAAGATTATTCTGCCCTGCAACTTTGAATTTCTTGCCCCTTCACATAACATTCTCACCATTCTAATCCACAATCCTGGGTGCAGCCTACCATTTATCTTCACCCATTGCTGAAAGAACTCATGAGACCATGTTGATTGGGTCTACTACAAACTGTGACATTTCCCCCACCCCCCGCCCCAGACTGACTTGATCCATTCATCATAGTGATTGTTAAAAACTTCTCCATACCTCTCAAACCCTCAATTTCACTCTTCATTTGTTTTCTCTTAGTGAACACTTTGCCTCCTAAAAATGAAAGACACCATTTGACATGAGCTGCCTGAACTTCTTTCCTTCATACCTCAATACTTCCCAGTATCTCTACCTTTTTTTCCCCTCCTTCTCTCTGGTCTAAAAATGAGATACCTCTTCTTGCTAAGTCCTCAACTCTTTTCTTCCTCTCCCTTTGCGCTCCCTCTTTCCCATCTTTTTTCCCATTAACTTCTTGTACTATTTCACTTTCTCTGTTTCTTCAATATACTCAGGTATACCTTGCTATCTCTCTCAAGTTATCATTTCTCTGCCAAGCCTTAAGAACAGAGGTTGTTCACCTTTTTTGTGTCATGAGCTCCTTTGACAATCTGGTGAAGCCTATGGATCCCTTTTCAGAATAAGGTTTTTATTTTTAATGAATAAATTAAAAATATAGGATTGCAAAGGATATAAAATTACAATTATATTGAAATACAGTGACCAAAATGTAAACACATATGTTCACAGACTCCAGGTTAAGAACCTGTGGAAGAAGTATGGTCACTACTGGTTATCTCTACGTCCTCACCACTCACTTGCTTCTGTTTTACAGAACAAATGCTTTTATCGAGGGGAATTTGTTCTGGAAGTTTGGACTCAGTCAAAGGGCTGTGCTTGAAGACCTAGAGGGCCACATGTGGCCTGGAGGCCGCAGGCTCCCTACCCCTGTGACCTATAATCTGGCTTCTATCCTAACCATTCCATTTGACTGCTCTCTGCAAGGTTACTAATAAATTCCATATCCAAAGGCATTGTTTTATTCAATCCTCACTCTTCTTCTTGAGTTAACTATAGTATTTGACACCACTTATCACTTCCTTTATATTTTATCCTCCCTTGGCTTCCGAGATGCTATTCTTTTCTGATTCTCTTTCTACCTACTTGATCATACCTCTGCTTCCACAACTTTGTCTTTCTCTTCATAACCTCTTAATATGAGTATTGCTCCCAGATCTGTCCTCAATCCTTTTCTCTGTCTAAATATTGTCCTTTGTAGATATTCTCTACTTCCATCCTTCAATTATTACCTCTCTGCAGATAAGTATTAAATCTATATCACCAGTCTCAAATTCTATATTGCACTCTAGTGCATAGTTTCCAACTGTCTGCTACAATTTCTACCTGGATATCCTGCCAGCATCTCAAACTAAACATGTACAAATATCAACTTATCTTCTTTTGGAAATCTGCCCCTCATCCCACCTTCCCTATTTATTTTGATGATATCACCATACTTTCAGTCATTCAAGAGAAAAATCTCAGATTTATCTTTGATACTTCCCTGATCCCTCTCCTTTCCTTACCCCAACTACTATTAGGTCCTGTTGATTTTAAATGAGTAATATTTTCCCATACTATTTCATTCTTCACACTGCAACCAGTGTACCCTAGGTGCTAATTATCACTCCCCTGGCATATTATGGTCTCCCAATTGGTATAATGTGTAGGATTCTCGACACATATCTCTAGAGTAATAGTGTGGAGTCACAGTTCAATCACCTTTACAGAATACAGCTTAGCTATATCTAAAAATCTAAATATCTAAAAATATATAAAAATATCTATAATCTAAAAATCTTAGCTATATCTAAAAAAGACACTTTATCATCAAAGACTTGTCCTTCCAGTAAATAGGCCCTACCCACCCTAACAAACAGGTTTTGGGATGCCCATATTGGCAGGGTTCTAAGTATAATCGTAGGATACAAAATGGTGGGGTAGCAGGGAAATAGAGGTAGCCTCTGTCCACAGTCGCTAACATATTCACAACCATCTGTGGTTGGTCAGCCACCTTCCTTTGAGTTTGGTGTTCCACACCTCCCTCCCAGTGGCTGCCTTTCCAGGAGGAAGTACACAAGAATGTCCATATAGGAAAACTATATGTTTCTCTGTTGATATTAAATTCTGTAAGTCTGTACATGTTTAACCCTCCTTTGTTCATTTCAGGTAAGAGGGAGATTTCTCTGATGGCTACTCCCCCTATTCTTCCTTCATATTTGTATGCTCATCATCTCAAGTGCCTTGGTCATGAGAATAGCAGCTTCTACCCTTTCTTCCTCCTTTTTACACAAGTATATTCCATTTATCCCCTTTTTCTTTCCTTCTTATAACCTTTAGAAAAGAACCAATCTATCCAAAGTCCACTTTTATTTTTAATTCCCTCAATACTCATTGAAAACATTAATATTCTGAAGATACACTTGTTTCTTCTCTCCTGTTAGGATGTTAACACTGCATCATCGTCCAGGTGCTCAAAATACCTTCCTAGGTATTTTTGGATTAGTGTTTGCATTTCTAAGTTCCTACTCAGCTCTAGTCTTTACATGAGGAATGCTTGAAAATCTTCTTTTTCAATAAAGATCCATTTTCTCCTCTGTGACTCAGCTTTGCAGAGTAAGTTATTCTTTTGCCTTGTAAAAAACGTATTTTTTTCCTTTGGGTCTCTGATTGTAGTTCTTATGAAGTCAGTCATTTTTTTTGGAGGGGGGAGGAGTAAGAAGAACAGAGGAAGAGAGGGAACGTGAATTTAAGTGCCTACTATGTTCCCGGAACTCTATTAAGCAATTTACAAATATTATCTCATTTGATTCTTACAACAACCCTGCGAGGTACATACTCTTTGAAGATCTCTAGATTTGCAATACTTTTTGGTACTGGTTAGTGTTCTCTTTGATTTTCTTTGATTTACTCTAGCTTTAGATCCTGAATCATTGTTTTGTACTAGGGCCAGTTCTGACCTCTTGCTATACTTTTAGGTGGGTTGGTTGGCCCTGCCTGGTGCTGCCTTGAATCCCTTGTGTTCTTGTGCTGACCTTTACTTCACCTGTATCTTTGAGGTTCAGAATGTTCGATCTTCAGGGACTTCTCTGACGTCTGAGGACGCATTGTTCGGAAATTCAAAATTCCTGGTCTACCCTGGTCTGTGTCTCAACACTGCACTGGCTGACTAATTATCAGGCCAGTCACTGGTCACTGATGTGCTGCTGGTCCTAGAATTTCCAAAGTCCCCACCCTTGGACTTTCTGACCAGTCGGGGGCTTCCTCAGGGGAGCTGTGCCCCAACCTTGCTATCTCTGGACACAGAGCCTTATAGGCTACATGTCTTCCATCTCTGTTCACACTGGTGCTGGCTTTGCTGGGAGTGGGGGAGGGACTTTCCTATATCCCGTGGGATTCTGGCTGACTTTTTGTGTAGTTCTGAGGTCAATGAAATGGTTTGCTATAACTTATCATTGGATTTTATTTTTATCATCGAAGTCTAGTACAAACTTCAGGGTTCTGCTAGAGTAGGTGTATGAGAATTGGGAAGTCTGTTCAGGCAGTTACAGTTATGCCTTTTTAAACATGCCAGCTAAGTTCCTTTTATACATGCCAGGAAAATTACTCATGACATGTTAACCTGTTCCCTGTGGCACCGCTGTCTCCCTAATTACAGTGATAACCAATGTTTTTCCTGTCTCCAGTCTGTCCTCTTCTTGATCCATCTTTTACACTGTTACCAGAATAATCCTGCTGATTCATGGGTCTGATTTTGTCATTCTCCTACAGTTGTTTCCGACTGCTTATCTAATGAAATACAAACCTCTGAGTCTGGTGTTCAGATTTATTTGCAACCTGGGCCAGATTTGCCTTTTCAACCTTGTCACATCTAGTGGAATTCCTTTTTAAGAACTATTTATTGTAGACAAAATGAAATACCATTTTCTTCATCTCCTTCCTGGCTTCTCCTGCATTCATGCTTTGGTTTATCTATCCCTGACTCTCTAGGCTGTAACTCTCTCTCTGTTTTAACCCATGCATCATTTCCTATTGAAATCTCTTCTTTCATGGCTCGACTTAGATATTATGTACTCAATGAAGACTTTCCCAGCCTACATAATTTTAAGTGATCTCTCTTTTAATTTCTAATATCATTCTTGACCTTTCCCATTTATTCATCATAATATAACTCGTATTATGGTTATATCCTTGTCCTAACCTTTCTTACTAGATTGTAAACTCCTTGAAGGAAAGGTGTTGTCTCTTTTCTTTCTTGTATCCCCCAAAATTGACACTTGCCTTCCTTACACATAGTAAGTATTTAGGGAATTTTTGTGGAATATAGTCAATCTGTTGTGTACTCCCCTTCTAGATTATTATTTCTCCAAATGTCATAACATGCCAGTCCCTTAACTGGCAGGGACAAAATAAATTGGCTTATATATGACTTACTCTATCTGATAAGTTACTGTTGTGTATGGTTTGAATGCTCATGAGTAAGTTAAAGAAATTATCAGGTATAAAATAATCCCCCAAGTAGTATAAGATGATAGCAGAATGAAATTGATTCTTCTTTACAATGACACATTTTGAGCTTTTCCTGTACTTCTAAAATGGGGGCTTATGGCAAAAAGTTATGAGAGAAACATTGCATGGGAAAGAATGTCAGGTAGTAGGATACTTGAATAAGAGACTAGAGAGATAATTTATGCTTGTATGATTTGGAAAATTTATAGGTTCTTCCCTATCTAAAGCACTTCCAAGTCATGTCACTCCATCCTTGACTAATTGAATTAAGCCTTTAGGATTTCCCCAAATGAACTGATGTCATGACTTCTTTAATCAACAGCATTGTGGAAGGCAAATGACCCCTAGACAATAAAAATGCAAATTAAAAAATTACATGATCATAGATCCATTTTGTAAATGGAGCTGCATGGGTTATAAATTTAAATGATATTTTTGGTGGTTTCCCAAATCAAGATCTTGCTTTTTAGAAATGCAAAGTCTACAAGGGAATTTCTCCAAAGTCTGAATTTAAATTCTTGAGCAAGTTTTTATAAAAGAATTTTCAGGATGGATAGCTCCTTTTGTTTTTCATTTCTAGAGGCTATTGAAGTAAATTTTGACCTAATTATCAAAACTACATGATAACTTTCCAGTTGGCAGCATTGGGACATTCCTTAGGAATTTTTGTAATCCCACATGGTATAAAAATAGTACCTGAAACACTCACAAGGGTTTGGTACACTGACCATTCAGTAACAAATTTAATTACAAAATGCCCTCACAGTAATCTGAAGGAATGAAACATTAGCACAGGCAAAATGCCACGAGCGAACTAAACTTCAAAGACTTTCCTGAAACATCATAATAAAGAGTTCTAGAATTGTAAGTTCCTGACCTTTTGATGAATGAAATTTCAGGGAGTACGCAGCTGGCAAAAAAGATGGCTTCATGTGACTTTTTATTGTTGCTGATGCTTTGTTTGGTGAAAGCTCAAAATGTGCCACTCCCTAATGTAGAAATCAGAGAATGGAATTTGTCTGGAGGTAACACTACACCCTTTGGCAATCTGAAGTCATTTAATTCAATTGAATTCCCATTCGTTATTAGAAAATTGGCTGGAAAAATCAAATTATTTTGAAAAGATGGCTTCTAAGTGTTCATGGGAAGCGGTCACTGTGAATTAATTTGTACAGTAAATTACAAGGGACATGTTCTGTGTAGTTGATTTCTTAAATGGAACCTTTGTTTCCTAGGAAAGATAGCCCCAAACACCATTTATCAAGGGGAGAAAAAAAAATCTTGAATTAAAAATGGAATGACTGGCTGAGTTTTTCTTCCTTCCCTTTCATTCTTTCCTTCCATCATTCTTGCCATTGACATGCTGTAGTGAACTATAAATTAAATATGAAGCACTATATTGTGAGTTCCTTGAAGGAAAGGGTTGTTGTCTCTTTTCTTTGTTGTATCCCCCAAAACTAACACCTGCCTTCCTTACACATAATAAGCATTTAGTGAATTTTTGTTAAATATATTCACTGTGTTGGGTATTCCCCTTCTAGATTATTATTTCACAGAATGTCATAACATGCCATTCCCTTAACTGGCAGGGACAAAATAATGGGCTTACATATGACTTACTCTATCTGATAAGTTACTGTTGTATATGGTTTGAATGCTCATGAGTAAGTTAAAGAAATCATCAAATGTAAAATAATCCCCCAAGTGGCAGATTTAAAAAAAAAAGGTGAGCAGGGTTCTGAACTGTAGCTATAATGGTATAGCCTGTAGGAACATATAGTCTTATGCTTCATTCAGCAGACTCATTAAAAATGTTTTACTGATGCCTTTTGTCTTTATATCATAGTCATTTCCCATCCTCTTCCAGACTGAACCCTACCTTTTGATAAAGAAAAACAATTAATAGGAGCCATTCAGTACAGAAAAGGTATCTGATAACGTATACAATGCCTAGTTTTAGCAGTCTTTCTATCATGTACCATGAGGGAAGAGGGTTGAATAATTTGTTTTTAAATCAAAAGAAAAGCTTTTGTTTAGTGTTTCTGTTAAAGTTACCTAAATGATTGGATGTCCTGGGCTTAGTTATATTACCATGAAAATGTTTTTGATGTTGTTTAAAGTTTTGTTTATCTTTTTTTAAAAAAAAAAATCACCTGCATCTCCTAATGTATCTCTCCCCGTCAGTCTCCCCCAAAACAACCCATTATAACAAAGAATAAAAAGAGAAAAATACTTTAGAAAACTAACCTGCACATTGAAAATCTGACATAACATGTAGTGTTCCATGTGCATAGCCCCCCGCCTTGTAAAGAACAAAGGGATGGTGTCTTCTCATATTTCTCCTTTGGGACCAAGCTTGGTGTTTATACATTCACAGCAGATCAGGCCCATTTTAATTGTCTAAAACTGGGCTCTTTTTAAACAAGAGAACTTGCAGAATTTTTAGAGGGCTGGAAAGGAAGAATCTTTTGAGGAAAGGCTGAAAGGTTTGGCACTTTTTAGCCTAGAGAAGTCAAAGATGGTAGACATTTCAAAGCCACATTAAGACATCTAGTAAATAAGTCTGGTTTTATTTATTTACTTTTTCATGTATTTATTATCATTCCTTCTCACTGTCTTTCCCTCCCCCCACTGAACAAAAAGGAAAAAAAATCAAAGAAACCCCATATAATTAATATATGTAGTCCAGCAAAACAAATTTCGCCATTGGCCATTTCCAAAAAAAGTATGTCTGGTCCTGCATTTTAAGTACATCGTGTCTCTGGCAAGAGGTGGAGAATGTATTTCATCTTAAGTTCTCTGGACTCATAGTTTATCTTTACACTGATCAAAAGTCTCTAAGTTGCTTTTCTTTACAAATGCTGCCATTGTATAAGTTGTTCTCTTAGTTCTGCTCACTTTACTCTGCATCAGTTAACAAAATTTCCTCTGAAACCCTCCATTTTATAGTTTCTTATGATGTATTCATATCGAATGGGGATTTTGAAGAAAGCTTGAGAATCTGGAAAATGGCAATGGCAAACATCCTTCTCTCCAATGAAAGCCAATCTAAAATAGGGCAAGGGGCACTGGAATGGAAGTGGATTCTACACTCAGCTTTTCTTTATGAACGTAAAAAAGTCATTTCACTCTTAATCTATAGGAAGGCATGGATAAGAGTCATATAGGATGGGAAAATAAGTAGACCCATCAAAAAAAACTAGAGAAAAATGGAGTGCCTCTGGAAAGATATAGTCTAGGTTAACATTTTTACTGTATCAATAACCATGTTCGGTCTTTAACAAATGCAGGGTCCTACTCTTTAATTTTTAGTCACTGCTACCATCTGAAAGAATTCTTTTTCAATCATACCCCTCAATTTGTACTCTAAACACTCTGAGTATGTCAACAAACTTTCATCAAGTTCTTCTGTGATTTTAATAAATGATGAGAAGTGTGAAAGGAATAGCAGGAAAGATTTCTAGTTAATTGCTGTCACATAATCCAGTAAAAACAGGAACTGGGTGATGGAAAAGTAGCATTTTAACTAATTTAGTTTCCAGCTATCCAATTCTTAGCCTTTCTGTAAAACTCTTTGAAAGAAGTGGGAACATAGACATAGAAGAACAGAGGAATCACTGGGAAAGTAACATAAGTCTGATTGGTGAAGCCTTGGTTGGATTTTAGAGGTAGAAGAGACCTTAGAAGTTGTCAATTTTCATATCCCCATTTACAGATGAGAAAACTGATGCTCAGAAAGGCTGGTTGGCTTGCTCACAATCACTCATTGGTTGAGCTATTATTCAGATCACTTGATCCACAATCCATCGCCTATGTCATGTTTATGTTCCATATTGTTATAAGGGACCATGAGGGCTGTTTTGAATAAATCTATGATGCTACTTGGTGTTGAGGCAGAAAACTTGTCACGTCATATGCTAATTTTATGATTGCAGCTGGATATCAAGTAAAATTTAAAATTTTGAAAAAAAAGGAACACAAACATGGCCTCTTGCAGGATTCAGAGTGCTAACATCTCTTGGCTCTTTCATGAGTCATTTCTTACACCTTTGGTGGATCCTCTGTACAGCATTTATGGAAATCCACAGATGTATGGAATCAACATTTGATTGACTCAGTTGATTGAATTAGTTTTGCTGGACTGTATATGTCAATTATGAGGTATTTCTTTGATTTTTTTCCTTTTTGTTTGATGGGGGGAGGGAAAGACAGTGGGAAGGAGTGAAAATAAATACATGTAAAAATGAATAAATAAATAAATAAAACTAGTAGACCTATTTACTGGATGTTTTAATGTGGCTTTTAAGTGGTTGATTTGTAAGCTTTTAGAGCTCCAAAAATAGTAGTACCATTGTAGGGAACTGTATTACAAGAAACTAATAGCATCATTATTTTCCCATTTTCTTGTTGCTTTTGAAACTAATTTTTAAAAAGTTTGCACAAAATAGAAGTAGAAATAAGTTAATGGTTTAGCCTCTAAACAGTGCAGTAGAGAACTCTACAAAATGAATGCAATCTCATCCCAAAAAAGGCATCCCAGGGCAATCGTACATTGCTGCACAGCCGTTTCCAGATCACTACCATCTTCATCATCATCCCTTTTATTCCTCCCCCTCACCACCTTGAGCTGATCCATAGATTGTGTGACTTGCTGTTAAGCAGAGGTGCCAGGTTCATATGGCATAGAATTTGATCTAAGCTAAGCACCCTTGATTCTGGCTTTGGGTTTAAGGTTGAGGGGAACTAATACTTTGACTAGTGGCATTATTTTCTTGTACAGTTTTTGTAGTGGAAAAAGCACTGGCTTGAGAGTCAGAAGACCTTGTCCCTTTTGGTAGACCATTTGACCTCGATGGGCCTCAGTTCCTTCATTAGTAAAATGAAGAAATCAAATTGTCATCTCTAAGGTCCTTTCCTATTCTAAAGCATAAGATCCTGTACTGTTCTTGAGCTTGATATTTGGACAAGAATTATGAGTTAAAGAATAAAATTGAATACAATAGTCACTTTTTCTTCTGCTATAGAGACTTAGGACTACAGCGTCACTTGGGGACTGAATTACCCAAATAGAGTATATAACAAAGAGTGTGCTTATGTTGGCAGTTTGCTCTGACCATGCACAAGTGGATGCATTGTGGTCTGGTGGAAAAAGTGCTAGCCTAGGAGTCAAGGGGCTTGATTATGGTCCCATTTTTACTATTAACTAATTTATAGTTCTCAAGGAATCAGTTAATCTTTCTGGGCTTTATTTTCTTCATCTCTAAAATTTGGGGAGGTGGTGCTATGAGATAAAATGGAAAAAATATGCCAAAGTACATGGAAATTCACAAAAGTACCTTACAAATATAAAATATTGTTGATGTTGTTAGTAAAGGAACCAACTTTGGGTTGGTAGGATGATTTTGACCAGAGTCAGAGTTGGACACTGGAATAGGAGTCAGGACACCTGGTTTTTAGTTCCATTGACTGTTTAAATGGTTATGGAAATTAGCTTCACCTCCTTAAATGTCAGTTTCCGCATCTGCAAAGTAAGAGGCTTAGAGTTGTTGATCTTTAAGGTGCCTTTCAACTCTAACAGTTCTGTGAACCCCCAGAATGCTTCCATTTTGTCCCTTTTTATGGAATGGGATGCAAAAGTGTTTGTTAAGCATTTATTATGTGTCAAGCATTGTGTTAAGCACTGAGAATACAAATAGAAAATTGAGACATTCCTTATTCTCAAAGAGCTCACATTCTAGTTGAAGAGAAGAGTAACAGAGAAGAGTTCAGCTTCAGGGAGGCTGGAAAGACCCAGTGGACCTTTAGGGTATACCAACAGGATAGATGGCAAGAACCAGCCATCTTTAATTTGCACTATTGGGAAGGTAAGAGCCTGGTGGGATCTTAGTGGATGATGCTGGGACAGTTAGGGTGAGACTGTATATGTAAGGGGGCAGATTTTTCTCCATTTTAAATGGGAGAGTCATGAGGAGGAGATAAGGATGGGATATAATAATCCTAGTTCTGTCTTATATACTAAGAGGCATATGCTTCATGGAGTATAGAAACGAAGGTTACCTCTAACATGTTGTCTCCCAAATTCTGTCCTCCAAACCTATTCACATTACTAAATATTTATTGAGTGCTTGCTATGTGGTACACACTGTAGATATGAGTATTTTCAGAGATAATAGTTGAGCCTCCTACCCACAGATTAGATAACCAGAATATTTCATCTCCTTGAAGCCATTTTTTTAAAAGAAAAAAGAATTGCAGGTGAAACAAAATTGGAAACAATATGCTAGTAGTAGTCAAGCTGCGTTTCCTCTCCTTGCCTCTGCCAAAGGATATTCTAGAAATAACAAGTGTAATGACTGCTTACCCAGTGTTGAGTCTCCATTCTCCTCCTCCACAAGCCAAATGGTAACTGAAAAACATGCAACAGAAATAGAATTGGAGAAGAGAGTATAACAAATTCTAAATTCTGAAGGGAAAGAGGCCACTTAGTTCTGTCCTGCTTATGATGTGCTTACTGAGGGTTACCTAAAATTCCTGGGACTAGGATCATGAATTTAAAATAAGGTCTTCCAGGCAAAAAATTTTTTAGAAAAAAATCTCCATAATTATTAATCTGAAAAATTCCAGTCCTCCAGTATGGAGGTAGATCCTTATTTTGTGAGCCTCTTGTAATGGAAGTGCTGATTTGGTCAAGATTTATGTCATCGTTCTTTCATCATATTTTCAGTTTGTGCTTTTGAATTTCCATTTTTTATTTCTAGTGTGTTCAATTCTCTACTTCCCCCACCCCCATGAAGCCCAGCTTCCACTGTGATGAAATGAGTTTATTGGCAGGAGCATGTGGCCCCTTTCATGTGCCAAAAAAGGTCACAAGTACAAACATCCTAATTCCCTAATCTTTGGTGCAGTATCCCAGACAGTCAAACAAATCTTTTCCTTTGCAACTTGAAATATTCAATGAGATGGGTGGGAGGCAGAGAAGAGAGAAAAAGGCGAACATTTGGATTCTTTCATAAATATTTTAGGCATAATTGACTGAAGCAAGTTAATCAATTCAATTAAAAAAATAGCCCCCAGAGTCCCAGTTCTGATACTTAAAAGACATTTTTCTTTCCTGAACCATGTATGATTCCATGTATGATTCTGTATGTGTAAAAAAATGGGGTCAGTGATCAAAGTTTGCATTTTTATGTTGCATTTTTGTTTTGAAATATTTTACTAATATTGCCAGCAACAAATGCCTATAGACTTAACACTCTTCCTTTTAGTTCACATAAATCTTTAAAAGTGTTTCTCAGATATTTCTATAGACTAAAATAGTTCTAGTTATTTCCTTGCCCTTTTTCTCATCCTGTTCATTCATCGGAATGCCTATTTGTTATTAATGACGCATGACTCTGTTTTATTATGAATAACTAAGAAGGTCATGGATCTCAACTTCATGCAAAGCAGACATTTCATTTTCTTAATTTACAGGTGGTGAGATCACAGGGGAATCTTAACACTTGATTCATGATTAGGAATTCAAATAAAAAGAAAAGATCTCCAGAAAATAGTTAAGGGTAACCAATTTAGATGAGGACTAAATTAATCTGCTTTGCAGAACTTGCTGGGTACACTTATTTTCAAGAATGATTTTCTTTGCCAAGATTCCCTTTCTAAACAAATGGCGATCTGTTTGATATTGGTATCTGTCTCTTGATGTTCAATAAAGTTCTTCAAGGCTAAGCACTTTCCTACATGTTTTCTTTGCTCCTATTGTTATCTATATCTGGAAAGCCTTCTGCATTCCTCTAATACCTTTCTCCACTTGTTAAATTCCCATTCCTACTCATTCTTTAGGGTCTAATTCAAATATTGCCTTCTCTTGATTGCCCTAATAGGTAATTATCTCTCTTGCTCAGACTTCACAATATACTTCACATCTCCCTAATGCATGTATTATCATGTATGAGTTTAAAATATATTTATTTGTGTGTGTATCATACCTCCCAGCTAGAATGTAAGTTCTATGAGGGGAGAGACTATAATTTATCTAAACTTTGTAGCTTCTCCAAGGCTGAGCACGGTGTTCTACCCAACGTAGATGAAAAAAGTTTGTAAAGATTTGCTTTATGTCTTTTCATCCCTGAGAACAGAAAAAATGCCTGACCTTATGTTTAATGTGCGTTTTTGTTTGCTTCCTTTTAATGTGTGAGGAGAGCAGAGTAACAAATGTCTTTCTCCCTTTTTCATAAAAGAGGAAGAAATCAGATTCTTACATCATTCTGTAGGTTAGATGAAATTATGTTGTGTAAGGAATACGATCCTTGGCCCGGACCAACCGTATTGTTTTATTTTCCTCAAGGTTTTAAACTCCTTCCCTTGTGAATGCACTGTCAAATAATTCTTTATGGATGAGTGAGTATAAATCATGAGCAAATTCAGGGGTGAGGAACCTGTGGCCTTGAGGCCACATGTGGCCCTCTAGGTCCTCAAATGTGGCCCTTTGACTGAATCCAAGTTTTACAGAACAAATCCTTTTATTAAGGAGATTCAGTGAAAGGGCCACACTTGAGGACCTAGAGGGCCACATGTGGCCTTGAGGCTGTAGGTTCCCCACCCCTGGCTATGGTATCTCTATATGTTAGGAACTATATAGGAATAAAGAAACAGAATGTGGATTAGGCCCTGTTCTCTAGAAGCATGCAATTTAGAGAGATAAGACTAGTACATGTTAAAATTTAAAAGTTGATACAAGTCTCTCTTTTTTTAATATTAATTTATTTTTAGTTTTCAACATTCATTTCCATAAGCTTTTGAGTTTTAAATTTTCTTCCCCTCCCTTCCCACCTCCCTTGCCAAGACAGCATGCAATCTGATATAGGCTCTACATATACATTCGTATTAAACATATTTGCACATTAGTCATGTTGTAAAGAAGAATTAGAATCAATAGGAGGAGCCACAAAAAAAGAAGAAAAAAAACAAAATAGAAGAAAAAAAAAGAGCAAATAGTATGCTTCAATCTGCAATCAAACTCCATAGTTCTTTCTCTGGACATGGATAGCATTTTCCATCATGAGACTTTTGGAGATGTCTTAGATCCTTGCATTGCTGAGAAGAGCTAAGTCTATCAAAGTTAGTCATCACACAACGTGGCTGTTACTGTGTACAATATTCTCCAGGTTCTGCTCACTTCACTCAGTATCTAGTCCATACAAGTCTTTCCAGGTTTTTCTGAAGTCCGCCTGCTCATCATTTCTTTTTTTTCTGCAAGGCAATCGGAGGTAAGTGACTTGCTCAGGGTCACACAGCTAGTAAGTGTCAAGTGTCTGAGGCCAGATTTGAGCTCAGGTCCTCCTGATTCTAAGGCCAGAACTTTATCCACTGTGCCACCTAGCTGCCCCCTTCTCATCATTTCTTATAGCACAATAGTATTCAATTACATTCATATACCACAAATTGTTAAGTCATTCCCCAATTTTTGGTCATCCCCTCAATTTCCAATTCTTGGCTACCACAAAAAGAGCTGCTATAAATATTTTTGTACATGTGGGTCCTTTTCCCATTTTTATGATCTCTTTGGGATACAGTTCTAGAAGTGGTATTGCTGAGTCAAAGGGTATGCACATTTTATAGTCCTTTGGGCATAGATACAAGTCTCTATTAAAGGAAAGTCTTTAATTATGTGGCAAAGATACTTATAAGAGGTCACAGAGGGAAAAAAATCAGATGGGTTAGAATAGTTAGAAAAGGCTTTTTGGAGGAAAGGAGATTTAAGATCATAAGATCATAGCATTCAGAATTGGAAGGGACCTTAGAGATCAACTATTCCTAATGAAATTAGTCTTGAAGAGATTATTAATCAATAAATATTTATTAAGTACATACTATGTACCAGGCACTGTGCTAAACACTGGAGATACAAAAAGAGGCAAAAGCCAGTCCTTGCTCTTAAGGAACTTACAATTTAATAGGGGAGACAACATGAAAACAAACATATACAAAAATACTATATACAAGATAAATAGGAAATAATTAACAGGGGGAAGGCACTGGAATTAAAATGGGATGAGAAAAACTTCCTGTAGAAAGTGGGGTTTTAGTTAGGACATAAAATAAGCCAGAGAGGTCAGTAGTTGGACTTTTGTATGGTCATGTGGTAGAAAGTAGCAAAGCTGGGATTTGGACTCAAATCTCCTGACTGCAAATCTGCTGCAATACCATGCAACTTTCTTTGGAAGTGTGACTTAAGGCTTCTTGAAAGAAGTAGGCCTGAGGAACAGGCAGCTTCTTCATGGAAGAATACAGAAGATTCACAGATATTACCAAGATCAAGGACATCTGTTACTGGCTTCGGGAAAAAGAGATGTGTTATGGTAGGCATCTCCCTGCTGAGGAAGACAGAAGCAGCCATATGTCACCCTGACAGGGATACACGTGCAATATGCTATCTTACTTGGGCGTGGATTTGTGATATGACAACCTTCAGAAATTTGTCAAACCTAAGGATTATTAGCTACTACTGGTAGTTAATGTATAAATTTAATGTCTGAGATTTATAATATTAGCTGAGATTCATAGCACTTCACAAAAGGATTTTATATCTATTATTTCACTTGTTTCTCAAATTTGCCCTATGACCTAGGTAGCATAGTAATTTTTATCATTACTTTATAGGTAAAGAAATTGAGATATGGAGACAGAAGGTGACTTACTCGAGATAACTGATAAGTGTCAGAGCTAGGATTTAAACCCAGGAGGACTGACTCCAAATCCAGTGCTCTTCTCAATGTATCACAGCCATCAGAAGCTGGAGAAGCCTAGCAAGAAACTCAGGGAACACTTAGTTGGAAACTCTGAGACTTGGGGCATAGGTGGTGTTTTCCTCACTTTACTGATAGAAGGTAAATGCCTTAGGAGAGAAAGCAGAATATGGAGAGTGAACATGGCATAGGAAACTGAAGTGACAGAGTCTTGCCTGGGGAACAGAATACATTTAATAAGATATAGGAAAGCTGGGCCTGGAGACTGGCTTATACATTTAGGAAGATGTTGAACTGAAGAAGGAAGGCAAGAGAGAAAAGGTCCCAGATAGAGCTGCCATACCAAATACTGTAATCAGCAGGTGTGTGATACTGAAAGAAATATAGCAGAAAAGGTACTCAATAATTTAGAAGAGACTATGAGTATGAAGAGAGACAGGAAAAGCAGTAGTGGGTTCAGGTGTCTGTATAACAATATGTTAATTGTGACATAAAACAAATTAGAGATCTTAGAGGTAAATATAACCATTTAGGAATCACTCAGAGTTGGTGGTATGGGACTAAAGAATGACATATGCCAGTAAAAGGATATGATGTATTCAAAAGGAAGGGATTAAGGTTGGCAGGATTGGCACTATAATGAGGAGACATTTATCAGTGTAAAAATTCAGGTTGTAAAAAGGATAACATGGTTGATAGCAGTTGGAAGATGACAGGAAGGAGGAAGAGGAGAAATATACTGATGGGAGAATACTACAGGCTAAACCAGAAGGGATTATGAATAAGAAAAGGTTGGGGCAACTAGGTGATGCAGTGGATAGAGCACCATCCCTGAAGTCAAGAGGACCTGAGTTCAAATCCGGCCTCAGGCCAAACACTTGACACTTATTAGCTGTGTGATCCTGGGCAAGTCACTTAACCCCAATTGCCTTAAAAAGAATAAGAAAGGGTTAAGGGATAAAAATCAAAAGAAGAAACCAGGTAGGAGTATACTAGAGATCACCAGCCAGAAAAAAGAAATGGATGGGTTTCTGCTGCATATTACAAAGCTAGTGTGAAGGCAAGATATACTTGTGATGAATACATAAACTATCTGGAAATATCTGGAGTTTTCTCTCTGATAAACATCTAACTATCAATGATTGACTAGCCTTGCTTATAATTTCATCTTTCAAAAGGCAAGGAAAGCACTTACAGGTACTGCTGTCTTCTAGCTGAGTCCAATCTAAAGGAGCTGACTGGTTAAGTAGAAATAAAAGGAACCTGGGGAGTCAGTGATTGTCTTAGAGTTAATGGTAAATAAGGAGAAAAAGGTTGGGTATTATATAATGTCTCCCCTAGCCTTTACAAGCATGGGTTTTAAATAGTACAGAGATAGAATAGGTGAATGTTCCTGCCTGGAGACTCTAAAGGTGAAGTCAGCCCAAGAGAGATGGTAAGCTCTTAAGCATCAAGGTCTAGTGATGCAGTATCAACTGATTCTGATATAGAAGAAAAAAAGGGGGCATGTCTAAACAAACTGATGTGGCTGCCCAGGAAGCTCATCAATTAACTCAGATTTTAGAAGGATATGTAAAAGAAATGGAAGCAAGTTCAAGACACTAAGGATCAAGTAAAAAAGTGGCACAATCTTGCAAGAATATTGTTAAGGAGGTTAAACCCCAGTCTGAACTGGGACACATGACAAATTCTAAGGACAACAACAGCAAAAGCTTTTTTAATGATGGAGACGAGAAGCAAATTCAATCTAGTTTAAAAAAAAACATTAACTCAACGGCTAGGTATGATTCTTGCTGTGAATTATTGGAAAAATAATTAAGAGAAGAAATCTATTCAATTCCTACTTTGTTTCTCCATTCCCTACCAATCTAAATCATCTTCAGACTGAAAATAGAACAAAATTATTTAAGGGAATTTAATCCCAAGAAAAGTGAGGAGATGGCAAGATTACATCTAATTGCCCTAAACTTTATTCTAGGGTATTGAAAATTTGTGGTCATCATTGCTTAACAGCTGCAGGTGATCTGTGGAAAACTGTGGAGAGTGGGAGAGATATGTGGGGACAGAAGCAGCCAAATGTTGACCTAATTTTAAAAGGGGAAGAAGCTGGGTACTTCAAACTCTAGGTCAGTGAGCTTGTCATTGACTTCTGGTAAAGTTCTAGGAAACATTTTTAGAGGAATTATTTGATCTTTTAAAAAGAGGAGTAGGGATCAATACAGGCCAGTATGAGTTCATTAAGAACAAGAAGTGCCAACTGAAATAATTTCCTTTTTGTCACAGTTACTAGACTAGTAGTTGGGAAATGTCATAGACATGGTATGGCAGTATTTCATCATGGCATTTGATAAAGTATCTCAAGATAGCCTTGTGTGCAAGGTGAAAAGAAGTAGACTGGATAATAGTGTAGTTAGACATGTTCACAAGTGGTTGGCCATCGTTGGCCAATGGATAATGATAAACTGGAAGGGGATCTCTAAAGGAGGGGCAAAAGACTCTGCCCTTGTCCTTTAATCAGCTCAACATTTGTCAGTAATTTTTTTATTAAGTCAAAGATTGTATGTTTATCACATTTTCATAGAATGCTATAGACAGGATTCCTGGTTTGGATGTCTTGGACATGATGACATCTCTATGACCCCTTCCAGTTCTTAATCTCATGATTTTAAAATTAAATTGAGCATCCATCGTGGTCTCATAAAGATAAGATTTAGATAAGGAGTGGAGAAAATGAAGGCATTCTAGTATGAGGATGGGGAACAACGTGGGCAAAGGCAATGAGAAAGAATGAGCTTTTCATGTTTGTGGGTCAGTGAGAAGAGAGGATTAATTGGAGTGGAGGCTTTTGTGTCTAGTAACAATAGGAAGCAAAGTTGGATAGCCAAAGTGATCCTTGAAAATTATGCAGAGGAATTTAAACCTGATGCAATAGAATAGGGAGCCCAATGGTAATTTTAGAGCAAACAATTGAGGTGATGGAAATGATGTTTAGGAAAGATTAGTCATCAAGGCTGTGCATGGTAGATTGTGTGTCATATTACACGTGGCAGTATCTTGCACATTAGATGCTATATAAATAATTATTGACTTGAATGGAAGGAAGAAAATTTGGTGATGGCTCTTTCAAGGTAATGTATAACTGCAAGGAAATGATTTTTTTATTGGCATTATTCATGTACTCTTTTGCAATTCTACCATCCTAATACTATTTGTTTAGACTACTCTTAAAATAAATTTGCATTTCTTGAACACATAGCAACTTAGATGAGGGATGAGGGTAACTTAGAAGTATGACTGAAAGGAGAAAGTCAACCTGACATTAAAAATATGCTCTGACACACAATTATGTGGCTAACCCACTCACAGGTCATCAAATTTTGAGGACAGTAGAAAAAACAATCTACTATATAGGTGATAAATTTGTTGTAGTTTCATAGATCCTGTAGTTTTTAACAGGATCATAGATTATAGATTTAGAGCTGGAAACCACCATCGTGATCATCTAGTCTAGAGGTGTCACCCGTGTTATCCAGCACTCCCAAGCGTGGCCAGAACCAGGTTAAAATGTAATTTAGAAATATTTGATAACGTAAATAAATATAATAAAACACAGATGATATTAATAGGTGCTTTTTCTAAATCAATATGCACCCGTAGGGTTCCTTATGTATGGTAGTACCTCCTGGTTCTATTTGAGTTTGATATCACTGATCTAGTCAAATCCCCTAATTTTGTAGATAAGAAAACTGAGATTCCACTGAGAAAATAAGTTGCTTGCTAACTTCATATGGTAGTAATTAGATCATCTCATTTCAAATAGTATGATCCTTTCTCTATATGTATTATTCTCTTGGTCAGCTTGGTTAGCATTCCATATAATTTCCTCCACTCATCTTTTTGTTCTGGAGTTGTTGTTGTTCATTAGTTTCAGACTCTTTGTGATCTCATTTGGGGTTTTCTTGGCAAAGATACTGGAGTGATTTGCCATTTCCTTCTCTAGCTCATTTTACAGATGAGGAAACTGAGGCAAACAGGGTGAAGTGAGTTGTGTAGGGTCATACAGCTAGTAAGGATCTGAGGTCAGATTTGAACTCAGGCTTTCCTGACTCTAGGCCCAGGGCTCTATTCACCACACCACCTAGCTGTCTGGGGAGAGTTTCACTATCAATGAAGCCACTGCCCACACAAAGGGAAATTATCCAGAGAGATTTTATCTGGTGAAAGTTATGATATCTCCTCAGCTCAGCAATCCTAGGTAGCATCATCTTTAATAATTGATTCCTTCCAGATTTGTGAATGGGGATGGGGAACTGGTCAGGAGATAGAATAACACGCCTTTTCCTCTCTTGGTCAGGGCAGGAATGGTCAATCCATCAAGAAATTAACATGTATCATTATTTATAGTCCCCCTGCCTCTTACTTTGAGAGGGTAGCTTTCTGTTGATTAATGAAGCCTTGTTAAAAACTGTGGTTCCTAGTAAGGCTACCCATGTCAACTTCCTCTCTCCCAATCAAAGAACTCGAATCACCCCCTAGGGTAAATTGTGAAGTCCTTTGTTTGTTCAAAAGACTTTGTTAAAAGCTCTTCATAACCTACCCCTCCTCTTTCCCTCTTCTTATGCCATATACCCACCCTCTGCCCCCATGTACTCTGTGATCCAGTGACTCTGCCCACCTTGCTGGGAGAAACTCCATTTCTGGACTCCTGTTATTTTCACTGGTTTTCTCTAGTGGTTTGCTGGAACCTCTGAGGATTGTTAAATTTTATTATGTGCCAGGCACTATGCTAAGTGTTTTTACAAATAAAGTTATCCCTCTATATTTGAGGGTTTCACATTTGTGATTTTGGTTATTCATGGCTTGGCCATTTGATAATTAAATGGGGATTTTTGGAGATTTGCAACACTGTGGAAAATCGCAGATGACATGCATATGTAAAGAAAACAAAAAAAAATTAGTAAGTTGTAAATGCATAAGTACTGTATATTATTAATCTATTTTATCATTTACCTACTTGGCCCCTGGTTTCACTGGTGAGCTCCCTATAAGGAAACTCCTTCTACCAATGCTGCCTAGTACCTGCTCCACAGTTTGTAGTTTTAGAGAGGTGCTTGGTGTCCTGTGAAGTGAAGTAACTTGCCTAATGTCATGTGCTCAGTAGGTGTCAGAGATGAGACTTGAACTCAAATCTTCTAGCCTCCTATGGTGGTTCTCCATCCACTTTGCGATGCTGCCTCTCGTTTTCACATTGCAAATGGAAAAGGCTAGGCCAGCAACTCAAGGTCCTATTCCAAAATAATGACAGAACAGTGGCTTTCAACAGGGAGACCAGAAGCCCTCCTCCTGTAGGGCTATTTAGTTTTCCTTAGTAAATACATTTCCCACCACAAGGCTGGATCTACTTCAAACTGGAAATTTTACATTAACATCTCTTTTGACAGTGGGGTTAGCCATGAAGAGTGGCATTGATTTAAACAGTCTTGGTGACAGGAATGGAAAATGCATTTGCTGCCAATACAGCTCTATGCAGCTAGACTGGCAGACCTTATCGTGGATTCCATATATTTTGAGTGACTTTACTCGTTTGTGCTTAATTTTAAGTAACTGACTTTTCAATAGGAATACTAGTGGGAGTTGTTGAGTTATTAAAGGAATAGCTACAGAATTAGGCCCACTGTAACAGACTGTATCTAAATGAGGGGCTCTTTGGTAGTAGTAGCAGAAGTTGTTGTGATGTATTTACATGTGTGCACTTGACAGAATCATATCATACATTGTACCTCTGATGGACAAGCTGTAAAGTATGAGCTAAAAATGTACAAAACAAATATTTAAAAAAACACACTGATTTAAAATGCTGCACATGTACACTCGGTTGATTCTGGGATGGATTCCCACTTCTTTGTAGCCCTAAAAGCGGAATATAGGAAGTTATAGCAAAGTCTGAAACTCCATAAGTTTAATACAGAGAAACACATACACAGACAAGGGCTGAAAATGAAAGAAATCGAAGCCTGGTGTAAAGAAAATTTACCCTTTTTAATTTTTTTGTGGTAAAATGATGATGTATGCAAAGTACTTTTCAAACCTTAAATCATCATATAAATGTTATCTATTATTGTTAAAATTATAAAATAAGGCCTCTTTTATAGTGGTATTTCATGCAAGGGTACTCAATTTATTCAAGTTGAATAATATCAAATATATCTTAAAATTTCTAATTTGGAAGTAATTTCAATTTGGAACCATATCTCAATGTGAGAATCTAGACACAGGTGGAAATGTTTAGTAAATTAAATATATATCAGAGAACTATCAAATTATAGTCTGTAGGATAGATATTGATGTATCCTAATGTTCCAATGCTATTTCTTTCAAAGGACAGGGTAAATTAGGTTTAATCTTGTTGACATGACTGTGCAGGCAGTTTTCAGAACTGTTGCATATTAGCTGTAGATAATACCATCCTAATTTTCCTCTTTGATAAAAATAGTATGAAACTTCATTGACAAAAGCAATGTGGTTGGAGATTATGTGTTCCAACAGTATGTGAGAAGTTCCTTTCACTTTCCCCAAAGAGGAAAAGTGAATTTCACTACCTTTGTTTTCTTTTCTGACAGGCTGCACATCCTTTTATCCAAGTGATTAAGAGAAGTGCTGTAATTGTCAGTTTGAAATACCAGCTACATGTTTCACTGCCTTCATTCTCCCCAGTAGCTGCAGGAAGCTGTTGCACCAGCATTTTTTTTTCTTAGACTTCTGCTTTCTAAGTGGGCAGAAGGGACAGTCATTTCACTTAAGCTAGAGAAAGCAGCTGCCGCCCTTCTCTACTTTCTTCTTTGGTATTCACCCAAGGAGTAGGAAGCATGCTGCAAGCCTAGTTTTTACTAGTATGGAGATCTGTGAATGGACCAATGCTTGTAACCATTCCTTAATAAATAAAAGATACATTGAATTTAGCACATCATGTGTTGGATGATTAGTTGGTGACAAAAATGATGTTTTGGGGTTATTATACTGTCTTCAACCTTCATCATACTCTCTCTCTTGAAGATTGCTTGATTTGAAATGGGACTTCTTTCCACTTCCTTCCCGCTCCCCCAAGAAATGTGTGACTTCTGGTTCGGTATATTAAGGGGAAGCACAGAGGTATACCTCAAGTAAGTGTTTAGGCAACATGGTGTAGTAGATAGAGAGCTGACCTCACAGTCAGGAAGTCTTGTATTCAAATCCCTCCTCTGACAAATGTGATGCCTTTCCCCTAAAATAGTTTTTAGGTGACCTGAATTATAGAATCTTAAAATTTTACATGTTGAAGGGAACTTAGAGATCATCCAGCTCAGAGGTGTCAAATGCACAGCCCTGGACTGCAGGCAGCCTACAAAAGACTCCCCAGTGTACACTGAACCAGATTAAAATGTCATTAGGAAATATTTAACAAATGTCTTGGGGGAAATATAACCAGTAAATAAAAGGCCATTTCTCTGAGGGCATGCTATCTGTTAATAAAAGACAGGTCAATGGTGTGTCTCCATTTGTGCCAAAGACCTGTAAGGAGAGCTGGCAAGGTTTTTTATACCTAGGTGTGTCTTCCTTCTGATTGGTCTGGTTGACCTCACTGGGACCTCCCCTTGTAATCCCAATTGGTGGACATTTTAATGAGAAGATAGGCCCAGTTCTCAGCCCCTCCTTATTACTTCATCTTTGGGAGGGGGAAAAACAGCTTCCTCAGATGTGGCCAATCACACCCCTCTCTGACTCCTAAGGCATTCGAGTTGCTTGCAATCTTAAGGAGAAAAAAAAAACATAAACCATCTCAATCAAGTTTTCACTGTCTTGTTCTCCCATTTGTAGATTAGGTCACCCCAAACTTTAATGAGGGGAGCAAGGACAAAGCTCATGCTCTCTGGGAGGAGGATCTAACTCAAACTGGGTCCTGTTTATAGAGTAAACAGAAGTGAGGGTCTCATTGGGGTGGGGCTCAGCCCAAACTTTTAGGCAGCTTGGTGGTGCTGTGAATAGAGCACTGAGCTTGGAATCAGGAAGATTCATCTTTGTGAGTTCAAATCCAGCCTCAGACACTTACTAGTTGTGTGACCCTGGGCAAGTCACTTAACCCTGTTTGCCTCAGTTCCCTCATCTATAAAATGAACTGGAGAAGGAAATAGCAAAAAACTCTAGTATCTTTGCCAAGAAAACCCCAAATGGAGTCAAACAGGACTGGGGAAAAAAAAAAGACTGAACAACAACAACCCAACTAGTTAAAGATCAGATGCCTTGGGGGCTAGGAGTGATCATATTACTCTGGTACATCTTTCAGAGACTGCCTGGCCTTTGCAGGAGTGGGATCTTGACAAAAATAGGAGGAAAAATGATAGATCACAAATTAATAATTGGTTATTAATGTAACAGTATAATATTAATTTTCCTCACAAAATAAATAAAATACAATAAAATATAGATAATATTACATATTAAAACGAAGTCACTATGTGGCCTGCAGGGATCCTTATGTGTGGATTACTGGCCCCTGTTTCTATTTGAGTCTGTCAACCACTGATGTAGCCTACCCATGCACATTTAAAAGATGAGGAACACGCAGTTGAGAGAGGTTAAGGTAGCTTCCCCAGGTCACATAGCTACATATAGGCAGAGCCGAAACTAAAATCCAGAAATCCTGACTCCAAGTTCAAAGTTCTTTCTACTACATCTGACACTATTTGGAGGGCTCAGAGGCAAGGACCTTTTAACCTGGGGGCAATAGGGAGGCTGTTTTGTTGCAGGTAGTATTTGCCATTGCTGAGATACTTCTTGTACAAATTTGCAGCATCCATCTTGAAGTGGAGGAAGACCTGGTCTGTGTACCTTTCTGACATCAAAACCTGGTACTAGTAGCAAATAAGTGGTGGTGGTGGTGGAGATGGTTCCTTGATAACTGTCGTCCCTCCTGCTCTGATTTATCTATCCCCCCATCAAGACATTTGACAGGACCCCTAGAATACACCTTAGCTTTCATCTTTGTTTGCTTTATCCTGGTCTTCTTATCTTGGCCCACATTTGCCTGAACCCCCAAATCTCCTTTCCTATATACTTGAATTACCTTGTTTGTAGACTGATGATGTTCATGGAACCATTGAATCTCTGAGCTGGAAGGAACTTCAGAGTTGGCAAATCTAGAAAGACCTCTTTTCCACTGCTAACCTGTTGAATTCCTACCCAGCATGTAATGCCCCTAACTCTATTACAGTCAGTAATGACCTTCTCTAGACCCTCACATATCACATTGCTTTCTAATTCTCTAATGTGCTTATCATGTGGTGTTGTGTAATATAGATATCTACATTTCTATCTTCTCTGCTCTTAGATCATGAGCTCTGTGGTGAAAGGGACAATATGATATAAATGTGATATAAAACCCTACTACATCTCTCCAAGGGGCTCTAGGGGTAGCTTGAGGGGTTATGGGTGTGTGTTTTTCTAGTACTGTAGCTCACAAGCCCCCATCTATTGTATTCCTCCAATATCACTTCCTAGTTATTCTCTCCCCAATATAAATTACTAGTTAGTACCTCCCAGTGTTAATCAACCAAATGACAAATTGGCTTCTAAAAAGGGTAATGTAAAATGGAATTTTAAATTTAATTAATTAAATTTAATTAATTTACTATTGGAAAATGGTCTCGATTTTTCAAGTGAAATATGAGGTAAAATTTTCACCTGAGGGGGCTTGGGTAGGAGTAGTCATGGAACATTTGAGGAGGGATAAAAGGTTTGGAAGAACCACTGTAATGAGTTGGATAGGGAGTTTCCTATCAGATAATGTCTAGTTTTCTCCTTATCTATTGAAACTCTAAGATAGAATTTTCATTTCCTTCTAAGATTCCCATCATTTTTTCTTTGGCAGTCAATTCTTTCTTGTCAGAATCAGGTCCAGAATAGCAATTTCTGCCACCATTTCCTCCCACCTTTTGAAAAATGAAATTATCATTAAGGCAAATCAAAAATTTATTAGATAATCTGTTTTTAGCAGAGAGAGCTTCATCACATGCACTGATAGTCAAAGTTCCATATCATTGTTATATTCTGCCTCTGTGTCAGGTTCCAAATCTGTTTCTAGAACTCACAATCCATTTATTTCCTCTTTCTGTCTAGTTTAAATGTTGTATATTGCTACCACAATATCACTTGTGTATCACCCTCCATTGATTTTCACCTTGGTGCTCACTACAATGCTTCTCCCTCTGGTTTGTGGATTTCCTTGTGTCTTCTTCATATACATTGCTACTCCATTTATCTTATCTGTTCCTTTTGAATAAATTACATCCTTCTATAGCCATATTCCATGAATCATTCATCCTGCCATATCTATGAGGTAAAATCAATCATCTTATGTTAAATGTTAAATGTTAAAAATGCTAAATGTGTTAAAATCAATATATTTATTACCCCTACTCTGCACATTGTTTTAAATGATACCCTAACTTTAGGTCCTATAACTGCAATCTTCTTGAATAATGTTTCCTGTGAATTACTAGTATGTTCTACTAAGAATCTTCTTCCTAATCTGGACCTATTGCTTTATGTGGTATCTATATTTATCAACTTTGTATATATTTATATTTATTAACTTTATATTTATGCTTTATGTATATATGCATATATATTCAGCAATTGATGTCATTATTTAAACTTAAATCACTAGCACCTAAAGCAGTGCCTGGTACATAGTAGATAGCTAGGTGATGCGGTAAATAACATATTAGACTTGAAGTCAGGAAGACCTGAGTTCAGATTCAGCCTTTGACACTTACTGTTTTGTGACCTCTTAGCCTCTGATTATCTTAGTTTCCTAATTTGTAAAATGGGGATAATAATAGCATTTATCTTCAAGGATTGTTGAAAAGATAAAATGAGATAATATTTCTAAGTTCTTTGCAAACTTTAAAGCACTATATAAATGCTAGCTATTATTATCAGGTGTTGAAGAAATACTTTTTGGCTGATTGTTGATTAATCTATCTGGCTTGTCTGATGCATATGAATAGTTTTCTCCCGTCCTCTCTGCATTGGATGAATAAAACTAGATTTGAAACATGCTCAATGTTTATCACATATATTATATGATCATATATTATATTGAATTATGGTTTATAATATTAAATTAGTCTACTTGTCCAATGGAAATAATTCTACCCAAGCATTTGCTCGCATAGACTTAATAAAGATATTTTTACCAAGGATAATTGAACTGGGTCAACAAATATGTGAACCACAATGTTTGAAAGAATTGACTTGGGGGTTGCCACAGCCACCATGAAAGCTATAACTGAGTTCCACAGCAACCTAATGGAGCCATTCAGCCATCAATCATTGGTTTATGTGATGTCTGATCTTGATAACTGATCAATATGAAGTTGATTGTACCTCCAGAGGCAAACAAGCTGGAATTCTTCAACTAAAGACCATCAGAAAGAAAGAGATGATCAGAGCAGATGCAAAATGATCCACCTTATAGCACTATCTGAGAAACATGAGGAAACAGAGGCAGGCAGAGGTTAAGTGATTTGCCCTGGGGTCTCACAGCTAGTAAGTATCTAAAGTTGGATTTGGACTCAGGAAAATGAGTCTTCCTGACTCTGGGCCCAGCATTCTATCCATTTTGCCATCTAACTGCCCCACTAGATATTTATTGGAATTCTGTGGGGTCTTTTTATTTGTAGGGGTAAATTGGTTTAGATAG
Source organism: Vombatus ursinus (assembly GCF_900497805.2). Classification (NCBI taxonomy): domain Eukaryota; kingdom Metazoa; phylum Chordata; class Mammalia; order Diprotodontia; family Vombatidae; genus Vombatus; species Vombatus ursinus. Next base: position 8,165,330 of record NW_020954608.1, read on the forward strand.
TCTAAAAAACATTCTTTAAGTGATTTCTTGAAATACAGTGATTAGATTCTTTTCTCTTTTGATGTTTTCTGGGACTATGATAATTATGAAGTTTCTTTATTTTGATTTTTTGGTCCAAATCTGTCAATTTTATTCTTCAATGCTTTCAGTTTTTTTTAGTTAAAAAATTATCCATGTCAACTATGTTATATTCAGTTCTTTGCTCTACTGTACAAATCTTGCTTTTGGCTGCATCCATTGAAAATGTCAAGTTGTTGTTTCCCATATTGATACATTTTCTCAATACCTCCTCCCAAATTTCTTAAGTTCTTTCTATTAATTTCTCTACTAATTTTAAAAAACTAAATTTGACTCTTTTAATTTCTCAAATTTGTCAGTATTGCCTTAAGAATATCTCTTGGGGTTGCTTATGTTGTGCATGATGCAACTTGTGATTTCACTTTGTATTTTTATGGAAATTTTCTTTTTATTTTTTTCTCACCCCTCCCACTAAATTACAACTTTTCTTTGGTTTGCTTACTGTCTTCAAGTTGATTTTAATTTTCTTGCAAATATTTCTAGCAATTTTGTTTCTTTTTTCATATTTCTATTGTTCTTTTTTGAGGTAGAATATGAGAAGCCTGAATACTTGTTGACCTCTCACTGTGCTAACCTGAAGTTTTGAAACATAAACTTGTTTTTAGGTGGCTTTGGTGACTTAAAAAATGTCCTTTACATGGGCCTAAGCCAACTAGCCAGCTAGTTCTGGATGGTAGTCTCTGACTGGTACTGCATCATGGAGTATAAGTGCAAGAAAAAAACTGAGGATGGAATGTGTAACAGGTATAAAAAGATATGCATTGGGTGGTTGAGCCATTGGTGGAATGAAGAGTAAGTTTTAAGAGGGCAGTGAGTAGAACCGATATTTTGAAAAGGGAAACCAATTAGGTACTAGGGTTGGAAGTAATGTTGGAGGAGATCATATTGCAAGAATTTTTGCCTATGCTAGGTGCTTTGACATACAGAAGGAAACAAGCATTTATTAAATGCCTACTATGTGCCAGGCACTGTGTTAAGTGTCTGAGGCTGAATTTGAACTCAGGTGTTCTTGACTTCAGGCCCAGAGCTTCATCCACTGTGCCGCATAGAAAGGATTCATGACCATTAGTATGACTACTATTTGCATCATTAATGCTATTTGCATAGCACTTTAACATTTGCCAACCATTTTAATGCGTTAATTTATTTAAGCATCAAAAGCACTGTGAGTTAGGTTCTAATGGTATCGTTATTCTTATTTTATAGATGAAGAAACTGATACTTGGAGAGGATACTTGCCCATAGATAATGAGGCCTCTGGGAACTAAATCATATGGGGAATAGTAAGATCATAGGGGGAAATATTTTTAATAGACCTGAAAGGAATTGTCAGAGCAAGCTCTTTTGAAGGGATTTTTAGTTGTGGTAGGCTGCTTGTGGAACCAAATTGGCTGGGGCCCTGTTATATAATGAAATAGCACCCCAGGGAAAGATAATGATATTTAAGTTAAAGAAAATTCTCTATTGTGTTACTGTAATCACATTACTTAGATACTTAGATCAATGGATGGTTTGGGCGTTCCCTCAATTGTCTCCAATTTCTCTGTGCATAAAGTTTCCTTGGCCAAAATAATTAATTGTCGAGTAATCAACCCTCTGGGGACAAGCCTCTCTGTTCCTACCTCTGCCAGCCCTCAGATGACAAATACTAGTGCCACTGGATTTCCATTTTGGTATAATCTGTCAAGTTTTCCATCCATCAAAACATGGTCTATACAACCCAAGGGTTCATGTCCTCCTCGCTAAGAGGTATCAGAGTAAGACTTCAATGGAAGCGCAACCATCTTTTCTAGGGGACGACTTGAGCTACCCCTGAAGAGATTGCTATCCTTAGTGCCCTTAAAAATGAAATGTCTCTCTAGAATAAGATTTCTGTTTGTTTGTTTTTTGGCAATTGGGGTTAAGTGACTTGCCCACCGTCACACAGCTAGCAAGTGTCAAGTGTTTGGTCTGAGGCTGAATTTGAACTCAGGTCCTCCTGACTTCAGGGCAGGTGCTCTATCCACTGAGCCACCTAGCTGCCCCAAGATTTTTTATTACGTTGCTCTCTAGCATAAACAATAATACAATTTCATTACTAAACTTACTTGAAGGCTTTCTGGAACCAAGGGGCTGTAGTGCCTATTCTCTGGCTTTGAAGAATGATCTCCCATGAGTTCTTGGTTTAATTATATATGATTTATTTTTATTCCACTTGAAGCAATAAGTGTTACTCTCTTAGATATTTGAATTACTACAGAGAAAATATGTTTCAATTAATAACCTTCAAACTTTTTTTCTAACATTAAATTTTTTTTCCTGGAATCATTGTTCTTGTATTAATGTTGGTTGTAAAATAATCATAAGGGTGGAAACCATGCGAATCATTAAAATAAGGTTTGATGATGTGTAATTTTTTCCATTTATTTTCACTTGGCTATGATTCAGATTTATTCCAAATTATTCCTATTCTATTTTGTTTTGCTGTGTTCTCAAAATGAAGACAGTTTTGTCTGAATTCTACTTTAAAATAAAAATAAATACTACTTATTTCTATGAAATCTATTTTAAAATAGAAGCAAATCCTACTGTTTTATGTATTTCAGGAGAAAAAAATTATATATTTTTGTTCTCTGCTTTTCAAACAACAGAAATAACATACGATGCAAATCACAAAGTATCTGAAACATGGGCACCATAATGGTAAATTTCTGACTACTCATTTATAGTAAAAACATTCATTTTCTTTTCCTGTTACTATTCAGATGAAAAATAGAGTATAGTGCCAGGGAAGTTATCTTCTATTTGGTCATGAGTTTTCCTGACCAAATTAATTCAATTTCTGTGGCACTCCAGTTTGCTGCCAGTTCCTTACTACCTGTGTGACCTTGGGCAAGCATGTCAGCTTCCTCATATGTAAAATGAAAGGTTGGACAAGATGACTTTGAAGGTCTTTCCTGCCTCCACATCTAAGATTCTCAGTGTAAGCGTGGCAGTTGATTGAGGAAATCAGTCAAGTTATCCCATCGCATTTAAAGTAAATGATGAAATGCTCAATCGTATGCTTTATTTTGAGGTAAAAAAAAGTCCTTAATTAATTGGGGCGTGACCCGTGCTCAGGAAGTCTGTTCAGATTGGCTAAGGAATCCTAGTAGGGCCCTGTGAAGCCTGTATAAAGCCAGGAGCTAATTCAGAACCGGAGAGGTTCTAGCAGTTGGAAAGGAGAGAGTATTCCAGATGAATCTTTGAGAAATAATTGATTGAGAGGAGGGGCAGGTAGAAGCAAAGTTTTGGTTGCTTCTTTGACCCCCTTGTTGATTGGAGCAAGACTTTGTGAATTGAATTTTGGAGGCATTCCTAGCAGCATTATCGAATAAGCTGATAGTAGTGTCTGCATCGGGAGCGAAGAATAGTTTGGTTGGAAATTCACAGGTCTGCAAAGAGCCCAGCAGAAAAGCTATGCAATATATAAGAACACCTTGAGAATTCCAGCAAAAGGACTTTGAGGTGTTGTGTTACCCTTTTGCCACATTTACTTTCTAAGCTTGAATCTACTTTCCTCTGGACTATGTTTGTACCATTAGGAGAGTGTCTTGTGGAGGGAATATTTGCATGAATTGTACCATCTATACCACCTTAGTAAATATCCCCTTCTAAAAGCTACTTAAGCCTGGCTGATTGATATTAACTACTAAAGTTGGGGAGAACATAAAGGAACAGGGGCTCAAGTTAATAAAAAAACATTAGAAGATATTTCCTCCCATTTTCTCAAGACTAACCCTACAAAGTAGTAGCTACATTCAGTATACACTACTTATTAGGAGAGTGAGTTGACACTACTTATTAGGAGAGTGAGTTGAAATTGCCTCAGAATACGTGCTACATTAGAATCTTAGATTTGGAAAGGACCTTGTGGTGATATTGTTAAGCTCCTTCTATTTGAATTCTATACAAAGAAAACTGCTGCTTTGACAAAATAATTCCCATATATTTTTATATATCTCTTGGAATTAATAAGCATAGAAGACATGATCAATTTTAATAATATATTTTATTGCTAGTTGTAGGGAGAGATGCTTAGTTAGAGATTCAATTTGCTATAGTAGGTTACAGTTTGCTCTTTTTAACATATATCAGATCTTCATCAGGCTGACGTGCCAAGTCTCTTTAATTTGTCCTGCCCCATTTAAGGAGTGGTTGGCCAATATGGACATCATTTGCTGTTGGTCGGATAGATGGTTGTTCTCAGACAAACTACTCCTAGACAGGCTCTTGGCAACTTATTTAGCTATGGATAGCTCTCCTCAGCAATTTTAGCTACAAAGACACATATGAAAAGTTTTATTAAGTGCTTATCACATTAAAGCTATTTCCAGGGTCTAACATTGAGGTGGGAGCTATAATTTACTCCTAGAAACAGTTTTGAGACTGTTTCTAAGTAGCTGTGTGATATTGGGTAAGTGAATTAATTTTTCTTGACTTCAGTTTCTTCATCTGCAAAATAAAAGTGCTAGATAACTCTGAGCTGTGATTTGAACCAATAATTCTGGAAAGCAAATTGGAATTATGCTCCCCAAATGACTAGACATTCCCTCTGACCGAGCGATACCACTGCTAGGTCCATACCTCAAGGAGATCAAAGAAAGAGGAAAAGGTCATATATGTACAAACATATTGATCCAGCTGTTTTATGGTAGCAAAAACCTGGAAACTATAAGAGGGTGCTTGCCGATTGAGGAATGGCTGATTTTGGTATACAAATATAATGGAATGCTATGTGCTATGAGAAAGGGAGAAAAAGATGTTTTTAGAGAGACCTGGGAAGATATATGTAAACTGATGCAAAGTTAATTGAATAGAAGCAAAAGAACACTTTATATTGTAATGTTAATATTGTAAAAACAAACAATTCTGAAGTTCCTAGGCATCCTAAGCAAACAAATGATCTATCATGATTCTGGAGGATTGATAAAGAAGATCACTGATCACCTCATGATAAAGAGATGATATACTAAAATTCAGAATAAGAAATTCATTTTTGGACCTGGTTAACATGAGAATTTTTTTGTTTTATTATGTTTATATGATAGAGGAGTCTTCCTTCCCTCCCTCCCTTCCTCCTTTCCTTTCTCCTTCCTTCCCTTTCTCCTTTCCTTTCTTCCTTTTTTCCTTCTTTATTCCTTCCCTCTTTCTCTCTCTCCTTCCCTTCCTCTCTCCCTCCCTTCCTTCCTTCTGGGAGGGAGACTGGCATGGGAAGGAGAAAAAAATAAATGCTCAATAATTGAAAAAAATAGAAATTTATTCTTTTTGTTTGTTTTTAGGCAATTGGGGTTAAGTGACTCGCCCAGGGTCACACAGCTAGTAAGTGTCAAATGTTTGGTCTGAGGCCAGATTTGAACTCAGGTCCTCCTGACTTCAGGGCCTGTGCTCTATCCACTGTGCCACCTAGCTGCCCTGAAATTTATTCTTAAAATGAAAATACAATACTATGTACTATGTGATAAATGTCCAATGAATGATATGAATATTAAATAGTATAAAATTTCATTTGGATTATGAAATTGTTCTTATTTCCTTCCCAATAGTCCTGTAATTCCTGCACACACAGGACTCCCTTGGAGGTAATTAACTCTGCGATCTTATGACCGGGTGGGGATGATAATTTTTTTTAAAGTTAATAAACATTACACCCACATCCTCTGAGTTCTCAGATTTTATCTACATTCTTCCAACATAAATATATATACTTGTTTCTGTTTTTCCTTGAAACATGATTCATGTCTAGGAGGAAAAAATCACCAGAAGTAGAAAACACAACCAAGACTCTTCTAAGCTTTCAATTATTTTCAAAATTAACTCTCAAGACTAAGGAACAGAAGGTCTGTTGTAACATCTGTTGCTGTAGGTATTTTTCTGATTGTTAAACAGAATAAATATTGACTGATTAAACAAAAGCAACACTAATAAGTTTTAGGCCATTTTATTCCTTACTCATATTCTTTCTCTTGGATAGATTTCCAAAAAATGACTCCTTTTTGCAAGAGCAAAAAGTGAAAACTGGAAAAAAATTAATTGTGGGACCAACGAGCAATAGAAATGTGCAAATACCATGATGCACTTATTTCCTAAAGTCTACTCATGACCCACTAACTAGTTTTGTGATATGAGTCTATTTCCTCTTTTATAAAATGAAGGGATTGGATTAGTTTATCTCTAAGGTCCCTCCTAGTTCTGATAGTCTATGATGTATTTTGATAATAGAGTTCTACTTTAATCCATGTAATTTCAGTAAGATGGCAACTCCTTCCGCTGACTGATTACCTAATAGAGATCTCACAGTTTCTGTGGCCAAATACATCATCATCTGGTGTCCAACCACGTAATGATAAGCTTCTTTGCTAGTATAACACTTATGTAATAGGTGTCCAAGCCTGTTGTTATGGCAATATTTAAAACCTTTCTGGCTTGACTGGACCAATCAGAGCTTTTGTTTTACTGGCATAGTCTTTGGGATGCAGGGTGACCTCTGTAGTGTGATGCAGCATTGTAGTAGGTTTTTAATGTAGAGGAGGAGAGCAGGGAAGGTTGTTGGATCAATCCACCTAAAGTAGGAGAAAGGAGATGATGGAATAAAGATTATGTGCAAGCGGTTGATCTTGGAAAGGAGAAAGGTAACTTTTTCATCAGAGACTGGAGTAAAAGAGGAGAGGATGGCAGAGAGAATGATGTCAGTGGGGTTAAGAGATGTAGAGAAAAAGGAGAAGAGGGAGCTCATAGTGGAGAACTTTCTCAATAAAGTATGAGATAAGGTCTTTTACTAAGAAGTGATTTTGAAACCTTGAAAAGAGAAAGTTGGGAACAGTTGTAGTGAGTAGTGCCACAGGGAGTCAGTCAGGGAGGAGTAAAAGGAGTGCTGTATATATAGGAGAACTCAGTTGTGACTGGGTCATAACCGGGTAAATTAGTAGTGGACATAGCACAGTTATGTGACTTCCTCCAGAAGCATTTAGTAGCACATGAGTAGGAGGAGAGAAAGCAGATGGTATATGTAATCTAAGGATGGAGTTTCAAAAGGAAAGGGTAGTAATAGGAAAATTTGTAAAAACTGATGTTGATCTTGACCTTTGCTAGAAATAGACACCAATCTGTGTGCACGTAGCCACATTCTGAAATGATTCTTGCCACCTGGCATTTATTTACTGTTAGTCTATTTCATTGTTTTTATGTTGTTGCTATTCACCATGTCTAGAATCTTCCAACTCTTCTCCAAGAGACTATTATAATGATATATGTTTGATATCCCCCCCAACATCTTCTTAATCATATATTTACCATATTTCCCGTATTCACATTGAACTCACCCAGTGTAAGGAATACAGTAGCCTTCCTAACCTGCTAAATGAAGAAATCCTGGGGAAGCTCAAAATCTGGCCAGGGAGCTGAGTCACTGTCAGAACAAGGCCATCAGCCACAGCCCGGAGTCGAGTCGCCTTTCTCACTAGCTAACAAAGAGTTTGAATATCAGCTTATCTCTATTTCCTCAGGAGTCTTGTCCCTCCTCCCTCTCACATGAGTCAGCACCAGTTCTCAGGTCCAAGTTCCTTGTTCTTCCCTCTCAATATTCCCTAGACCCAGATAAGAACCCTAAAAATGTACTAGACTTTACTAATTTGGGAGAGACTATCCCATTCCTTTTGAGGCCCTACTAGACTGCTCCATTCCCATGAGGGCCCCACAGGGTACTCCATTCTACCTAGTAGCCCAGAAAACCTGTTTCCAGCATTCTCTCTGACTTCTTAATTTTGTGAGCATCTCCTCTCAATAAAACTGACTTGCTTTACTCCATGTTTCCTTGTATTGGGCTCTTGGTATTGTGAACCTCATTGAGTCTGTAGGAAGACACCAGATCATCAGATATCAAAGTATATGTTAACTTGGTTTGAAAGGTCTTGTGAAATTATTTTGTAGAATTATTCTGCTTTGTCCTGCGATAGATGTTGGTGTGTAATCTATAAGTATTTTGATGATGGTCTTTTGCTCATCATGGAGCACCGTAAGGTGAAATAACTTTGTTTTTCATTGTTTTGGGATACATGATGAAGCCCATTTTGCTATTTTCTTTTTTGCTTCTCTCTCTGAGAACCCGTAAACTTCCATTTACCTGTAACTTCCTTAAAATGTTTACTAGTTTTATTTATGGTGATTTAAAATTATTATTTTATTTATAGTGATATTAATGTAGTTCATTTTCTCCTTAACATAGAAACTAGTTGGTCTCTGGACAGGGAGTTAAAATTTAGAGGACCAGAAATTAAATTAACATTTATAGACAGGTTATGTAAACTTAATATCATTTTAGTTTCCTTTGCCTTCTTTCCTGTTGTTCTGCCAGTCTCCCTGTGTAAGTAAAAGATATCCACTCAGAACCAAAGGCCATTTTAAATTTTTCTGTGTTTAATCAAAGAACTTCTCATCTAGTGGTGATAGGTCACTTTGTACTTAACTAGTCTAGCCTTCAGGCAGGTATGGTCTATTGCCAGTGATATTTAAAATATCTCTAGAGTTCTTCCACAAATGCATCTATACCTTATCATGGTGGAGAGGTAATATTAGGAGTTCCAAGGTTAAAAATCCTAAGTAGTTTCACATAATTATGTAAAATATATGTGTCAACAAGTATAGCTCTAGGTAAAATAAGGAAGGAGGATGAAGTTTGTTTGGGGACCTTTCTGGCCCCAGTCTTACACACCTACACACACACACACACACACACACACAATTTTCCCCACTTTTCTGTTGCTCTATATTGTATTTCCTACCACAATCACTAAGTGCCCTTAGTTTTTCTGCTTTCCCCATCAAATCTTGTTCTTAGGAAAGAATTTGATACCAATTAGTCTTTCACATATCAGAATGAATTTGCATCAGTCCAAAAACATTCACTAAACACTTACTATGTATAAGGACTATGCTAGGCTCTGAGGATATGAAGAAAAAAATAAAGCGCCTATTGTGTTCAAGGGACTTGCATTCTTTTTGGAGAAATCATATGTGCACCCGTAACTATTTACAAAATAGACATGAAATAATTAAAAGGTAATTTGGGGGAGCAGGGCATTCGCTACTGGGGGGCTTAACAAAGGCTTCATGTAAAATATGGTGCTTTAATTTACTCTGGAAGGAAGCCAGGGTTTCCAAGAGAGAGAGAAGATGAAGAAATGAAGAAATACATTTCACACATAGGGCACAGCTGGTACAAGGTCATGGAAATGGGAGATGGAGTGTCAGATGTAAGGAGTAGCACGTATACTGAACCGTAGAGTTTAGAAAAGGGAGTAATGTCCGACAAGGCTGGAAAAGTAGGTTGGGATATGTAGTGAAAGGCTTTAAATGCCAGAAGAGTTTATGTTTGATTCCATAGCAGTGGTTCTTAACCATTTTTATAGGTCATGGTCCTCTTTGGCAGTCTGGTGAAGCCTATGAACTCCTAGGAATAATGTTTTGTTGCCTATATTCACACTTGTAGGATATGCCACATTTCATTTACAGGTTAGGGAAAATAAAGTTATATCTTTCCCCTCCAAATTCATGGACGCTCCCAATCCCTGAAATCTATCTGTGGACCCCAGGGTTAGTAACCCCTTCCTTAAAGACAATAGGAAGCCACTGGAATTTATTGGGTAAAAGATTGACATCAGAACTGCAGTTTGGGAAGATCATTTTGGCTACTTTATGGAAGGTGGCTGGGAGAAGGGAAAAACTTTAGGCAGCAAGGCTAACTAAGAGACTTTGCCATAGCCAGAACCGCAGGTTCTGACGCCTGAACTATGAAGGTGGTTGTGTGAGTCTAGAGGGAAGGGGAGATATGTGAGAGAGATTGTAGAGCAAAAATGACAGAATATGTCAACTGACTGGCTGCTTTGTTTGAGTGAGAATGAAAAGCAAAGGATTGTGTTGATGAGGTGAACTAGTGTGAATAGAAGTATGGTGGTAGCCTTGACAGAAATAGGGAGAGGGGAACTGCATTTGGAGATAAAGATGAGTTATATTTTGGACATGTTCATTTTGAGATGACTATGGAATAATTGACCTTGAAAGGTCTAGTAATTAGCAGTCAGTGATGTACGAGCTCAGGAAAAAGGCTAGGTTTTCCTATATAGACTTGAGAATCATCTGCCTCGAGCTGATAATTAAACCCCTGGGAGCTGATGAGGTCATGGAGGTTAGAGAAAAAAGGGTGTCCAGGACAGAGCTTTGGGATATGTCTAAATTTAAGAGAGTGTGATATAGATGATGAACTGAAAGGAAACTAAGATAACACATATCTATCCCATTTTAAAACTGACCTCTGCTTGTGGAACAAAGGAGTTTGTTCCTTCGTAGAAAAATTTTCAGAATGGGTGAACAGATAAGGAAGATATTGTCAAGGGGCAAGGGAGCTTTCCTACTGTCACCCAAACTATGCCAGGAACTAATAGTCTGCTATTCTGCCTATATGTAAGGCTAACCTTATCCTTTAGCGTCGTTTTTTTTTTTTTAATTCCAGAAATCTTCTCAGTAAAATTCAGGGGATAAATAGAATGTTTAGAAGTTGTGGATTGTAGATGGTGTAGACAGCTTTTTAAATTTTATCTTAGATGTTTTGCCTGCTCCAAACATGAGTATTGAAATGCTCATGTTTTTATGAGAGAGGAAGTACGGAGAATTACCTGAAAATATTATTGTAAATCATATGTTTTTAAGATGAACCTGTCCTACTAGGAACTTTATAGTATCGACATAAAAAGAAACCAGTGCCAAGAAAGATGCTAAGAACAGAGGAAAATTAATTGGAGAAAGTGAGCTGGGCAGGACTCAGAAGAGAAGAACTAATTGGAGATTATCTGAAAATAAAACATCCATAGCACTCCCTTGGGAAATTAGCAGTCAAATGAGAAGCACATTGTAAAGGCACAATGACAAATGTTATCTTTTAAGAACAGTTAAGGGAATATGGATGTGACATGGATAATATGGAAATATGTTTTGTTTGGTATAAGACTAAGTCAGTTCTCTTTTACTTAAAGAAAAAATAAAAGGTACATAGGGAGCCTGACAGTGATGAAATAAAGCACTAATGAAGGTGGTAGTTTTATTTTCAGATATTTAATTATATATGGTTAAATATTTTGATATATTCTATAATAAATGAGCCTCATTGAAAATACTGGGGAATATTTTTATAGTATATTGGTAAGGAAAGAGACTTTAGAAGAGTATTCCAAATAATTTTCCAAAAACGAAACAGAAATATTTTCATGACCATCATCACTGAGTTACTGGAAAGTATATTGATAGTATTTAGATTTTGATAAATTTATGAGCAAAGTATATCTTTGCATGAGAAAACAGAACAACAAACTGTACTCTTCAATTTACTGAAGATTATTGTTGATCAACTCCCCGCCCCCACCACCTGCTAAATACCCTTGTGAAATATTACAATGTTGTGATCCATTTAGTGGGTTGAGGTGGAACAATAAAATCAACTAAGAACTGATCTGTGCCATACCTTGAATACCATGGAATGTTAGAATGTGAGATAATCTAGTCCAAACCTTTCCTTTAAAAAATAGTATTTATTTTTAACATGAATTTTTAAATTTTGAGTTCCAGAGTCTCTCCTTCCCTCCCCTCCCCCACCAACTTAGAAGGCAAGCAATATAATAACAATTATATATGTAAAATCATACAATACATATTTCCATATTATCCATGTCACAAAAAAGCAAGAAAAATAAAGTGAGAAAACTATACTTCATATGAACTTAAGAGTTCATCAGTTCTTTCTCTGGAGATGGATAACATTTTTCATCATGAGTACTTTGGAATTGTCTTGGATCATTGTATTGATCAGAGTAGCAAAGTCTTTCACAGTTGATCATCATTACTATATTGTTGTTACTCTGTACAATGATTTCCTAATTCTGCTCAGTTCACTTTGCATCATTTCATATAAATTTTTCTTTGTTTTTCTGAAACCATCTCCTTCATCATTTCCTATAGCTGAGTAGTATTCCATCACAATCATATGCCACAACTTGTTCAGCCATTCTCCAATTGATGGACATCCCCTCAATTTCCAGTTCTTTGCTGCCACAAAAAAAGAGTTGCTATAAACATTTTTGTACATATAGCTCCTTTTCGTTTTTCTTTGATCTCGTTAGGGAACAGGCATTGTAGTGGTATTGTTGGATCAAAAGGTACACAAAGTTTTATAGTCCTTTGGTCATAGTTCCAAATTCTTCTTCAGAATGATTGGACTAGTTCATGACTCCACCAACAATTCATTAGTATATGTTATTTTTTCCTCATGCCTTTCCGTATTTGTCATTTCTGATAAGTGTAAGGTGATGCCTCAGAGTTATCTTAATTTGTATTTCTCTAATAAATAGTGATTTAGAGCATTTTTTCAAATAATTGTAAATATAGCTTTGATTTCTTCTTCTGAAAACTGCCTGTTCATATCCCTTGACAATTTGTTAATTGGGAAATGGCACTTGTTTTTCTTCCATTTGACTCCTTCCCTATGTATTTGAGAAAAGAGGCCTTTATCAAAGAAATATGCTGTAAACAATTTTGATATTACTTCATTGTCTGTGGTACCTTTTATCAAAATATAGCTATCTCTTTTAAGTAGGTTTATTTTTGCTTTTGCTTTGTCTAAGAACGTGATTGCTACCCCTGCCTTTTTTTTTTACTTCAGCTGAGGCATAACAGATTCTAATTTATCTCCTTATTTTAACTCTGAGTGTGTGTCTTTCTTTTTCAAGTATGTTTCTTGTAAACCACCTAATAGTGGATTCTGGTTTCTAGTACTTTCTGTTTTTGTGTTATGGGTGAGTTTATCCCATTCACATTATGATTAATAATCATTATGATTACTAACTAATCATAGTAATCATTATGATTACCAACTGTATATTTCCTGTCACCCTATTTTCTTCTTTTTTTCCTTCTTTCTCTTTGTCCTGTACCTCTTCAAAAGTCTGTTTCACTTCTGACCACTGCCTCCCTTAATCATTTGACCCCCTTTTGAATGTCTCCCCTCCCTTTCTCTTATCTCCTTCCCCTCCTGTTTCCCTGTTGGATAAAAGATTTTTATACCCAATTGTGTGTGTGTGTGTGTGTGTGTGTGTGTGTGTGTATTCTTTCTTCTTTGAACCACTTCTGATGAGAGTGAGGTTCGAGCATTGCTCACCACCCCTCCCAATTTCCCTCTCCACTATAAAAGCTCTTTTGTGCATGCCTCTTTTACCTGAAACAACTTCCCCCATTCTACCTCTCCCTTTCCCCTTCTCCCAGCACATCCCTCTTTCCTCCTGCTTCATTTTTGAGATTATTCCAACATAATCAACTCATACCCATACCTCTGTCTATGTAGACTGCTTCTAACTGCCCTGATAATGATAAAGTTCTTAGAAGTTATATATTCTTTTTTGTTGTTTGCTCATTTTCCCTGCCTATTTCTTGACTTTTAATGTTATGTTAAAGCTGGGTTCAGTTCGCACGGAGGTGGGGAGGCACTGCCCCAAGCTTCAGGCTTTTTCATTCTGATTTTTCAGAGCAGGTTCTGAGGGTCTGCAAGTTTTTGGTGCTTCCAAGGTGGTATGATCTGGGGAGAGGTGTGGTCATTGCTTTCCTGGTCTGTGCTCTGGTCTTTACTCAAGAAGGGTCCCTGCTTCTCTACAAATGCAAGCATTAACCCTTCTCTTGGCTACAGAACTGCAACCAGGGTGCTTACTCCCTTGTGACTTACCACAAGTGCTCCTCAATATTGGAACTGTGACCCAGAACTATATGTAGGCAATAGAGTTGCCACTGAGCTCCAACTGCATCCAGCGCCAGCAAAGGGTCCCCTGTAATATCTTTCTGACCAATCGTCTGACTGTCTTGCCATCTCTGGGCTGAGAGCTCCCGAAGCTGCTGTTGCTAACATTGTAGCAGCTGCCTCAAAGGCCTGCTGCTACCACTGTCTGGGCTCCAGGGCGGCCCCCACCCTCACGTCACAGACCTCTCCTGCTGATTTCCTAAATTATCTTAGGCTGTAAAGATGTCTCACGCTGAGCTTTCACTGGTTCTGCTGCTCCAAAATTCTATATGAGGTCTTATTTTAAAGTTTAATGTTTGGAGGGGAATGTTGGGAGAGTTTGGCTGGGGTGTGGCCTCTAATTCACCATCCTAGCTACTCTAAACCTTTCCTTTTAAAGGTGAGGAGTCTGAGGTCCTTGACAAAATTTTCCCTATCTGTTATTCCATTCCTAAAATTTCACTAAGAAGGTACAAACTCCTTTATTCCACAAGTAGGGATCAGGTTTAAAATGGGATAGGTTTATGATATCTTAGTTTCCTGTCTTAGTTCATCATCATCAGTTGAAATTAAATCTCAGATCCTCTAAGATGAATGTTCCTTTTGCCATACCATGCTGACTTTGATGATAGTGTCTTTTTAAAATTAAAGAAATTCCTAAATGCTTGATATGATTAGGAAGGGTCCATGTTAATACCTGAACAAGATCATCATCCTCAATAGGTATGAAGTTAGATGGGCAAGAAATCTCTAATCAACCAATTGGCCCTTAAATACTTTTGAGTGTCCAACTTGTGCTAGCTATTGAAAATAAAAATACATAAAAAAGCAACAGTCCTTACAGTCAAGAAGCTTGTATTCTACTAGAGGAGACAACATGTACTGGATAGAAGATGGTGATTTCTTATAGGGAATTTCCAGATAAGGAAATTTACTCTACCAATACATGTCTAGATCTTTTCTGTGATTTGTAGCTTTAAGAGAGTTGCCTGGGGACACTGAGAAGTGAAGTGATTTCTCAGGATCATTCTCAGCCAGTATATGTCAGTGGTAGGACTTGATTCCAGAACTTCCTGGACCCAAAGCCAGTTCTCTGTCCACTGTACAATATTGCCTTTATCTGTATAAATAAATATAAAATATACATAAAATAATATAGAATTCAAAATTTGAAGGGGAGGACAAAGGGGAAGACACTATCCATTGTTCCTATATCAATGAGATCACAGGTCCAATTCCTATTTCTTACTCTCTTATTCTTTTAGTAAAGCTATATGGGTGTGAATCATGGGACTCCACAATTTCTAAAAAATTAAAATTGATATTGACCCAATGGGTAATGAAAAGATCAGATTGCTAATATCCAGATGGAGCCTTTTGCTACGAAATGATCATATTGCTAATATCCAGATGGTGCCCTTTGCTATCTTCCTCATAAAAGACAGGGTCTAGTCAATATACGTCACCATGCTGAGGTTGCTGAAGCACCGTTGACATCCCTGGAGAGCCCCCTCTCCTCTGTACTTCACATGGATTTGTATTTGGCTTTCCAGACATTTGTGTTCCAAGTATCTTTTGGGGTTTGTAAGCCTTCTTTTGCTTCTCATTGTAGCTCAGAAGTATTTCTTTTCAGTAAATGAATTTGTTTAATGAATGAAAAGCGCTGAATTTAAGCAACTTAGTTAATTATGTGTTTGTTGAGGCACTACTCTGTGGGTGCTGCAAAAGAAATAAAATATATGACATGGCCCCTGTCCTCCAGGAGCAGAATCACAGTATAGGATCACATATTTATAGCTGGAAAGGTCCCTTTAGTGTAACCTAAAAGTCTTCACTTGGTCTGCCAACCTAAGTTGAAGTTTTGTAGTACCTGTTATCACCAACACAATTTCTGTGTTACTCTAGTTAGCGCCATTCTATTAATTTATAGAACTTATAAAGACTTGAGGGCAGTGTTTTTGTATGGCATTTGACTTAGTTGAGAACTCTTATAGCGTAACAAAGTTGGACATTGAGATCTCAATAACTAAAGGACCTCTGGGCGTTGCTGTCCATCCAGTTCCACCACTGAGCCCTTAGGATTTCTGTCCATCTGCCCTGCAGCAGAACTTTTCTCTGATGTGTTGTCTCTGCCAGTTAGAGTTTGAGCCCCTTGAAGGTATGGATTAGCTCACCTTTTCTATTTGTATCTCTCTCTCTCTCTTTTTTTTTTAGGCAACTGGGGTTAATCAACTTGCCCAGGGTCACGTAGTAAGTGACAAGTGTTTGGTCTGAGTCTAGATTTGAACTCAGGTCCTCCTGACTTCAGGGCCGGTGCTGTATCCACTGCGCCACCTAGCTGCCCCTCCATTTGTATCTCTAGTACTGCTTAGTACATAGTAAACAATTAATGCTTTTTCATTCATTTATTTTGTTGTTGTGCAGTCATTTCAATCATGTCCAAGTCTTTGTGACCCCATTTGGGATTTTCTTGGCAAAAATGCCGGAGTGGTTTGCCATTTCTTTCTCTGACTCATTTTACAGATGAGGAAACTGAGGCAAACAGGGTTAAATGACCCGCCCAGGTCACACAGCTAGTAAGTATCTGAGACTAAATCTGTACTCAGGAAGATGAATCTTCCTGACTCCAGGCTCAGTACTCTATTTACTGTGCCCCCTAGTTACCCAGGCATTCAGTGTCTATTAAGGGAGTCACTGTTGGAACTGGTATGTGTTTATGTAGGTTAGTATAAAATGTTTCTGTTGCTGTTTTTTCTCCAGGCACAGACGTAGATCCCAGTTAGCTAATGATGACAGTAGCCAAAATCTTTCTAAGCTTCAGCACCTAATTTAATTGATGACTCCCCTGATGACTAAGTGTTTGTACTGGATAAGCATGGAAACATCAGCCCATCACTTATCCTTCTGGGTGAATTTGGAAGCTTTGAGATAAATGACCCTTAATAGTAATGCCAATACCTGAAAGGTTGAATTTGGAGGTAGGCTACTTCTCCAGAGAAAGTGCAAGTCTGTAATTTTCTCAATTAATTGTCCAGAGAAAGTAATGTAGCATGAAGCTACTGAAAAAAAGGCAAAGAGATTTTATCAAGCAAAGGTCTCATTTCAGTGGTACAGAAAGATGGGTACTGTCGAAAACCAGAGCTAAAGTGATGGAAGATTCAATTTAATAAGACCAACCAAGAGCTTTTCATAATTATGAATGGTATTAGTAATCAATTGGATGATGCTACTTTACTGTGACCTAAAATTTCATTCAGTTTCTCTCTTGATTTCATTTCTTCCCCCTTGTTTTATAAGATCACACAGACTCTTAGTTATATTAACCTGGAACCCATTTTCCCAAAAAGCTCATTAAAGAAGTATAATAGTGTCCCTGGGAATGAATGTAGCTAGTGAAGGAGGATTTTGTTTTTGTTTTTGTTTTTTCCCAAAGTAGCAAGGAACTAAATATAAAATAAAGAAAAATAGCTCATTTTCCCCTCACTGGTTGAGAATTATAAAAAGACCTACTATGGTGCAATGTTCTTGCCAGTCCGAGAAATGATGATAAAGCATGTAGGTCTGACAGGTCATTGTTTTTGCCACACTCGTGGTTTAGCCTTTGGTTCCTCCCCTTTGGTCAATGCCACCTAGAACTGTCAATCATTCCACTATATGGCACCTATCCTCTGCCAGGCAGTGTGCTGGTCATTTGAGATAGAAAGCTATAATCAAAGATCTTACAACCCTATATCTAGAAACCTTTATTCACAACCAATATCCAGATGACAATAAGAAGATAACCAAGTGTGTTGCTTTTGGGTGCTGTCCCTAAAAGGACATTGGAGGGGGTGATATGTGAATCCAATCTGTCCTCCACAATGTCAGTGGTAATTATGTCAGATTAAAATGGTTGTGAACTTGTAAGCCTTTGTCCCATATAACCTTCTTGGGATAGAGTACTTTGAGTCTTTGGGCAAAATGAAGATAGAGGAGAAGAGATAGGAAGTGCTCCTGAAGGGTTTGGGACCTCACATTTCAGGGATTTCCAGAGTAGAAGTATCAGAGAAGGTCATTAAAGAATGAACATTTTTCAATCACAGCTTTTTATTTCTCCCAGGCTCATACCACAGCTTTGTTTCTGTGTCCTGTACTTTTGGCCTTCATTGAAATTAGATTTTTCTAAGAATTGACCATCTATGTAGCCAAGTATTTTATTTAATTATCTTGTTCACCAATTGTGTGTGTATATCTAATGTCCTCAGTTAGGTCAACCAACCATATATGAGCTATGAAAGTAGTTTTGTTTCCTTTTATAAAGAGAAGTCTGGATGTAAGATAGTTAGTTAATTAACAAGCATTACTTAACAACCTCTTTTTTCATGTTACTCACCTGCTCTGGAATACACTGCCCACTGCATCAGATCCTTACTCTTCATTCTGGTCCATGAAGCCTTTCCTTAGGAGATCAGCCAGCATTGAACTCTCCAGTCTCTGGTGCCTTTTGCATTTGCCTATATTTAAGTACTTTTTGCTATGTTTCTCTGTCCTCCATTTTTTTTTTAACTGTGCTATTTGGCATCTTATCATAGCCATGTGTTTTATTTAATACTATCTTGCTCATTAATTGTCTTGCGTGTGTGTCTAATGTCCTCAACTAGATTAACTATATTTTAAGTGCTACGCCTGGGCAAAGACTGTTTTATATTTCTTTTATACCGACCGAGCACTGCCAATAATGCTTCCCCCACAAGCCTTTCACTTCACAGCCTGTGTCTCCTAATTCAATTGCTCTGCATCTAAGCATATGTCTAATACGATTTCCCTCCCAGCTCATTCGCCACTTTCTACGTAGCCTCGCTAGTTTCTTTACCCTCTCCCACCCCCCAATCCCATTTCAAACTTCCTCCCTTGGGCTTCCCCTTATTTGATTGGTGGCTTTCTCTCTATGACCACTATTTCAGGAAAAGTTCTGGCTATGTTTTAATTCACTCCTGACTCTCAACCATTTTGTCTATCGCCTCGCCAGCTGCCTTGCTCCTACATGGGTACCATTTCCATCTCACCTTTCTCTGTATCCCTGCCCTTTTCCAGAACCATGATCAAATTGATTCTCACATTTCCAGGAGACCAGGTCTTTGTCTCAGGGTGACAAATTTGGAGAGTCTCATGTAGAGACAGCATTTATAGTCCACCAGTGATAGAGGAACAATAGAATTTAATATAGTTTTTTTCCTTCCAAACCTGCGACTTCATTGGTGTAGGAAATATTCCCCACCAGTGCAGACCAGAAGCTCTTCTACAATTGATGGTCTTAGACTGTTGCCTGTGACACTGGGAGATTAAGTGAATTGCCTAAGATTCCATAATCAGCGTGTGACAGGCAGGACCTGAACCCTAGTTATCTTGATTCCAAGACTGGCTTTCTATCCATTATGCAATACTGTCTCTCCTAGGATCTAGTTAGTACAAATAATTAGCTAAAAATAGGAAGCTACCAGAATGTAGTCTGGGGTGAGCTCTTTCCTGATTCTACCCACCTCTCCCAGCAGCCTCACCAGAAACACCATGCTGATGTCCCAGTTTCTCTGTACTCTTCCCCCCACTGTACACACACACACACACACACACGCGCGCGCGCGCACACACACACACACACACACACACACACACACACACACACACACACAGAGGAAGTGCCTCTTCTCTCCATCCTTCCCCTTCCCACAACATACCTGAGAAGATATCTCAGTCTTTCTGTCCCAGGCATAGTTTATGGCATTTGTCCTGGGCACAAAATATTCCTAATTAGGACTTTGTGATTAGTAATATATAAATTAAGCATAATTTATAGGAGCCTTAGAATGGGGTCCAAGTTCTAATCTTTAAAATAATTCATAAGTAAAATTTTAACTGCAGCAGAGCAGAAATGCTTTGAAGAACATGGGAAGTTCTCTGTACTTGATTTTGTGAAAACACAGATTTTATGAAGATGTACTAATGGGAAAAATTGGGATTTTCTAGCTTCCAGATTGCTTCTGATGACCAGAAATCCCAATATGGGTAACAATAGAAGCAGTAGAAAGAACTGAACTTGGAATAACTGGATTTGAGTTCCTAATCTACCACCCACCTGTCATGTGTTCATGAACAAATAACAATTCTTTGAGCCTCGGTTTCCTCATCTGTTAAATGTGTATAATAATATTTGTACTCTATCCACAACATTTTTGTGATTACCAAATGATATGAAGAATTTTATAAACTTTGAAGAGCTATGCTAATGTTAGCTCATCAGACATAATCTTAAAATTGAGTTTTTCACCCCTGAATTTACCCACAAATCTTAGAACATTCAAAGTACTACCAGATGTTGAGTTCAAATTACCAATTCCACCTTACTTTAATTTTTATTTGAGAATACATTTAATCCTTTTTTTTATGGTAAAAGTGTGGTTTTTACAATGCTGCCCCCACAAGCAGAAGTGAAATTATTGATCAGTCATCTTGGCCATGTTTCTTTCCTGTGGCTCCTTTTTGAATACTGAAAGTTGACCTGAATGATATTCTTGAATTACCTTCTTGTAGTTCTCTGGTGAAAGAAGATGTTACCCCCTTAACATGGCTCTAAGATCCTTGCTAGCAACTCCCTCAATGGATGTGAGACTTCTTATTCACAAATCCCAAAGTGCTTGTTTGTGTACATCACTCAATCTTATACCAGCTCAAGGAAGTGACCATTAAATGTGAAAGTTTTGTCCAGAGTCAGCTACAACCTGGAAATATCCAGCTCAACTTTGATCTTGGATGTTAATTCATAGAGAGCTTTTCTTCCTGAATGGTGGGTGGTGTGTGTGTGTATGTGTATGCGCACATGCGCGTGCATGCACACACTATTCTTTTCAGAAAGCGTTCCATCCTTGTGAGTGATAAAACCCCACTCGTAGTGACTGCTGTCCAGCTGGGTGCTATTCCAGAATGCAATCGAAGCCAACTCTAATTATTTTCAAGGTTCCTTAATAACAGTAAAGTGACATGTGGGCCAACGACTGAGTATTAATTTCCTCTTAATAACAGGGAGGCCCAGAGTATTTCATTGCTACTGGATGTAAAGACCATTAAGTCATTGTGGTCTAGGGAAAGAGGTTGGTATAAAGCTTCTCCTGGTGTCAGTTGTGGATAATAAGAGTGCACTCTGGCAGGCTGTTTACAATTTCCAATGATTTTTTTCCCCTTATATTCTTAATATAATGTGTCCACAATGACACAAAAAAGACAATGGAATCTAATTGTTGGACCTTTCTAATAAGGAATTAATGATACAGTGCTTTGGACCCCACTAATAGGGAATAATACAGTGCCTTCCATGGGTGGATTGAGAGAGGGGGTCCAGACTTCTTATCTAACTGGCATAGAAAACTACCACTGAGGAAGTACCCTGTATCCATGAAGATCAGTATGCTCTGCCACATGTTATAGAGAGTTGCTCTTAGGCAATGAGAGGTAAAGTGATTTGTTATACTGCCAGTATGTGGGAGTCAGAACTTGAACTCAAGTCTTCTGGACTCCAAAGGACAATTCTCTCTCTACTAGATTATACTACCTCTTATTTTGTATGTTTATGTTTATGGAATTAATTTAAATCGGTAGTGCTACGGGGTTAGAACTTATTTACTCTTGTATAACTTGTAAAAAGTGCTTTTCTTTGCATATTATAGTATTGGCTCAAATGTAGATCCACTTTACCTCCAAATTTGGATTCTATAAAATCCCATTTCAGGCTATAACTATATGTTTTGGCTTATCTTCAGGAAGGCTTTTATCTGGAAAAAATCTAATAATACTTTAAACAATACTGCAAAGGAAGTTGTTGCCTTATTTAATAGGGCTGTTTTTAGTCCTTTTTATGTTTTATTCCATTCCACATGGAAACAAAAAATGCTAATTATGAATCATTTTTATTTATTCATTAAAGCAAATGTTTTAAGGCCCGTTAGCAATGTAAGGGAGGCAGTTTTGCTCTTAGTTCAAGGAAAAGCTTTCCAACAAATGGAACTAAGAATGCATAGCGCCCAGAACCGTCATCCCACTCTTTATCCTTAACAAGGGGCTTCTACCTCATTGTTTTGCTTAAACTGTTTAATTGAAGGTCACCAAGTCTCAACACAGCTTCTTTTTAGTCTTTTTTTTTTTAACTCTTGACATCATTTGACACTGTTGACCATGCCTATCTTGTTTTCCAGAATCCTCCATCTTGGTTCTGCTCTTACCTCTCTGGCTAGCTCTTTTTTTCTCTTCCAACTCCCACCCTTAAATATAGGGATTCCTTAAGAATTTTTTTCTTAGAACTTTTTTTTTCTCTATACACTTTCATTCAGTTCTCCACCCCAACCCCATTATAAGCTCTTCGAGGGAATGAACCATGTCATTGTTCAGCTATAAGATTTAAAGGATCTCAGCTCCTTTTGTGTTCTTTCCACTTCTGCAATGATAAGCCTTCAATTTCCTAATAAGTATTTTTCAAGGTTTTCTATAGCTGAAAAGATTAATCAGCTGATGGCCAACCTCTCTAAATTTAGGTATTGCCACAGATTTTTTGAAACTAAACTAGTTTTGAAACTAAACTGTCCTCTGTGCAAGTCCTTTCTAGGCAGAAGGGTCATCTAGAGTTTGTGTTCCCCTAGTGTAGCTTTTGAAGACCCAGAGATATATCTATACTTTCGTAGGCTTCAGAGCAGGATGTTAGTGAAGGAAATATTACAACAGTATAATAGATGCACATTTGTGTTTTCCAATCATCTATCTATCTGTCTACGTCTATATGCATACATACATATATGTATGTACATATTTACATATATTTGTATGTATATGCACATACATAACAAAAACTCAGAGTAGAATAAAATTCTCTGTGACATGAGTCCCTCTTGGACTCTTTTTCTTTTTAAATACATTTTTATTTATTTTATTCAATATTTCCCAATTTCATGGAAAATTTTTTAACCATCATTTTTTAAAAAAATTAATTCCATATTCCCTCCCTATCCCCTCCTTGAGAAGTCAAGTAATTTGAATTTGATTATACATGTGAAGTCCTAGAAAACATATTTTCTTATTAGCCATGTTGTAAAAGAAAGCACAGACAAAAAAAACAAGAAAAATAGTGTTTTTTAAAAAGTATACTTCCATCCGCATTCATGGTTCTGGAGATGGATAGCATTTTTCATTATGAGTCCATTGGATTTGTATTGGTTCATTGTCTTGATCAGAGCATCTCGATTTTTCACAGTTGATCATCCTTACAATATTGTTGTTACTGTGTATGATGTTCTCCTGGTTCTGCTTACTTCACTTTGCATCAGTTCAGTTTCGCTTCTACCCACTGCCTTCTTTTATCTGTTCTCCTTTTTATCACACACACCCCTTTAACTTATTTCCTTCCTCTCCTAAGTCTTTGTTGGGTAAAATGGATTTCTGTTACCAGTTGAACATGTCTATATATTTCTTCCCTCTTCGATGTGTAATTTAGATGTGTAAAGTTCAAACATTGCCAGCTCCCACACCTCCTCCTCCACTATAAAAGCCCTTCCTTCTGTGCTTCCTTTATGTGAGGTGATTTTCACCATTCTTTCTGTTCCTTCCCCCTTCTCCCAGGGCATCCTTCTTTCTCTCCTGTCTATTTTTTGGTACATTATCCTAAAATAATTAACTCCTCCTTGCACCTTCTTTCTACATAGAATCCTTCTAACTACCCTAAAAATGATAAAGTTCTTAGAAGTTAATATATTTCATCTTCCCATGTAGAAAGGTAAACAGTTTAACCTTATTGAGTTCCTTAGGATTTCTCTTTCATGTTTATTTTCTTATGCTTCTCTTGAGTCTTGTATCTGACAGTCAAATTTTCTGATTAGCTCTGTTCTTTTCATCGAGAATGCTTTTAAACTGCTCTATCTCATTAAATATCCAATTTTTTCCCCTTCAAGTATTGTACCCAGTTTTGCTGTATAGGTTATTTTTGGCTGTAATCCCAGCTCTTTTGTCTTCTGATATATTCTAAGCCCTTTGCTCCTTTAACATGATGGCTGCTAAGTCTTGTGTGATCCTGACTGTGGTTCCATGGTATATGAATGGTTTGTGTCTGGTTTCTTGAACAATTTTCTCTTTGACATGGGAGCTCTGGAATTTGACTATAATCTTCCTGGGGACTTTCATTTTGGGATCTCTTCCAGGTGATAATCAATGGATTCTTTCAATTTCTATTTTGCCCTCTAGTTCAAGGATACCAGGACAGTTTTCCTTGATAATTTTTTGAAATATAATGTTTATGTTCTTTTTATGATCATGGCTTTTGGGTAATCTAATAATTTTAAAATTGTCTCTCTGTAATCTGTTTCCTCGCTCACTTGTTTTTCTGATGAGATAATTCATGTTTTCTCTTATTTTTTTTCATTCTTCCAACTTTATTTTATTGTTTCTTGATGTCTCATGGAGTCATTAGCTTCTAATTGGCCAATTTTAATTTTTAAGGAATTATTTTCTTCAGTGAGCAAAAGAGGTAAAAAAGTACCTCTTTTTCCATTTGCCCAATTATGCTTTTTTCAGGAATTATTTTCATCAGTGAATTTTTTTTACCTCTTTTTTCCATATGGCCAATTTTGTTTTTTTAAGGTGTTATTTTCTTCAGTATTTTTGTGCCTCTTTTTACCAAACTGTCATCTTTTAATAATTTTCTTCCTTTGCTTTCATTTCTTAGCCTAATTTTTCTTCTACCACTTTTACTTGATTTTTAAAATAATTTTTTATCTCCTCCAGGAATTCTTGTTGGGCTTGTGTCCAATTCACTTTTTTCTTTGAGACTTTGCTTGTAGCTCTTTTGACTTCATTGCCTTCTTCTGAGTTTGTGTCTTGATCTTCCCTGTAATTATAGTAACATTCTATGATCAGGTTGCTTTTTATCGTTTTTGTTCATTTTCCCACACTATTTCTTGATTTTGAACTTTATATTAAAGTTGGGTTCTGTTCCCAGCATGGGGATGGGGTAGAAAGAGGCACTGTTTCTAACTTCAGGCTTTTTTTCACGTTACTGTTTTCAGAGCAAGTTTGGGATAGGGGGGATGGGTGCTGGAAATTTGTGGTGCTTCCAAGGTTGAGTGATCTGGGGAGATGTGTGGTCATTGCTCTCTTGGTCTGCACTTTTGTCCTTATCCAGGAAGAGCCCCTCACCTCTTGAGATTGCATTTGATACTGCTCCTCAAAGCCACTGCTCTGTTGGGACCAAAAGTGATACTGTTTCTCAGGATCCCTGATCTTTTAGGACCAGAAGTGATATTGGTCCTCAGGGCCCCTGCTCCCTCTTGAGCTATAACCTAGAAGGGGGTATAGGGAATGAAGTCACCGAACAGCTACCCCTCAAGACTCCTGCTCAGTCTCAAATGAAAGTACTTTTCTCTGCTTTTGAACTGTGCCCTAGAAGTGGGTGCAGACAGTGGAGTTGCCAAACAGTATCTTGGAAACCTTGGACTCTTTTCAAGGTACCAGAAGTACAATAATGACATTGCTCTTTCCATATAAAATGATCCAATAACATGGGCCCTAAGGACATATTGAAATGAATATATATTCAGCTTATACTTTATTTTAATGAACTTATTTATGATAGAAATATTTAACAACTGAGAGGAGCCATTTGCAAAGATCTGAAAGATGGATGGAAAGGATTGTTGAGGTGACCCAATAAGCAACATCTGGCTTTCATAATATGTGTTTGATCCAAAAAGGAACAGAGACAAATTTCCTGTTGTTTTTGTTGGTCAGATATTTGAGTCATTTCACAGAAAAGGTATTAGGAAAAAAGCCTTTCAAGGGAATTATTGAAAGCCAAGTTAGAGAAAGCACTTGAGAACCTCCTTTAGAGACCAATTGTTCTGTGGTAGGAGAAAAATAAATGGACTAAGAAGCCTGACTCTTTTAATTTCTCTGATTGCCTCAGGGAATGATGAGCTTTATTTGGCTTGATATTTGCAGTATATTTCTCGAATGTAAATTTTCAGCCTATTTTACACAAATAATTACTGTACCTATAATATTCATGCTGCCAATTATCAGAACTATGGCCTAATTTTGTGCGTGTGATGCCAAAAAATATCACACCTTTCTGTTTAGAAATCTTTACCCAGGAAAAATTAATATCCTTTATACCTCAAAAGAATTAGCTGGCTGTGCCAGTTTATGTAGCTATTTGTATTTGGAAGGTCATTTAGACTCCAGTAGTGAATTAGCTGTTAGGAACAACATAGACACTTTAACTAATTTCCCAAATAAATGAACTTGCTCTGTTACTTAACCTTGCTTGGCTTGTTAGAGAGAATAGGAGAAACTATTTAATTTTCACTCCCATTGACCTACAAGAAAAATGGAAAGTTTTCTAAGAGTTTCAAGAAGAGAACATCATTATGATTAACACTTTGATTTGGTCCTAGAAACATTAATTAAAATCCATATTTTCCTTTTATTATTAAAATGAATAATAAAAGATAATTCTAACTGTCACAGTGTCATTAGGATATGCCTGAAGTTTCAGAAACTAATAAGTTTGGATTATTCTTTTGTTTAATTAAAGTACATTAAGTATTTGTAATTTAGATCTTATTGTATTTAATAGAGCAGCTATTCTTAGAAAAGAAACAATTTACATAATTTAAATCTAATGAAGCAACAAATTGGAAAAGGAACATTGCTCTAAGATGACTGAAAATCAGTTAGCAAAAATGGTTTATTAATTTTTCCCTGTATAATTTGTAAACGATGTTCATAGATTTCAATCACACATTTAAGCTTGAATGTTATAAAGGAATGAGTCTCATTGATCCATGCCTTCAATTATGAGCATAACCCCAAAATTAACATAGTTACCACCTCTAAATATGTGAATATATTAAGACTTCGTTACTCAGATACTACTTGAATTTGAAGGAATTGAAATCATTTTCATTTTTACAGAATTTCTAGGGACTCACCCAAGTTTTCCATAAAAAAAGTTTATGCAAAGTTAGAAACCAGCAATATATGCTAAGAAAATTCTGAAAAGAACCAGGGAAAATCAAAGAAGTTTAAATTTACATTGTGAGGTAAATGAAGACTTTCTCTAGTTCCTACTGGACTTGCCTATTGCTAGTCTACATTATGATTCATTCATATGACAGGCCTTGTACATTTATCACATAAATAGATGTAGAACATCAAAGAAAATGCTAGAGCATAGAGAAAATGCTAACTTCATAAACTTCGTTTAGTAATCTTAAATAGTATTGTCAGAGATTTAAAAAAAACTAGTTTCATTTTCATTCCTGCTGTTCAAAATAGTTTTATATTTATTAGAATGCATCTATGACTTAATAAGTACAATACCTTGAAGATAACTTGATTTTTTTGTGTGGGGGGGAGGTGATTTGACTTGGCATCATTATTCCAAACAGTATTTATACTGAGCTGTAGGTGCAATAACCCTGGAACCCATAGATTATTTTTACTGTAATTTATTAACAGAAGTCTCTACTATCAGATTGTTTTTGTATAATTCGCCTCTTACTCATAAGCATGGATTGGAAGAAAAAAAAGCTCTAATTGTAGGTTCTGATTAGTTGGATTCCATCTAATTTAGATTTCATTGCATTTTTTTTATTTTTTACTTTGGGCTTCTCACAATC
Source organism: Vombatus ursinus (assembly GCF_900497805.2). Taxonomy (NCBI): domain Eukaryota; kingdom Metazoa; phylum Chordata; class Mammalia; order Diprotodontia; family Vombatidae; genus Vombatus; species Vombatus ursinus. Next base: position 8,192,924 of record NW_020954608.1, read on the forward strand.
GTTTGTTTAGAACCATCTTTCTTCCCAGGTGCCTTGAATTTCTTCCCTTTTACTTCAAAGCTCCCTGTAAATCCTCCGCACCACTTTAAAAAATTTTCCGGATTCCTTTTAACATTACTGGACTTGGTCTTGTAATTAGTTGTTCATGGCTTAATTCGTATTTGGCCTGTTTTAGGTTGCAAATGACTCCCTACAATGACCTTTATTATTTATGTGATTGTCAAATGTGCTTTATTCCTGTAAAGTATTATAACTAGAATTAGATCAATTTTTTTCTTTATCTTTTTGATGTCTCTCTCTGGAGAATTGTACATTATTATTTAAGGGTAGTTCATTCACTCCTATACTATATTTCATTGGGACTTGAGTTACTTTTTTTTCTTTTGCCTGTGTTTCCTTTGAAATGCTCATCATTTCCTTAATGCAATAATAGCATGTAATTAACTCATGGAATTTGATAGTCACCCAAATCTCTTTTTTTCAGGTTTATTGGGAAAGTAGAATAGAATCTTTATAGTGTTAACCAACGAACAGTCAAAAAAATTGACTTCTAAATCTATTCTATATGTCTTCTTTCATAGGAATCTGTATTAAAATACTGTTCCCAGGAGGCAATATTTGCTGAAGATCCCTCCTTGGGGGTGGGGGTGGGGGGTCTGTCTGAGAATCTTCAGAGTCAGCAGAAAGTGAATGACCTGGGAGTACTTTGCCCTGTACACTGTCTCTAAGTAAGGAAGGACAGGATTTTCTATCTCTCCAGAAAAGAGGGAAATAGTTAATTTTGTTTGCTTTCTTAAGCCTGACTATGTTCTCTAAACAAGTACTTAATAGCATAGTACTTTCATACATTTTTCCATTGCAGCTATCCCTGGGACTTATCTTCTTTTGGTCCTCTGTATCAGATTTTAAGAAGGGAATCATTTGACTCTTTTGATGCCCTTGCTCTTACAAAACTTGGAGGTTGGATTCCTGACCTAATGACCTAATTTTTCTTAGACAGAAAAATACATATCTTCGAATATTTTTTCCAGTAGAAGGAGAAATTGTTTATACATTCTATCAGACATTTGTAATCCAATCTTCTGAGCACCTGTATGCTTTCCAAATTATTTTTTACCCCTGTGCTTCTATTGATTATCATAGATGATTGTTTGGTGACAGGAAGATGAATTCAAATGCCACCTCAGATATTTCCTAGCTTTGTGACTCTGGGCAAGTCACTTAACCTCTCTTAGCTTCATTTTCTTCAACTGAAAAAATGGCAATGATAATAATAGCACATACCTTCCTGGGTTGATATGAGGATCAAATGAGTTATCAAATAAGTGCTTTACAAATCTTAAAAAACACAATATAGTTCATTGTTATTAATTGTCATTAATACTAAATGATCCCTGTTTTTGCTTTTTAGATCAATCTATCTTTGCACTAAAATGAGAATTTGTTAACCTTCACTTTATATGCATTTGTATTCACTTATATAACATTATATTTGCATTTCTCTCTGACTATATTGTTTGTTTTATTGTTTTGCTGTTAATATTTTGTTTTCTTGGCATTATTGATTAGATTTCCCCCACAAGGGACATTTTAATGACTTCCTCAAGTTTTTCAGTAAAATTTATTTGAAGCCATTATCAAAGATGGACTCTGAATGTTAGTAGAATGTTTTTAATCAGCTCCAGGTTTCTTATCAACACAACAGAAGTTAGTTAGGGAGAGCAACTTTTGCTTGGATATTAAATGGACATTTCTCATAGATACTTTAGAAGGATAGAACCAAGCTCCATCCCCTTGGCTTTTTCTGCAAATGCCCAGTGTGTTGTGAAATTTCCTGTTTGAGACCATCTATTCGAGTTAGTTTTTGGAAAATATATATTAAAGTGAGAAATGTCATGGATAAAAATTTAGAATTCAAAAATCCTCAGGAGGAATTATCAAAGTAGCATTGTTCAACTTTGAAATCTGTACTTTGATTGGAATGTACTTAAGAAGTTTAATGGATCCAGTAGTTACTACCTGTATAAACTTGGGCCAAGTTACTTATACTCTGTGGCCCTCCTTTTGCCTCACCTATAAAATGAGAACACCTTGGGAATCTGTCCAGCTTCCTTTTTGGAGGCAGGAAATTGCTTTCTTGTTTCCCATGACAGATCTTAAAGACAACATAGGCAAAAGCTACGTGAAAATAATGACCAATGTAGTTCTCTTGAGCCTGATTAATTTCATTTATATTTCACTTGAGCTAAATAATTTCTAAGATCCCTTGCATCTATAAGTCCAGGATCCTACCAGCGCTTTTACATCAACCTGGCACTCTTTGCTTCTCTCTTCCACAATGACCTTAGAAGTAATTTAGTCTAATTCCTCTCCTTTTAGAAAAATTAACAGGAGAGAGAAGTGAACTGAGCTGCCCACTCACACAACTAATCATAAGGCATACAGGGCTGAAAACCAAACCACCCAGATTTGATCCCACTGTCTTCACACTATATCCATTTTTTTCTCATTAAAAGCCTTTGATTTGATCTCAAAAATTTGCTCAGGTGTCTGAAAAGCAGGATGTTGAACTAAAACACTTTTCAATTTTGCTGTAAGGGAATGTGTTGCTGATTCCTCCAAAACTTCTCTATTCAGTTCTGACAAGGAAAAATAAAACATACCTTTTAGTGGGGCTTTTGATTTAAATGTGGGTTTATTTTGACTCCCTTATCTTTAAGCACAACTTTACTGATTCTACCAGCGAATGGATGGATTTTCACAGCATTTAAACTTCCTTACCTAAATTTCCATTTAAAAATGCATTCATTAAGTATCTTAACTAAAAAAAAACTTTCAAGCAGAATATTTTTTTATTTATAATTTCAATAACTATGAATTTTAAATGTGTAGAAATTAAATCTATGGCAATTCTGAATTTGACTTAGAATTTATTTAGATTTAAAAAGCTGTGGGTTTGTTGTACTGTTAATATTGAATTGTTCTTTGTGATTCATAGAATGGTATGTAAAATCAGAGGGCTATAAATTATCAAGGTGGTGGTGTCTCTCTTCCCCCTTTGTCTCTCTCTGTCTCTCTCTTTCTCTCTATCTCTCTCAGTCTCGTCTCCCTCTCCCTCTCTCCTATCTTTTTCTCTCTCTCTGTCTCTCCATCTCTTCTATCTCTATCTCTCTCCCTCCTTTCTCTCCTTCCCATTCTCCTCTCTTTCTTCTCTCTCTTGTCTCTGTCTCTTGTCTCTCTCTGTCTCTCTCAGACACATATACACAGATTCTCATTCTCTAAAAGTAGCCTGTATCAAAAAGAATTCCTTTTTGTCTTACTTCAGAGATGTAGGGAAGCTATTTTCTTTTCTCAAGTAAATATGAGGACTATTTTATAAAAGCCTGAGAAACACTTATTTAGCACTATTCCCTTAATCATAAATATTTATGAGGAAGGGATCTGAGATGTTATATGAGTATGTGAGTCCGACTTGCCCTTCATATCACGTAATACCTTAGCACAATGGTTGGCACATAGTAGGCACTTAATAAATGTATATTGACTAATTGACTGCCTAACTTCCTCTGTGACAGTGCTGCATGCTCTCTGCATAGCAGGGATAGGCTAGCTCAGGAAGGGAGTGCAAACAGGCATTCCCCCTGTGATGTTTAAGAAGTCTGAGAGATGTAATTTCTGAGTAATTAGTCATTTTATTAATAATGCTAGAATTTTAATAAAATAGGTCAGTGGCATTCTTGAATGCCATGGCCCTTATGGCAGTGGGCTCAAGGCTTTTATGGCCTTGGAGAAGTGGGTGCTCCAGTGGGTTGTAATCAACTCGGATTGGTTAACAATTCATGAGAGAGGGGTAGCTGGATGGTGCAGTGAGTAGAGCACTGGCCCTGGAGTCAGGAGAACCTGAATTCAAATCCGGCCTCAGACACTTACTAGCTAACTGTGTGACCCTCAGCAAGTCATTTAATCCCCATTGCCTCCAAAACTAACAATTAATGAGAGGTAGACTTTACAAAGAGAAATGAGCTTACTCCAATGAGGGGCTGAGAGTGATATCATGTCACTCTTGGAAAGAGAGACTATCCCTATAGCCAGACCACCTCCAGTCTTGGGCAGTTTAGATCTACCTCCACCCAAGCTTGATTGAGTGGAATTCACCTTAGATTAGAGATTCCTAGTAAGGTTGGGTGGTGTCTGACCAAGACTGAGCAGAGTTAATTCAATGTCCTTCAAGAGACTGAATATTGAAATGAGGATTATAGAAAAAAGGGAAACTCTGGATCTCTCCAAATCATTGCTTATTAATCATCACCTCTCTCAACCCAAAGGTGAGTTGTCAGGGTGACATTTTTGAGCTGGCAATATTCCAACATTCTTGAATCCTATTTAAAGCTAGATATGTGTTATCTTGTGCCCGTCCTTAGTTCTGGATTTTGGAAAGTGATGGGATGGGAAATGCTGAGCAAGGGCTGTGGTTGCAAAATAAATTCTAGACATAAAGGTCATCTTACACTTGGTATCAGCACTTTGCAGTACTTTTTTTATGTGTGCGAGAGTGAAAGCAGATTTTTAATCAAATAATTTCAAGTTAATTATTAGCAGTAAGAATGTATTAGACATTTGGTTTTTCATTGTTTATTCATTTTGTTGTCATTGTTTGGAGACTGACAAAGAATTATTCTGATTTCAGGTTTATGTTGTAGCTTCATTAGCTCTTTTGACCCCTAGCTACTGCTATAATGTGTTATTGTTCATATTGAAATGGAAATGGTGACTGTGAATTTATTTATGCATTACTTAATAGAATAGCAAAATAGTATAATATGAATTAATGACTTTTTCACAATTTCTCTGTAATATTAGCTGGAAATTCTGTTTCCCCTCAGGGTCTTTCTTCAGATTTATACCGTAATAAGCTTCTCACACTGGTCTTGGACTTTCTAGCTTACATTTTCAAAGCTTATATATAATGCATAAATAGATAACTGCTAAATAATCTAAATCTCATGACTTTAAAATATCTTTTGATGGTTCTTATTATAACACAAAGAAATTAATCCTGATTGAAGTTTATCCACAGCAGATATAAAATCTTCCTGAAACATTGTGTTCAGAAGTAGTTAGAGTACAGTGCTTTGCTTTTTAGGTAAGAAACAGACAAATGTAAAGTCTCTTCAGTGGGGTTAGCAAGAAGGACCAATGAGGAAAGGATGAAGGAACAAGTGGTTATAGAGCACCAGAAATGAATCACTAACTTAGTGTACACCCATTTTAAGACTGTAAAATTCCCTTGATTAGAGAACTCACAGATTTTTGACAATAGAAAACAAAAGCTTCAGATGTGACAATGTCTGTTTTCCTTTCAGTTGTTTGATTCTAGGTATCTTATCTCAAACTTCCCTTATCACCAACCCTTCCATTTTACTTTTTGCAAAATGGAACTAGGGAAAAATTATTTTTTCTGTTTCTACAATCTTATGTCTTTGATGATTTTGACACTACTATGATTTGTTTTCTGAAATATAGAAATATGTAAGTTAGGTGAATAGAAAAGAAGAAAAAGTATATGCTGGATACAATATGCTATATCTAATGCTAACTAAAACTGGTTGGTTTCAATATGAAATGGTTTTGGAAAATGTCTATTCCTTTTGGTAATGTACCTCAGTATATATTCAAAGAAAAGTGATTTGCCATGACTGGGAATTAATTTTTCAATGCTCTGTATCCATTAGATTCTTATTAGAGTATTGCATGCATACTTTTAAAAGGCAGTGGAGAAACTGAGCAGTTTTCAAAGAAGGATGACAAATTCAAAGGAATAGACAGCAAGTCTTATAAGATGTTATTGAGTATCCACAGCATTGTAAATATATACACATGCACATGTATTTAAATGTTTTTCTGAAACTTTAAGCCTTTTTAAATATCTTTAAAATTCTATTTTTATAAACTAACTAGAATGTCACTCTTTTGTTTCTTAGTTATAATACAAATGTCTATTCTATTTAGAAAGAAATCATTCTACTATGATGCCTAATTTATATGTACCCAAAATAATCACTTCTATGACTAAGAACCTGGGTGATATTCTCTGTCAAAAGCACTGGATCAACACATAATGCTTTTTTTAAAGAGTCTAGAGAATTTTTTTTTTCCAATCAGTTAATTGCTTAGGAATCAGATTAAAGAATGTAAACAGAAGTAGCACCAAACTCAAAAGAAATGGAGGCCATCATTTGCATGTTGACAGTTTTAAAATGTAAGACTATCTATGTTTTGTTGTATTTTTATTTATTCTGTTAAATAGTTCCAAATTACATTTTAATCGGGTTTAGACCACTCTTGGACAGTACTATGGGCCGTATGTTTGACACCCTGGCCTAAAACATTACAATGGAAGTGACTTTCCCAGGGTCACTTAAGCAGGATGTGTCAGAGGCAAGACTTAAAACTTTGAAGTCTCCTCTCTACCCACTGTACCAACCGCTCCTTTGGAACTTGCAGACAAAATAAACACACAGTCACTGCCTTAAAAAAAAAGAATGTACACAAACCTAGGTTTTTAGAGGAAAAAGCTATCCTGTACTAATCATAAAAAAGATAAGAGGAAAACCACTTTATAGTTCTTAAAATACTAATAGGCTGTTGAATTCTATATTCTCTCTTTACCTTATTCTTTTTTCTCAACCTTATTTCAGTTGCAAGCCTTTCTAGAAAGCACAGTCCATTTGCTGCTTCTACAAATTCTTTTAAAAATGAGACAGTGTTTACCCAAAGCTTTCATGTAATAATTACCCATTTCATGAATCAAAGTAGAGATGGTTCACCAATATGAGGGTATATACTAATAGACTCTTCATCAAAGTCTTAAGTTTTCTTATCTGATCTATTTCATAAAGCTTATGTTATTTTCCTTTGTATTTCAACTTCTTCATGCCCTAATAGATGATCTTGATGAGACACTATAGCCAAAAATTTTATTACCTGATAACCTGTCTTCCCTGGAACATAAAGTAGAAGGGAGTAATTTAGGAGAAGGCTAGAATATTGGGCCAAGGGCCTTAAATACCAGACAGATAAGTCTGATTTTTACTTAGGAGGCAATAGAGAGCCAACTTAAATTATTAAGCAAAGGAATGAAATGGTTATAACTAAGAAAGGTTATTCTGGCAGTGGAAAGAAGGATGAATTGGAGTAGGGGGTAAAAGAGTACAAGTGAAAAGACCTCTAAGGAGGCCATTGATGATTTTCCTGTTGGGTAATAATAAGGGACTTATACTGAGATAGTGGGAGTGTGAATAGAGAGGAGAGACCAGATACAAGAGACTTTGTCAAGATGTCTTTGACAGGACTGGTAACTAATTGAGTATGAGAAGGAGAAGGAGACTCAGAGATAAGGCTTATGAATATGAAAGTCTGTGTGGATGTTGTTTGTTCTTCTTTTTTGAAAAGAGGACCAATGACATCATGGGGTGATGTCTTAACTTGCATGTGAATTGGATTTAAGTGAGGTGAAGTTGCACAAAGTCGTCAGCCTCACTCTCTTCCAAAGGCATCGAAGTCCAGTGGCAATACAAAAAGTCAGGATAACTGGCACTGGCCTGGGATACAGTGGATGACCGTAGCATCTTTGATGTCTGACCAAGCTCTAAGTGCTCCACAGCGCCTGCTTCAGCCATCTTCATGGCCAGTGGAACAAATTGTTCTCATCTACCCACTCTCATGCTTGGGGTAGATATCCCCTTACTCACTGATGGGTTTGAGGCCTGTTGGTTAACCCTCAACCTGGTTTAGCCATCTGCTAAAACGGTTTATGGGGGTGTGGCAGCTGTGCATACTATAGCTTCTTAGAGCCGCAGGTGAGAGTTGGGTGACTAGTTGGACCCCAAAGGTGGATGAGCAACCTTGGAAAGGGCTTAGCAGCCCTCACACCAGAGGTTCTAGTTCCCCCTGAACACCTCATATATCCTTAAAGCTTATGAATATAAAAGTCTGTGTAAATAGTGCCACAGACATAAACAGTGAAGTCAGAGGAAGAGCAGGGTTAGTGGTATATACCCTGTGCTTGATTTTAGACAAGGTGAGTTTGAGATGATGGTAGGGGTTGAGTCATCCTGCAGATAGTTGGAGATGTAGGTATGAAATTCCTAGGAGAGCTTCTCTCTGGAAATCATTTGCATATAGTAGTGATAATAAAAGCCATGGATGTGAATGGGATTGCTAAGGGAGGAAATATATATATATATTTATATATGTACACAAATATATACATATATACACATACATATGTACACACATGTATGTATTATGTATGTGTGTATAAAGAGTCAAGGAGAGACCAGGGGGACAAACAGCCACATTAAGGGGTAATGAAGAGGAGAAGGAGCTAGCCAAGGAAACAGAAGCAGTAGTCAGAGAAATTGAAGGAGAACCAGGAGAATATCATATTTCTACCACACTAGTTGACTGCTAGGAGGTGTATTGGATAGAGCAACTGAGTCTGGAGCCAAGAAGACCTGAGTTCCAACGTGGCCCCTTATACGGGCCGCACGCCGGCCCTCTGCCAGTCGTGCGCCAGTACCCACTTCTCTTAAAAGAAGTGCACTGCCAGAGTCTTACCCACTCCTGGGTCCTCGGTCCTCAGCCGGATCACCACACAGAGACAAGCCATCGGGAGGCACCAACACCAGAGCTTTATTCAGAGGCCAACGCAGCAAACCATCATAGCAAGCCCAAGCAGCAAGGCCAGAGCAACAGGCAGGAGCCAGGGGAGAGCGCACGTGTGTGTTCTGACCACGCTTGTTCCTAAGTACCTACCTAGCCCCTCCTCCCCAGCCCACTACTAGCCAATGATTGTAGGGTCAGATACCGGAAGGGGCTGTCTGAGTTTAGCACACCAAGGGGGAGGGAGTGACGTAGGAGGCCAGGATTGGATACAGGAAGGAGGCATCTGGGATTGACGCATAGACAAGAGTACGTGACCTAGGAAGTCAGACTCAGGAGGGGACTGGGTCAGTGCTGCACAAGGTCAGGAAGGTCACAAGAGGCATCTGGGGATGACGTTGCGTACAGGGAGGGGACTAAGCAGAGGGAGCTCAGTCCTCTGCCATCCCACTCCCACGTGGCACCGCCCCTTGCCTCAGGAGCTCAGGCTCGGCTACTTCCTAGCACCCAGCTTATCTCATAGCACTGCCCAATTGCCTCATGGCTTCTCCGTATCCAGCCCATCCCAGTACACACAACTCTGTCTACCACAGTCCCTGCCTCGACTTCCAAAATACCCAGATCTTACCTTACCCATGCCACAGCACCCTACTGGCAGCTGCCAACATCAGACAGTCCCTCACAGCCCCTGCTGCGTCTCTGAGACTTACAGTCTTAGAGAATTTCTTGGGTAACTGCAAAGTTGTGTGACTTGCTCAGGGCCATACAAACCAGTATGTATGTGTTAGAAGTGGTGCTTGATTCTCCTCTTGACTTCAAGGTCAGCTCTCTCATCTACCGTACAATCCTGCCTTTGTACTATTCCAATAAAAAAATCAAGTGTAGTTCTACAGAAATTATAGCTGTGTTACTGGCCATAAAGAAGACAGCTCTTTTCTCTGCATAGCTATGAAGGAAAGGGAGTATAAATCTGGACTTCCCTGACTAGAGTTCAGTGGTTGTACTTGTGAATTGGTGTTAAGAGGAAAATGCATAGGGACTTTCGTTCTCCCCTCCCCCGATACTTCTGTAGTTTTATTTTGCAATTTCTATTAATACTGATGAAAAGTGGCATCTTCTACTTCCAGAGCTGTTTTGAGTAACTTCATAAATTAACTTCCCCTTGTAGAAAAGTCCCAAGTTACCCCCTCCAAGTCTTTAAAAGACCTTGCGAATTCATAGTTACACTGTTTCCATGCCCACTCTTGGGAGCCCCAGATGCTTTGCTGAATGGCGCAGGAAGCTCCCACTCCCATTTAAGAGCTGGCTTTCTGAGTTGGCTGGGCAGGCAGCTACTCTTTTTGTATTGTTGGTCTGTTTCTTTCCTTGTGTAGCAGAAGATTTTCTTCTCGTTCTCTGGTCTTTGTGCGGCTTCCTTACCATAGCCAAAAAAGCCTCTTGGCTATTCGCTCCTGGCCTGGAGTGTGTGAAGATAGAATCAATTGACAGCCACAGGTGAGCCTCTGGCACTCTACTGCCAGGTGGTGGCCACTCCTTGGTCTGAGTGCTTAAGAATTTTGCTGAAGGGGATGTTAGCTTTTAAGCATATTCGAGATTCTGAAAGGAATTGCTTTTATTTAAGTAAACCAAAGGCATTTATTTCCTCTGAACAATTCACAATCTTCAGCCTACCTGGTAAAATACAATTAGACTAATCTGAAAATTAGTTTGGACCCAACAATTTAGGACTTGAAAGCAATTCTGAAGAAAAGAAATAAAGCTGTGGTCAGTAACCACTGTATAGCCTGCCTATTTAGTTTCCTAACCTCAATTCTTTTTCATTCTAGAATTTATTCTCCACATGGCCCCCAAAGTGATTTTCCTAACGTGCAAGTCTGACCATGTCACCCCCCACTTTCCACCTCCACTACCCAACAAATCCCAATGGTTCCCTTTTCTAGGATCAAATATAAATGCCTCTATTTGCACTTTAAATCTCTTCACAATCTGACCTATTCCTACTTTTGCACACACTTTATCCTCTCCACACTCCCTGGTCTACTCTCATTCTCTCTCTCTCTCTCTCTCTCTCTCTCTCTCTCTCTCTCTCTCTGTCGCTCTCTCTGTCTCTCTCTCTCTCTGTCTCTCTCTGTCTCTCTCTCTGTCTCTCTCTGTCTCTCTGTCTCTGTCTCTGTCTCTCTCTCTCCCTCTCCCTCTCCCTCTCCCCACCCTTTCATTTCCTCACACATAATAAGCTCTTAATAAATGCATATATATTAAAAAGAAAAAGAAGGTCTTCTATTTCTAAGTTTTTGCACTGGCATCTCAGACTCCCTGGTTTTCTTCAGGACTCTGCTCATGTCACCTTCTAAATGAAGTCTTTCCTTACTTTTTAGACGGTAATATACTCCCCTCTAAAATGACTTTGTATTCATTTTGTATGTCACACACATATACATATATATGCATTATGTAAATACTTGTTATCTTCCCCTGAAATCCCCTTAGAATGTGAGCTCTTTAAGGACAGTGAATATTTCATTTATGTCTTTGTATCACCCATGCTTAGCACTGTGCTTGGCATATAGTAAGTACATAATAAATGCTTGTTGATTGATTATTTAATGATACCTATTGTGTATTGCATTAGTACTGAATATTTTTTTAAAGTGACTGATTCTTAATGATATTACACATCTTCTCCCTGAAACAAGGGTACATTTTTTAATAGTAGTGCTTTTCTTGTGGGTGATACCATAAGGCTGTGAGTCATGGAACATCACAGTCTCTGGAGAATTCAAGTTGTGGGTTGCCTGAAGGGCAATGCAGAGGCACATGGTGGTCATAAGTAGGCTGGAATACATTACAAATGAATGATAGCCCTAGAGTGAATTGGCATAAAGGACTTCATGAGAGTTAAGTGTGATAAAACGATGACAACAACAACAACAAAAGATGGGCTGGTCACAGGGTGAAAGCAAGGGATAACCACTGGACAGTCCTGGATGCTCTATTGTTATCCACATCTAGATGGCATGATTGGATTGATTGTTTGGGTCTCCTGTGAGCAATTTATAGGAAGATATTGGCTGTAGTCTCAGGGGATGAAAGGGCTTAGGCTATGATTTGTGCTGTTAGAATGCCAACGGTGATGAGATCATAGAGTCATTGAAATGAGAGAGTGTTACATAGAATCACAAAAAGAGACCTTAGAGATTACTGAATCTAACTCCTACCTTAAGAAAAATCTCTTCTATAACAGTCCCCAAAAGTAGTCTTCAAAGTCTGTTTGAAAATATCCTTTAAGGGGGAACCCACTATATCTTGAAGTAATCTCTTCTATTTTTGAGTAATTCTAAATTGTTAGGGGATTTTTTTCATAAAAGAAAGAAAAGTCTGGTCACTTAAAACTCCTACCTTTTGCTACTAGCTCTGTTTTCCAGGGTGAAATTATGTTATTCCTCTTCCATATGATGGCCCTTCACGTTCCTGCTCCCGGGTCCCATCTTCCTGATTGTTGACTGTCTTTCCCAGTCCACTCTTTCAGGAAAGCTCCAGTTCTGCCTTACTTTGCTTCTGACTCTCCAGCTAGTTTCTCTGTAGCCTTGCTAGCTATTTTGTCCTTTTTGGGTAACTGTTCATTACCCTACCCTTCTCTACACCACCACCCCAAATCCCAGCTCCAGAACCAGGAACCAAAACCAAATCACCTTCTGCTGTTATATCTGCATAGGTTGTGTCAATCTATTGCCTTATGGTCCCATTCACCATCCCCATATAGTTTAGGAACAAAATGTCCTTCCCTGACCACCACTCTCCTTGTCTAGCATGTAAGCTATTTGAAGGCAGAAACTGTCTTTTCTTCTTGTATTTTATATTCTCTTCACTTAGCACAGTACTTGGCACATTTTAAGAACTTAATAAATGCTTTTTTTCATGAACTTATACTTAAAGAAATCAATTTTATAGAGTCTTCTTTTCTACAGGTTAAATATCTCCAACTGCATATGACATGATTTCTAGTCCGCACAATAGCTTAATCACTCTCTTTTGAGCATATTATATAGTTTATATCCTTCCTGAAATCTAGTATCCAAAGCTGAAAACAAGACTCTAAATGTTGTCATATCAGGACAGATTGCTGAATGATCCTGCCTTCCCCTATTACAGGTGCAGTGTCATTCTTACTATAGTGGAGGCTTCTATTAGCTTGTTTACCTGCCTTGTCACACAATTGACTTATTTTCAGCTTGCAATCCAGCAAGACCCTCAGATCATTTCCGCATGAACTATTGTCTAGGAATGCCTCCCCCATCCTATGCTTATGCAATTGATTCTCTCCCCTTTCAAATGTAATATTTTATACTTGCCTTTTTAAAATTTCATCTTATTAGGTTTAACTATTCTAGCCTAATGAAATATTTCTGTCATGCATATTAATTATCTCTCCCAGCTTTGTGTTATCTGAAAATTTGACAAGCATGCTATCAAAAAAATTTTGACCAGCACAAGGCCAAGGACAGAATCCACTACAGACCTTTCCTCAAGTTGGCATTGATTTATTAAATAGTTAACTCTTTGGGTTCATTCATTCAACTAGTTCTAAATGCATCTAATTGTTTTATCTCTCATCCAGATTATTACAGCAGTCTCTTAATTGGTATCCCCATTTCTTGGCTCCCTTTTCCATTATATCTTTCACATCCTTGCCAAAATGTTATTACTAAGGTGCTGGTTTCATCATATCATTTTCCAATCAAGAAGGTTTAATGGCTTCCTATTGCCTCTAGGATAGCATACAAATTCCTATTTGGAATTTAAGGCCCTTTATTACAGCCCGTCTTTCCAGGATGATTATACTTTATTCCTCCCTCACACTTTACATTCCGGCCAAACTGGCTACTTGTAATTCCTTGTACAAGGAAGACTTTATATTGCAATCTTTTTTTTTTCTCTCTCTTTTTTTGCTGCAGACTGTCCTTCATGCCTGGAATATTCTTCCTCCTTACCACCAATTCTAGTTCCCTTCAAAGCTCATCTCATGTGCCATCTCCTAACAGGGTTTCCTGTTTCCCCTAGTTTTTAATACCTATTCCACTCCACCCCTGAAATTACTTTGGATTTATTTTTATGTAACTAAAATATCTAGATAATATTGGATTATTGAACAGATACTATGTAAAATGAATGTGCACAAATGAGTTTATAAATTAGGTATTTTCTTAATTACCTTTTCATGAACACAGAATTACTCTGATAATTAGAAGTAATTGGAATTGGGATCATAGCTCTTGAAAATTCTGTTCTTTCCTAAAACAAATTAAATGATAAACATATGATAAATTAAGTAATAAAAGAAGTTATAATAATGTGCTTTGATGAGGCTTATATCTCATATCTTTTACTTTTTGGAGTAGAGATTTTAAAGTGTCTTCATCAAGGAAATAACCCATAGACTGTATTCAGTCATTTTTAACATGGTTTTATTTTCTTGTTAAAATTATGAAAACTATAGTCACGATTGGTATTAGGCTGTCTCCATTTTACTAAGGACCCTTTCTTAGGTGAATTATGTGCAGTGCTCTGAGTAGGTTTCCGTAATTGTTCCCATCAAGGTGTTCTGAGTTTTTCTGTGAATTTCATTGAGAGGTTTTTACCAAAGGGCATCTGTTTAGTAGGTTGCGGATTCTCAAGAAACTCCTGAGTCTTTTATATACTATGGTGATCACTTAGGAGTGAATCTACCAGAGTTAAATTTCCACTCATGTTCTTGGGCCAGGCTCCTTCTACTGGAGAATCTATTCAGTGATAGTGTTTGTCAGTTCAACTGCCTCTTTGCAGTGCACTGAATTTAAAGCCATGGAAACACGGGAAGAAATCTAATTTTCACTAAGACCTAGGGTTCCTTAGCAACAGCTAAATGAAACATGTTTGGTCATGATGTGTACCGGCCACGCCGACCTTATGCCAGCCACGCCGAACACTCCTATAAGGAGCAGGCTGCCAGAGTCATACTCACTCACCAGTCTTCGGTCCCCAACCAGATAAACACACAGAGACGAGCCATCAGGAGGCGCCAACACCAGAGCTTTATTCAGAGGCCGTCACAACAAGGCATCACAGCAAGGCCAAGCAGGAAGGCCACAGCAACAGAGCAGGAGCAAAGAGAGCACATGATCTGACCACGCCCATTCCTTAAGTACCTACTTAGCCCCTCCTCCCCAGCCTGCTACTAGCCAATGATTGTAGGGTCAGATACTGGAAGGGGCTGTCTGAGTTTAGCACACCAAGGGAGAGGGAGTGACGCAGGAGGCTAGGACCGGATACAGGAAGGAGGCGTCTAGGATTAGTGCATAGACAGAGTACGTGACCTAGGAAGTCAGGAAGGTCACAGGAAGGAGGCGACTGGGGTTGACGTTGCATATAGGGAGGGGATTAAGCAAAGGGAACTTGTCCTCTGCCGTCCCACTCCCACGTGGCACCGCCCCTTGCCTCAGGAGCACAAGCTCCGGTTACTTCCTTGCACCCACCTTATTTCACATAGCACTGCCCACTGCCTCAGGGCTTCTCCGTACCCAGCCCATCCCAGTTCACCATGACTCCGCCTACCACAGCCCCTGCCTCGACTTCCAAATACCCAGATCTTACCCTAATCTTGCCACAGCGCCCACCTGGCAGTTGCCAACATCAGACAGTCCCTCACAATGATGGACTTCTATGGAGTAGGGGATGAATATTAGACATGATACCGATGTATACATCTATGGTTGGATAGATAGATGAGAGATGTTTTGATCTCAACTTGGGACTTCATCAATGTAGGGGGATGCTCAATGTGCCACAGCTCATTGTTTCTCTTCAGCTGCTTTCCAAGAGAAATTTCTGGTCCAAAACCACATAGTAGGATATCAGACTGGACTGCATTGGGAATTGGTGGGCTGCTTTCAGGGGTCCCAAAATGCTCACTGTTTCAAAAGCCCATCTCTTTAACAACAATATCCTTCTACTGATGATTTATAGTGGTCATGTAACATCAATATCTTGAAATAATTAAATCAAAATTGACTTAAAAGGCCATGGCAAGATGGATAGTGAATAAGCAGGCTGCAGCATCTTACCAGTGATGGCTTGCTTGAGAGTAGTGGCTAGTCAGGAGACTGACCAGACACGTAGTTAGGATGAGAGAACAGGTTGACAAACAGAGTGACACATGCGTAAAATACTAAGAAAACAAGAAAAGACCTCAATGGAGGATTTATGGGAAATACTGGGTATCAATGGTATAATATGTAAAGTCATAAAGGGGTAGCTTTCTGTATCAACTCAGGAAAAGGATAAAACCACAGACCCACTTAAGTATCTCTAGGGAATATTGAACCCAAATGAGTCCCTTTTACTTATCCACCTTGGTTAGCCTAATTAAGGACACTAAGTTGTGGACTGGAGCTTGAATATTTAATAGACTCTCTAGATACTAAGTGCAATTAGAATGTCTCTAGGGTTTATCTCTGAGAGGAAATTCTTTGATAAAAAGTAAACAAATATAACAATCAAACATCAAACTTGATTGCTTTCTAATACACCATTCCTGAGATCTTGTGTCTTTACCTCTTGAGCCACTTCTTGAGGTAACTCAGGAGGGGAGACAAGCCCTGAAAGGGCCCCTTTGTTTATGATTCTTATCATATTTATGATTATGATTCTTACTTTTCATTTTTTATTCACTTGCACCATTCATTCATCCAGTACGTATTAAGCATTTACTATGTGCTGAACACTGTGCTAGTTGCTGGGGATAAAAGTATAAAGTAAAACTGTCCCTGTGCTTAAGGAGTTTATATTATTTTGAGGATGAGGGAAAGGAATCAATAAATAATTAAAGAAGGTCATTTATTACAATAGGACAGGGAAAACATGATGAAGGCCTGAAGTAGGGTAATAAATAGATCCTTTAAAAAATATGTTGAAATGGGGCAGCTAGGTGGCGCAGTGGATAGAGCACCGGCCCTGACGTCAGGAGGACCTGAGTTCAAATCTGGCCTCAGACCAAACACTTGACACTTACTAGCTGTGTGACCCTGGGCAAGTCACTTAACTCCAATTGCCTAAAAAAAAAAATGTTGAAATGAGTTGATACATGTATATATGCCCACATAGACTTCGAGGGGAAATAAAAGGACAGATGTGGAGGTAAACACAGCAAGACTTGACAAATGGCTGACTGGGGGGGGGGGGTTGGGGAGAGTGAAGCATAGAAAGTAATAACTTCTTAGTTGCAAACCTGGATGTCATGCTCACACTCAGAACTAGGGAGAACTTAAAACATGTTGACAAAAAAAAAATGAACTTTTGTTTCAAGGAAAAGTTTGCAGGGTCACTAAAAGAATTGTTTAATTTCTCAAAGGCCGTCTAGTCCAACTTCTGGCTCGTGATCAGTTCTGGTCAATGTCTATCCAAGATATCTAACTGGACATAGGTATATCACTAATATTTATATAGTGTTTTAAGATTCACAAACCATTTATGTGTGCTATTTCATTTGATTTTTACAGCAGCTATGAAGGTATTACCTTTTATGCTTCACTGTCCCCAAACCCCCAGAGCCAGCCATTTGCCAAGACTTGTTCTAGTCAGCTCCAACCTATTCTCCATCTTTGGTCTGCTCCTATAAACTCTTTTCCCAACACCTAATCTAACTCTTTGGATTTTATTACCTAGTAAACTCCATCCTGATTTGGCATGGGATCCTGTTTACTGCATACAGTCATGACTTACCTCACATCCTCTTTTCTAAGGAGAATTATTTTTTTCAGATCCTATTAATTGACAGTCAGACCTATTTCTCCCTAAATCCCTGTTCTTCAAACACCTGTATTGTATCCTAATTCAAAGGTTTCAGCTTTCTGTCAACTTCTCTCCACTAAGGTATCCCTTGATGCAAATTTAAGCCAGGGCCCCCTCCCAACTTTGGAATGTTTACATTTTAGTAGGGGATTCTTGGAAACTGAAGAGCCTTTCTTACCAGAGGAGCATACATACATTCGGACACACTGTATTGTCTGAATATAGGTCATTCATAACTCAAATTTGGCTTTCATGAAATCTGAGTGTGGTTTATAATCATTGTTATATTTGACTACGTGTGTGCATGTGTAGTGAAATATATATGTGTATGTATGTATGTATATGTGTGTGTATCTGTATCTACTCTTCACATATACACATTTTAATGATTTCATCAATATAGGGAGTTCCTGGTGAGGAATTTTCTTTATCAGTGCAGACTGGCACCTTGTCTACAACTTACAGTCTTAGATAGTTGCTTGGGTGCATTGAGAAGTTAAGTGAGCCCAAACACACCTGGTATATGTCAGAGGCAAGATTTAAACCTTGGTGTTCCTGATTCTCTATCCACTACATCAGATGTCTGGCTGTGTATGTGTACAGATACATATACAGATATACATCTTTATAGTGAGAGTTCCATTTTAGTATCATAGCTCATATTCAGGAGAAGCCTATGTTAGAAGAAGCCTATGTTAGCACCAGTATGTGATGTGTGTATGTTTGCATGTGTGCATATGTATATACACATAAATATGAGGTGGGGCATGTTTCTATGTATATATGTGTGTGTGTGTGCATATATACATATATCAACTCATTTCAACATATTTGTAAAGGATCTGTTATGTACAAAAAATATTTATATTGAGATTTCTCAGCGTCCTTCGAATTTTAGAATATTGATGACCTCCACTTGTAAGTCAGTCCCTTATGGTGACAATAAACGAGTTAAAAGAGATAGCAAATGGGCAAGCCTTCTCTGGAAGCCAGAATTTCAGGCAGGGTTGTTAAACATATCATTACAGATTTGAAAAACAAGGTTGCGATTGAAAGAATTTAAAAATACAGTTTTGTGCAATGTGTTCAATTGCTTCACTTTCCAGAGATCTTCACCCTCAGGGACATCATATGAGTGTGCTCATGCTGGCGGGACCTTCAGACTTTGTCCTAAGGCAAGCAGCTTTCCACAACCACGGCATCCGGCATATTGATATGCCCTAGAGTCACTGTTGTGTTGATTTTACTAATAGGGAAAACAAACCTCGTTTGACAGGCAGAAGTGACATAGAAAGTGCAGGGGTGCAGTTGAAGCAGGAGGGAGCAGAGCACTGGATATAATACAGTAATTGAACGTGAAAGCACATCCAAATCTCAAGAGAATCGTGCGTTCTACAGCGGAATGATGCATGATGGCATATATGGGGAGTGTGTGTGTGTGTGTGGGGAGGGGGGCCAGTGGGGAGTAGTACCTAGGAAGTCCATATGTGGTTGCAAATGAGCACTTACCTAAATTGCTTTTTTTTGTCTGGGCAAGAAGTGATCATGAATGGGAAATGTAGGTTTAAAGCACAAGACCTTATTCATTTGCCTGGCCCAGTGACTTAGTAAACTCTGGCCAAAGCATGCTGCTTATTTTCTTTGGGGAGAGGGTTAAGAAAATAGTGGCGGATAGTACCATCGCAATTATTAAATGGTTATATTGGTTTCTGAGGTACTGACCAGAGTTTTGTCTAGCAGAATTTGTTAAATATTTGTGTTTAGATTGGGTAATTGTTCCTGATTTATTTGCGAGTACACCATATTAAATGAAAAAAAAGCAAGAAAAAAGGGATGGAAACTATGGCAGGCCTAGAAATACTCATGTTTTGACTACATTGACTTATCAAGACTGTTTGTAAATTGCTTTCCTGGGAATAATGGAGCCATTTATCATGCCTGAGGCTGCTCTTTCCTATATGCTGAAGTGATCTTTAATAAGTGAAGGAATAATTTTTTAGCTTCTTCCACAAATAGGTAACTGAAGAGAACACCATAGATGGAAAATTTTGAATATTTATTCTATTCAAATTCCTAAGGACATGTATTCACTACCTACAATGAAACATGATTCATCAAATGAAGATGCCTCATTATGTCAAGTAGGAGACAAAAGAGAGAAAAGAGTCCCTTAAAATGTTGCCAATATAAGTTGGAACTTCTGTGGCCATTTTTTTAAAAGAAAAAAGATTTGTCATGCAATGAACAGTCTGTTTAAATTTAAAATATACTTTGATATGATAAAATTTAAAAATATCTTAAATGTACCAAGCATGTTTTTAAATGTACATGTAAAACATATAAAACTCACAACTGCTAAAAAAAATCAACAAAGTATACTTTTATTCTCTTCTTTCCTACTCCTATTAATAAATTAAAACTCCTGTCTGAGGGTTTTTTTCCCTCATTATTTTCTAGGCCATCATTTCCTGGCTGTCATGCTGATTCTTTAAAATAGTAATGATTACAGAAAAAAAAATGTCTGCATTAATTCCAATCTAGGCCATTGCACAAATTTCTGGCAGGCAAACATTCAGTGTCTCAGACCATCTTTCATCATGGTATGTGCATGTAACTCAAACCAATCTAAGTCAAGGCCTGTGGCTCCTCAGGAAGACATAATTTTCATAGGCTGTAATAATTACTCTTTAAAAACAATCATTCTGCATCTTTTGGTTCAATAGATTTTTAGACTGCAGCATTGAGTATTTCACTCTCAGGCTGTTTTATAAAGTGAGAACATGAATCATTTTTCCTCCCTGAGTTTAGGCCTCAGCTGATTAATTTATACATTACATAGATCAACCTTTGTGTCTTCCTCCATTTTGCCCCTCTTTTGGCTGATCGCTGATGACAGTAGTTTCATGCTACTTGAAACATAAAGTGCATTTTCCTTTTACCCAACCAGAGCTCAGTAAATGCCTTTTTTGATTTATTGATCTTTTCTGTTACTAGAAATCTTGGAGATTAGGTAAAACTAAGATGACTGTTTAAAAAATATTAACTATCAGATTCCTGCCTGAGCTTGCATTTTATGCTTTCTTATTGTATTTACATTTAAGTGACGTTTAATAAGCTGGTTAATAACAAAAAGTGTATGGGTAGAATTTTTTGAAAGTTAAGCAATCATTTCTTGAAAGAAGTTCATTGATTAGGAGGAAGGCCCTAAATAAAGAAAGCACAGGAGGAAATGGAAAGACATGATCTAGGAAAAAGACAATATCACACAAGATAGCAGAGTGCAGGCAAAAAGCCAAGGGTCTAAAGCTTAGAAAAGTTATACACAAAGAAATCAATAGCAAATAAGGTCCATAGTCATAAATGGAAATACCTGGATTAGAGTAAGGGTTTTTAACTTTTTTGTGTGTCGTTAATCCCTTTGTCAGTCTGATAAACATATGGACCCCTTCTCAGATTTAAAAAAAAAATTCATAAGTGAAGGAAATGGTTAATTTCATTTAGAGGGTAAGTGAAAATAAAGATGTAATTTTTTCCCATTTAAATTCACAGGCCCCCTGAAATCCCTCTACTTTATTTTAACCCCAAGTCAAGATGAGGTCATTAAATTGGCTGCAGGAAATTAGTAGAAAACACTGTCTTGGCAGTCAGGAGACCTGAGTTCTAGTTCTGGATCTGTCAACCAGCTATGCATGTCAATTACCCTTCTAAAAGTGCCAATTTTCTACTCTGTAAAATAAGAGATTTCTATTATATGATCCCCAAAGTTCCTTCTTGCTTTAATCCTGTGATTTCTAAAATTTCTTCTGGCTCAAAAATTCAATCAATTACATTCTGGGGATACAAAGAAAAAGCAAATACAGTCCTAGCCCTCAATCAATCAGCAACCATTTATTTAGCACCTACCACATGTTAGGCACTTTGATTTGCACTGTGGATACAAATACAAAGAATGAAATAATTCCTATTGTTAAGGAACACACTAAGGAGTTTATGTTCCCAAGGGGGAGTTTACATTCTCAGGTCTGCGCAATATTGGCATAAACAAGATTCCTACAAAGTAGATGGAAAGTAACTTTAGAGGGGAGAGATAGTAGCAAGGGCTAGAGAAGGACTGGGAAAAACCTTCTGCAGAAAGTAGAAATTGTGCTGAGTCTTGGAGACAGTCAGAGATTCTGAGAGGTGGAAGTGAGGAAGAAAAACATTCCAGACACAGGAGACAGTCAGTGTAGACAGCACAGAGATAGAAGAAAGAGGGTCGGGTATGTAAGGCATCAAGAAGGCCCATGTGGTTGGATAGTAGAGTGTGGGGAGGAGAATCGTGAGTCAGAAGACTGGAAAGATAAGAAAGCCAGGTTGTGAAGAACTTTAAATGCCTAATAGAGAAATTCTATTTATATTTGCTTCTAGAGGTAAAAGAGATCCACTGGAATTTATTGAGAGATAAGTGGGTAGGTAACATGAATAGAAAAAGAATGTATTAAATTTTAAATTAATTAAATTTCATTATTAATTTAATAATTACCTATTGATTGAATTGATACATTTATTCATTTATTAATGCCTGGCTTACTATGGGCCAGAGATTTTACTGAGTATACAAATATAAGAAAGCAAGTTAGTCTGTGCCTTCAAGATTACATTCTAATAGGGGATGATAAAACACAAAGGAGGAAGGTGGTGGTGGTTGCATGATGTGGAAATGGTGCAGAATTGATGAGGTGAAACCATTTGCCAAGTTCTAGGCATGATAAGACAGAAGGTCACCTATCAGTGCCAGCATCCTAAGGAAAGAATCCAGGTTTGGAAGCCAGTACGAGATGGGGATGATGGCCAGAGTGGAGGCAGCATGGTATGGAGATGGCTAGGAAATGACATGAGAAGAACTGATCTTTAGGGGGAAAAAACAAAACTTTGGAAGTTGTGTGAATATCAATTTGAAAGGGGGAAAGACTTGAGGGACAGACAAGTATTGCAATAATTCTGGTAAGTAGTGATGAGGACCCGAGCCAGAGCGGTGGTTATGTAAATAGAAGGAAGGAGACAAAATTGAAAGATATCTATGGAGATGGAAATGACAAGATTTGGCACATGATCAATTATGTGGGGTGAGGGAGCGTGAGGAGTCAAGCATGACAGAAGCATATTTACTAAGGAGTTTACATCCTCAAATGGGAGACAGCCTGCACAATATAGGTATGTACAGGATTCATATAGAAGAGATCAAAGAAGAGATCCTTCCAATCACCAAGTTTCACAACTTGAATGTTATTCTTGACTCCTCCTTCTCCCCCTCCACACATATCTGATCCTATGCCAAATTTTGTCATTTCCATCTCCATAGTATCTTTCAATTACATCCTTTTCTTTCTAGTTCTTTTGAAGAGAAGTTTAGGAAGGTGAAAGGTTTTTTCGGGGGAGGGGTGGAGAAAGATAATGAATTCTGTTTTGGCTATGTTGTGTTTAGAGATCTCACAGACACCTCAGTTTCAAATGTGTAAATAAGCACTTGGTCATGTGAGACAGAGACTAGGACTAGATATATAGATTTTAGATTTTGGAATAATCTACATAAAGATTATAATTGGGTCCATGAATTTTAATGAGATTACCAAGTGAGAGAATACAGGGAGAAGAGAGCCCAGGATAGAACCTTGGATATACCTAGAGTTGATGGGAGGGTCATGGCCATTAAAGGAGACTAACAGAGAACAGTCAGACAGGTAAGAGGATGTTCAATTCCATGAAAAGAAAGAATAAGGGCAAAGCAGAGACATCATATTAGAATATTTTATGTAAATCACTGGTGAAGGCTGACATAAGGTTGTAGAGCATGGTAGGAGAGATGGCAATTTACCGAGAGAGGTGTGGGAAGGAGAAGTAGTAGAATCGGATCTCTGAACACACCACAGAGGGTCTTTTGGGGACAATAGAGCCTAAGGGAAAGGAAGAGTGGGAAAATTATGGCTATGAAATTGGGGGGGCTTGGAGGTAGAATGGTATCGTGTAAGAAGAAATGGACTAGAAGTCAGAAGACTTGGATTTTACTCTTGGCTCAGGCATTAACTTGTTGTTTGATCTTGGGTTTCCTCTTCAAAATGAAGTGATTAGCTTTTATTCTCAAAGGTCACTTAAAACACTCAAATTCTAAAATGAAAGTATAATGGTCTTGGGCATAAAACGCATTTTTTGACAGAAGAAATGCCATTGAAGTGGATTGGGAGAAAAACAAGCAAAAAGGGTAAAAACCACTATAGAGAAGAAGAGGGAGAAACAAGAGAAAGGAAAAGCATGAAAACTTGAGTTTTACTTCCTAGAAGAAGGCACAATTGTGGAAATTTCTTTGGTTTCATGATAAAAGTCATTATAAATAGGTACATATCTTATAATATTAGAAAATCAGACAAATTCATAGAACTCCTTGGTGAACAGAGCAGATGGTTTTCAGTCTGAAACAGAGACAGCTAGTCTATGTGACCTTCTAAGGTCTCTTCTAGTCTAATTATTTTATGATTTTCTAACTGCTTAATATTTCATTGAATAATAATTATTAAATTATTGCTGTTATTATAGTAGTAAATGATTTGCATATGACCTTGAGAAGGACTTTCAAATTATGCTGTCTGGTTTTCAGGTAAAAAAACTGAGGGCCAAAGAGGTCAAACATTTAGCCTGTGGTCACTCATTAACACATCATTAGAGCTATAACTGGAACATGGTTCTTTATATTTTTACCCTTTGGCTTTGTCACAATAATTTCCTTTGAAGTGTAGAATATGTTTGCTTGCAATGGTTAGTCAAAGAGGTTTTTAAGTTAAGAAAGAAGAACTGCGGTATAAAATTATTTTAAGTAAATTTATAAAGATATTAAACATATCTTTCAGCATCAGATTTCTTTTGCTTTGTATGATATAAAATGCTTTAAGCTTTCCATTTTAAAAAATTTAAAGTGGAGCCAAGATGGCAGAGGGAAAGCAGTGACTTACTAGAGCTCTCCCCCAAACCCCTCCAAATACTTACAAAAAATGGCTCTAAACAAATTCTAAAGCAGCAGAACCCACAAAAAAACAGAGTAAAACAAATTTCCAGCCCAAGACAACCTGGATGGCTGATTGGAAAGGTATATTGCGCCGGGCTGGGAGAGGAGCGCAGTTCGGCATGGGCGCGCAGGCCACAGTGACCCTGGAGCAGGCCCCAGAGTACTGAATCGTGGGCAACTGTGGCAGTTTCCAGACTTCTCAACCCATGAACGCCAAAGACAACTTAGAAGGTCAGTGGGTAAAGTCTGTGACTGTGGTGAGAGAAGAAGCTAGGTGTCAGCCATCCTCAGAGCAGCAGCTGCCTCCTGAGCTTCTGGCCCACAGACTGAGGGGGAATCGAGTGGCTGATCAGAGGGGGATTGCAAGGATCTCTTTGCCAGGGCTGAGGCAGGAATCTCTTGCTTTACCAGTGCTTGGATCTGGGCAACAGTTCTGAGGGACGGTCCTGGGGCTAGGAGGAACGCTGGTGTGGTGGAGCTTCTTCTGGCAGTGGAAAGAAAACACCTCACCCCTTATCATAGCACCTTGGAAGAACTGAAAATTTTCAGATCCCTAGAAGTATCTCTGAAAACAGCTGTACAAACCCCTGAAGCTTGGGACAGTACATTCTCCACATTGGAAACAGACTCTTACCTTAACAAAGAGTTTAAAACTCAAGTAATTGGTTGGGATCATGAGCAAGCAGCGCAAAAAGAGTCAGACTATATTATCTTACTTTGGTGACAAAGAAGATCAAAACATCCAACCAGAAGAAGAAAACAAAGTCAAAGCTCCTACATCCAAAACTTCCAAGAAAAATATGAATCAGTCCCAGGCCTTGGAAGAGCTCAAAAGGGATTTTGAGAAGCAAGTAAGAGAAGTAGAGGAAAAACTGGGAAGAGAAATGAGAGTGATGCAAGAAAATTATGAAAAGCAAGTTAACAACTTGCTAAAGGAGACCCAAAAAAATACTGAAGAAAATAACACCTTAAAAAATAGCCTAACCCAAATGTCAAAAGAGGTCCAAAAAGCCAATGAAGAAAAGAATGCCCTAAAGAGCAAAATTGGACAAATGGAAAAGGAAGTCCAAAAGATTACTGAAGAAAATACTTCCTTAAAAATTAGAATAGAGCAATAGGAAGCTAGTGACTTTATGAGAAATCAAGACACTGTAAAACAAATTCAAAAGAATGAAAAATTAGAAAACAATGTGAAATATCTCATTGGAAAAATAACTGACCTGGAAAATAGATTCAGGAGAGAGAATTTAAAAATTATTGGACTATCTGAAAGCCATGATCAAAAAAAAAAAAGCCTAGACATCATCTTTCAAGAAATTATCAAGGAAAACTGCCCTGATATTTTAGAACCAGAGGGCAAAATAGAAATTGAAAGAATCCACCAATCTTCTCCTGAAAGAGATCCCCAAAGGAAAACTCCTAGGAATATTGTGGCCAAATTCCAGAGTTCCCAGGTCAAGGAGAAAATATTACAAGCAGCCAGAAAGAAACAATTCAAGTATTATGGAAACACAATCAGGATAACAAAAGATTTAGCTGCTTCTACATTAAGGTACCGCAGGGCATGGAATATAATATTCCGGAGGGCAAAGGAGATAAGATTAAAACCAAGAATCACCTACCCAGCAAAACTGAGTATAATTTTTCAGGGGAAAAAAGGCCATTCAGTGAAATAGAGGACTTTCAAGCATTCTTGGTGAAAAGACCAGAGCTGAATAGAAAATTTGACTTTCCAATACAAGACTCAAGTGGAACATGAAGAGGTAAACAGGAAAGAGAAATCATAAGAGACTTATTAAGGTTGAACTGTTTACATTCCTGCATGGAAAGATGATATTTGTAACTCGTGAGACCTTCATCAGTTTTAGGGTAGTTGGAGGGAAAAAATTATATGTATGTATATATAGATAGATAGATAGATAGATAGATAGATAGATAGATAGATAGATAGATAGATAGATAGATAGAGGGCACAGGGTGAGTTGAAGATGAAGGGGTCATATCTGGAGAATAAAATTAAGGGGTGAGAGAGGATCATACAAGGAGAAGGAGAAAGGGAAAGGTAGAATGGGGTAAATTATCTCACAAAAAAAAACAGAAAAGAAAAGGCTCCTACAGTGGAGGGGAACTGGGGGAAGGTGAGAGGAAATGAGTGAATCTTATTCTCATAGGATTTGACTTAAGGAGGGTATAACATACACACTCAATTGGGTATGGAAATCTGTCTTACCCTACAGGAAAATAGGAGGGGAAGGGGACAAGAGAGTAGGGGGATGATAGAGAGGAGGGCAGATTGGGAAAGGGAGTAATCAGAAGCAAATGCTTCTGAGGAGGGACGGAGTCACAAGAAAGAATAGAATAAATGGGGGGTGGGATAGGATTAAGGGAAATAGAGTTAGTTTTTCACAGCATGTCTACTATGGGTGTTTTGCATAACTGTACATGTATAGCCTATATTGAGTTGCTTGCCTTTTCAAAGAGGGTAGGTGGGGAGGGAGGAAGGGAGAAAATTTGGAACCCAAAGTTTAAAAAACACATGTTTAAAAAAAATGTTTTCACATGCAACTGGGAAATAAGAAATACAGGAAATGGGGTACAGAAATCTATCCTGCCCTACAGGAAAATAGAAGGGGAAGTGGGGCAGAGATAGCAGGGAAAGCAGACTAGGGGAAGGGGTATTCAGAATGCATGCCATCTTGGGGTGGGGGGAGGGGCGAGATGGGGTGAAAATTTGGAACTCAAAATCTGGTAGAAGCAAATGTTGAAAACTAAAAATAAAAAATATGTATATTAAAAAAATTTAAGTTTTGCTCATTTAGGACAATGGTATGACCTATTGTGCTTTAAAATATATTGTTCAAGAAAGTTAACTAAGTTTTGCTACCACTAACTAATCTAAGACCTTTTGCTAAAATGAAGCTCATGTTTACTTTTAGTTACTGTCAAGTATTAATAACAAACATATAAGAAAAAAACCAGTTTTATATGTATATGATAACTATATATGTATCTATGTATCTATCTCTAAATCATCAATAATCCTTTGCTACTTGAATGTGTTTGTGATCTCACTGATGTGGGTATGTCTTTCAACTAGAATAGATTGAAACCCCCTTCTCATTTCATTTGATTGATTCTTGTCCACTTCTTCCCCTAAGTCCTCCACTGAGGATTTACCCAACAACCTGGAGGCCGTCCTTTAGCTCATTTCCTACTTCATGGTATCAGTTTAATATTTGGACTGTCCATCTGCTATCCTTCACTCTTACTCTATAACCAACTTCCCTACTTATCTAATCATATATTTCTGAGATTCTGTCTTCTGTGCTGTTTCCTAAACACAAGTTCTCATTATTAATGCGTTGCAATTGACATTATTAATATATTGTGGCCATCATGCATCTCTCCAGATGACTCACAATTATGATTCCTTGTGGATCCCGGTGTTCCATACTTTACAATCATATGCCATCACTAGTAAAATAGTAGTGTTTTCCCCCTGGGATAATCTCCAACTTCTGTATATATCTTGTTTGTACATAGTTGTTTTCATGTTGCTTCCCCATGCTTCATAACTCTGAGCTCCCAAAGAGGTAAGACTGGGTTTTGTTGGGGTTTTTTTTTTTTTGCCTTTCTTTAAAAAATCCCTAGCACCTAATGTAGTATCTGACACTTAGTAAGTGCTTGTCAACTTGACTTTAAAAAATATCTAAGTGTCAAAGATCATGGAAAGCACTGTGCAGTTTCCTAAATGCACACTAATCCTCTACAAAAGTCCTATTTAGAGGTCTCATTGTGGTATGAGCAGTGGGGTACTTGCCCACCTGAAGCTTTAGCAGTTTCTAAAAAGCTAGAAAGGCTCTGAGTTCAGAATCTCCCAGAATCTAACTAATATGAAAGTAGTTTCCTCTAAAAAATGTAGTTTTAAAAGAACAAATGATAGTTATGACAGCCTAACACATTTAAGTAATTATTTAAAGTATTTTATTACTTCATTGAGAGGCCACATAGCATGGTGGAGAGAGAGCTAGCCTCTGAGCCCAGAAGATCTGGGTTCAAGTCTTGCTTCAGACACATACTAACTGTGTGATCTGGAGCAAGTCTCTTAACCACTCACTACTCTAGGCAAGGCAGCTAGATGGCACAGTGGATGGTTCTGAAGTCAGGAAGACCCATCTTCCTGAGTTTTAATCTGGCTTCAGACACTTACTAGCTGTGTGACCCTGGGCAAGTCACTTAACCTCTCAGTGCTCGGCAACTGTTTGTGACTGTATGTTGCAGAGAAGGGGCTGACCTGCCTTAGTGGAGGGAGCTTCCTCATCTGGAATTCCCAATATGAATAAAATCGCAGGTTTGGTTCCTATCCAAATCCCTATCATTTCACTGAAGGCCATTTTAATATACAATACCATTCTGTGGACTGTAGAATGAATTATACATATAATGTGTATGTGTGCCATCCATTGGGGGATTAAGTAATTAAGATACACTTAATATTGCAAAGAAAGCATTAAAATTCTCATTATTTTGGAGGACAAGGTGGCTCCAGAGACCTGATAATAAAATGCAAAGTCTCTATCAGTTTCGTGTTAGCAGTCAAAATGCAAATACTACTATTTGGCAAACTAAATTTGATGCCTGGTGAATTAAAGAGTAATCTCTGAACCATTTTAAGAGCCCTGGCCTGTATCACTACAAATCAGGATGAAGGTGGCTTCTTTAGAAGTTCAATCAAGAGTACACAATTTAAATAGCCACGTTATGACTTCCTCCACCTCTCCTGCCTGTGAGTGTGGTTCTTGGACAGCCACAGTGTGGCTTCCCCCACTCCCCCTTGGCTTTGAATGTGCTTCTTAAATAACCACAGTGTGACTTCTTACCCTCTATCCCCCCGCCCCCTCTCCTAGCTTTGAATGTGGTTCCTGAAGGAGATTGAAACGTTATCAGGGAGGATGCACAGCTGTGCCTGTACTAGATTCGTGACAGCTATTGGGGATGACTGTGCTGTTGATGACTAATAAGTCAGATCTGCCATGTAATTATGTAATTTTCATTAAAAATGTACAGGTTTCCTGGAACCTTAGAGCTATATGGAATCTCAAGACATCATCCCTTCCATCCCTCTGCCTTCAATTAGAACTATACCAAAAAGATTGAGCTGGATAAGAATATACCCTATTCTTCATTTTCTCTCTTTTACTAAGTGTATATCTCACTTAAATGTATTATCCCAGGTATACCTTAGTACAGGCGTATACATACTTACTATTGTAATAATAGTAATGTAATAATCTCTTAGGCTTATCTGAGAACCACCCTATTGAAATTCAGGGAGGGTTAGCACATAGTAATGAGTTTCTCAACCACAGAAATTTACAAACACTGTCTATTAAGATAAACAGATTTCTATCTGTCTCAATAAAGGAACTACTATTATTTCTTTCTTTCTTGGCTAGGCAGTGGGGTTAGGTGACTTGCCCAGGGTCACACAGCTAGTAAGTGTCAAGTGTCTGAGATTGGATTTGAACTCAGGTCCTCCTGACTCCAGGGCCGGTGCTCTATCCACTGCCCCACCTAGCTGCCCCTATTTACTTCTTTAAAAACTTTTGTCCCTTATCCTTTTACCTCCTTTTCATTTAATTTACTCTCCTTTTCTTCCAATCTAAGCCCCTAAAATCTCATAGTTAAAATTTCACACTGAAAAAAAAAATCATATATCCTTGCTCTACTAAAGAAAGTGCCTCTTTTAAATAAACCCACTATATAGAAGTATATTTTGAAGGTTACATTTGAGGATAATTTTTAAAAAAGAAATCATATGATTATCTAAAGTAGTGCATGCCCAATTATATTTAAAATGATTTTAACAAAAATTCAAATGAAGCAATTTTCCAGAAACATACCATTCAGCTAAAGTGAGTCAGTTCTGTCCTTCCAGAAAAAATATTTTTATCATGGTGGGTTTGGGAAGCAAGGACAACCTTCACATTTCAGGCTTCGCACACTCTACCTCATCGTGTACTTATCCGGGAGATGGGTTGACTCTGCAGCCAGATTCAGGGACTGTATAATCTGTTTCTTTTGTTATCTCCCTAGAATTCAAAGAATGGTATTATTAGTACATGCCAATTCTCACAAAAATTTGAATTTGTAAATGAATGACTATAGAAAAATATTTTATGTGAATAGTGTGCATAGTTTAGTAGAGAGCACTTGCCAGTCAGAAGATTTAAGTTCAAGTTTGAGTCCAGTACTATTACCAATTTGACCCCAGCAAGACGCTTATTAATCCTCAGTTTTCTTATCTCTAAAATGAGGATAGTAATACTTTTTGACTCTACTTCATGAGGTGATTGTGAAGGAAGTACTCTGGTGAAATATACTGTATGGACATTGATGATGATGGTGGTGTAATTTTACAATGTTTTGTCCTGAAAGACACCGGTATATCTGAGGTATAATTCTTCAGTTCTTGGTACCTTCTCTCCAAATGCTTGCTTTGATGTGCAGTTGTTGGGGAACTGTAACTTATAATTTTGAATCTTCTCCTAGTCAAATCAGCCATTCTTTCCTAGAGGACATTGTTTTGCTGCTTCAAGTGACTTTTTTCATTGATGAGTTTTATGAGATGGCCCATCATGTATAAGAAACCAAAGCACAAATCCACAGATAACTTACGAGATTTGGAAAGTTTGCCCGACATCTGTATATAGACTGTGGGTATAGGGTATAAAGTCAAGATAGTTAGAGAAGTACTGAATGGTTTGTCTCTCATTTAACAATTTAAAGGTTTCCAATGTAGGGTATTAGTTTAAACTACATCTTTCATTTCCTAGAGAACAGTGACTACTAAATAAATTCTTTATTCACTAGTGAGGTAGGCACCATACTAAGGGCTGATGATACAGATAGAAAACAGGACAGAATGTTCTCTGGGGGGTTACAGTCTTGAGACAATACACAGTCAGGTTCAGGGAGAAGCCACTAGTAGCTATCCTTGTCAAGTCCACTGGATTAGATTTCAGTGGCCTGGGATAGGAGAGGGGAGAAAGGAGAAGGGTACCCCCTCTACACCTCTGCTATCATGGGTTAGGGACCCATTTTCTATCATGTTGCTCTTACTCAGGACTTTAGCTCTATGTCCATTTTTACTCCTCTCTAGAGACTCTATTTTGCCTTAGTGGAGAGTATAGAGAGCTCAGAACCTTGTTAATTGAGACATATAGTATGATGAGTAGTCATTCATCATTACTATGCCCTGGGGAAACACCAGAACCCAGAGTGCATCAGAAGCCCTGTAACATAGCTCAAAATTCCTGTGCATCCGAGAGCTTCTGACCCTAAACTTCTCAAGTTCTAGTTCTCTCAGCCTCCTCACAAAGAGCTTCCCACAGCCAACTCTGCTTCTGACTACATATTACACACCTTCCTGAGCCCTGAGCTTTAAATTGCCTTCTCACATGAAGAGTCTCAGTCCTCCTTAATCAATATTGGCTTTCTCCACAAAGTGCCAGTTCTCTGTCCACATTCCTTCTCACTACACTTGGGGACTAGCTTCCATCAAGACACCTCTAACATCAGTGTTGGAAGAATATTCTGATGATGGCTTAAAAAAATAAGGGACAACCAACAGCCATGAGTATCCTTGAAGCCTCAGGTTCTCATGTTCTTTCTATCATCATCCATAGGATCTAGCGTCTTTGTTCCATCTTCACTGAGCAGCTTTCATGTCCTTTTGGTGATCTTCCATTGTCACTGATATAGCTTAAAAGTTCCAGTTTACCCCACAGTATGGTTCTGGTGTGCCAATCAAGACTTATTTCACTTTATTTTACATTGTTTATGTTCCATCTAAACTAGTCTACTAGCTGATTCAAGAACTTAGCTTTCCATGTTCCATCTCTGTATTTATTTTAAACAGGTTGAACTCCAGCCCTGGTATGTACTTTCCTCTCATTTACTCTTAGAAGCTCAGCTCAAATACTTTGTCTATGTAACACCTTCTCCAGTCCTCCCCATTGCCAATTCTCTATTCCCCTTCAAACTGTTTTTTATTGGTATACACGTTGTATCTCCCAGTGGAATGTAATCCCCTTGAATGTTTGGGCTTTAAAAAAAACATTTTGTCAGTACTCCAGGTATCTAGTATAATTCCTTACATAATATATATTTACATTTTTAATTGAACTGAATCAATATCTGCAATTATTCTTAAAATTTTGCTAATAAATCAGACAGGTTCAGATTCATCTATAAAATGAGGGCATTGGACTCAATGACCTCTAATATCCCTTCCAGCTCTAAATCTATGCTTCTCTGATGCTTCTCTCACTACAATAATCTTTCAGATACTTGAAAAATGTGGTAGAAGTGGTATAATGACAGATACTACACAAATAAACACACACTTGTGTTCTAATTCTGGTTCTGTTTGGGCTCCATGAGCACTCTCTTTTCCCATCCGGAGACTGCCAGGAACACAAAACTATGCCAGTCTTCTATGGCTTGTCATCTCTATCCTGAGAGGCTAGAATCATACAAGAGGGGGTAAGAACAAAAGTAGGGACCTGGGCTAGCCCCAACACCTGGGGATTGGAGACCTCAACCCAACCTCTCCTGGTCCCATCAGGAGCTCAGCCTCAAATATACATTCGTGAACTAGATAAACTCAAGCTTCTCACTCTAGGATGTCTGGTAAGCTCAGGTAGGTAAGACGCAAGAACTCTGGACAACACACATCCTATCCTCACACTGTACCCCTACACACACACACACACTTGCACATGTACACACACATACACTTTATTTTATGTTTCTCCTAAAGCAGGGGTGGGGAACCTGTGGCCTCAAGATCCTAGGATGCAGCCTTTTTGACTGAGTTCAAGTTTTACAGAACAAATCCTTTTATTTAGAGGATTTGTTCTGTGAAGTTTGGATTCAGTCAAAGGGCTGCACTTGAGGACCTAAAAAGCCACATGTGACCTCCAGGCTGCAAGTTCTCCACCCCTGTATTAAAGTATCATTAGAGAAGTATACCATGTATTCTGAACTAGCCAAATCTGCTGTTTCATAAACTTCAGAAGAATCTTCCAATCTGACTCATAAGGAGGGAGTTTTTTCTATTGTTTCATGGGCATTTTCCCTTTTGAAATTACCTTATATATAATTTTCATTTACTTATTTGTGTGCATATTATACCCAACCAGTAAAAAATAATGTCCTTAATGGAGCCATTTTCTTTTTGTTTTTGTATCCCCAGTGACCAGTATAGAACTTTGTACATAGTACACCATACACATGAGGTTGGTTGAATTGAATTGAAGAAGTATTCCCTCATGGACATCTTCTCACTCTATTATTACCCTCTGGATGCTCTTTCCCCCTATATTGAGACTATTAGGGCATGTCAACCAGATATAACATCCACTAAGGCTTGTCATCACAGTCTGTAGCTGGTACAATCACTCAATGGGGCTTGGTAGTAGGACTCAATACCCCATCCCCCCTAGCTGTGTGTACAAGCTAGAGGTGCCTGCTTCCTGAAAATTGACTTAGTTCTAATGTTCTCCATAGTCCCTAAGGGATCTTTAGTTATGGAGTATACAAGACTCTAAAAGGATTTGCAGGCAAAGGCCCAAAACTTGTCTTCATATTGTCTAGACTAGAGATATAAACTCTAACACTCCACTCCCACCTGAGACCACTGGCATATATTCTCTCATCTTACACTCAGTCATGTCATTAAAAACTCTTTCCCCCTAACTCACAGCTTTCCAAAATCACCCAAGGGTCAAACTTGAGCCATCTCTACTCTACCAGTGAACAGTATCTGCAGACTGTCCTGATGTTCTTTTATTGTTTGGAGGTGTAAGCAATCACCATAAGAAACTGTGAACCCTCTTTGATGAGGGTCTGGTATTAGGCAAGTCATTTAATGTCCCAAGTAAAATTCCTTACTTGAGGGGATTATACAGGGATTGAGCCATTTCATCTCCAATGACCATATCAATTCTTAATCCTATGACTTCTATAATTCAGAGTCTTGGATTTGGAAGGCCCCTTAGAATCTGCCTACTCTAATCACTTACCTAGTTCATGTCTCCTTAACTCAATAACCCTGACAGAGAATTAACTAGTCTGCTTCAACACTTCTAGTGATGACTGGGAAAAGTTACGTGACATCATTGGACCACTTCATGTTCATCATTGAACAGTTCTAAATGTTAGAAAGTTCTTCCTAATATTGATCTCAAATCTGCTTCTCTGCAACTTCCAAGTCTGTTTTACTCTCTAGATACACAAAGAATAAGTTTCCATTTTTACATGTCACTTTTTCAAATATGCTCAGACTCTAATGTCTAAAAGGAATTTTGCCTGAAAATTGACTAACACCACCACACCATTTCTTTCCTGGATGTTAGGAGACCTTAGTTCTAGTAAGATTTCTGCTTACTACAAAACCATATGATCTTGGGCAAATCATTTAACTTCTCTGGGCCTCAGTTTGCCCACCTATGAAATGAGGGGTTTGGACAAAGTCA
Organism: Vombatus ursinus; assembly: GCF_900497805.2. Lineage (NCBI taxonomy): Eukaryota > Metazoa > Chordata > Mammalia > Diprotodontia > Vombatidae > Vombatus > Vombatus ursinus. Next base: position 8,227,988 of record NW_020954608.1, read on the forward strand.
TTTATAATAGAGTAAGTTTTTTTTTATTCTACCATTTTTATATGTCCTATTATACTTAACTAAATGCCTCGTACACAGTTTGTTTTTTATCCAGGCAAAATATCTCTAATAATTTCTAATCCCCTTACCCCCTCAGTTGCCCTACTTTGGATATATGTCATCTGGTCACTATCCTCCTAAACATGTGATCCCCAGAACAGAATGCAGTATGCCATTCTACATGATCAGGTAATCTGATCAGGCCTGACTCCCAGAGTACAATGGGACCACTGCCTATCTCCTCCTGGATTTCTATTAATGGAGGTCAAGATTGCATGAGGTTTTCTGGTTGCTGAAGACTCATAGAGTTTTTAGTCCATTAAAATCCTAATGTCTGTTCCAGACCAACTGTTATCTAGCCACAGATCTTCTGTACTTCTACAGTTCATTTTTAACCCATGTAGGACTTTATATTCTTCCCCCTTACACTTGTATTTATCTCATTATATTTTATCTTGAGAGGCAGCATGGTTAGTTTATAAAAGGCTGACTTAAGGAGTCAGAAAGTCCTGGGCTTAAATCCTTCCTCTACATGTGGGCTTTATGACTATGGGTATATCACTTAACCTCTCAATGTCCCAGGCAATCCTCTTAAGATAATAATTTATGGACTGATTGCAAATCTTCACTGGTGAAGTGAATTTCTACACTAAAAATTTTTTTATACAAATTAAATCACAGGTCCAGATTTTATATATCTAGATTTGGTCCATCATTTAAGCCTGTTGAGATCTTTTTGGATGTGTGATTTTTCCATTAAATATCTTAGTTCAGCTATGCCTCTCAATGTTCATCTGACCTTCCCTGTTGTGTATCACCTGCCCATTGAATAAATATATCACCTGGTAGTGCATGGTAGGAGAGCAAGTGCTATGTCTGCAGTCATAGCTCCGTCATCTACTCTCAGGGAGACCTTTACCACCTATCTCTCTAATCTCTCTAGACTTTGATTACTCGTCTGTGAAATGAATGGGTTTGAATTGATGATCTCTAATGGTCCTTTCTAACCCTAAACCTTACTAGTCCTAGGCATAATTCAAGACATTGATTTTTGAAAAAAGAGTTCAGCAGTCTCCTCTAGATTTTGGTTTGCAATATTGGCATTTCATTTTATCATGTCATATTATTGCCCAGAAAAAAGTTAGCCTAGCAACAAAAGCAAGAAAACAAGAGTAATGAAAGATGGGAAACCCTTTCCTACAGGCCTCCCATTTGTAAAGTTAGTATGTATTAGATACTTGAGTTGCTAGAAATTTTAAGTTCTAGACTCATAATAGTGGGCATAGTTTTCCATGGTAGTTTAGTAAGAGTAGCATGTTGAAAAAAATATGGCAAATGCAATTTGTATGCTGATTTTCCAAGTTATATTGCAAAACACTCACATATTTTATAGTTTACTGCTTGGTAAAGAAGTTCATTTTTTAATGGAAATTTCATATTCCATGTAATATGTTAATTAGATTGTTCTTTCAGCTTAGAAATTAATTTGGTTGTAGTTTTTTTTTTGAGACTGAGTATATCTCCCCCAGGCTAGAAGAGCAGTAGCCACTCATACACATATACATGGACATATATGTATATGTTTATATATAGTGTGTGTGTATATGCATGTATGTATATATACATGTATATACATACATGTGTATATATATGAGTGTCTGCTGCTCTTCTAGCCTGGATGAGACATGTGTATATATGCATAGGTGCATATATGTACATATATAAATATAACATATACATTGTGTATATATGTACATATATATAAAACAAATTGCTTTTTAAAATATGCAGTAAATTCAACATTTTACTTTCAAAATTGTCTTGCTTGCTTGTGTTTTACTCTGAAACTTTTTTCTCCTTCTTTCTGTGAATTTTTAATGATGACTTCAATGACTTTCTTTTATTTCATTTCTCTTTTTTTTGTTAACATTGCCACTGGTTCCCTCCTCCTTCCCAAACCTCTTCCCAAATAAAAAGACAATCTTTTGAACAAATAAGAATTGTCAAGAAAAACAAATCCACACATTTTTAGATCCAAAAATGTATGTCTCATTCTGCATCACGGGCCTATCACCCCTCTATTCAGAAGGGTGATAAATCATAAGTCTTCCAAGGTCAATCTTTGCATTAATCAGAGTTCTTCATTCTTTCAAAGTTGTTTTTCTTTATAATGTTATTTATTGTATAAATCATGCTCCTGTTTTTGTTTATTCTGCATCAAATAGTTCATTCAAGTCTTCCCAAGAGTCTTTGTCTAATTTTTTTGCCATCAAAACCCAAGGTTGATGAACCAATGCATATTTAACAAATATTATACTGTTTTAGTAGTACTGTTTTGTTAGTTACCAGTTATTTAGAATCATTTCATGTTGTGTGTCCTTTAAATCCTCTAAAATTTTTACTAAGAATCCTTTGATCACTTCCATTAATTTTCTTCTTTAAAGAAGGCATCTATTTCCTGAATTTTATACCAATGGTACAAACATGCCAAACAACAGAAGCATCACAACAAAACCCTAAAATTGGATTAGACAGCAAAGGGGACTTTGGAGTGGAGAATGCTAAGAGTTTTTAGAGCAGCTTTGCCTGACTCAGTTATGTAAATAAGCTTTATGCTATTAAGTACCTTTTAAATACCAGTAATTAACTAGAAAACCAGGTCAGGAATTTATTTAGAGAGGCACCATTTGAATTAAAAAGTAAGCGTGAAGTGCCATCGTTCTCTTTCATTTCTAACTACTCATATACTAACTAGAACAAAGCATGCACATGCTATCAATGATGTTTCATTGACATGGGGTAATACAAAGGGATTGTGTACTAACAGAGTCTTAGAAATGGTTATGTTTCACATAATAATGTAAACACTTTGTGGAATGGGAGTTAGAAGGAAGGAAGTCTTTCCTTTGCAGCCCAGGTGTCCCCAGCAGTAGAAAAAGCATGAGTTCTGCAGTCAGTCAGAGGAACTGTATTCTGACCTTGTGTCTGATGCTTACTATTGGTGTGACTTCATGTGAGTCATTTAACTTCCCTGGCTCTTCCTATCCTCAGCTATAAAATGAGGGGAGTGGGCTCTATGGTCTCTGGGTCTCCCGTTCTGGATCTGTAATCCAAGAGGGACAGTACTCTCCAAAAGCCCAGTGTGGTTATGATCCTGTGTGTAAATTTGTTTCTGCTTTCTGAACGGAGGCAAAGCGTCACATAGGCATGAAATGCATATTTAAAAATAGCATTGTTTCGAAAGGGAAGAAAATGAGAATTTTTTACATCAAACTTAGTCACCTGCTGGCTGTCTGTACTGCCTGCATGAAAAAAAAGAAAAGGAAAATAATGGAATTGGGTAGCTAAAGGAACAGTGGGTAATTAATACAGGGATGTTTGATTTTTCACCAGTCAAACATGTACCCCAGTTCTCCATGTAACATTATAGAAGAAACTACTGGGCTGTCAGTTTGTATCAGCTATAAAGTTTCTGTCCTTCAGCTGAGAGAAGAAAAAAATCTGAAAGCTTCTAAAAAGGAGCTTCTCAGCCTGCCACCTTGGAGTTAACAGTAAGAAATTCCACTCAGATTGGAGATGCCTCTTGTGAGATAAATGGCCCCAAGTATATTGGATCTATGGACAACATCACTGCATTTAAAAGATGGAGAAATCAAACTAGTTGAAGCTGAATCCTGGGAGCATTCTCAAAATGACTCTAAATTGGCAAGCAGCCAGCCCCTGGTCATGATAGTGAACAGGAAACAAAAAAGCTGAAGAGAGATGATTCAGGAGACATTAACTCACATGGGGTACAGATTTGAAAGGGAAAATTGTGTCTTGTTTTGCCTTCAAATGAGTAATTATCTTTATTAATTGAGGGGTAGTGGTGGAAGGAGGCAAACCCCAACTCTATTTTTTTAAATCAGTGATAATGTCATTTGTTGCTTTATAAGACTGTGTATATATTAAGGTTTTCGTGACACAGTCAATATGATGTTTAATGCACATTATAGACAAAAGCAAATGGCACATGATATCAGTGTTAGAACACTGGCACGAATTTTAAAGCAGTAAATTTAGGTATGTGGATAGAACCAACCATATAATTTAATATATGATATAAAATATGCAATTTCAATCTTTTATTTATTAATTAGTTAGCAAATGCAAATATTCTCAATGTTTCATAACCCAGATTTTTAAACAATGCTATAATATATGATAATGGAAAGATTACCAATTTCCTTCATTTTCTCATTCCCCAAATATTCCACATATCCCTTTTTGTAAATGACAGCTATATAATGCATAATTCATTAATTATTCTATTTAATCCCATTTTGTCATTTCCTTGCTATGTGTATATTTGCTATTTTGTTATGTAAAAGAGATAAAGAAAATATGGCAAGGTATAATAAATTAATCCACAAACAAATGTATATTAAGTACCTGTTATGTATAAGGTACTATACTATGTGCTGGGTATACAAAGATGAAAAAACATGACAAAATGTCACTCCTCTCTTTTCTTTGAACCTCCCTACCTCATCAATAGCTAAATAATGCTCAATCTTTCTCCATGTCAATTTTTGGGTTCAACCTTTTTGTCTCTGGCTTCCCTCAAACCTGGAAAGCCCAGCTGCCTACAGTTCCTTGTCCTACTCAAACCAACTTCCACAAAGCTCCTGGGATAAACTTTTTTTAGGAGGCATTTTCATCTTATCCCCTTTCTCAGGCGTCTTCCCTGGCTTGCTTTTAGATCAGATGTAAACTACAAAACCTATCATTTAAGGCTTTCATAAACTGTCCTCCCCAACTCTATCAATCCATTTCTCTTGATGTTCACTAACACAATATCTCTGCTCTAAGAAGACCAAATTCTTTACCATACCCATATGCATGGCTTTCACTCCTCCCTTCATGCCTTTGCTAATGCTATTCTTCTCCCTTGACATGCTCTCCCTCCTTGGTGCTCTCAAATGACCATATTTAATCACATAATTTCCCCTTTATACGCATATATTTTACCACTAAGAATGGGGTAAGAGGATTACATGGTGATATTGCTGTCAGTGGTGAACTTTTGCAAATTGGAACATGTTTGAAAAGATGGAAATAAATAAAAGAATAAAAGGCTAAAAAGAAATGAATGAGGGATTTGGAAAATAAGAAATGAGAAGGCATAGAGATGGAAAAGGGTTCACGGAAAGAATGAGAAATATATAAAATGGTCCCTTCAACAGTTTTCTAATTCTATTGGTTCATTCCTCATCTTTAATTTCTTATTCATTAATTGATCAATCCCAATCAATGATGATTTTCTTATTCCATGCATCATGAATAAAGGAAAGGCAAGTTGAAGAAAAGCCCTACAGTAAGTTTGGGAAATGGAAAAAGCAGAAAAGAAATGGAGAAATAATACATTTTAAAGGGAGAATAATAAAATGGTCAAATGGAGGTATACACAAATGAAAGGATGAGAAGTAGAAAGCAGATGTAAAATAAATGAGATGAAAAATAAAATAAAAAATATATAGAATTGACAGAGGCAGCTAGGTGGCATAGTAGATAAAATTCTGGCTTTGAAGTCAGGAAGACCCAACAGCTCAAAATCTGCTTTGGAACCTTTCATACTTACTCTCATACTGTGTGATCCTGCTATCTGCCTCAGTTTCCTTATCTGGTAATCAGGATAATAATAGCCACTATGTCTCAGGGTTGTTGTGAAGATCAAATGAGATAATGTATGTAAGGTGTTTTTGTAAACTTTATGATAGAAATCTTAGCCATCATTATTATCATCAAGAATGTGGCAAGAAAAAGGAAACAGAGGAAATTGAGAAGAATAGATGGAACCAAGGAAGACAGGGAAAAATAATGAGTAAGATAAAAAAGCATTAAGAAAAAAAACTGGATAAATGTAATGTAGGTTGTATGAAAGAAGAAAAAAAAGTACGGAAATGAGAAAGTTAGCTACAGAATGATAAAGTAAGGAAATAATCAAATGGAAGTATAGAAGAAAATCAGTTAATGAAGAAGAAACTGAATGAATGAAAAAGAAGAAAATGTATTAAGAGGGGAATAAAAATAGACCTATTAAATGAGAGAATGGGTTAATGGGTGAAAGGAGGGATGAAAAATTGGAGGAAAAGAGAATTGAAAGATAAAATGTCAAAGGGAGAGCATATTATATATGTACATATATCCACATGTGTGTATGTATGGTATGTGTATATACATATATGTAAATAAAACATTGCATATCCATTTCTATTTGAGTTTGACACCAGTCTCTTAGTAGACAGTCTTCAAGAGTTTCTGTGGCCAGATTTCTAGGCTAGGCAGGTCTTTGAACAACATACAGTACCTTGCTGAGTGTGAATTCAAAGCCTTCTTCTTTGGTAGCATTTGTCACAGCTTGCTTTTTCCTGGCATCTCCTTCCAGAACTATGCACTGTGAGGTATTATGCAGATTTAGGCTCTATGAATAGGAGGATAAAATCCAGGTGATAGGAGGTAACAGGATCATAGAATCACAGATTTGGAGCTAGAAGGGAATTAGAGGTCATCAGGTCAAAACCTCTCGTTTAGCAACTAGGACATACAGGGAAGAGAACAATAGACGTGGATTTGGGAAGGCCCAAATTGAAATTCCGCCTCAGAAACTTATTAACTATGTGACCCCGGGCAAGTCATTTTTCCTCTGAGCCTCAGTTTTCTTGTCTGTAAAGTGGGAATAATGATAACACCTACTTTACAGGGTTGTCGTGAGGATGAATTGAGATAACATGTAAAGCACATTTCAGTCCTTAAAGTGTTATATAAATGCTAGACGATGTTAGTATCATTTTTTTATATGAGGAAACAGCCCCATAGCTACTGTATGACTTTTTCAAGGTCCTGCAGGTAATTTGACCCCAAGTTTACTGACTCTGGATCCTTCACTCAAAGTATGTCAAAAGTATTGCATTCCATCCTGTGTCCTGAGTTCCTAGAGGACTATCAACAAATTTGAAACACAAGCAGATTGGTGATGAGTCTGGAAACCATACCATGTGGTTCAGAGATATTTAGCCCGAACGAAAAACACAAGGAAGATAATGCCTGTATTCAGACATCTGAGGGATTATCGTGTGAAAGAGGGAACTGTAGACAATTTAGAGCTTATTGGTATTTTTAGAGAAAATCTAGTCTAAACCCCCTCATGTTACTGGTAAGGATAGTGGGGCCCACATTGCATAAGGTCAAAGGGCTAGTTAGTTATCTCAGCTAGCAAAGGCAGAGAAGCGTGTGTCCAGGCATAGGCCACCCTACCTACTACGTACTCATAAATAGCAGACAAGGTTGATAGAAAGGGATGCCGCAGATGTTCTATGGCAGGACGGATGAGAAATGTTAGGAGGCTGTCCCCACCCCTACTGGGACGTAAATAGAGAGGGCAGGGTACACAATGAGAGTCTGGCAGCAGGGGGTGGCCCACTGGGGCAGTACGGCAGTCATCATTTCCCTCATAGCTTCCTTCTGAGTAATCGTTACAACCCGGGTCATAAAAAAGCAGGCTAAAGAGAAACTCTTGACTGGTGATTGTAATGACAAAACAGGCACCTCCTGCCCATATATCCCTGGCAAATTTATTTCTCCATGTGAAAGCTAAGAGCTTTTCAGTGGGGCCACAAAACTCTGGTCAGATATTATGCACTATAATGGTATTAAATTGTTAAAGTTCAAGCACATACCTTCCCTTCCTTTTTTAACGAATGGTTAATTACCAAATTGTATAATAGCATCTACCACCAGTGAATAATTACTCATAATTTTGCATGTTTCATACTGTCTCACTTGACTGTTTTATGACAACATACTTTGTTGATGGGAATTTTACATGTTTATTATTTAGGCTTATCTGCTGTATCAAAACAAAATTTATTAAAGAAATTTTATTTTTCAGAACCATGGATATCCCTTCTGTCCATAGCAATCTGAGAGTGGCTTTCCCTATTTCTTCTAGGTTAAGAGTTCTTCAGCTTTTTTTTGTCTCATGGACTCCTTTTGGTGGTCTTCTGAAGCCCATGGACCCCTTCTCAAAATAAAGTTTTTAAATGCATAAAATAAATTATATAAGATTACAAAGGAAACCAATTATGTTGAAATGCAGTTATCAAAATGTTTTATTTTAAAAAAAAGTTCGTGGATCCCAGGTTAAGAACCCCTGATCTAAGTGACTCTTGTGTATTACTTTTGGGTCCAGGCTGTTGGCCCTGGCCTTAAGAAAGATGAATAGATAGAGATAGCTATATCTATATGTGTGTGTATATATGTATATATACATACATGTAATACATATATACACATACTCACATATGTGCAGGCATATATGTTCTAGGGGTGAGGAGGAGAGAAAACAGGGCAGAATCATTCTTGTCAAGGACATGTCGAATAGTGTTTGTCTGTGGGCAAAGAGGAGACCTCAGGAACCAATTTGAGTTGGCCACAGTTCCCTTGGGTGGAGAGGACGATGAAATAGGCTATTGATTGTGCTAATGAATATGTGGTTGATGTGTTTTCTGAGGTTCTCTCCTTCCCCCATTACCACATTAGAGGCTTTTGCTGGAAAAAAAAATATTCCCTCATAGCCCAAAGTAGAACCCAGGGCTCCTCACTCCAAAGCCAATATACCCTTTGTATCATACCACACTACCTTTGATTTGTTTCCTTTTTTTCCAGGGTAAGAACTCGGTGACATTATAGAAATGCAAGTGCCATTTCAATATAAGGAGGAACTTTGAAGACAGTTGTCCAATGACAGAAAAGACTGTCTCCATCACTTTAAATAGTAATGTGAAATCTACATGAACTTCTGTTAGGGATATTGTATAAGAGATTCTTACTGTGGCTGGGAAGCTGGATTAAATAACATATATGGTTCTAAGGTGAAATTCCCTTTGTAAGCAAATGAATGGGGGAGAAAAAGAAGCTTCAAGCCACACTCATCAGGAAGAGGTAGCTCAAGAATAAAAAAAAATAAAAAAGAGATAGAACAGAGGAAAGGGAAAATGTGATGATGGATGTTTAGAAGAAATGTAGGAATGAGAAAAGATGGAAAAGGAAGTCAAGAAATTGAAAAAATAATCGTGACATTGGTGATCTCAAATTCATCCAGTAAAGGAACAATCTTAGAGCAAATACCTCATCAGAAATACAGTGGAAGTCATATCTAAAAAGATTTTTTTTATCATTCTCTCATTTGGTGATCTCATCTACTCCCATGTGTCCTATTATCATCCCTATGCAGATGATTCCTACTTCTATATTCCCAGTCCTAGATGTTCTCCTGAGCTCCAGCTCCACTTTTTGAATATGTTGAATAGGCTATACTGCAAGGTATCTCAAACTTAACATGTTGAAAATAGAATATACTCCCTCCCCAACCTTCCCTCTTCCCAATTTTCCTATTACTGTACTATTCTTATTACTGTTGTGGGCACCACCATTCCTTCAATAACTCAGGCTCACAAGCGTGGCGTCATCCTCAACTCTCCACGGGCACTGACCCCACATATACAGTTTGCTGTTAAGGCTTCTTGTTTCTACATTCATAACATTTCTCATATGTATCCTCTTCTCTCTTAAGCAGTCATTACTCTGCAGCAGGTCCTCATTACCTCAAGCTTGTACTATTACAATAGCTTTCTGATTGTCTGCCTCAAGTCTCTCCCCACTCCAAACTATCAGCTGCTAAAATGAGTTTTTTTCCTAAATTTTAGGTCTGATCGTGTCACCTCCACCCCTATAAACATACCCAGTGAGTTCTAGTGTCTTCCTATTACCAGTAATATCAAATATAAAATCCTCTGTCATTGAAAGCCTTCACAACCTGGCCCCAGCCTACCTTTACAGACTTTTTACACTTCATTTCCCTCTACACACTCTAAAATCCCACTACATTGGTCAAGCTGATATAGTTCACACCCAAACATCTATGTCCCAACTCCATGTCTTCTCACTGGCTTTTTTCTGTGCCTGGAAAAAACTGATAATGTAGCAATTTTCAGTAGTTTAGATTATTCACAGGTAACAACCTTCCTTAAATATCCCACAAACAACTATTAACTTTGGGGCAATGCAACCGGCCCTATTTTCCTCTTCCTCCTTCTCCCACCCCTCACACTTGACATTACCACTTCCTCCTGACCATGGTGCTGACCACTTATTCGATGACAATTTTAATAATGATTACAGATGTTCAGTTTAATTCTTTTCTAGTTTAGTCTTCTCACATTCCTATGAAGATCCCATATCCGTTTCCAGTTCTGCCCCTCACACATATTTTATTTGTCTAGAATGTCTTTCTTTTTTCATTGAAAGAGTATCTGTACTTTACTCAACCTAGTGTAGGGGGTTGACATCTTCATTGATATAAGTAGTATATCACCAGTACAGGTGAAGTCAAGTATCACTGAAGTAGATGTAAAGGGAGAAAATTATAAAATGTAAACCATGTGTCTTCTGAAGACAGAAAAGAGAACATTGTATTCCTGTTACAACAGGATGGATTTAGGTTAGACAGAAGGAATTTTATGATATTTAGTAAATATTGAAGTGCGCTTATAATCAACAAACACTTATTGAACTATTTGCAAGGCAGTACAATTGATACTTTGGATGAAAGAAATTTGAGAGGGTTCTTGCCCTCAAATGGCTTACAATCTAGTTGAGACAATGTATATACCTTAAAAGATTAATAACAATCAAAGGCAGTTAAATATCACATAAATGAGATGGACAATAAGTACCACACAGGGCCAATCAAAAGGAGAGGGTGTATGTGAAAGCAGGCGTTTAACCTTAGCCTCAAATTCAAAAGGTTCCTCAAATTTAGCAGATATCACCATTCAATTATGGAACAAAAACATTGAGTGGTCTTGACATGCTTTATTATTATATTAACAGTTATGATATATTACATATGTATATAACATTATAACACTATTATAGTATATTATAATACTATTATAATAGTAATCGTTACATTGCAAGAAAGATAGATCCTCAATAATTAGTGCATTTGTAGAAGAGCACTGTACATCCATCTTGGCCTAAAATGATCTCACATAATGCTCTAAATTTTTTTAAAAGTGTTCAAACTATGTCTCACTTTTTGTTGATGTCATATTTTATCTTAAAATATTTTAATTTATTTTTATTATGGCAAGAGACCTAAAACACAAGAAATAGCCCAGGACTCTCTAGATATATGATATCTTCTGATTACTGAAGGCAGTTCAGCAGATGAAGGATAACTGAGGTTTGCTGCCACGAACAAAGGCTTCACTGAAGAGATGGCAATTGAGCTGAGCTTCTAAGAAAGGACATATGGAGATGGGAGTTGAAGATACTCTACTTTGAGAGGGGCAGAGGTGGAAATGCTTGTGGCATTTTAGGGGAATGTAGTAGGGCAATTTGGTAGAGGAGGATTTATATGAGAGGAAGTTGTGAGAGAATACTAGCAAGAACTGTCTGTAAAAAGCCTTGAATGCTAGGCAAAAGAGTTTGAACTGTATTCTATATGCAGTTGGAAAGCACTGGAGTTTGCTTTGGGTTACACATATTCAAAGTTGTATTTTAGGATGATTAATCTGGCAGTAGTATGACATCAATTGGAGCAAGGAGAGATGAGAGAGAAGGGGAACTCAATTAAGGAGATTTATTTAAATAGTCTAGTTGTGAGGCAGTGTTGGTCTGAATTAGATGGTAGCAGTGGGAATGGGAAGGAACAAACATAAGGGAGACATTGAAAAAGAAGAATTGTTTTTAGTGGGAGGTTTCAGATTTCCCCTCCAAATATTTGAGAACATTTATGAAAAGGTTTAAAAATAAGATCAGTCTCTCTCCTTTGACATGGTTTGGGTGGCTTCTGCTAATGAATTTTCCAAATCCCTTTATAGTCTACATTTTAAAACATATATTTTAATTTAATATCATTCTGAAACTTTTAGACATCTAAGGTATTTATGAATCAAATGCAGATTCTTCCAGAAATGTGGGGAAATACTTGGGAGGGTTTGATGGGGAGGAAGGATGGGGAAGAGGAAAGGAAGAGTGGGTGAGTTTACACATACAAAGAGGGAGAGTGGGGAGGTGGGGAAAAATCTCTTAGACACTCGGACACACTTCAGCTGTGCATGGCTGTTTGTTAGGTCATTGCCATGGCAACTGAAACTACCAGAAGATGGTAATGAGTCTCACATGTTACAACCAGTGATGGAAATGGAAATGATTTGCTTGGGGAATTCTGACTGTATTTTTGTCAAATGATCTTTATACTAGTTGAGACCTAGAGAAACATGTAGTTCTCCATCCCCTACAACTGCTTTCTTCTCTTTCCACTTCCCTCTTTTCCAATACTTGTTATAATTTATATCCTACTAATTATTCAGTCAGGTTTACATTGTTCCTCTAGCTATTCTTAGAAACTTCTCTGTTAACATTTTCACTTGTGTGAAACCAATTCGTGTTTAGAAGATTTTAAATGCAGTTAGATGTAGGATTTGAATGAAGAACATGGTGTATTTGTCTTGACACATACATTAACACTGACAGTGGAATTAGTTTGAATAATGTCAATTAAAGAGAACTAACCCTACCTACCTCTATGTACATTTTAACTATTTCTTAAGATCCAAGTAATTCACTTTTACTTTTTTTAATGGGGACTTATACATGAATACTTCTAAGAGAGAAATTATTAATTTTTGTATTTTTGATCATAGAAAAACAAATTGCATTTAAACTGTCTCTGTGTTAGATTGTTTCAGAAGAAAACTGATTTCTGCTGTTTCCTTGAAACATTTGCTAGATCATAGCAACACTATTTCTTCTCCCTGTCAAAATTACTTCCTCAGTTTGGGTATTTTGCCTATCAGTAAATTAAGAGGAAGCCGCAGGATATGAGCCTGCTGCCCTATCAAAGCATCTGCGGGGTTTCTGCACCCGCTATCCTGTATTTACAGAAATAGATTACTACTGTAGCACTTGCCACCAAATTACATGGTACTTAACTTGTCTCAGCCATGCAGAGCAATAGCTTCGGGAAAGACACACTTTTATGCCTCTGAACTTCTGGCTAAATTATATTATTTCTGGGAAGGAGGGGGAAAAAGCCTTGTGATATATTCAGTTTTTCCATTCAGTTCATGGTTATATTTAGCAAAGCGAATGATTTCACATTCAACCAATAACTTGTCATTCTCTTTTTCCCCCATGAAAGAATTCAAAAGGAAAACATTCATCATCACAACTGTAGAATATCCTGTTAAAGAAATAGCAGAGGTTTTGAAACCTGTGCAAATAACAAGGATGAAAATGTTAATACTAGATTTACAATATGGAGTTTAGAAAGTTCTTTGGAAGAATTGTTGGCTTTTTTATATCCACTTGATAACCAGAAGGCTCAAGATGCATTGTATAGTTTTCATAGATTCTAGTTTAATAAGGTGAGATGCAAATTGACATGGTGGATAGAGCTGAGTTCAAGTCCTGCTTCTGATCCTTACTGGCTATGGATAAGTCACCTAATCTCTCAGTACCCCCAGGTTACTCTCCAAGACTATAAATTGCAGAGAAGGTGTCAACCTGTAATGACAGTTTCCTGATCAATACTTCTTTATCCCAATGAAAACACAGGTTTGAATAAACAAAAAGCCCAACAACAATTTGGTTTTATATTACATTTAGAGGAAAAGCATGTGTCTGATATAGTCTATTTGGTTCTGAACTTGATTTCATCAGCATTGAACAATGGTATCAAATACAAATGGATAGCTGCAGGTGTATAGTGATGTAGAAAACAATAAATTAATATTACCTATGGTGTTGTATTTTTAGTTATTTTGTTATACATTTCCCATCTACATTTTAACCTGGTTTATGTTACACTGGGAGTTTTCCCGAGCTGCTTGAAGGCCATGGGCTGGGAGTTTGACACATCTATTTTGGAAAACTCTGGGTGAGGAAGCTTTCTTTCCAAATTCAGAGTAACATCTCATCTGTAACTTAAGGTCCTCAAGAACTGTGTTTCTTAAAGCACACTAAATACACTGGTATAGAAAATTTCTGTTGCATACTACATAAAGTTGTGAATGAAATTAGATTATATACTAAATGTGGATGGTATCTTTGAAAAGTTCTAATTTAATTTTTTTTAAGAAAGTGAGTATTTTGGTGGAAATGGCTAGGAAAGAGTACATAGAATGCTAGACCCGGAATCAGGAAAATAAATTCAAATATGGCCTCAGACGCTTACTAACTTTGTGACCCTGGGCAAGTCACTTAACCTGTCTGCCTCAGTTTCCCCAAATGTAAAATATAGGTAATAATAGTACCTACTTCCCAGGGTTGTTGTGAGAATCAAATGAGATAATATTTGTAAAATGGTTTGCAAAGTGCCTGGCACATAGTAGGTGCTTAATATATGCTTTGTCCCCCCTTTCTTATAATTATATAATAAGGCCTCAAAATGATGCTATTAGTGAGAAGATATTTTCGAACAATTTAATAAAGATTCATAAAGCACCGCCATTTAGGTAATATTCTGATGGCTTAAAGAATATATACAATTAACATTTTCATGAATGTTGAGCTTCCCTTGTTGTCCTGGCTACTTTTGCTGTCAGGATTGAAACTTTTTTTTAATGAAAATGTATTTTAAGGTAAAAAGAACTAGTTCAAAGAGACTCCTTCTTGAATGGCAGTTGCAATAAATGTATTTTATTATGACAGCTTCCATCCTTGTGGTCAAGTGACAGATTTTATCCCAGTTTTTGAGGTGCCTGTTAAACACAGTGCCTCCATTTAAGAAAAATGTTTTGAGTAGCCCACTGAGTAGCTACTGTTGGAAAAGTAACAGGTCACAGTGGGAGATAGAGCAGGAATTGGGCCCCTAGAAGCTCTTAGTGTTCAATGGGTCTTCAGCTGTTGTGAAGCAGTGTGCTGAAATAATGCTGATTAGGCTTGGTCAATCACGCTGCAGAATCACAATTGTCTTTCTTTCATTCAGGTTTTAATGTTCACAGTAAAATCCCAGTTCAAAATACACATTTAAGTCATCCTTGCACTCTTCTCTTTAAAACAGAAATTCCTTTCAGAATGGCCTGTGAACCATTCTTACACCTGTGGGAAAAGCACATTTACAAGAGATTGTTACATCAACACATTTAAGGGAAGAAATAGTTAAATTTGACGCTGCTATGGGAGTGTGTGTTGGAACTTTTAGATTTTATTCTAGAGGAAATGACTGTTGTAAAGGATAAGAAAGTGGCTGAACTCACACATGGAAATACATAAATGATACCAAATACAGATCATGTTTTCAGGCATGATTCATGGCATACTACATATATAATGTGTAGTTATGTTACATGTGTAGCATAGAGTAATACAACAAGTATGGGGGGGCTAGCTATACTACATGTATGATGGCACACTCAGCATGAGCTCTAGACTTGGTGTCAGGAAGACCCAAGTTCAAATCTCATTTCAGATAAATTATTGGCTGTGTGACCCCAGGCAAGTCATTTAACCTCTATCAGCTTCATTTTATTGATCTATAAAATGGAGGTGATAATTGCACCCACTTCAGAGAGTTGTGAGGATAAAATCAGTGCAGTGCTTTGTACATCTCAAAGTTAGCTATTATAATGGGATATTATGTGTAGAGTGGGATAGAACAGGTATGCCACATGTAGAATGGGATAGGACAGCTCTGTTCTAATCAGACACAGATGTCTGATTATTTAGTTTTTTGTCAGTTGATACCACGGAAAGTACCTGAATATACAGTAGAATATGTGCTTTTTGTCCTACATTCTTTTTTTAATTTTTCTTTTAGGCAATTGGGGTTAAGTGATTTGCCCAGGGTCACACAGCTAGTAAGTGACAAGTGTTTGGTCTGAGGCCAGATTTGAACTCAGGTTCTCCTGACTTGAGGGCCGGTGCTTTATCCACCGCGCCACCTAGTTGTCCCAGAATATGTGCTTTTTAATGGGGAAAAATTTGAAAGCTTCTCTTCACTTCCACCCATTCTCATTATTTGGTCATGTAAGAGATATGCCTTTGTGAAAAATGGAGTAAAAAAGCAAACCAGAAGATAAAACATTTTTAATTTTAGGACTATTATTAGAATAATTCTAAATAAGTTGAATGGATTAATGAAACAAACAGATGTGCAGTGGAGGAGCATGGTTAAAATGCTCTGATATCTCTGCTTGGTTGAGTTTCAGAGGTCATGTGGATGTGGTCATTGCTGATCTCCCTGACAATATGCTTTGAAGGAGATTATGTTACATGTTGGTTGTGCTTTTGTGAAGAAAGGCATTATTCTGAGCAGGTCTTAAGAAGAGCTGAAAAGAGCTTCAAAGAACTATATCCACCTATTGTTCATAGCAGTCACTGTAATAAATGGAGAACAGATTTTGGGGTTTGTTCTTATGAAATGGATAAACTGAGGTTAGAAATCATGGTAAATTAATACTTTGGAAACTCAAACTGTCTAGTGAATGCCATAAAACACTGCCTCTCTTAGTTTTATTTTTTCAGGGAACTAGGGAGCTTGAAAAAAGAATCAGCCTTGTGTACCTAATACTGCCTCTAGGTACATAATTGTGTAAGCATTTCAAGGATTCAGAGGAAGTGACATGCCTAGAAATCTAACATGGTACAAAGTACATTTTAGAGATATTTACCATTTTTCCTCCTGGTAGAGCTGATCTGATTTTAGGAACTTAATACTATGTTCAGTAAAGTGCTTTG
This sequence comes from Vombatus ursinus, assembly GCF_900497805.2. Lineage (NCBI taxonomy): Eukaryota > Metazoa > Chordata > Mammalia > Diprotodontia > Vombatidae > Vombatus > Vombatus ursinus. The sequence goes on from NW_020954608.1 coordinate 8,244,815, forward strand.
TCAATTGTAGCTATAAATGTGAGCTATTTTTTACTAAATTATTCCATAGAAAACATGAAAAAAGTGACTATATTTTGAGGGCTGTTGCAATACTGAATATTATACACAGAATCTCCAATTTATCACGAATAATATTTAATTAAAGTCTGAAACCTTTTGCTACCATCAGAGTAAAGGACATAAAGGCATTAGTGTAGCAAAAAAAAAAAAAAAAGCCAAGAGGAAAAAAGAGAATTGAGGAATGTGTAATTAGCATGGAGTAAAAGGCATAAGTAAGGATAGCCCCAATTTTAGTCATTCTGCTAAAAATCCACTTTGGAATTTCAGGTGAAAAGGAGACTTGGTAAGGTTGCCCAGTGTTCATGAATGAAAACTGAGGAGTGACTGTAACTCTGTAGATAACATGTTGTGTGGCTCCGCCTGAAATACATTGATGTGCTGAAAGAAATAAACGGTTCTCAAACAGCTATTTTGCCCAATAAAGAAAAGAGAGTAGTGAAAGCAGAAATAGACGGACTTTTTATTTAACTCATTCTCACACTGAAAGTGGTGGAGATAAAAGAAAACGAGAAACTCAAACTGCATTATTTTTTTTTTAAGAAAGAGAAAATGTCAATTACTTTCTTAAAGCAATACTGGTTCCAAGCCCTAACACATTTTGCTATCTCACTAAACAGTTTTAAGCAACTAAACAGATTTTTGCCTGAGTCTAAATGGATACAGAGAAATGTTTAACCCCTATTGTATTGCCACAAAGCCTAGCTGATCACACTGGGAAGCTTGGGAGGTCTGAACGGAATTTGATTGGCTGTTGAGAATAGTGTCCTTTTAACATGTTCCTGCACACACACCAGCCACAGCGGGATTCAATTGCCGATGCTTTAGTCTGCAGAAATGTACTGTGATGGGAGTTCCATTTAAGTTTTCCACTTGCTCCTGGAAGGAAAAGGCAAGGAGCAATGTGTAACTGCATTTGTAAGGTAATATCTGTGCTTATTCACTGTGACGAGGGGGTGATGTTTTTGATGTTTCGCTTTGCTGATTGCTATTGATGTGGTTGCCTTCATATCAGATGCCACTTAATGATTTATTTTAATGATTTGTTTAAAGTTGAGGCCCAACTGAGAATTGCGTTCACAGCTCTAAAGGCTTGTCTGAAATTTAATGTTCCCTGTTCATTGATTTGGTTGACTTAAAGAGCCCTTCTGGTTAGTGGGGCTATGGTGATGTTAAGTGTACAAAGTGAGGTTTAGATTTGATGTTTGGGCAGGTTTAGTTCAAGTATTTTGAGTTGCTGACTATAAAAAGCCAATATTCGTGTTTACTATAGTTGTATATCATTTTCAAAATGTAATTTTCATTGTATTCACTCATTAATTCTGAGTGAATATTTTTCCTTTTTAGTCACTGGCACATTTTTCATGTTACCTTAAAATGAAATTCTAGCCAAGAATAAATTCTCCCTTCTCTGCTGCAAACATTCCTATTGTTGGAAAGAAGTTGTAATACAATCCTCTGTATGTGCAGGGTATAGTGTAAACTTTCACTGATGCTCCTCTTTGATTAAACAGACAGGATCTTGTTGGCACTTTCCCTCGACATCTCTCTGCTCATTTGACATGAAGTACTGAGCTTTTTAACGGGCCTTCTTTATTGACTCTGTCACCGGCATCAATATTCCAGTGATTAGTAATACCCTTAGTATGCTTGTATGTGAAAAATGGAATTGGGTCTACATTTTTAAATGTGTCATTTGGGTTTGTCAACTCTTCCTTAAGAAATACCCTTAAATATTTCCCCTAATAATGGTGTTTATAATTTTCATGTGCCAACACTTCAGAATTTCCCAAGGCAAAATGCAAAACAATTGACCTCTCTGTGATTAGGCTGCTGCAACATATCTATTTTATTTAGGCCAAAGTTTTGCATACTTAAAATGACCCCAAAATTTATCATTTTTTTCTAGTATGGAATGTTCTACAGTGGGGCAAAGGTCGTCAGGGATACTGTGTGATTTATTCAAGGACAATTCCTTCCCCCATTCTTCTTTTCTGATTGTCTGCACTATCATAAAATGGAGTGAGAAACATCTGTTTGGTATTTGTTTAAATGATTAAACCATTTTGTACTTAGCCCTCTAGAAGGAATGTGCTGGCAATAGACTGCTTTAGGCCAGTAGCTTCAAAGTCAAATACAAGAACTTTCTGGGTAGAGGGAAGAATAGTAAAGACAGTGAGAGACCAGGGGGAGCAAAGATACCAAGCCCAGTGCCTTGGAGACCATGGAGCAGTTGTTAATCTTTTCTATGAAACCTTCCATGTCTCCAAGTAGTGACTGCTCTTCCCCTCTTCAAATTACCTTGTATTTACTTCCAAGAATACCTGTTGTGTTCTTCAAAAGAATGCAAGCAAGCTTCTAGAGAACAGCAACTCTATTGGTTTTGCTTTCATATATTTAGGACTTCATGTGGTGCCTCATATGTAGTAGGTACTTCATAAATGTTTGTTGAATCAAATTAAATTGAAAGAAACTAAACTTTGTATCAGGGAACCTGAGTTCCAATCAAGTCTCTTACATTTAATAGCTGAGAGAGCATAGGCAATTCATTCAACCTTACTTAGTTTCATGTTGTTCACCTATTTTACCAATTTGTGGCAGAGAAAATGCTTTGAAAACCTTAAAGCTGTCTATAAATGTGAGTTTTATTACACAAAGAACAGCTAGGTTCCCATTAGTGTGAAAAACAAATTGCTGGTACTTAACAAATGTTTGTTGAAAGAATGGAATTGTTGAATATCGAATATGGAAAGTACTGAAGTTAGAGGTGGGCATGATTCATGTTGCTAATGCCTTCTCTCTCTGACCTACGCCTTCCACAGCTCTTTCATAGTGGTAACTTTAAAAAACATCCCCATTCCTCATCATATTCCATTCCTTACATCTTAACCTATCCAGAGTATTTATACTGTCAAAAGTGGGCATTCCCAGTTGCCACAGGCCATGATTGGACACAAGTGGTCACTTATAACTATTCTTGCCCTTAGGAACTTTCAGTTTCTTGCATGAGGCCAATCCATCAGATCAGCTAATGGGTCAACTTGAAAGGTTCTCTTCATAATATAGAATAGACTAGGTCCAATGTTTCTTGGAAGCACATTAAGGGTAATTGGATCCTGCAATTAAAATATTTCTGCTATACCATATGCACCATTTTTTCATTTTTATCTTTTCAAAGCCTGAACATGATTGGAGGAAAAGCAATTAATGCATGCACATTCACTAAATGTATTCTTTTTTAAAGGAAGACTCTCATTTCTCAGCCTTCAAGTTTAATTCTTTTCACTTATGCACCATTTCCTTAAGCACGCCTATCCAATTTTATTGTATTTGCAGTTAGCTCTTAACTTTCTTCTTGAAGCTACATAGGGTCATTGTCTGAAATATCTTGCCTTGCAGTTGAAATGCAATTTTTCAAACCTCAATTGAGGTACTCTCTTCCATGTCATTAGTGTAAGTAAGGCTGTAAGAATATACTCTTATCTAGTGATTTCCTTCTGAAGTGATTGTTAGAAAGCCCTCTTTAGTCATAGCTCTCTCAGGCATTATCATTTCACTGAAGTAGATATTGCCTTAACTCTTGGCTATAGGGAATATTTGGACACCCACAAACTAGAACAGAGATACAAAGTATCTATCTTTTGCACAGGCTTATATATGTATGTATATATATCTATAGATATGTATCTATCTATCTAGTTTCTTTTCACTAAGAATAAATTGATCATTTGGGTACATATGTATTTTAAGACTGGCGGAGGCCACATGTACCATAGTCTATGATGTACTAGATAGGTAGGTGGCCTCAGAATCAGGAAGACCAAGGGTCAAGTCCTTCTTCTATTACTTACTGGCTGTTGTAGACTGGGCCAGATTCAGGCTAGTACCCTGGTCGCATAGGTTTGATTGGAACAAAATTATATGCTTGTAGGCATTCAATAGTTAACAGAAGGAAATCTACTAAGCCATTAAGCAGGAGAATAATCAACAAGGGTAGGCATTGAGTACACCTTGAGCATCCTCAATCAGTGTTGATTAAGCTGAGTGAGGCTCCTTGGCTTGAGTTGCCCATTTCAATCCATCAGCCAAGTCTCAGAGAGCAATTGGAGTTTCTGGTGGCTATTCTGTACTTAGACAACCAAGATGTGACTTCCCTTGAGCCAATCAAGTGTCACTGATGATTTCAATAGCTTTTATAAAGAAGCTTGTCTAACTTGCATGGGAGAAGGGTTAGGATATTGCCCCCATCACACTAGTTGTGTGACCCCCAGTAAATTACGTAACCTCTCATTGTCTCAAACAACTTTCTAAGACTATAAATTACAGAGCAACTGACCATCTGCATTGGTAAAGGGGGTTTCCTTAGCAATAGTTCTCTGTACCAATGAAATCATGGGTCTACCACTCCCAATTAATTTTGGTTATACCAGATTAATTGTAAAATGACATTCTGATACATTCCCATTACCATTGCAGCAGCCACTTTCCTACTGAAAAACCATCCATAGTTTAATCATAATTTAGTTAGCTATATATTCTTCAATAATTCAATGGTTCTATGTTCTCTTCATTGTGGGCGCTCCCTTCAATGATACAGATCAGAACACACCCATGCCTTAGGATTATAAAATTATAGATATGAAGCTGGAAGAGACCCTCAGTATTCTAGGCCTCAGAGAAATGAAGTGACTTTCACACTGTTAAATCACAGAAACAGAATTTTTCCACTATATCAAATTGCCTTCTCATCTTTTGGAATTCTTGGCACTGTAGTTCTATAAAATCCCCATTGAGGATCTACCCCACGTGCTGGATATTTTTCTCTTAAAATTAAAATAAATGTTTTAATATTTCATATGTACATTTATTGAAAGACAAACTGTATAGCTGCTGTAACCTCTTAGGAAGCTCATATATGGCCTGTTGAATTTCTTTTTCTAAAATAGGTCTATTTAAATATTCTATTTCTTCTGCCAATCTAGGCAATTTATATTTTTGCAAATATTCTTCCATTTCACTTAAATTGTTAAACTTATTGGCATATAATTGGACAAAATAAACTTCTTGTGATTGCTTTAATTTCATCTTCGTTAGTGATATATTCATTTTTGATACTAATGATTTGGTTTTCTTCTCTCTTTTTTTAAATCAAATTAACCAATTGTTTATCTATTTTATTTTTTTTCATAAAACTCCTATTCATTCAATGTATTTTTTACTTTAAATTTTATTAATCTCACCTTTAATTTTTAGAATTTCTAATTTAGTGTTTAACTGGGGATTTTTAATTTGTTATTTTTCTAGTTTTTTAATTGCATACCCAATTCATTAGTCTGCTCTTTCACTATTTTATTGATGTAAGCATTTAGAGACATAAATTTTCCTCTACTCACTGCTTTTGCTATATCCCATAGAGCTATTGTACCTCACCCTCACTACGTAACTGACCCACATCCTTTTCTGGTTACACATGCCCTTGCTGATGTCTTCTATGTCGACTGCCCATACATCTTTTCATTTCCATTTAGGTCATTTGAAATTGCTATTCTTCTGAGATTGAACTGTTCTATGATTGATTGAATTATGACATAATTGGAAGAATATTGGTGTTAAAAAATTCGTAGGATTTTAGAACCATAGATAGATTTCTAGAAGGGACCTAGAAGGTCATGGGCTTGTGTGGCATCATTAAAATACTGTACTTTCCAAAAAGCAGTCCATCCCTATTTGTTCCTATTCGATTCTGAGGCCCTTCTGTTGTCCAGCTGTAGCTTACTGTCTCTCTGTGGCATCTGTCCAAGATGCATGTCTCTCTGTTTGATAACTTGCTTAATATTGGTACTCAGCATATTATCTCCACAGAGACTTCTGTCAAAAACATTGAATAATCTTCATGAATTCATAGGAGATACCATAGGAACCTTTAAGGTTGCATTTTGCTTAGAAAGTGCTAAGATTTTTGTACTTAACAAACAATAGACTTTGCTCTACCTCTGTTAATCTTCATTAAATTCTAATTAGTAGTGGATGCTAAAATAAGTCAAAGAACATGAAGAATGCCCTTCTCATTTTTTTCTGAGTGCCTAAGTATTGACATTATCTGGCACACTGTAATAACATTTACATCAGAAAAAATGAAATAGAATTGGTAATTATCTAGCAAATTTGAAACCTCTTTGTAGGTAGCCAAACTGCACAATTGATGGGAATTTTTTTCCCCAGAAAGCTCTCAACTTAATCCAACATGACCAGAAAATCACTACCTCTTTATTTCATATTCTCTACTTTGGCACTGGTTGTTCTGGGGAAAGGGCTTTGTGCGACTTTGACTATTATAGAAATGAGTCATTAATTAGAAGGTGGTCTAACATTAATTTTTTTTAAAGCTAAGGAACTATCTGGAATTAATTTCCAGTGGAGAAAATGGTGTGGCTTTTCTTTGAGGGGGGGAAAGTGTGTTAGTAATAGCTGACCAAGCAACTTTGCCACAGAAGTAAGGGGATCTTAATACATAGTGCCCAAGTCATCACTTAGATCCTGTGTGGCACCTTTCCCAGGTCTGGAACTCTTGAGAGCTATAACTTATTAATCAGGCAAGATAGAGAATTGAAGCAGATAGAACTCATCTTTTCAAAACTAGAATTCCAAATGCTATTTCTCAATAGGAAAAGTTTTTAATGAGAATTAAAGATAATTAATGGGGAGACATGACTCCAGGGTTTTTGTACTCTCCTAATCCACTGACTCTTACAGTAGCATACTTTGTAGTCAAGGCTACAGTGGTTAGGTCTTCCAAGCCTAAAAAGTAGAGGTGCATGCAAATAATTAGTATTACATGGCTTCATCTTACCTTTTTTCCATTAATATGAGATAAAATTGCCTGGTATGAAAGAAAATCTGGTGACATTGTGAATGACCTCAAAATGGCTTTCTCAAAAAAAGGAAAAAATGGGGCAGCTAGGTGGCGCCATATATAGAGCACCGGCCCTGAAGTCAGGAAGACCTGAGTTCAAATCCAGCCTCAGACCAAACACTTGACACTTACTAGCTGTGTGACCCTGGGCAAGTCACTTAACCCCAATTGCCTCACCAAAAAAAGAAAAAAAAAACAGGAAAAAAAAACTATGATATCTGAAAGTTTTTTTTTAAACTAGAATTTATATTTCAATGGATTTGTGATCTTAACAATGTCAATACCCCCTCTAGCAATTCATATTGTAAAGAATCCATACACTCTCATCATATTCAATTCTTGTCCATGAATCTACCGTGGGAAGTCTATCATTTGTTGGGGCATTACACTAATCTCTTGCCTTGCAGAGATACCAGGGCACCATATATGTTATAGGTTAGTTTCCTTTCATTCTTGCTACATGACTGACTTGTGTCCTTTTCTGGTCATAATCTCCTTGATAAATCCTGTATGCATAATATTTATTGGTAACAAAATGAACCTGCTCATACTTTCCATATGACTCTCCATTTTCGTTTGGATAATTTGTAGATTTCATTCTTTGGACACTGTGTATTATATTTGGACCCTGTGTAATATATACAAGTAAATATTTTCATGTTTACCCAACATCACTGGAAAAAATATTGACATTAAAAAGATAGACCTTTGTTTCTTTACTGGAAATGATATTTAAAACAAACTGGCAAATACCTTCCATTTGGCATACAGGATTATAGCTTCATCTATAAATTGTAGATAATAATACTGCTAGTAATTATCTCAGAGTATTGTTGTGAGGATCAAATGGACTAATATATGTAAAGTGTTTTGTGAAGCTTAATAGTGCTACATAAATGTCAGTTATTATTATCACTAGAATTTTAGTGTTGGAAGACAATGTGGTAAAAAGAACAGAGTACTAGACTTGGAGTAAGGTAAAACAGGGTTCAAATTATGCCTCTGCCACTTACTAGTTATGTGACCCTGGGCAAATCTCTTATCCTCTCTGAACTTCAGTCTCCTCATCTGTAAAATGGGGGTACTAGTAAATCTATCACAAAGCTGTTATCAAGACTATATATGGATTCTCCTCTGAACTCATCTAGTTCATTGATACCCATCTTAAGTTGTGGTGCCCAGAACTGTGCATAATACTCAAAATGTGGTCTGATAAGTACAAATGAAATACAACAAATGTGTTGTCTCCCTTTTTCTGGACAGTAGTCTTCTCTTAGTGCTACCTAAGTTTTTGTTAGCTTAGTACCTGCTATGTCACACTGTTGACTCTTCTTTAAAAAATTTAATATTTCATTTTCCCACAACTACATGTAAAAACAATTTTAATATTTGTTGTTTTTTTAAGTTGAGTTTCAAATTCTATCCCTCCCTCCCTCCCCTCCCCCCTCCTTAAGACAGTAAGTAATCTGTATACATGTACAGTTATGTAAAACATTTCCATATTAGTAATTTTGTAGACGAAAACTGAAAGAGAGAGAGGAGAAAGAGAGAGAGAAAGAGAGAGAGAGAGAAGGAAGGAAGGAAAATAATATGCTTCAATCTGAATTCAGATGCCATCAGTTCTTTCTCTTGAGGCAGATAGCGTTTTTCATCATGAGTCCGTTGGAATTGTCTTGGATCATTGTATTGCTGAGAAGAGCTAAATCATTCACAGTTGATCATCATACTATATTGCTGTTACTATGTGCAATGTTCTCCTGGTTCTGCTCACTTCAATCTGCATCAATTCATTTAAGTCTTTCCAGATTTTTCTGAGATCATCCTGCTTGTCATTTCTTATGGCACAAAAATATTTCATGCCACTACTTGTTCATCCATTCCCCAACTGATAAGCATCCCTTCAATTTCCAATTCTTAGCCACTATAAAAAGAGCTGCTATAAATATTTTTGTACAAATAGATTATTTTTCCTGTTTTGTTTTTTAAATTTTTTGGCTATAGACTTAATAGTGTTATTGCTGGATCAAAGAGAATGCAGAGTTTTATAGCCCTTTGGGTATAAAGTCCAAATTGCTCTCCAGAATGGTTGGATCAGTTCACAACTCCACCAATCGCTGTTGACTCTTAATTGAGTTTGCAATCTACAAAAATCCTAAAACATAAATTATTGTCTGGCTATGTTTCCTCCATTTTGTACTTGTGCAGCCAATTTTTAAAAATTTCATGTATAGAACTTTTTGTTCATCCCTATTAAATTTGGATTTCTTGAATTTTGCCCGTCTTCCTTGATGTTTGAACTCCTGTTTAGTCTAATTCTGTCATCCAATAAACCTGAAATTCTGTTCACTTATGAACCTGTCAGGTTCATAGCAATTAAAAATTTGATAATAGTAAAATTTACATATTTATCCATGTCACTGAATGAAAAATTTAAACAGAGAAGAATTAAGAACAGGCCCTTGTACCTCTCCACTGTAGTCCTTCCCTCTTGTTGACATGAATTTATTCATTAACCATTACTCTTTTGGTCCAGGCATTTAACCAGTCCTAAATTTACCCATCTTCTGCTATTCAGCAATATTTCTTCATCTATCCACAAGGATATTGGACAGACTGTGGCAAATACCTTGCTGAAATTCAAATATATTATTTCTAGAGTTATTAGTTTAGTAGTCAACAAAGATAAAAAGGTTAGTCTACCATGATTTATTATAAAGGAGCCCATGCTGTCTCATAGGCAGCTAGATGGCACAGTGGATAGAGTGCTCAGTCTGGAGTCAGGAATATCTGAGTTCAAATCCAGCCTCAGGTACTTGCTAGCTGTGTGACCTTGGGCAAGTCACTTAACCTCCATCTCAGTTCCCTCAACTGTAAAATGGGGATAATGATGGCACCTACCTCCCATGCGTGTTGTGAGGATCAAATGAGAGAATATTTGTAAAGTGCTTAGCACAGTGACTGGCACATAGTAGGTACTATTAAATGCCTATTACTTCTCTTATCCTTCCCTTCATAATGTTGCTTCCAGTTCTAAGTACTTATAAACCATTCATTTAATAATCTGTTCTAGATTTTTAGCAGAACTGGCCTCATGCTCCCCATTATATAGTCTGAACAATCCATTTTCTCCCCCTTTTTGAAAACTGGAACGATCCTTACCATTCCTCAGTTCTTTATCACCACTTCTCTAGTCTTTCCCAAAGATCATGTATGATGCTCTAACAATGACATTCACAAGTTCTCTAAACGTCCTTGGGTATAGTGTGGTGTAAGGGAGGCAGCTTTGGCTTCAGAATCAGAGGACAAGAATTTGAACCTCTTATTGTGTGATCTTGGAAGGTTACTTAACTTCCTTGGTGGTTGGTTTTCTCAAGTACAGAAGGAAGGGAGGTGGATTTTATTATTTTAAAAGTCCTTTCCAACTATAAGTCCTGTGATCCTGGTTTGTCTGGGCCTGGTGACTTAATTCATTGAGAGCAGGTGAGTAATCTCTTACTATAGCTTTACTTATCTTGCACTTAAATTTACTATTAACTGCTTTTGTTTTCTCCTCCCCAGATCATTTCCTTTGGTAAACAAAACAGAAAAAATGGAAATTAAGTAGTGGTACCTTTTTTTCTCTAATCTGTTTTTATCATCTCAAATTTCCAACTTGTGAAAAAGGTATTATTTTGATTACTTAAGGGATCTGTGATCTCATCAATGTAGGTACTACCACCTGTAAGTGAAGATCACTTCCTAGAAGAGTAGATTTCTTCAAGGCTCAACCATGTACCACCTCCTATGGGAAGTCTTTCCTAATCTACCTAAGTTGTTAGAACTCTCCCCCTCCCCAAAATATCAAGCCTATACTTACCTTTTTCCATATTATATCTCCTAGAATGTTGAAGTAGATTATAAGCCCTATATTCTTTTTACCTCATGTGACAAGATAAGAATAGGAACAGAGAGCAGTTTAATATGGCTGAAAAATAGAATACATTAAAGGAAATAGGAGGAGATTAGGCTGGACAAGTATGATGAAACTAGATCATGTAGGGCTTTGATTGTCAGGACGAAGATTTTATATTCTATTTGGTAGGAAATGGAGAATGACTGAAAATTATTGAGTAAAAGAGTGACGTAATAATCAGGAAGATTATTTAGGCAGTTGTGTGGGGAATGGATGTGAAAGGGGATAGACTAGGGGATTATTGCAATAGTTTGAGTGAGAAGACGTGAGGACCTGAACAAGGTGGTAGAAATGGGAGTGGGTAGAAGAAGTAGAAGTGACAAAATATGGTAAATAATTTGATGTGGGGGATGAAGAAGAGGGAAGAATCAAATCTTACTCCAAGGTCATAAGCCTAAATGACTGTAAGGCTGGTGAAGCAGAAGTAGAAAAGTGAGGGGGAGGAGGAGGTTTGGGGAAGAAATTAATCAGTTCAGTTTTTATATATAGTTCATTTGAAGTGCCAGCAGTATTTCCATATGGAGATATTCAGCAAACTGTTAGAAATATGGAACTGCAACTCTGGAAAGAGGCTAGGAATGGAGAAACAGATCAGAAGTTATTGGTATATCGGTAATAATTGAAGCCAAGGGTACAAAATGAATCATAAAGGAAAAGTACATAAAGAGAGCAGAGAGCTTAAAGCAGAACTTTAGGAAATATTGTTGTTTACGTTATGACAGAAAGATGAACACCTGGCGTAAGAGACAAGGAAATTTTGGAGGAGAACCATGAGAATGAAGTTCAGGGAAACCAAAGGATGAGGACATGAAAACGTCAGAGGTAATGGAGTACACAGTGACAAATGCTATGTAAATGTCAAGAATAATGAAACCATTAAAAAAGACCATTAGGCTTGGTAATAAAGAGGTCATCAGTGGCCTCGGATAATGTTGATCTAGGAGAGTGGTGTTGATGTAAGTCAGATTGACAGTGTTTAAGAAATGAGTAGGCAGTGAGGAAGTGGAGGCAGCGTGTAAATGACTATTTTTAGGAATTTGGCAGTGAAAGGGAGGAGAAATATAGGCCAATAGCTTGAGGAGATGACAAGGTCAAGAGAAAGGTTTTGGATTATGTCTTAAGCATAAAAGAGATCTGAGGGTGTTTGTAGGCTGAAGGAAAGAAGCCAATAGAGATGAAGGGTTTAAAAATGCACAAGAGAGATAGTTTATGGAGCAAGATCATGGAGGAAATGAGAGGAGATAGAATCAAGAACAGAGGGGAGTAGGTTAGTCTTAAGGAGAAGGCCCACCTCTTTCTCTTAGGCTGGAGAGGAGAGAAGAATAAGTGAGGACACTGAGAGGATTATATGAGTAGAGAATAAAGATTGTAAGGCAAAGGGTAACAGGGAAGCAAGCGGAATTGGGAACTTGATGAAACAGGAGGAAGTTTGGAATATATTAATAAAAGAATTACTGTGGAACAAGAAGGACAAGGTTGAAGTTATTGAAATACTCAAATGGATCTGTGATTTCTTTGATGTGGGCATTGCTTCTAATGATACAGATCACAACCTTTATATACCTCCTCATCCTATGCATGATCTATAATGTTTGTTTCAGGGATTCAATCAACATATTGAGGTCTTCTGTGCTTTCTCCTGGTATTTCACAAGTCATAGCAAGCTGCAGCTTTTTTATACTAGTTTTTGTACTGATAATATAGATTTGTTTCCCCTGAGATTATACTGTTTCCCCCTGAGATTATGTTTGTAGCTACATACCATTAGTAGGACAGTACTGATGTTTAAACAAAAAAACACACGTGGATTTTTGCTCCAGTGAGAAAACTGAGATCATTTAAAAACACTGAACAACTTCCAAAGGATTATCCATCTTTATATTATACCACTTATTTGTTAATCCAGTTTATTGTCCATCTATGGACCTGTCCAAAATCAATATAATTGATGTGATAACAACTGCAGCTACCAGTCAATGTCATCCATTTTGTTAATCTTGTGTGTATGTTTAGACCAATCATTTCCATATTGCCATGGATTTTACTGAGATTCTTCAATGTTCCAGAACGCGTTGCGATTAGTATAATGTTATGTGTAATTGATTAGAAGTTTCGAAGATTCTTATCAGTCATAAATTATTCTTTTATTTGGACTCTCGGTAGAGCATTTTTCATGACTCTGGGGAACACCTTGTGTTGTACCTTGTTTCATATCAATGTGCTGTGGATGCTTGGGCAAAGTTATCTCATAAATACAACTTTCAAAAAATCTCAAAAATGTAACATATGTAGGAGATACCTCATTTGAAAAGGATCATCAAGTCTGCATTTTAGAAAAAACCTATTTCAGGAAAATGTAAACTGAACAATTAACCAAGAAAGTTTGTTACACAAAAAATAACTTTTATACAAATCTCCTTTCCTGCTGTACTCAGGTCAGGCTATTTTAGACAAGTCCTTTTATTTCCTCTGTAGAAATACCCAGCTATAAACTCCTTGGGATTAGGGATCATTGTATTCATTCTATTTGTATATCCAGCACTTAGCACAGTGCCTGGCTGCTAGAAGGTGCTTGATAAATATTTGTTCATCAATTGATTATTGAATCACTTTTAAATCAGTATGCAATAGATATAATGGGGTCTTATGTTCTTTATAGTTTTGAATCAGTTGTGAGATTATAAAGATGTGGACTGCTGATTTTTAAAAATCATCTTAGCCTGTTTGGTCCTCTGTGAAAAAAAAATGATGACAAATAACGTAGTGACAGGCACACACAAGAAATAGAGCTGTGCCAACAAGCCTAGTACCAGAACATGCTATTAAGTGCTGTTGTCTTTGTTTTGGCTTAAGAAGGAATTTCAAGGATGTTTCATATTACAGTTATTAGTAGTAAAAAAAATTTTGTCTGACTATACCTAAAAGATGAGCTCTGGGGCCCCAGTGTAAAATTATTTGAGATTAAAAGCCTGGTATCCCTGAGCCTATGCCACATGCCAAAAGCAAATTGCTGGAACCACAAGCTGATGAGGAAGCTTTTCCCAGAAGTCAAAAGAGATTTTTCTTGCAAGTCAGCTGTTATATGAGGAAGGACAGATAATGTGTTATATAGTGGTAATCCAGGAACTAGAACCATTGTCTAATTTATTTTTAAAAGGAAATTTAAAAATATTAAAAATTAAAATCCTAATAAAGAAATAAGCCTGCTTAGGAAAAGACACCATGGTAATCAAGAAGGTCATTGGTTAGAGCGTTGCCACCCTTCATGTTTAAACCTGCAGCTGCCAAGAGTGCTCCTACCGCAGAGTTGAAAAGACCGGCCATCTTTCCACACTGATTATTTTCTTTAATCTGTCCTTTGGTTAGCAGCTGTTGCCACTGTTTATGGCTTTGCCCCTGCCTCCTAGGAAACATGATGCTTTTGCTTCCCGTTAGCTACCCCACGTCTGTTTGCTCCAGCATGCCGGCACGGTCCATTGGCTGCTGCTATCTCTCCATCATCAACTGCCATGTTGCAGTACTTCAATATTTTCTCGTACTGTATGTTCTGCCTATCTGGCTTATCGTGGCCTGTCCTATAAAAGTCAGAATGTCATGGTTTCTTTGGTATTATGTTTTTGGCTTAGATACGGAAGCATTGCGAGGCGGTGAACTTTAGCTTGCAGATCTCTTGGCTAGGTCATCCAAGTGTCACTCATGGTTTGACTTCTTTCTACTCCTGACCCAAGGTTCTGCACTCACACACACTGAGTCTACTCTTGGGGGACTAAATTCTGAGGGATCTCATCTCTCTTTGCCCTAAACTGGAGTTAATCCAGGAAAACTGAAAATAAAACTTAGATCTACTTCCTGTCTAGGACTTCCTAAGTGTCAGTAACTAGATGATGGAATCCCTGAGATTTGTAAAGGGACTTCAGCAGGCATTTAATCCAACCTGTACCCAAAAAGAATTCCCACTATAGGTGGTGTGTGGGTAGAGAGCTGGAGTCAGGAAGACCTGAGTTCAAATCTGGCCTCAGACACCGACTAGCTGTGTCACCTTGGGCAAGTCACCCTCTTTTTGCCTCATTTTCCTTATCTGTAAAATGGGGATTAATAATAGCATCTACCTCCCACGGCTGTTGGGAAGATCAAGTGAGATAATAATTACCATGGTGCCTGGCATAATAAGAAGCATTATGTAAATGTAAACTATTATTATAATGTACCTGATAAGCATTGGCCAGTCTTTGCTTTATGAGTTCCAAAGAGGGGAACCCACCATCTCTTAAGGAAGCTTGTTCCATTTTTGGACAGCTCTAATTGTCAGGAAATTTTTTTCCCCTGACATCAAACCTAAGAGTGCCTCTTTGCAATTTACTACCCATTGTCCTGGCCAGACAGAACAAGTCTGATTCCTCTCCCAGTTGACAGCCCTTCAAATGCTTGTCTTCTTCAATTTCTTCAACCACTCTTCGTAAGTTATACACCCAAGACTCTTCACCATCCTGATTGCTCTCCTGCATACTCTCCAGCTTATGAATGTCTTTTTTGGGGGCGGGGTGAGGCAATCAGGGTTAAGTGACTTGTCCAGGGTCACACAGCTAGTAAACGTCTGAGGCCGAGTTTGAACACAGGCCTTCCTGACTGTAGGGCTGTTGCTCTATCCACTGCACCACCCAGCTGCACCATGAATGTCTTTTTTTTTTTTTTTTAAGGCAATTGGGGTTAAGTGACTTAACCAGGGTCACGCAGCTAGTAAGTGTCAAGTGTTTGGTCTGAGGCTGGATTTGAACTCTGGTCCTCCTGAGTTCAGGGCTGACGCTCTATCCACTGTGCCACCTAGCTGCCCCCATGAATATCTTAAACTGCAACGCCCAGAGCAGATGAGGGCAGAGTGCAGTAAGACTATGAATTGTCTATTCCTGGTAACTGTGGCTTTCTTAATCCAGCCCAAGATTACATTTTGTTTTTGGCTACCACATCAGACTATTGAATCTTACCAAATTTGCAACCCACTAAACAGCCCAGATCTTTTTTAGAACAATTGCTGGCTAAATACGCATCCTTCATCTTGTACTCGCAAAGTTGACTTTTTGAACCTAAATATAAGACTTTACTTATATTTATGCCTATTGAAATTTTATCTTATTAGATTTAGTCCAACATCCTAGCCTGTTAAGATTTATTTGGGATCCCAATCATCATTCAACATATTACTTTTTTGTCATCTGTGAGTTTGATGAATATGCCACCTATGCCCTTATCCAAGTCATAGATAAAAATGTTAGCACAGGGTCAAGCAGTGATCCTTAATACTACTGCAGGCTTCAAGCTTTGCTGATATTAAGCCATTAACAATTACTCTTGAAGTCTGGTCAAACAACCAGTTCTGAACCCATTGGATTGAATTTTTCATTTAATCTGTGTTGCCTCATTTTCTCCTTAAGAATAGCTTGAGATATTTCATCAAATTTTTTGTTAGAATCTAGCTAAATTATATCAATAGCATTCTTTTCATCTACTAGCTTAGTAATCCAGACAACAAAGAAAATATTAGTTTGTCTTGACCTGTTCTTGCTAAAGCCATTATGGATCTCTGTAATCATCACTTCTGATTCAATGTTTGCCAATCACCTCTTTAATGATCCATTCTAGAATTTTCCCAAGAATTGAAATTAGACTCACTGGCCTATAGTTTATAGGCTTTGTTCTTTTACGTATTTTTGAAAATTGGGAAATTTGTTCTCCAGTCTTGTGGAAATTGTTTTCAGTAGTCTTTTGTATATCACTGGCAATGATTCAACAATCACATTTACCATTTTTTCAGTACCTGAGTTTATAGCTTATGTGGGCCAAGTGATTTGAATTCATCAAGGTTGGCTGGGTACTCTCTCACTATCTTTTAGTCATTTCCTGTTCAAAGATCATTCTCTTTGGCAGAGAAAATAGATGCAAAGTAATAAGTGAGCAGTTCTGTCTTATCTCTTTTCTTTTTCTTATCTACTCCAAGCAAAAATTTTATCCCTTCTTTGATCTAACTTTTCCCTCAAATGACTTTTAAAAACCTTTCTGCTGTCCTTGGTTTCCCTTGCCAGTTTCAGTTCATTTTGACCTTTATATTTTTTGTAACTATTTTTACAGAATCTTGTTATGCTTTTGTATTCATCTTCTATTCCCTGGTCTTGATTCTATTTTCTTCACAATTCTTTTTTTCCCTTGTCTTTCCAGCAATTAGCTTGTTTTTATTGTTTTTCTTTATTTTAGTTTTCAACATTTATTTTTATAAGATTCTCAATTCTAAATTTTTCCCTCCCTCCCCCCCCCCTCCCCAAGACAGCAAGCAATCTGATATCGGTTATACATGTACAATCATGTTAAACTATTTCCATATTGGTCATGTTGTGAAATAAGAATCAGAACAAAAGGAAAATATCACAAGAGAGAAAAAAACAACAAAAAAAGTGAAAATAGTATTTTTTGATCTGCATTCAGACTCCGTAGTTGTGGATGTGGATAGCATTTTCCAGCATGAGTCTTTCAAAATTGTTTTGGATCATTGCATTGCTGAGAAGAGCTAAGTCTATCAAAGTTGTTCGTCACACAATGTTGCTGTTACTGTGTACAATGTTCTCCTGGTTCTGCTCACTTCACTCAGCATCAGTTCATGTAAGTCTTTCCAGGTTTTTCTGAAATCTACCTGCTCATCATTTCTTACAGCACAATAGTGTTCCATTACATTCATATATCACAACTTGTTCAGCCATTCCCCATTTGATGGACATCCTCTCAACTTCCAATTCTTTGCCACCACAAAAAGAACTGCTATAAATATTTTTGTACATGTGGTCCTTTTCCCTTTTTAATGATCTCTTTGGGATACAGACCTTGTAGTGGTATTGTTGGATCAAAGGGTATGCACAGTTTTATAGCCTTTTGGGCATAGTTCCAAACTGCTCTCCAGAATGGTTGGATCAGTTCACAACTCCACCAACAATGCATTAGTGTTTCAATTTTCCCACATATTCTCCCACATTTATTATTTTCCTTTTCTATCACATTAGCCAATTTAATAGATGTGAAGTGGTACCTCAGAGTTGTTTTAATTTGCATTTCTCTAATCAATAGTGACTTAGAGCATTTTATATGACTATTGATAGCTTTAATTTCTTCATCTGAAAACTGTCTGTTCATATCCTTTGACCATTTATCAATTGGGGAATACAATTCTTTTTTAAATAGAAGTAATCCAGGGACAGCTAGGTGGCACAGTGAATAGAGCACTGGCCCTTAAGTCAGGAGGACGTGAGTTCAACCCCGGCCTCAGACATTTGACACTAGCTGTGTGACCCTGGGCAAGTCACTTAACCCTGAATGCCTCATCAAAAAAAAAAAGAAAATAGAAGTAATCCTTGTGTATTCATATATAGATCTCTTTGGGAAAAAATCTCAATTTTGATCTTTTTTGGAATTGTTTCCTTTTGTGCTTTCAGAATTTCATCTTTGAGCATCTATTATCCATTCTTGGATGGCTTCCCTTGTAGCATTTTGGTTCCAGGAATCCTATCTATCTTTTCTCTAAGCCCTTTGAAATCTACTTTCTCAAATCTAGGCTGTATATCAGACTGTACCCCAATTTCCTTTCCTTCTCTAAGAAAGAGTAGCCACTCCCTCCCCACCCACCCACCAGGGTTCTTATCATTTCTACCCCACAAACAAGTTACTCTCTCTTAGTGAAAACCAGATATACCTTACAATTTCCCCTTGTTGATTCCTCTATTTTTGAAAAAAAAAAAAGAAATCATCACTAAGGTAAATCAAGAACTTATTAGCTGCTTTGCTTTGACAGAGTTCCAGCAAGTGTCTGGATAATTGAAATATCTCCCATCACTGCTGTATCATGCCTCTGTGCCGGATTCATGTCTATTTCCCAGATGTTTCATCTATTTCTTCACTCTCCAGGTGTTCCATTAAAAATCACTTTTTTTCTCCTTCCTTTGACCTTCATGCAAATACTCTGTCTTGCTTCCGCCTTTGGATCCTTGGATTTCTTCCCGTGAATATATCTTCTTACTAAGCACTTCGTATTTCCCATTTCTTTTTTCTATTCCTTTGGAATTAGGTAGCCAATCCAGACCTGTGATCCAGTCATAGATTTCATCTCACAACATCTCAGTGATGCCTATGAGGTCAAACAATGAGGAAAACACAACCTAGGCCCCCTGTAAGCTTCAATTTCTTGCCCAATATTCCATTATCTTGGCAATACATTTTAGATTTCTTCTAGTGTTGTCATTTTGGCTCACATGAATTACCAGAAATGGGTAGTAGATGTTATCCATTTTGATAAGTCTTGGAAGATTATTCTTAGTTACACACCCTGGGAAGACAGCAGACCTCTCTGTTTTTAGCAGATCAAAAAATACCTTTTTCAGGGGCAGCTAGGTGGTGCAGTGGGTAGAGCACTGGCCCTGAAGTCTGGAGGACCTGAGTTCAAATCTGATCTCAGACCAAACACTTGACATTTACTAGCTGTGTGACCCTGGGCAAGTCACTTAACCCCAATTGCCTTAAAACAAATGCCTTTTTCAGCAGCTCTGAACTGGCAATCACCAACTAACTGTGACCCTCACTGTATGATCTTTTGCCTGATAGCTTCTGTGGCTATGTGCCTGTTGTCCATAAACAACATTGTTTGGAGGAAAAGTGGCCTCTTCTTTCTTTTGAGCTATAGTTTCAAGTTTCTTTTTAAGCTTTAATTGTGTAGCTGTGTTTTCCTTCCCTTTCTCCTCTGTGTAACACTTTTCCACTCTCCAGTATTCTGACAAAGGTAATATCTTTCTTTCTCTACCTCAGATCCCTTTTTCCCGTGGAATCCTCACTTCTATTTTCATTAGGAACACATAATTGTCCCCCAAATCCTAGACAGTGGAGAGGCTCTCTTCAAGATCTTTCACCTTCTTCTCCAGGAAGAGGATGAGCTTTCACTAAGAGCATAGGTTACAGTTATTGAGCTGTCAGAAATGCAAACGCCACCCATCAATGGATGCAAGTCACTGTACCATCTCTCCTCTCCATAAGTGAAAATTTTCAGCCTTGTCTTTCTATACTATGTGAAAGTCTTTAGATTTCAACCCTAAGCACCTGCTTATCACCTCTTAATAATTTAACAATTTTACCCAACTTTCTTTTCTTATTTCAAACCAGTTAAGTCTTGCAGCAACTTTCTGTTTCACCGATTTGCCCCACCCATCAATACATTCTATCAATCTACTTTACACTCTAATTGTTCCACTTAACTTTTCTTACTTAGATTGTCTTGTATTTCAAGCTCTTTTCTTATAATTTTTGAATCTACTCTTTCATGTTCATTCTACTGTCTAATCACCCTTGATCTTCCATGATTCTCATTTTAGTACTCAATTTACAAAATGGGTTTGGAATATAGGACAGGCTTTATTTCACCTACCACAGAACAAGCTTGAGATGTCTTGGACTTATAGGAGGCTGTAAACGAATGCAGAAACAGAATATTCAAATATCCCATTAGATTCATCAGACTTCTCCCCAAAGCTAAACAAACTTTGGTTCTACTTAAAAAACACTCCCCATTTACCATTCACCTGCACTAACAGAACATACTGGTGGCAATATTATGTAACATTAGCAAGAAAATATATAGATTTCCTTGCTCCTCAAATGCTTGAACTTAGGAACTCTTGGGTTGAATAACTACGTTTCCTTATTAGTCATTTTGTACAAGAAGACTCAATAAAAGAAAAAGAATGAGAGAAAGTGAAAAATAACATGCTTCAGTCTGTATTCAAACAATATCAATTCTTTTTCTGGAAGCAGATAGTATGCTTCATCATTAATCCTTTGGGATTATTTTAGATTATTGTATTGTTGAGAATAGCTAAGTCATTACAATTCTTCATTGTACAATATTGCTGTTACTGAATGTTCCCAAAGTTAAGGTTTTTTAGTTTTTGTTTTTTTATGAGGGCCCAGATATCCCATGACTGGATTGTTCTAGAATTGTATTCACTTTAAAAACATGCATATATAGATTCAACAAGCAAACACTACTTTGTTAAGTTTCTATAGGTTACCACCTATCTTGCTTGCACAAGGGCTTTTCCCAAACCCAAGTAATTAAGAAAATGAAAATAAAATAACCAACAATAGCAAAAAAAAAAATGGAAAGGAAAGGGAAAAGGGCACAGGAGACAAGTTCCTACCCTCCACTCTGAAGTCTTGCTCCAAATTAACTTTCAGTGCAACTGGGACTCTCCCAAAAGGAGTTTGTATCAGGGGTCAAATGGAAGTCAGTTCTTCACATGTGGCAGTTTGATCATTTCTTTTAAGGGGAATCCTGACCTATATTTCATTATTGTGTGCAAATTCTCTCCACTAATGCAAATCAGCACTAACCTGTCTGGAATTTACAGTCACAGGAAATTGCTTGAGGCACTGAGAGATTAAATGATTTGTCCCAGGTCACACACCAATTATGTGTTTGAGGTAGGAATCCAACCAAGGTGTTCTGAGTCCAAAGCCAATTCTCTTTCCATTGTACTATACTGCCTCTCTTTTTAAATATTATGGCTGTGATTATGATTGGAAAGTGAATTTAAAGGGAAATCCTATAAGGGATTATCAAGGGATGAAGCTAACAGAATCTCTTTTTAAGAAATCATCTTTTTTATGAATATTTTCTTATATTGAAGTGATTATGTGAAGATAGCTATACTAATTGGAATAATTTCATGGGAAAAAGAACTTATCTTCATCATAGAATGACCATTATAACCTGGTCCCCTCCTTCTTTTCCATTCTTCTTACACTTTACTTTAAAAATCCAATGACAATGGCCCCCTTGCTGTTCTTTGAAGAAACATATTCCATCTTCCAACTCCAGGAATTTTCGATGGGAGTGGAGGGTCACCCATGCCTGGAATTTTCTCCCTCCTGTTCTTTGACTCCTGCCTTCCCTAGCTTCCTTCAAGTCCTACCTAAAATTCCAATTTCTACAAGAAGCTTTTATTGATCCCACTTAAAGCAAATGCCTTCCCCCGTTAACTGTCTCCAATTTATCCCTTTTTATATATCTTACTTGTACATAGTTGTTTGCATGTTGTCTCCCCTTAGAGTAAGCTCCTCTAGAAAAGGAATCATCTGTTACCTTTCTTTGTATTGACCAACTGACCAAAAGCTATGAATCTTCATAACAAAGTTATTTAAGCCCTCTGGGCCTTGGTGTCCTTGTCTGGAAAATAAGGAGGTTGGGGAAAAAAAAAAGGTCTCTAAGTTTCCTTTCAGCTCTAACTCTATGGCCTTCAGATCCTGTGACCTTTAAAATAAACATGGGAAAGTCTACACCTGGTTTGTACTCCTTGGTCAAATATGTTTAATGAATATGATAAACTGGTAATTTGAAAGGATCTTGGATGCATAAAGTTAAGAACATCCATGAGGATTAGTTAAAATGGGCAAAAGTAGCAATGCTTCCAAAATGGCGAGTTTGGAAGTGAATGTTTTAATAGAATAGTATTTCTCCATTCTTGAGGAATCGCTGCTGGGCTTACAGGAGCTGGAGCACTACACCACTCCCTATTCAGTGTCTAGGCGTATTGTTTGGACCAGGTTTAGTTATAAGGATCCTGGGTTTTTGTGGAAAGGGCTCCCTTTTCTTATATTTTCAGAATATTAAACCTTTACTCTGGAGGGCAGCTACATGGCACAGTACACAGAGTGTCAGGAAGACTCATCTTCCTGAGTTCAAATCTAGCCTTAGACACTTACTAGGTATGTGACCCTGGTCAAGTCACTTAACCCTGTTTGCCTCAGTTTCCTCATCTGTAAAATGAGCTGGAGAAGGAAATGGCAAACTGCTCAATTATCTTTGCTAAGGAAACCCCAAATGGAGTTGGACATGACTGAAAATGACTGAACAACAATAGGTCATGGATAATGTCAAAAGTTTCCCCAAAAAGAGAAAAGTAGAAAGATACTCAATGTAAAATATTAATTAAATATGAGACATCCTATCCACAAAAGAAATGTTAAATAAAAGACTCATAGAGCTCATTTAACAAAGCTATTTAAATGTGATTAAGTGACTTGACTTATAACTACTTTAAATTTGTTGACAAGCTGATACTTAAACCTCATTAAAACACTGGGCAGTTTGCAGGACTGATAGTAAGACATTCCACATTTCACCTTGCTTTTGCAATGTCCAGACAACCTCCAGTACATGTCTGCTGGTAAAATGGCCGGGCTTGGGCCCATCCTCTTATTGGTGGCCAACCTCTCCAAGAGCACTGCAAACAGTTTCCAGAGCACTCCTCCCTTACCCCTATTCAACAACAACCCAGTGGGACTGTTAGACCACTCAACCTCACATCTCCCTTGATATCTCAAGACTGATGCTGAGTCAGCTGCTTAGGAAAAGAAACAAAAAGAAATTATGGCCTAAGACATAGGCTTGTCTAATGTAGTCCACATAGGAGTGTCTGGTGGGGTGGGAAGAAAGAGCATAGCCAGTTCCTCAACCCTGCCCCTACTTAGAGCTCCTAGAGACAATGTGGGAGAGTTACAGCTAAGAAGCCCAACTGGAATCAGTTTCTTCTTTTTACTGAAGCAGCATTCTGACTTCCACTTCTCCTTCCTTTTGCAGGATAGGGAGTGGGAGGGTCGGGAACACTAAGGTACCCATTCAGGACTTGCTGAATCCTTCTAGTCCTGAGCCACCACAAATCAGCCCCAAAGTCCCATGTGGTCAGCAGGAGTCATGAAGGGCAACTGAGAATGCTCCATGGAATGGTCCCTTCAAGACTTCATAAATGTTTGTGTATTGAATTGAACTGAGTTGAATACTTTGTCCCAGAAAATGAAAGCTTCATTCACATTCTGCTCTGCTATGATTTTTCTAGCTGACCCTAGGTCAGAGGGTGCTTATGCCGGTAGAAGTCCTCTGCTTTGTCAATTCTCTTCTGACTAAACGTCTGGATTTTCATTGATGGATGTGACCTTCCAGAAAAAATGAAATTGGACTCATATCACCAGAAGGGTTGATAAGGCACTTCAATGCACAGTAAATGAATCTTCCCCAGAGACTTTATGAGGAAGCCCGGGATTATTAACTCTGTTTTGTACATAAGGAAATGAAGAACCAGACAGAACAAGTAATTTGCCTAATATCATTGTTGAATTCCTGACTTGATTACTTTATTTTTAAGGGATGGTTCATTTACTAAAGGTCATGCTACATTAGAAATGACTGGCTGTTAAATGAACAGCTTTGTCCATTAATTAATTAATGGACTTAATTAATCACAGCTAGCCACCAGGGACTAATAGAATTTTGGATTTCTGCAAGACCAGAATTTTATAACCTCACATTGAAAAGTAGCAGGAAAAATCAAGATAGGTATTTCATAATATTATAGTTTTTTTCATCTAGAATGTACCTTAGATTAACTAACCCAACCCTCTACAGATGAAGAGACTGAGGGTCTGAAAGATGTCATGACTTGCCTAGTGCCACACAAGCAGTGGTAAATAGAAGTATTAAGATTTGAAACCAGGTCTTTCTCATAGACCATAGAATCTCTTATTATGTGAGACTATGTAAAGCCTAGCATATTTACTAGGTTTAGAGAACTCTGTCTTACCTGAAAATATAGAAATACCCTCAATGGAAGATTTGGAACATGCTCCTAAGAAAAATTCCATAGTCCAAATCAGTGGGTGATATCATGGCTGATGTTAATTTGATCTGATGTTAATTTCTCACATCCTTAAGAAATCCCATTTGATTGCAGAAAAATGAGACATAAAATTGAAAATCCTCAACAAGATCATTAAATTCGGCAAAGCCTATCAGTAAATCATAAAGGCTAACTAAAATTGAAGTAAACAGATGGTAAAAATCATCGAAAGTAGGCTAGAGTCATATTTGAAACACATCTAAGTTAATTTCCCTTATGGTTTGTTTTTGTTCATCTATTTCCTTCCGGAGCATGATTTTAAAAAGACCTCAAATTCACTTCAATAAGCATGTCAGATACTCAGGAAGTTGTGAGTAACATAAAAAAGTAGGAGATCTCCTAGTGAGCTCATGTCTGACTCGGAGCAGAATTGAGGAATCAGGGCTCTAAAGTGGTTTGTGAAATGAGAGTGACTCACTGTTTTTACAAAATTGATCCTTTCCTAAGACATGCTGAGTATAGAACTAAATGTTCGAAACTAGCTATAGCCCCATCCAACCATTCTATGCCATTAAAATAATAATAATAATAATAGCATTTCTATAATGTTTTAAGACTTGAAAATCTCTGTAAATATGTTATCCTGTTTGATCTTCACAACAGCTCTGTAAGGTAGGTATTATAATCCCCCTTTTGGGGAGAATACTGAGGTGGGGAAACTGAACCTGTGGGAGCTTATATGACTTGCTCAGGGTCATATAGCTAGTAAGTGCCTGAAGCAGAGTTTGAACTCAGAGCTTCCTGCCTAGAAGTTTAGTGATCTTACCCACTAAGACACCAGCTGATCCATGTACTGCCAGTACACCTAGAATACTGTTTGAAAATTGTTTTCCACCTCCTTTTGAGATAAATGTTTTCATTCTATTATTCTTTCTCTTTTTGTGAAACAATGGAATTTGATCTGCTCCAGCTTGAATCTCCTTCCTGTTAGAATATTATCCCTTGATAGAATATTAACTGGACAGCAAGGATTGTTTCATTTTTTTGTATCCATATCCTTAGCACCTAGTGCAATGCCTGGTACATAGCAGGTACTTAATAAATACTACATAAATGCTTAAATAAATATCTGAGCTTATACTAGAACAGGCCAGTATAAGCTTCAAGTATAATATTTCAAGTTTCTTCCCCATCCTCAAAAAAAATTTCTCACTTGATCCGCTATTATCCCCTATCTCTTCTCCCTTTAATGGCTAAACTCCTTGAAAAGGCTGCTACAATAATTGCCACCGCTTCCTTTCCTCACAGTCTCTGACTCTATAGTCTGGCTTCTGACCTTATCGTTCAACCAAAACTGCTCTCTCTAAAATTGCCAATGATATATTAATTGCCAAATTTAATGGCCCCTTTTCAATCCTCATCCTTTTTGACCTCTCTGTAGGCTTTGATGCTGTTGATCACTCTCTTCTTGATACCCTCTTCTCTCTAGATTTCCGTGATATTACTCTATCCTGTTCTCCTCCTATATGTCCTTCCACTCCTCATTCTCCTTTGCTAGATCTTTGTTCAGGTCATGCCCTCTAAAAGTGGGCAACCCCCAGGGATCTGTCTTAGACTTTCTTCTCTTATCGCTCAATACTCTTTCATATGGTGAGCTCATCAGCTCCCATGGTTTCAATCATCATCTCTATGTTTATGATTCTCAAAACTGCTTGTCCAGCCCTGACCTCTCTCCTGATCTCCATCCAGTCTTACACATCCAACTACCTATTGGACATCTCATTTGTGTATATATACTATTTGTGAATTTTGTTGTTGTTGTTTTTTGCCTTTTTGGTGAGGCAGTCAGGGTTAAGTGACTTAACCAGGGTCACACAGCTAGTAAGTGTCATGTGTCTGTACTGTTTGTGAATTTGAAAGGGATACATAGGGACTAGGATTTGTGGTTTCATTAGGTATAGAGAGCTCTCAAATAAGGAAACTGCTTCTCCCAGTGTAGGCTGGTACTTTCTATGCAATTTATCATCTAAGAGAATTGCCTGGAGCAGTGATGTCAAACTCAAATAAAAATGGGGCCATTAAATCATATAATAAGGATCTCTGCAGGCTACATACTGACTTAGAAAACCATATATTAATATTAACTGTGTTTATTGTGTTTTTATTTATTTTGTTAAATATTTCCCAATTATGTTTTAATTTGGTTCAGGCTGCACTCTGTAGTGTTGTGGGCCACATGTGCCTGTGTGTTTGACACCTCTGGCCTAGAGCACTGAAAGATTAAATGTCTTGCTCAGGGAGTCACACGGGCAGTATCTATCAAAGGTAAGATTTATTTGTTTTTTATAGATGTTCTTTGTGGTGAGTAGCAAACCAAACCAAATATCATCAAAGAGTCAAACATCTAAAAATTGTGTAAGAAATTTAAAAATAAACTATTCAGGTCCTTGTCCTTTATCACCAGCCCAGGTTCCAAATGTGTAAAAGCTGTAGGTGTGAGAAATTAAAAAAAAAACAGTTACAAAAGACCAATACAGTTCCTAATTCCTCCTAAAAAATCAGTTACAAAAGATCAATACAGTTCCCAATTCCTCCGTATCAGCCTGAGCTGCAGCATGGAAGAGTGATGCCCAAGGAGGTCAGAGTCGAATCTCTTCTCTCTACCCCCTTTTCAATTGCTAAGAGATTTATGTCCAAGGCCCCATTTTCCACCTCCTCATCTCCACACTGGCATTCTGTTTTAAATTCCCCATCACCCCAACATCCCGCCTCCCCATTCATCCAGTGCCATGTAGCACAAAGTCTTCCTGGGATACATAACTCACTGTGTGTCAACATAATACCTAGCACTTTAAGATATTCAAAGGGCTTTACATATGTTATCTCATTTGATCCTAACAATAACCCTGTGACCTAAGTGGTATTTTTATCCCCATTTATAAAATGGGGAAACTGAAAGTGGAAGAGATTGTGATTTGCCCAGGGTCACATAGATAGTGTGTGAGGGAGGATTTGAATTCAGGTCTTCCTGGTACCTAGTCCAGCAATCTTTCTGCTATACCACCTGATTGCCTCCGACATGTATTCACTTCCTCCACCACCACCTCTACTGGCCTCCAGTAGATTTTCCTCCTCTCTGATAAGTAGTAAATTAGTTTTCTATACAAGCATATAGAAATAAGAGGAAGGAAGACAGGAGAGAAGATTTCCAAAAATTGTCCTCACAGGACCTCAAACTGTTTCACAAGCTCCCCTTTGCTTTAGAAAAAATGTACTGTCTATATAAATAGCTATTCTGGAGACTTGCTCCAAGTCTACAGAAGGGACAGGGTCATTGGCAAGCCCTTAATGAGGCTGGCTGGTGACTGGTAACAGCAGTGGCAGCTTCTTTCAGTGAGCCGGAGCAGCCACATGGGTTCATTCTGCTCCTGCTATTGTCACACCAAAGATGTAGCTGACTGTCATAGAAAGGACATAGAATAGCAGGGCCTCGTTCATCTGTGCAAGCCACAGTCAGGTTGTGCTAACTGGGCTCTGGTCCATTTACAGTCTGGGTTGGGGGACTGCTGGCATCCAGAAGTATCTTCCTCTCCTGGTCTGAGTCCTCATGGTCACTGCTGTGGCAGCAAACTCCACAGCTAGAGTGAACTCCTGACATTCAGATTGAAGGGAATCATGTCCCAAAAGGACTGTGTTCCTGTGACCTGAATGATGACCTTGGTCCATTGACTCCCATAGTAACTGCGTCTGTAGCCAATCCCCAGAGGAAGAGCAAATTTACTGATGAGGAACTGAGGCAGACAGGGTTAAGTGACTTGCCCAGGGTCACAAAGCTAATGTATTTGGGGCTACATTTGAACTCTCAAAGATGAGTCTTCCTAACTCCAGGCCCCACACTCTAATCAGACGAAGAGTAAATTATTCCTGGCCTCCAAGTCAGCATGAATCCATCTTCTCTGGATTTTAAAAAAACAACATAAAATTACTCCATTATGGTCATAGATCAGATATTTTTGCTATACGTGTAAAAGGAAGTTTTGGCTTTCCCCCCTGTATTACTATTAGAATTCTATCTGTATATGGAATTGACAGAAACACCTGCCACCTTCTTATTAGATGTACACGTTGACGTTGATTTAAATTGTGAACATGTGGCAATATGATTATGTTCAAAAGACAGAACTTTCTTATTTCCATATTTGCTCTTCATTCTTACCTAAACACTATCCATACAACAGCATATATTAGCATCAATATTTCAAAGCACATAAATAAAATAGACCTCTTGGTTCCTTTGTTCAGGTGAAATTATTAATGTGTGCCCTTGCCTCAATCCAGGTCAGTTTTGTAAGTGTCCAAGAAAGTCACTTAAGCAACTCACTGGAAATTCTTTATGCTCAAAACACATGTGTTTGTTCAATTAGATTGTTTTCCCACAAAGTGACTTAGCAAATAAATGGTCACCTTTTGCAAAGTTACAAGATCAAATGGTGTTAAATGTATCATGTCTTATGTAGTTTTTCCTGGTTTGCATATGTTGAATTCCAACTGAATTGGAAGATCGTATAAGTTTCTCCATCATATAGTTAGGTTGGCATGATAATGATATTACTTAGCTATGCTAAATATCATTTGAAAGTTTCAAAACACTTTACCTAAGAGTTTTTTTTTAATTCCAGGGGAATTCTGTTACAGATCTTACCTTGATCATCAGACAGAATTCTTATGAATTAAATGAGGGTCAAATAGTAATTACTCTGTTTCTGATTTGTCTGGATAATAAAGAGTGATGGTGACAGACCCTGAGGAAACAAACAGAAGTTGTGGGGAGAGTTTTTTTGTTTTATTTTTTACTCCATGCCTATGCTCTGTATCTATTGAATCACAGGCTTGGGAAATATCATAAAAGAAACACCTACCCATTCTGTAAAAGTGACAGTCTGTCCTATTTAAGCCTTCTAGGAAAGAAGATTTTACAGTGTCCTCCAGTAACCTATTCTAGTGTTAGGTGGCAGTAGGGCAGCTTGGTGGCACAGTGATTAGAGTGTGGGGCCTGGAGTTAGGAAGACTCATCTTTGAGAGTTCAAATGTAGCCCCAGATACATTAGCTTTGTGACCCTGGGCAAGTCACTTAACCCTGTCTGCCTCAATTCCTCATCAGTAAAATGAGCTGGAGAAGGTAATGGTAAACCACTCCAGTATTTCTGCCAAGAAAACCCCAAAGAGTATGACTGAACAACAAAAGTGTTAGGACGTTCTCCTAATTCAATTTAACTAAGCAAACAATTATTAAACTATTTTATAAGACCTTGTGCTGGATAGAGGAAGGAGAAGTATAGGATTAAGTGCACAGGTCAATGTAAATTAATAAATATCAAGCACCTTCAGTTTGCAGAAGCCCGTACGAGTCACTGGACAGATAAAAATTTGGGGTAAGGCACGTCCTTGTCTTCACACAGTGGCAAATGTGTATACAAAATTCAGAAGACAAGTGAGAACTGAAGATATAGTTTGAGTGACCTTCAGGGACATAGTGGTAAAAGCTGTAGGAGTAAAAGAGATTGTCAGAGGACAGGGTTTGATAAGATTATTTTCTTGCAGGCAAGAGGGCCTAGGACTAAAACTTGGGAAATGCCTACAACAAGGGATCAGAAAAAGAATGAGAAGCCAATGGAGACAGAAAGAAATCAGAAAGATAAAAGAACCAGGAGAATAGGAGCACCTGGAGGAGGGAGTATCTCCTAAAAAGGCATGGTAAAGAGTATCAAAAATTATAGAAAAGGTAGAAGGTGAAAGAGCAGTTTTTAAAAAAAGGAACTATCAAATGTGGTGATTGGGAGGCCATTGGTATTCTTGTAATGCAAAGTTTCAGTAAAATAATAGAGATAGAAGTCCAATTATAAGGATTTCAAGAGAAAGT
This sequence comes from Vombatus ursinus, assembly GCF_900497805.2. Taxonomy (NCBI): domain Eukaryota; kingdom Metazoa; phylum Chordata; class Mammalia; order Diprotodontia; family Vombatidae; genus Vombatus; species Vombatus ursinus. The sequence goes on from NW_020954608.1 coordinate 8,275,351, forward strand.
GGTGAGGGGTCAAGTATAGACAACCAGGGTAGAAATTGCCCAGAGATGGATTTTTAGGATTCAGTCAATCAATAAACATTTATTAAGCAATGACTAAGTGTCAGGCATTGTACTAAGTCCTAGGTATACAAAGAAAGACAAGAGACAGTCCCTGCTTTCAAGGAGCTCACGATCTGATTGGGGAAATAACATGCAAACCGTGAGGGACAAACTAGAAATAACCAACAAAGGGAAGGCATGAGAATTAAGGCATGTTCATACATAGATGGGAAGTAACTAGTTCAGAGAGAAAGAATGAAGTTGCGTGAGGATACGGATTATTTGTGGAGTCCTGGAGCAGGCAAGAGAGCATAGTTAAATGGGTACAAATAGAGGGCTTGGCTTTGGTGAGGAGTAAATACAGCTCTTCTTCTATGACCAGAGAGGAAGAGTTGGTGACCTGGCTTCAGCCTACCTTTCCAGCCTTACTCTCCTTCATGTACTCAATGGTTCCACCAAACTAGCTTTGCTGTTTTTCCTCCCACAGGGTATTCTGTCTTCCATCTCCATGCCTTTGTAAAGCTCTCCATCCCTTAAATATGTTCTTTCCTTGACTCTCTCTCTTAGAATTCCTAGTTGGTTTCAAGGTTCAGCTCAGGTACTATCTTCTATATGAAACCTTTCCTAATCCCATCCCATTCCACACCACCTTCTGGTACCCCCTCAAAAATTACCCTACTTTTATTTTTTTAATCTGTAAGTGTGTATGTTGACTTGGTTCCTTCCCCCTTAGAATGTAAGCTCCTTGAGGACAGGGATTATTTCACTTCTGCCCAGTGCCTAGCACTGTGTTTGGTACACAGTAAATGTACCAAAATATTTAAGTTTTTAATAGTAAGTATTTCATAGTGCTGGTTGATGGATTGATTGGAAAATGGAACAGGGGAGTTGAAAGATCTCAGCATAAAATAGCTTCAGTCTTATCAGTGAAGTAAGAGGTTAAAACTTCTCTGAGTATGGGTTATAGAGGTATGGTTAAGGACTCGAGGAAAGAGGAAAAGATTTGAAATAGTCTGTTGGGGAAAGAGTCAGAATGGGTTGAGTGAAGATATGATTATGCAGCAGCAAAGGCCCAGTAAAAGTTACACAGTAAAAATGTGTATGAGTAAATGCTTGATTTCCTGATTTTCTACTGCAATTCTCAGGGCGTTATAAGAGAGAATAAAATGGTTTTAATTACCCAGGGATAGTCCATACATATGTAGTGCTTTGAAGTTTACTAAGTCCTAAGAGAGTGAGGGATTCTAGTGTAGTAGACAAATTGCTCAAGGACTAGATAGCTAGTTAGTGCAGTAGATTAGACTGCTGGACCCAGAGTCAGAAAGGCCCCCCTCAGACACGTGGGGCACATCACTCAATCTCTCCTAGCCTCAGTTTTCTCATATGTAAAATGGGGGTGATAATAATAGCACCTACCTCCCAGGAATTATTCTAAGGACTCACTGAGATCATGTATGTAAAGTGCTTTGCAAACCGTAAAGCGGTACATAAATAGAAGGAGCTCACATTCTACTGTGAGATGGGTATACTACATGTGAGCATTTAAGTATCAACATGATCATTTGAGGAGGAGAATAGGGAGATCAGGAAAGACATAGGATATGGCACATGAGCTGAGCCTTAAAGAAAATAATGTGTCACAAGAATTGGAGGTAATGGGATCATACATTCCAGATTTGGGGACCTGCCTTTGCCTGTGGCACTGGGGTGATAGGTGGAATTGTGAGATCTCTAGGACCAAGCAAAACAAGTCTATTCCATTTTCCAACAGAAATTTGAATCTTTCAACTAAGCTCTTTCAGGACTTAGATTTTTCTATAATCCTCTTACATTGGTAGAAACCATAGAATCACAGAAACACAGAATATCTGATTTGAAAGGGGAGAGAGAAGATAAGTGCACAGGTCAATATAATCAACTCAGTGCAGTAATCAATTATGAAGCTCTTATGTGCCTAGCACTGTGCTAGGCAATTGGAGGATAATAAGTTTAGATAAGACATGATGTGTGACTTCATGGAGCTTGCAGCTTCAGTAGTTGGCTTTCTGAATACATCACAGTTAAGCTTTTGTCCCTGCTTTTAAGAAGTGCCCTGAGGGAGTGAAGCTCTTCCCAAGTGCCCTGATTGTGCCCAATCTGGTCAGGAGCCATATGAATAGCTCTGGCTTCTTACAGGTCAAGTTTAATGCCAGAAGTCTGAGTCACTACCTCCACTGAATCTCATCCGGTCAGAGTATGGGCAGTGACTGGTTAGCATTCCCCCTTTTCCATGTCCTTTCTTAGTGCTCTAGGCAATAAGCAAAATGACTCATGGAAACTTTTGTTTGATTCTCGTTCATACTTAATTTTTCTGGGAGTTCATTTTGTTACATATGTCACAGGTAATGATATAACTGGGTTTCAAGATGCAATTGGCTTTCAGTGGTGCTCAGCTAAACCAGAAGTCAGTTGGGTGATTTGCGTGCACCAGAGAAACCAAAAATAAATGCCAACTTCCACAGAATTGTTTATTCATCCCTTTTTCTCCAGGCCATGATTATGAATGGACCCCAAATTCAATTCAAAGAATGTGTCACAAGCAGGAAATGCAGAGAAAAATGAAAAGTTTTGTGGGCTAATGCAGCATTGATGTTGGTTAAGGATTTGGCAAGATTGAAGAACAGAGTTTGAAAATAAGTTTGTAAGTGACGAAAGGTGACAGTAGCATCCAAAACAAAACAACTTTGCAAATGTGAAATTTTACAGACTTATATGATAGTAAATATAAAATCACAAAATTGTTCTCATTCATCAAATTTACTTGTTATTTTGAAAATTATTTTCAAGCTACTTTTCTTTTCTTGACCTTGAAAGTAGGACAGTTCTGAACTCAAATAAATTGAAAATGGAATTGGCTCTAGAGGTCAAACTTGAGTAAAATGTTGGCATTTTTATATAAACTAGCCCTTGCTGGGTCTTTTAACAAGGACACTTTTCAGAAATCACCCTCAGCTAAACGGGAGGAAGACATATGTGGAATATCTTCTGAGTTATACCACAAAGAACAGAATAGCTGGGATCTTAAGGATGTCTGGTTGATTGCTGATCTCTCTAGTATAAACTGCTATGTAGTATAAAACTTTTGATTGTGTTGTTTATTATGAATTCTCATTCAAAGAGGAGAAATGAGTTACCTAGCAGTACTTAAGATCAAGCCATGCAATTATAGGCAGAGTTCTCCACCTGAAATTACATTGTGGGCAGTGGGTAATTCCCTATTAAAGGAGTCTTTTCTCTTTCTTTAATCAGAGGAGACAAGTGTTTGCATTAAATTATAACTAAAGACAGTTGATTTCCTTCATACTGTGGTTGACTACATGTTGAAAGTCCAAATGACTCAGGGTTTGTTGGATATTTAAACCTAGGTGTTGTTTCTCTTTTGTGACAAGAACATATAAAGCAAATTTGATCTCATGTTGACCTTTTGATTTTTAGCTTTGGTTTGTTATATAGAAAAGCTAACACTATTCTGATACAGACAACAAAATTCATATTTTGATGTTGGAGGTGGGAAGTTGACATAAAATAATGAAATATTCTCCCCCTACCCCATCCTACCTCTGAGCCAGTAGCTGGGACTTTGGTGTAAGCACTGACACATGGGAAGAAGAGTTTATGCTTCGTCTGCCCAGTGGTCATGTTTTTTTCCCCATTGGCAAGGCACCAGCTACCCAACCACACTATATCTGTGTCTATCATGCCCCACCCCTGAACTCCCTTCTTTATTGGGGCAGATAAACCCTAATCCTCTGCTTGACCTGGGGTGGGGGGACCTCATGCCATACAAGCTACTCAAGATCACTGGGAGTTTTCAGGAGGGAAATCAGTGGCAAGACAGAACATGACATCTGCTCTTCCTTCCCTGTCTTTGTAAGCTCATTCCTAGCCTTTCCTGGTCTTACTTTCTTCTATCCTTCTTTTTCATTATACCATCTGAAAACCTCATTCTATATCTCTCTTCTCTCACATTCCTTTCATCTTATGATGCCCACTAAAATCTAGCTTACTCCTGAAGACACTATGTTTCTTGACAACTTCTCCAAGGGTGACTTTTCCTTTCACACCCCCTAAGGCACAGGATCAGGAGCCGGAGATAGCATATTCCTTGCTCCTCATTACCATTTTCAGATACTTCCTCTGTCACCAATATTCAATAATACCCATCTTCCTGTAAAGTTCACTTCATCACTTCCTAGCTCATAACCTTTTTCTCCACCTAACCCCTTTTAAACACTATGACTTTATTCTTCAGCCTCTTCAACTTATATGACATTTGTTACTAGTCTAGCTCAACCATACCAGTCCACCTTGTCCAACTCAGTTTGCCCCAGATGCCCAGTATTTCTTGCTTTAAAGTGTGTGTGTGGGGGGGGTGTGGGGGTGTGATTTTCCCATTGTGCTGAGAAGAAAGAAATATATGTCAGAGGAATGGGAAACAAATTAACATGTTTATTTGAAGGAAGAATAATAGCCAAAAATTTTTAGAAAATTCACCTTTAAGAAGTGTCTGATTAATTACTAATTACTAATCATATGAATAGGTAATTTTGTAATGGACTGTATATGAGCAGGTACTATGGATTAACCATCACTGAGAAGTTTTTGGGACCATTCAAGGTTTCAAACAAAGGCTTGGAGATTTAATCCTACCTAGTAAGAGTCAAAAGTGAATTAATATCCTTGTCATTAACACAAGCAGGCATGGCTAAACAATTTTCCCAAATGATGCTATGGAGTCATTCCTTTATTAGACCATATGCTCCCTATGAGATTTTTGCCCTGAAATGAGTTGTAAAAATGCATTTATTGAAACATAAAAAAAAGAAACTCCCATTGCCTCCATTTGAAATCTGTACTCAGATACATGTCCTTCCAAGCTCTACCCAGTGGTACATTCACAGTTTCCCTTTTGGTGAAATACTATTAACATAATGCATACTTGGCAGTGTTTGAAAAAAGAGAAGGAGTAGAAAAGAGATGATACTGTGGGGATCACTGAAAAGTATTTTCTTTGCCTTCTGTGGGATACTATGCTGATGAAAATAAATCCTTTATTTCCTACAGAATTTCACCAATATTCCTTTAGAGAGAGGTTCTAGTTTATCAGCAGGAATTTAATACCAAAGGAAGAATATCTTCATTGTTATAAATTTAGTTTAAATTTCATAATAGATATCCATTAATCTCCATGACACTACCATTTGCATTGTATAATGTGAACTTGCGAAAGTGTTTCCCCATGTCTTTAAAACCTTAGATAATTTTATCAAATTCAATACAGAAACATTTTGATGTATTCTAAAGCACACAGGAAAACATATTTTTCCCTTGACTTTAGAGATAATATTGCCAAACCTCCAAAAGTTCCCTACTTCAAACTTGAAAGGATAATTTTAGCAGTGACTTCTTTGGGTAGTGACTCTTGAGAGGATAATGGCAACACAGTTCTAATCAGCTCTTATATCCTTTCAGCTGTCTTATTTAATTTAACTCAAAGAAATATGCTTTGGCAAATTTAATTCACAGTTTGTCTTTGCTTCCAGGGCTACAACCCTAATTGCTGTTTCCCATCAGGGAGTCAAGTCAAAGTTAACATCTTGACAGATATGATTGACTGGTAAATGTCTGGCTTACATTTATATCTTCTGCTTCTCAACTCACAGGGCTCTGCTGAAGAGACCTATGGCATAAAAGAGTAAAAGAAAAAAAAAACATCTTACACCAGAAGACCATTTTACAAGGTAGGAATTTGTTTCTTCTTTTAAAAAAAAGCAGTAATGGAAGAAGGGTGTAATGCTGTAAGATGGCACAATTTGGTTGTATTTATTATTAATGTGATATGTCCTATTCTCATATTTACTTACATTTTCACATCTAAAAGCTCTAAGATGAGAGTACAAGACTATAAACTCAAAACCATCGATTTTTGCTGTTTATTGGATTGTAGATTAAATCTCCAGGGGAAAACAAGGCAGCCCTCCATATCTTTTCCTATTAAGATTTGATTTAATAAACCATGAAATGTGAAACTTGCAGAGAGAACAGAACTCAGAGCAGAAACTCTAAGAGTAAATAAATATGCCTCTTTAGGAACTAGAGATTGAATTTATAAGCACATATTTATTTGACTGAGGAAAGAATTGTGTGTGTTGTCATTTCCCCTACCAAATACATATCAAAAATCTTCTGAGATACTGCTGTCTACATGCTTTCTCAAGTCACACAATGAGGTCAGGTAGTTCAAAAGTCTATTTGGGAAGTTTTTTAAGTTAGCTTTTATTTTTGCTTTCTGCTTCCCCCATTTTTAAAACAGAGATAGCATTGGTAGGCCTTCAGTGCCATCTTGATAGTCATCTGTTGCCAGTATGGGGAAGAAAATCTTATTTGGAGATCTAGAACATGCTACAGAGAACTGTATACAGCCTTTTTCAACAATGATGTCTGTCTAATGGAATTTATGAGAGAGAGAGAGAGAGAGTAATTGTTCAGACATTTCATCCTATACCTTTTTATGTCTCCAGCTCTCTTAAGGGAATTTCTCATAAACTTTGAACTAAGAAACTGGACAGCATTCAAGATCTTATGATAGTTAAACTATTAGTTCATATTATTTTCTCCTGAAATCCTTTATTTGGGGTAATGTTTAGATTTTTTAAAAAGTTAATGAGTCAAACACCAAAATAGGCTTACAATTTCCATTGGGTATCAAAGGAGATTTCATATGAGTTACTCAGTTTTAATGGTATTTATTCAGCTGATAGAATTTAGAACTGTTCTGAAACTACCAATTAAGCCTAAGAAACCAGTAATGTTGCTTTGCAAAGTAGGCAATATAGGTATTTGTCTCCTTTCATAAGAGACACAGACATTTCATATTGCAAAACTGATAAATATTTTCGTTGTTTCCACTAAAGTCCTACTCCAATATCCCATCATAGCATGGAGATGACCCTGAGTGCTTAAAGGCTGCCAAACTGTGAAAGTTCTTACAGGCCCCTTGTCAGAGTACAATTCTGGTCCAAGGAATAGCCTTGGTCAAAGGAGCTCATCACCAGAATGTTGACCACCAAGTCATGTTTTTTTTTCCTTCTGGAATAATTCATTTAAATGATCTGTTGAGGCTTGGAGTGCTAACAGTCTATATGGGGGAAGAACGACCCACATTGATAAAACCACGGCTGTTTGAAGTGTTGAAGTATGTCTTTTCAGTTGACAAGGATAGCATAGATGAACTTTAAAGTTCCTTCCAACTCTAAACCTATGATTCTTGGCTTGAACCTATGGCTTGATTTTCAGGCTTAAACCTGAATATACAGTTTTTCAAGAAAGATCTTACTGCATGAAGTGAGACATATCTATAATGTGAAACACTTTAATTAACAGGAGTGCCCTTTAGAGCAAGGTATAGGTAAGTCAATTCAAATAGAATTATTTGGAAGATGAAAAAGTTTCCCTACTGTTATTGGGTAAAATTACCTCACAATATTCTAAAATACCATACTAGTACTTAGAATGAGATAGATCAGTTTTTCTTAGTCTCTCAGCTGTAAGTTAATATGTTATGAGATACTTCAGAGTAATGGAAAGAGAGCAGTACCCTGTTGGTGACTTACAAATGACAGTTAATAGAGAAAAGTAAAAACAAAACAAAGCAATACCAAAAAAAACTTTCCAGAGCAAAGAGGAACAGGTATAAAGAATTGCATTGTGCCTTTAGCAGTAATAGCAGTAATGGGTCCTAAAGCAGATGCTTTCCCATTTTCGATGGCATTTACCTCTCTGGTCTCTAAGGGAGTTTCTCTGGCCTGAGTACCTTATTTTCTCTTTTACTTATTGTTTGAGAGACATGGGATTTAAAACCTCTTTTCTGAAATAACAAGTGAAATAAAGTACAATTCCACCTCTTTGAATGCCCGCTAGTTTTGTGATCATTTTGACTTGCCTTTTTTTTAAGGCTACTGAATTAACTTTTTGGCTGTTAGGCACCAGCAGAGCCACTAAAATGTCTCATTTTTCTTTCTGTTAATGGTTTAATCTGGTCGAAACTAAATATTGGGTGTCTTCTCCATTCCTTTCCCTTGCAATACAATGACCCGACTTTGTTGTGACTTGCTGCTATTCTCAGCATTTCTGAAGCTTGCTCCTATTCAGGACATGCCCAAGCTATTCAGGGATTTGACCTTCGACTCGATAGTCAGAGAGTTTTTATGTAGCTAACTCCTTAGAGTTTTCTGTAGCTTTTCCCACAGTAGTGAGACTTCTGAGTAGAGCCAGCTTCAGTCAAAATTATGAAGTAGACAAAGTCACTATCTCACAGGCTCATTTTTTCCTTTTTTTTGATAGCACAGTGTGTTTGTACCTCCAGAGAACCATACACCAAAGTGATGAAGTGCTAGTGGCAAGATTTCAGGCAATAGCCACTAAGTGGGCACTGGGGCCTTTTTGATGCCCTTTGAAATCATATGATCACTGTTTCTTCAATTGTTTGCCTCCTACCTGCTCTAGATTTTCTTCTTTCTACACTCGTTCCTAGGTAAGCTTATCCATTTCCATATATTCATTTATGACTACCAAATTTTCATTTCCAGCTCAAATCTTTTCCATGAAGTTTACTTCCTTATCTCCAGCTTCCTGCTGGACATTTCTACATAGCTGCCCTTCTAGAATCTCAAATGCTTCATACCCAATAGAAACTTTCACTGCCTTTCTTCCTTGCCTGGAATATATTCCTTTCTTAGCCATACCTCTTAGAATTAATTCTTAGTATCCTTTTCCGATTTTCCCCCCATCCCAGCCACAGTACCTCCCAAAACTGCACTGGATTTATTTTTAATATACATATGAATGTATATCTTGTCTCCCCAGATAGAATAGCAGGCTAAAACTGTTTCTTTTTTCTCCTTTGTATCTTAGGTGCCAGGAAGAGTTTCTGATGCGTAACAGATATTTGATAAATGCTTGTTAAATCACTGATTTCCCCCAAACCTGTCCCAATTCCTAACTGCCCTACTCTTGTTCCTCTTTGATACCTAGCTTCAAAACCTTGGGAACGTCTTTGGCTGTTCCATATCCTTCATCACATCCAATTACATTGCTAAGTCCTGTCCATTCCACTCTATAACATTTCATGCATTTGCCCCCTTCTTTCTGCTTATCTTGCTACCACCTTTTGTTCAAATCCCTTTCACAGCTCATCTGGACTATTACTTTAGAAAAAAAAGCTTTATTGATATGTTTTGTTTTTACATTACAAGCATTTACATATCATTCCCACTTCTTGAATGGTCTTTATAATGAAGTAAACCAGTTAAATAAAACTAATAATACAGTGACCTTAACTAAAAGTGTGTGTAACATTTCACATCTGTAATACCTTTGCCTCTCTCTCTCTCTCTCTCTCTCTCTCTCTCTCTCTCTCTCTCTCTCTCCCCCTCTCCCTCTCTCTCCCTCTCTCTCTCTTTTTTAATCAACAGAAATCTGTTTTCCCTCCATCCCACCCCTTATTCCAGTAGCAGGCATTTTTATATTTATTGAATACTAGACCATGAGATAAAATTACTTCTCTGTAAGTTCTGTACCTAATCTAGTCCACTGATTGATCTATTTTTTTTTCAAGTATCAAATTGTTTTTGATGGGGATGGGACCTGCAGATCTTCCTACAATCTTTTTCTGTATAAAAATATCAGTCCCATCCTCGTCAACTTTAATATTACTACTACAGCTAGGTGACACAGTGAATAGAGTGCCTGGCCTGGAATCAGAAAGACTCACCTTCCAGAGTTCAAATCTGTCCTCAGATACTTAGTAGCTGTGTGATCCTGGGCAAGTTGCTTAGCCCTGTTTGCCTCAGTTTCCTCCTCTGTAAAATGATCTGGAAAAGGAAATGAAAAACTATTCTACTGTCTTTGCCAAGAGAAGCCCAAATGGGGTCATGAAGAGTTGGATACAACTCAACAATAACAACAAAAGTATAGTTTGATATTTGGCACTGCTAGGCCACCTTCAATCCCATTTTCCCCTTATTTTTTCTTGAGTTTCTTGTCTTAATTTCTTCTTGTTCTGTAAAGTAATCTTTTAGTAGTTTGATTGGTATGACATTAAATCAATAAGCATTTAAATAATATTTAGTTGTATTTAGATTTATATAATATTGTCATTTTTGCTATGAGGGAAGGGAATGAGCATTTATATGGCACCTCCTAGGTGCCAGGTACTGTGCTAAGCACTTTTACAAATATGATCAAATTTGATCTTCATAACAACCCTGTGAGGTAGGCGCTATTATCACCATTTTATAGTTGAAGAAACTGAGTCAAATAGAGGTTAAGTGACTTGCTCAGGTTCACACAGCTAGTAAATGCCTGAAGCCAAATTTGAACTCAGGTCTTCCTGACTCCCTGCTCTCTATCCTCTGTGCCACCAGCTGCCTCCTGTTACCATACGTCTCCTTATTATATTGGCTCATCCTTCCTATAAGTAATTAATATTTTTTCAATTATTTAGGTCTGTCTTTACTTCTGTAAATACTTGTTTGTAGTTGTATTTATGTGGTTATTTTGTATATTTTAGAAGGTAATTTCCCAAATATTTTATACATTCTATAGCAATTTTAAGTAATAGTCTCCTGACGGGTCTTCCTGCCTCTAGTTTTTTTCCCTTTCAAATATATCCTCCACACAGATAGCACCATAATCTCACTAAGACACAGAAGTCTTGACATGTCACACCATGATTTTAAAAAAATGCCTCTAGGTTTAAATGCAGTCTTCTTAACCTGACATTTAACTTAATTCATAATCTGACTCTAGCCTCATTTTGGATGTTAGCACTCTACATCCCAACCAGACTAGACTACCTGTTGTTTCCCAGATCTAGCATGCTATCTCCTGTCCTCTGTATATTCATGTCAATGTGTAGAATACAGTCCATCCTCATTTCTGTCTTACTTCACTGTTCAAATTAAGAGCCACCTTCTCTGTGAAGCCTTCCTTGATCATCCTAGCTAAAAGTATTAGCTCTTCCTCAAATTTTCTTAGAGCACTTTGGATCTCTCTTTTGGCCCCCATCACTCCCTACATTGTATTATTCTTACTTATGCATTGTTATATATTATCCTCATCCCCCACCCACATCACAGATGTAATTTCCTTGACATCTTTTTTTTTACATCTTTTTTTTTAATCTTTCTATCCCTATCACGTTTTAGGGACTTCATAAATGTTTGCTGAATTGAATTGAATTTGATGTTATGGGTTTCCTTCTTTGTCCATTACCCTGAAGAGAAAGAATATCCATGTTACACTTTAAAATTTAATCTATATAATGTCTTTGAAAAGAAAAATCTGATTCACTGCTAGAGGTACTTATTGCAGATGGAATGGAGTTTTTCTTTTTGGCAAAACACATATGACTTTCTCTTTCCCAAGTAAATATTATGTATGAATGGAGGAGAAGAGAAATTATATCCTGAGTAGCAAATCAATATCATTGTAAAATCTGTTTTGCTTATACTTCATCAATAATGAGTTTCACTGATGAGAATCAAACCTTTATCATGGTGTGATGTTTTTGTTTTTGTTGTTTCAACTTAAGGCATTTAAACAATATATTATGATGAAGAGAATTAATAGTGTGTAATTAAATCCAACAATGAAGACTTGAATCAGTTTTGTTATCCAAAAGTTTGAAACGAAAGAGTTTTAACATAAAGGAAAGGTCATAGGATTCAGTACTAAGAACAGACCTTTAGAGGTCATGTAGTCCAGCCCCTTCATTTTACGGAGGAGGAAACTGAGGCTTAGACACATGAAGTGACTTGCTCATGGTTACACAGATGATTGTTACTCTGGTATCATTTACACTGATACTTATCAATGTTTTGGCTGTGGCTCCAGATGATAATGTATGATGATTAGGTCTTAATGCACATTGAAACTTGGTTCTAAATTTGTACAAAATAATACTGGGATCTTTATCATCTCAGTGATTTATTGATTACTTGCATCAGTCAACTAAAAAGAAATAAAACCTGAATCAGCATTTTTAAAAATTTATGAATTTATTCTCTCTTCAGCCCTGCCCAGTCACGACAGCATATTCTCAATTTCTAATGTTCATTCTTTCACTCAAGAAATATTCAGATCGGTTTAATTCAACATTAATTAAGTACAAAGGAACTCATACTGGACATGGAGTCAGAGGACTTGGGTTAAAATTTCATCTCTGCCGCTGCTCATCTATATGACTTTGAACAAGTCATTCTGACTTTGGGCTTCAGTTTCCTCAACCATGAAATAATAAATTGTAGTGGGTGTCTTCTAAGATCCCTCCTAGATTTATATTTATGACCATTGTACATGCCAAGATTTTAAGGCATACAAAGATGAGTAAAACAAAGTCTCTCCACTCAAAAAGCTAATGGTACATAATATATTGTATTTATTCATATAGTTCATGCCTTGTCCCCTGAATTTTGAAGATTACCTCCATGCAATTTCACATACACATTATTTCACATATATATATACATCAGCCCCCCAGATTGGGATGCTTTTGTTGTCAGCAGCTGTAGCTGCCCCTTGAAGGCTTTTTAAGAGTAATTCATGAGATATGAATGTCTCTGTCATGCTAAATATTGCTTAAGAATTCACTCTTCAACACTTTTCATCTCTTCTAAACAACCCATCAGAGGTTCAGCCAGAAAGGAAATTATACCTATAGTGGCAGCAGCAATCAATTTTCTTGCATAATTCCCATCTCTCTCCCCTGACTATGTTTGGAGAGAAAATACATGCTTAAAAATTGATTTGGGGCGATTGGAAGGGAGAGGGGAGAATTACATAAGTAAATGTATTGTAAATGATGGTTGGTTCTTAGTGCTTAAGATCTTTGAAAATGTCTACTATCTGGATGTACATTCACTTACTGTGGCTGATCAATCATCATTAGACATTTATTAATTGTCTGCTATGTATCAAGCTTTGTACTAGACATGGGAATACAAATCAAAAATGAGATAGCTCCTTCTCTCAGGGAACTTATATTCTACTAATGCCACTCTACTGACATGTTATCAATGTTGTATTTTTATTTATGCTTTTGAAAAGTTTTCTGAGGTCAGAAGAGAATATGTTGCTAGCAAATCAGTCCTTCATGATGGTTCTATATCAAAATTATTACGTTTTATGTGAAAGACTTATAAAAAATGAAGTTATAGATGGCTCTAATTTTAATATCATTTAGAAGTATAATCTGGCTAATATTTCTAATGATCTGTTGTATCAATATTAGGGATGGGTGCTGGACAGATGATTTCATTGGCATAGGGAACTCCCAAGAGAGGAAACTCTACCAATGCCAATCAGCACCTTCTGTTCAACTTGTAAACTGAGTTCCTAGAGCACTGGGCATTAAGTGACTTGCCCAGGGTCACACAAGCACTGTTTGTCAGAGGAATGACTTCAACTGAAGTCTTCCTGGCTATGATGCCAGCTCTCTACCCATTAGGACACATTGCCTTTAAATATACCTGCATTTTCAAAATTAAGTATTTATTAAGCACAAACAACATTTATTTAATTGGAGTAAACCAATAATGTATGAGGCAGGTGTACATAAAGCACTGGGCCTAGAGTCAGGAAGACCTCAGTTCAAATCTAGCCTCAGACACTTACTAGCCATGTGACCCTGGGCAAGTCATTTAACCTCTGTTAGCCTCTCCTCAGCTATAAATTGGGGATAAAAATAGCACCTACCTCAAAGGGTTGTTGGGAGGATGAAATGAGTTAATAATTGTAAAGCACTTAGCACAGTACCTGGCACATAGTAGGTGCTAAATACTTATCCTCTTCTCCCTTCCCTCCCTAAACCCTTTGAGTATTTATAGCCTAGTGAGAAAAGACAAGCATACATATATAAGCCTAAGTGACTATGTAGACTCAAGTTTTGACATGGCCACCAATAGGCATAAACATTTAGTTTATGCCTAAAAGTAGGCATGTGTGCTATGTGGGTGTCTTGTCATCTCCCCCCGACATCTAGACATTTCATCCATGGCTGCTCATTGAAAAGATTAGATTCTGACTGCAGGTTTATCTGGGGACTGAGCAAATGAAACCCTGAAAAGAGCAGGAGGTTGAAGTGAATCTTTAGTTTTTAAAGGTAGTGTCAAAGGTAGCCATCACATGTAACTGTAGAGTTAAATCATGCCTTTAGTTTTTGAAGGCAAAGAAAAAAATGAAGTTAAATATTCACACTGGTAGAAAATATTTCTACTTTTGATGAACAGTTTAGCTATAAAGATAGTTAATGGTTGAATAATTCAGAAAACAAAATCAGGCTTATTAGGGTTATGAGAGAGAACAATGTCTTTTGAAAGGGTTGAGTAGGATATGGTACATAAAACCCTGAGAAGACTTTTTTTTTTCCAGTAACGTTGTAGAAATTCTCATTCAGATTCATGCTTTGTGTATTCTTTCATGTGTTACAATTGAACAATGGAGCATGCCAGACTATGCCACAGTGTTGATTAATGCATTCCTTGAATGTGTTGATTAATGTGTTCCTGGGATGCAGCCGTATGCCCTGACTGCACCTGAGGTGTTCTCTAATCAGCAGTGCTTAAGTTGCCAGTCCAATCACATTTTGGCATTTACAAATGTACGTTTATGTATGGATGGAATGACTGGAAAAAAAATAAAAGTGGAAAAGGATTTTATATGAATAGTCTTCTCTTACTATATACTCAGTTGGGACTTTATCAATTAAAGAAATTACAGATGAAAGTCACTGAATTGAATGGATAATACTGTTTTGTGTCTCTTCAAAATATTTTATCACTTTAATTCTTTTTCAATTATTAGAATTTAGTTTTTTAGAAAAAGCTACCAACATGCTTATTATGAACCACAATAACCTAAATGAGGAAGAAAAAGGTATCCAAATATATAGTTAGTTTCTGTTTTCAATACAGTTTGGTAAATTCAGAGTTTGGTGAATGACTAGACCCAAAGAATAACTATTAATTCATTCATTTCAGTTAGGTAAATTCAGAGTTCTGAAAATACCTATATCCAAAAGTAACTATTAATTCCTTGATGTCAACTTGGAAGGTCTCTATGAGAGTGCCCTTGGGATGATTTGTCCTTGGCCTCATCCTGTTTACCATTTTTATCAATGATTGGATAAATGCATAGATGGAATACTTATTGCAATTTCATCAAGCATAATTCTGAGGATAGATAACACACTGAATGACAAAAATATCTCAACTAGCTAGGAAATCAGGCTGAGGCAAAAAAGTTATAATTTAATATGGATAAATAAAAAGTCTTACATTTGGTTTAAGAAGTCAACTTCACAAATTCAAGGTGGGCTCGATATCTGTTTGACTAAAACAGACTAGGGTGAATTTACAAGCTCAATGTGAATCACCAGTGTGATATGGCAACTAAAAAACCCTGATGTCTTGGGCTGTATTAAGAGAGACACAGTGTACAGATCAAGGATGATAGTCCCATTTTACTCTGTCCTCATCAGAACATGTATAGGGTTTGGGGCACCATATTTTATTAAGGACTTTGATAGGCTCAATGTGCCCTCAGATAAGAGCAAAAAAAGAATAGACATAGCCTTAAGTTCCTATCCAAGGATTGATTGAAGGAATTGGGCATGTTTAACCTGAAAAAGAGAAGATTTAGGGTAGAATAGGATAACTATCTTCAACTATGTTCAGGACTGCTTGTCTCCAGAAGGTGGATAGAACTAGGTTCTATGGAAGGGTTGTGCGGAGTGGCAGGCTTCAGTTCACTGTAAGAAAAACTTACTGACCAGAGTGATCCAAAAATAGAATAAGTTCCCTTGAGAGATAATGGATTCTTCCTCATTGGAAGTCTTTGGGCAAAGGCTAGGCGATGGATATTTTGTGAGCAATGTTGTCTAAAGGATTCTCATTCAGGTACTCAGTTATCTATTTGATGAAATTAGTTATATCAGTTGGTACCCTCTTCTTGTCATCAAACTAGTGTTGTTTCATTATTAATCTGCTTCAATCACAGATACAACTTTTCTTATTATGTTATAGTTTTTGTCCAGCGCTTATTCTTGCAAAGGCTTAGATGTATGCAATTCTAGTTCTTGGTTGGAAGTAGAGAGTGTTACATCACCTCCCAAAACACATGCACATGTGCATACACAAACACACACACACACACACACACACACACACACGAGTGCATTTTTGCTTTCATTTATTGCAGACACTACAATTCTTTTGCTTGTTTCCAAACTTCCAAGCCCTGAGTTTCTGATTCTCTTAAGACTACATGGATGAAAAGTTGCTCATTCCCTTTCAGGAATACAGACAAGTAGACAGGAAATATAAGTGTCCAGTGACAGAAGCATTTCTAGTTCAGTGTTCATGGAAGGCAAGAGATCCTATCTGACATTTGATAATTAACAAAAAATTATATGGCTCTGAAGAAAATGTGTGTATTAATATATAAACTTTTCATGTTACACCCCAAATTTTATGGGAGGATGCAATTTTGGTTCAAGTTCACAAATAATAGAAACACACAAGATGTGTTTGTGGAAACTAATCTCAGGAAGTTGTTTTTTGTTTTTGTTTTTTTGATCAGTAGAGAAGGCCCTTTAACTATGTGGCAAGTTACAATAAGAAATGCATAGAAGAATAGTCTGCATTTGTGATTAGACATGCATTTCCCCTGGTCTGCGTAAATTCTGCAAGTATAGAAAGGATAAACAAAGGAGAAGCAGTGAACATAATTAATCCATTTTTTCTATAAAGCTTTTGATACTGTATCACACAAAAGCTCTGCTTACAGAGACTGCTAGCATGGTAAAAGAAAGGCCATAAAAGAATAGAAAGGACGTTTCAACATGGGGAGAGACAGACAGAGAGTGAGGGAGACAGGGGAAAAATTGGTTCCTCTACGTTTCTGTTTTTTATTTGCTGTATATCACTGAGTCAATGCCATTGATCAAATGGGCTGTTTCTTGGAATCACACAATTATTGAGGAGTTAATAAATACAATTAGACAAAACTACAAGATTCAAATGAGCTGGAAAAAAATGTATTCAAGTTGCAAGGGCATTGGAATATTCATCTTTATTATGTAACATTTCACTCTCATAAATACTTTAAATACAGATATGTTTTAACGTTATTTTCTACTTGAAGGCATGAAACTGTCTTCATAACTGGTTTTACTTGTAGCACAGTTAAACCCTAGTGATAAGAACACACAGCTGCTAAAAATGACTTGAAGTATTCTCTTAGAGAAATAGGGAAAAGGAGACTATTGTGGCAATTCAATTCCAGCCTAGGAGGAACTGAATAAATTTTTGTTGAACTGAAGTTATCTATTGATTAATTACTGTAACTAAATTGGAAATAGTCAATTCTAAAAACTTGTAACCACATTTGTTCCCTAGTTCCCTCAAAGGTACTTAGAATAACCTTGTAAACATTTTTTAACAAGCTTTGAATGCTGATAGAAAATTGTGAAGTATTTTTCCCTTTTAAAAAATACCTTCATTTTGACCCAACAGACTCTTCCCAACCAACACCCCAATGGTATCCTCATCTCTCTCTCTCTCTCTATCTCTCTCTCTCTCTCTCTCTCTCTCACACACACACACACACACACACACAGACACACACACACACACACACACACACACACACACACACTCTGGATTCAGAGACAAAGGATCTGGATTCAAAACTATTTACCACCTAAGACAAATCACTCAACATCTCAGTCTCTAACTCTGTGAAGTAACACATGAGTGCTACTTGGATAGAAATGAACAATTATTAGACTATGAAGGTAGTCACATATACTTAAATCACATATATTTAAATATATGTGAAACCATACTATGCATAGGTGTCCAGGAAGACTTAAATAAATAAAAGAGAAGGGAAAAGAAGGGAGGAACAGATAGATGCATCCAGGCAGAATAACTGTATCAGTTCGGAGTAGAAGGTTTGTATAGGGAAATAAGAGGTGACTTCAGAATGGTAAACTGACATTCAGACATTGAGCTCCAGGATAAGGATTCTGGACAATATGCTCTTAGCCAGGGGTGGGGAACCTATGTCTTGGAGGCCATATGTAGCCCTCTAGGTCCTCAAGTGTGATCCTTTGACTGAATCCAAACTTCACAGAACAAATACCCTTAATAAAAGAATTTGTTCTGTAAAACTTAGACTCAGTCAAAAGGCAACGCCTGAGGACCTAGAAGGCCACATGTGGCCTGGAGCCTGCAGGTTGCCCCCCTCTGCCCTTGGCTGTGGGGATTCATTGAAGATTTTTGAACGGGAGGTGATATTTGCAAAATGGAAGATTACTAAACTGGTAATGTTGTAAATCGAACTGGGACTAGAAAGAATGGTCAGATGACTATTGCCATGGTCAAGCTTCTGGTAATGATGGCCTAGACTGCAGTAGCAATAGTAGGAATGGAAAAAGAAGGGGGTATGCAACACTTATATAAATAAAGTGAAACTAAAGCAGAAGCTTTTAAATGAAATGTGTTTACAATGTCTCAGTTGTGCTTGCTTGGTCTTCTTATTCAAATTAGCTGAGAGGTTTTTTTTGTTTCACATTTCCATCATGCATAAGATCTCATTGGAGATACCAGTGATTCTGGAAGAGAAATGTGAATTGTGATAATAAATCATTCCAATTTGTTTTTAGCATCCTAGAACTTTTTGGAAAAGGAGGATTTTTCTTGAAGATGCGCTATTGTCAGCAAAAAGAAAAATGATGTAATCAATCCTAACTGAGAGAGTATATAGCTTTAAAAATGAAGAGGGCAAGAACTAACATTAAATGGGGGTAGGGTAATAGAGAGAGAAGGAGGGTATAGCATGTACACAATTCAAACTAAAATTCTTTTCACAGCAAGTAGTGGATATAAGGGGAAAATGCCAAGGACAACAATGAAGAGAAATTGTACATAGCACTCAAAAGGGTCAACAGAAACATTTTTTGAGATGATAGTTTGGACAATATGTCATTGGTTCTAAGCAGACAAATATGTGCTAACTTTATAGGAAAAGAGTTGTATTTTCTACCACTTGGAGTAGAATTTTAAAAAAAACTACCTTATTAATTTAGGAATATTCTCTGTAATATCTCCAGTAAGCATTTCTCATTTAAAAATTCTTTCATATTTCTAGATCAAGGCAATTAAACCATAGGGAACATGCTGAGATTAATCACAATGTTCAGAATTAGTGTTGTAAAGTGACGCAGCAGGCACAGAGATTGTGTTACTTATAGACATGTTATGATCTCTAATAGACCTAACTTACTGTCTCCCAACATATTGAATCAAGAAACTCCTCCACATGAGACTTTGTTTTTAATATACATAGCTATAATTTCATCAATGTATGATTCAATGAAGTAGCTCTTTCTCCCAATACAGACCAGCTGCATTTTTGCTATTTGTAGAGAGTTTCCTGAGGGCAATGAGAGATTAAGTGGCTTACTTGCCCAGGGTCACACAGTCCATATATATGAGAAGTAGCTCTTCTTGAATCTGAGGCCACACCTACACCCACTACTTGATGCTAAGTTCCTTACTGTTTCTTTTTATTTTATTTATTTTTTCATTACATTTTAAGTTCCAAACTGTCTCCCTCCCACCTCTCACTAGAGAAAATCAACATTTGACAGAGATATTTAAATATATGTGAAACTATACTATGCATATTTCTATTTATCAGTTCTTTCTCTGGAGGTGGATAGCATCTTCCCTCACAGTTCATTTGTAATTGATTTGAGTATTTGTAGTACTCAAAATAACTTGGGTATTCACAATTGTTTATGGTTTCTTAGTATAAACATACAGTACTACCCTAGGTGGCACCATGGATAGAGTGCCAAGCCTGGAGTCAGAAAGACTTAAGTTCAAATCCAACCTCAGACATTTACTATCTGTGTGACCCTGGGCAAGTTATTTAACCCTATGTGCCTCAGTTTCTTCATCTATAAAATGAGCTGGAGAAGGAAATGACAAACCACTCCAGTATCTTTGCCAAGAAAATCCCAAATGGGGTCATGAAAAGTCAAACATGACTGAAATGAGTGAACAGCAACAATAATTTTTCTTGCTTCTCCAAATCAAGTCAAAGAGGAAATGGTCTCAGTGTTCTAAAATGGAAAAATTCATTAGCAAAAAAAAAAGAAAGAAAGAAATTGAGAGAATAGTTGAAGCTACCAGCCTACTTTTTTTCATCTCTGGTATCTTAATTATAATGATCTATACTTATAAGAAGGACAAATTATTTCCACATCTTGATGGACATAGAACTGACTGAAAGATAAGGAAGTAAAATTTCAATTGTAATGTCTGTTATTTTTTCATTTTTTTTAAAAAAAATTACTCGGGAGAGCAAAATGTGTCCTTAAAAACCCTTCTCTGACAAGGAGACTCCATGCATATGTTGAGATCATATAAAATTCTCTGAAAGATGTAACCACAGAAATAGCTTTGGTCATTGATCCTCTAATTTCAAGTAAGTCATGAAACAGGAAAATACCAGAGGTGTTCGTAGCTGTCATAGAGAACGTCCTGTAAATGCTCCATGTGGAAGAAGGATTACCTATTAGTGGTAAGGTCCTCCAGATGCTTCTGCTTGTGGATAATGTTTTGCTGATTGGATTGTCTTCCTCATTGATAACCACAGTCACTCAAAAAAAAAAAAAACCGACCGTAACAATCTACACAGGAAAAACTAAATGGATGAAAAATACTTATTACCTCAGTAATGACATGTAGTTGTATGGGCAACTGCAGAATGATCTGGGACCAAAATTAAATAAGAGAAAAGGAATGGGTCAGTATGTTGGAAATTCTTGCAGCATTTTGAATGATCTTAGATTTTTCCTGAAACAAAAACCCATTTTTTTTCATGCCAATGTTATCTCAATGATGCTGTATGCCTATGAGTTATGAAACACTACAATTCTGGAAGAATCAAAATTGCTGATGACCCAAAGGGCAATGGAAGGACATGTGGCGGGCATAAATAGGTTGAAACATATTATCAGTGACTTGTGTGTAAGAAGAAATGTAAGTGATATTTTAGGAAATGAAAATAGTGAAAGGTAACTGAAGGACCTCCCAAATGCTGCACTAGTATATATATTTTAAAATACACAGAAGAAGAAGTCCTCTAGCCCGTTGCATAGATCATTTAAATTCAAAGCAGGAAAGGACCTCACTGGTCCTCTAATCCAACCCCTTCCTTTTACAAGTAAGGAAATAGAGTATAAAGAGAATAAGTGATTTTCCCCAAAGTTACACAACTAGTAAGTGGCAGAGCCAGGATTAGAACCCAGGTTTTCTGATTCCAAATTCAATGTCCTTTCCATTGCAGATCCTCTACAGAGGATTTGTGAGACAGCATGTATAAAAATCACAGAAAATGCAAAAGTACAAATAGATTAAAATCTGCATTGATAGAGGAAGAGTCCATATTGAGGAGATTACAGACCCATTGACATGTATAAGGGTAAAATCATTCAACCTCCTATTATTTTTTCACTTAAATAGGATAAGCTCAAAAATTCATAAATCTAAGTTGGTACCATCTTCCACTAGGCAGCTAAGTAGCACAGCTGTTGGAGCACTAGACCTGGAGTCAAGACCTGAGTTCAAATATAAGGTCAGGCATTTACTAGCTATATGACCCTGGGCAAATTACTTAACCTTTGCCTCGGTTTCCCTAATTGTAAAATGGGAATATCAATTGCACCTACTTCACAGGCTTGCTGGAAGGAGTAAATGAGTTAATATTTGTAAGAAATGCTTAGCACAGGGTCTTGCATCACACATAGGAGGCATTATATAAATGCTTATTCATTTATTATGTCCATTGTATGGATGTGGAGAAATAATGCATGCCTAAGCTTCTCTAAAGTTTCCTTCAGCAGCTTATATTAGCTAGTTCTTGATTAGTCCCAGTGACCTATAGGTGCCAGTTACCAATCCTTCTGAATTAATGGTCCCTTTCATGGAAATTATATTAGTAGAGCTTTGAGAGTGGGGTATGACTCATCCAAGGGAAATACTGCATCTTTACATTATTTCTTAGTTTTGAACTTCAAAGAGATCTCTGACTCTATCAGCATGGCTACTTTTTCCACCAATGCAGATCCTAAAATCTCCATGCCTTAGTAAACAGTTATGTGAATTGATATATTAAAAAAAAATCATTGCCTGGTAGCCTAACTTCTGATGGTGAAACTTCCCAAATTTACTTAAGCTGGTCCTCAGACATCTAACAGACTGATACTTAAAGCTATTACTTGGTAGGATCTGCCAGAGTGTGGGTTCCACTGAACTACCAAGACATGATGAAGATTCATGAGTAAAACAGTGGCTTCATTTTCTACAAATGTTGTCTGTATGTGAACTCTACAATTTTACTAATGTTTTCTATCTTACATTGTTCCAAAGCTGATATCTAAAAGACTGACCTCGATAATGAAATTAACTCTATCATTTATTAATTTTCCCTCTGGTAAGAGAAATGGAAATTGCTTATTAGAACTGGAATTGGAAAACAATATACATACTAATTTTAAATTACTTAAATTGCATAGAATTCTTTGCAAATGATGAGGAGAGGTTTTGTTATCATTTTAAATTCTTGCTAGTTACTTCATCTTTTCTTGAAAAACCACATATGTGATCCCTGTATTTTTTTTATGTAATTGTTGGGGTAGGATTAGATTTTCTTCATTGACTCCTAGAGATCTCCTGAGTATATTTCTAGGGATTTAGCTCTGACTAGCTTACACTTCCCAGTAGTTATCCCTTTTTTATGCAAATGATTAGTCAAAACAATTCATTTTTATTACCTATTGTGACAATGGAATTCATTTCTTTGGAAAATAAACATTACATTGAAAAGAAATTTAAATACTGGATTGAAAAAAAAAGAAAAGAGCATTCTTAAAATAAAACTTTGCACACCTTATTAGCCATGTTTTTATTTCCTTGGTGATTGGATAAAATTGTTTTCCTAGGTGAGCCTCTAGTATTCACAAAGCATTGTCTCTCTATTGTACCACCACAGAGTCGGTATTATGATTTTAATCTTAAAAGAAGCAAGAAAAGATGGGAAAGGATCACCTGCTGTGGAAATAAGGCACTTCATGTTTTTCTTGTCTCTTGTGTTGTTTATGCTTCCATCTCTTTCTGATTCCCTTACTGATGTAAGAACATTTAAATTTCATGGCTTCCTCTACTGGACATAGTTCTTTCTGGTCTCATTTTCCACCATTGCTGGAAAGATGTGGTATTTCCTCGGAGTTCTTGAGCTGGGTACCACGAATGTATGAAAACTATTTTGATAAATATATTTCATTACAATTGGCTTCCTTTTTAGTCCTATGGATTCTATTTTATGCGTTTAAAATATTCTATCAGAATATGTATAGAATATCTGTTCTGAGGAGATTCACTCTGGCTTCTGGCTCTCCCTATTTGAAAGGATAGGATACATGTGAAAAAATGATCTTTCTTCTAAATAGATGTTTATGATAACGTTAGCATCTGGGATATTCCATGGCAGCATTCCACGAAAGATGAATTGATTTAATTTAAAATTATATATTTTAATGTCTTCCCCATTGAGATAGCCTCCTTCAATATTTAATAAGGTCAAATTAACACAGTATGACAGTATACATAATCAGAATGTTCTCTAAAGAAATATTTTTTTTCTTTTTTCTATAGGTTTTTTTTCTTTTAGCCATGTCTACGTAATGACCGACAGATGTTTTAGAAAGGAATAAATTGGTACATGGGGCAGTAGTTTCTGAATAGTGAGGCTTGTTCCCAGTGAAACATTTTATGAAAGCCCATATGCCCTAATACAAGAAGGAGGTTATCGGCCAAAATGATTAATTAGTCACTCCTTGGGGGACCACAGGCTTTGTTTTTGCCTTACGATTGGTTGTCAATTTGATGTATGTAAATGACAAATAAGGTCATATACTCAAAGCAAAAGCCTTCAACTGGCTAGATGACGCTCTTTGCCTATCTACACCAAGTTTGCAGATAAAGTGATATAGATAAGAGTTTTGAGGTAGAGTCAAAGATAACACTGGAGTCCTGGATCTACACACTCATTTTATATTAATGTATATCATGTAGTTAAGGGGTCTAGTAGGTATATGAGGTGAAACAACATTATATTGTTCTAAATATTTGCTCAATGTACACAAGGCCTAAAAGTTTTTTTTTTTGCTTTGGTAGATTGTTTTCTGGGGTTGTTTTGCATTTGTTTGTGGTGTACTTTTATTTTGTTGTTAGTTGTTTGGGGAATTTTGCTTATCAACGTGTTTCTGAAAGAAACTATAATATTATTCTCACTACAGGCCTGAAACATATTCTCTTGGGACATGGTGACTGTTTAGTTTATGTGATTTAATAAGAGTGATCTTAATTAAAAAGTGACTAGTACTTAGGGCAGGGATGGGGTTAGTGGGAGGGGAAAGAATGGTCCAAAATATTCTGGTCCTCAAATCTTTGTATTTCCCACCACTTCAACTCAATTAGCAACTTCAAGTGCTTGAGGCCTAAAAACTAATGGTCTCTGTACAAGTTCATTTTTGGGATCTGGATGAGACTGGATCTGTGATTTCATTAGCATAATTTCCAAATGGAGAAATTCACTTTTCCATGCAGGTTAGTGCCCTCTCTGCAACATAGATATAATCTTAGAAAGGTGCCTAAAACTCTGAGAGGTTATGTGAGTTCATTTTATGAAGATAAAAGGTTCTTACAACTTATTATACCTTTGTTTACATCATAAAAAAAACTATGGAAATGGAAAAATAAAATCATTGAATCAACTCATTACTTTGATGCTTAGCAGGAAATTGGTTTGACTGATATTTTCCCTCATTAAATTGACCAGATTTTTGACATCCTGTAAATATAATGTTTGAAAATTTGGGATGATGCTTTGTTGGAGTCCTTACAATAATGGATGTTGGACATTTAATTCTGCATCTGAAATGCTTTTTGAATAAGCTTTCAACTAACTAAGGCATATCATTGGATTATTTTGGTGGGTTTTTTTCCCTGAAATTTTCCAAATGAGTAGATACTCTCACTTTGCCACTTTACACTGCCTTAGAATCCAGGTTTTGCGTTCTGAGACAGTCCTAGCCCAAATGATGAAAGAGATAGTCTGTTTTGGGTACCTTTACCTTTCTCCTGTCAGTCTCCTCTCCATCTCTAGGTTTCCCATCCAACCCATACCTATGCACTTTATGGAAGATGCTTATTTTCTTGTTTGCTAATCCCTCTTGAGGTACTGATCATTGCTTTAGTGACTCACCTTCCATTTTAATGGTTGATTCTCTAAAGTAAAAAGCTAAAGGGGTACAAAGGTGTCTAGTCTTAGGAATTCACTGATTGGGTCTGGTATTTTTGTCTAGGGGAATATTTCCTGTTGCCCCTCAAGTCACACCACCTATATGCCTGACTGTGAAGCCACCCCTACCCAGATTATAACTTGAGTTATGGAATTTTAATATGACACTAACAAAAGTATGTTTATTTTTAAAATATACTCATTAGTAATGAAGATTTACAACCTTGAGCTTCTCAAAGGATACAAATGGAGGATTACTGCTATGAATTCTAAATGAAATGGACTCCCAGAATCTTAAAACTATCAGGAATATTAGAGATCTGGTTCAAAATCCCAATTTTATAAATAAGACATCTGAGGCCCAGAGAGGTGAATTATTTGTTCATGGTCCCAAAACTCATTAATAGCTGATGTAAGATTGGAACCAGGACCCCTGAGTCACAGTCCTGTGCTTTTTCCATGATTTCTATGACATTGTAATTCCACAAGAATTGAATTGCAAAATATTTAATTTTAGATATGGTAGTTTCTTCTTTATTCTGAGGCTTTAGAAAAGGTTAAATTCAATCAAATTACTGATGGGTGACCCCAAATAATTCATCTTAGTTATGAGTAACATCCTTAGTTTCCTAGATTTAAAGTTTAAAATTCTAAAATAATATTTATTTGCCAAGTTTACTGCCAAATTCCACTAGCAGAAATAAAGGGTACTTTAGCCCTAGATTACCTTTGAACCCCACCTCCACTTTTTACAATCGAAAGAAATGCTTTCATCTCCCTTGTGAATGAACAAATGTAGCATTTGTATTTGGTAGAACTGCTATTTGCAAAGAACAGAAAGTGTTCTCAAAGTCTTTGTGAAGTATGTCACTATGAACCCTTTAACTTGCATCCTTGTGAAGTGAGTATCCTCATTACAAACACATGCTTTGTTTAGTCAGAAGCTAATCATAAGTTTACAAAGGCTGATTGGGCATTTGGTCTGTGACTAATTTCTGGCACCAACACAGAAGAGGCTGTGAGGAACTAGACCAGCCACACATATTTTAAGTAGAAATGTTATGCCCCCAAATATCATATATTTGCCTAGTTCTCACTTTTGAATTGAAAGAATGCATTGCTTGAGAGGTGACCACGCTAATTCCAAGAAACACCAAGGTTTCTGCCAAAGCCACAGCTGTTTCTACAGTGGCAAGAGGAAGCATAGAGAATTATTTGTGGGAAAAAATGTAATATATTCCCTGTAGATGTTCAGTAATCCATTCCTTTTACCACTATACAACTGTAACGACATAGACCAATTAGAATTCAGGCATCTTTGCTGTTTCTACCTAATGGGTTTTGTGGATAATAATATTTGTTTGTCGGGGTTTGTTTTTGTTTTTTGAGCCTGGGTCTCTCCATCTTGCCCAGGCTATAAGTAGAGCAGCTACTCATGAGCCAGATCGCAATATTAATCAGTATGTAAGTTTTAACCTGTTTCATTTACCAGTCTAGGCCATTTTGTCCATCCTTGTACATCCTGGTAGCGCTTTGCACCTGGCGAGAGGATGGGAGAGAGGTCACCCGATTGGTGCCGGATTTCGTGAGGACACTTGGCTTTAGTCCTACTGTGCTCAGAACTGCTGAACTCATGTGATCTACTAGCCTCAAACTTCTCATGCAGCAAGCACTACAGACTTGGGCCACCATGCCCAGCTGGATAATAAAATTTGAAACAAGAGTGTTTTTTTTAAATTTTATTATCCAACATCAGAATTGATCTCAGTCTAGGCAGAAGAAGAAATTGCTTACATGCTGTGGCTCCAAGGGTAGTGAGAAGGGCTGTTATCCTTCAAAGGACTTCCTCCATTTGTCATCTAGTGTCTGAGATGCTACACTAGAATTTTCTTCAGCGCAAAATTCCAACAAAATGTAACCTCTTGGGTGAAGAGATTTTTATTGTTGTCTTTGTCTCTCCAACTGTCCAGGACAGTGGCTTACACATAATAGGTATTTAATAGATGATTGCTGAACTGGATTTTGATCCCTAGGAGTGATAACAAATTGAACCATTTGGTTATTTATATTTTATTTTGAACAAGCCTGAGTTATTTTTTTCTGGGCAGCTAGGTATAGTGTATAGCACCCTAGGCCTAAAGTCAGGGAGACATGAATTTAAATCCAGCTTCAAATACTTAACTAGCTGTGTAACCCCAAGCAAGTCACTTAACCTGTTTGCCTCAGTTTCCTTAAGTATAAAATGGGGATAATAATAACACCTTCCTCCCAGGGTTGTTGTGAAGGTCAAATAAGATCAAATAAGCATGCAGTAGGAGCTTAAAAAATGCATGTTCTGTTTCTTCCTTATGAGCAGGGTTTACTAAAGGAATAGGAGAGTCCATTAGTTTTTTGGTTGGTTTTTTTTTTTTGGTTTGGTTTTTTTTTTTGTGTGTGTTGTTGTTGTTTTGTTTTATTTGGTGAGCCAATTGGGGTTAAATGACTTGCCCAGAGTCACATTGCTAGTGAGTGTTATGTGTCTGAGGCTGGATTTGAACTCAGTTCCTCCTAACTCTAGGGCCAGTGCTTGAGTCCATAAGTTTACTAGGAGTGAATGGTGAATTTTACTTTGGAGATACTGGTTTTTTGGCAAAACCATAAATAGGTAGATTTATCTAGAAGACAGTAATTTATGAGGAATGGAAACTCAAGAAAGAAACCAAAGAAAGAGATACACATTTGGGAATCATTGCATAGAGTTGGTAGCTGAAACTATGGGATAAGGTAGCCAAGAAAAACTAGACAGACCTCAAGAAAGGCATATATTTACCTACATTTAGGGGCAAAAAACCGAGACGCTACAAATCAGACAAAGAAAGGGCAAGGCTAGTACATTATAGAGCCTGAAAGCCAAGTATGAAGAAGGTTTCAGGAACAAAGGGGGTGAGGAACAACATCAAATCCTTCAGAGATCAAAATGCTTTTTAATCCTGAAAGAAGTAAAACCTTTTGGGAGTAAGACATCAAATGACTAAGCTTAAACTTGAACAAAGACTTTTGGGACAACCAGTATTTAAAGATGCTACTGACCCACTGTCAGAATACTGGAGGATTTTCAGTCAGCGATAGTAATTATTTCCCCCTAATCTAGATGACCCCAACTTTTTTTTTTGTAATGGTGAGCTGCTTTTCATTTTCCTTAATCCTTCAGATGACCAGGGTGACCAGCAGCAACCAGTGGCCAAAGCAACCAGATGAGGCATTGAGAGCCTATCTCCTGGTTGGGAAACTCTGCTCAGATTTATCCAGACTCTCTAGCCCTTTCCCCCTTTTTGGTCATCAACAGCAGTTAAAGCAGGATATGAAATGGTCACTTGGGGTTCATACTGAAGTCACTGGTAGAG
This sequence comes from Vombatus ursinus, assembly GCF_900497805.2. Lineage (NCBI taxonomy): Eukaryota > Metazoa > Chordata > Mammalia > Diprotodontia > Vombatidae > Vombatus > Vombatus ursinus. The sequence continues at coordinate 8,304,246 of NW_020954608.1, forward strand.
CAAGATGCAGATATGTGAATTGGCTCAAGCATATGACTTGCAGTCAGAAGAGATTTGAGTGTCAGTCCTATCTCTGACACGTGAGCTATGTGACTGGGGACGAATTGTTTAACCTCTCCCCATCTCATTTACCCCATGTGCAAAATGGGGATAATGATACCTGTAATCTCCACCTAATATTGCTGCTGTGAGGATCAAATAAGACAACAGGTAAAAAATAAAGCATTTTGCAAACCTTGAACTATTACATGAATGCCAGAAATTATCATTGTTATTATTATTATTATCATCGTTATTGTTGTTATTATTATTTTTTGAAACTCCTGTCCTCAAAGGCTGCTCTTAGCTCTGCTTTCTGCCCTTTATTTCCTCTGATCTGATTAGAATCTCATATATTTGTCATAAAGCTGCTGCAAACAATGATTTATTATTTATTGACAGCTATATTGAATTCACTACTTACTAGTTTATCCATGTTATATGCTTTCAGTAATTTGGGTTTGCAGTCAATTTGGCTACACTTTGGGTCCCATTCTCACTGCTGTGTTAACCAGATGCTAAGCAGTGCAGAGAAAATACAGTGTAATACAACTTTATAAAGGGCCCCTGCAGATGCTTTATAATTTTTTTCAAAAGTAAGCACATAGCATAGGATGTATGAAGAAGCCCTAAGCTTCTTCTAATAGCATAAAAAGGCATTATTTAGTTAAGAGAAAGGGACAGAGAGGTGTCCAGAAGTTTAGTAAAGCTTTGAGCAACTCCTCTTCCATGTGGTCTGGACAGAAGACAGGCAGCTGGGCCTGCTTAGCAGTCCAGGAGGGAAGGATACCTAGCCTCGGGTTACGCAAATGAACTTATTAAGGAGATTTACAAAGTAAGTCTGGTTAATCAAAAGGGAGGAGAGTGAAAAGAGGCTTTCTTACTCAATCTTTGGTAGCATGCTGGACAATTAGAAATGTCATTTTCACTCTGCCATTGTAGCCCTCAGTTGGGGTCAGCCATATGAACTAAAATACAGCTGGTGGTTTGAAGCAATAAGGCTGCTAATTAGCCAACAGGGAATGGAAACTCTGGGAAGGAGATTTTTATGTTCTCTAGTCCAGCCTGTGGACTGTGACGAGATATGTTCTTGACTTTTTTTTTTTAACCAGGATACTCATTTGACCTAATAATGATCTGGAATTCTGTCTTTTTTTTAAAGGGGAATATTAGTTTCAGATAAGGACAGAATTTGTGAATGAACAAAATTGAGTGCTGTGTCATTAAGGGAAAGAAACTTGACAGTTGTATCTTCATAAAAGGTACTTTTTTCATGAATTTCAGTATATACATATGGTCTCCATTCTGTACAAGGGCAATGCAGAGATAAAAAATGGCACATACCTTCCCCCCCTAAGGAATTTATTATTTAATAAGACAGATACATATAATATATGCAGAAATAAGTGTGACGTGAGATAGAATGAGGAAAAGCATCATGGCATGGTGGAAAGAGAACTTGCCTTGGAACAGGAAGACCTGAGTTCCAATTTCACCTCAATCACCTACTGACTCCATGATCCTGGACAAATCATTTATCTGCTAGATATTCTAGGCAACTGAGACTCTAGATTGCAGAGCAGGTACTAACATGGATTAGTAAAGGAGGTCTCCTCCCCTGGAAGCACTGCTTACTAGCGAAATCCCACGTCTAGTCCCTGTCTTCTACCTCTGTCCCTGTGATGTAGAATCTAGTGAAGTGAAAGAAATATCCAGACAGAGTGCTCTAAGAAAATTTGAGGAGGGCGAGAAAACCTCCAACTGAGGTGATCAAGGATCATAAGATTATAAATTTACAACTGGAAGGGATCTTAGAAGCTGAGTCCAACTTCCTCATTTTACAGATGAGGAAACTAGGCACAGAGAAATCAACTGACATGCACAAGGACACATAGCCAGTAAGTACACGAAGCAGAATTTGAACTCAAGCCTTTGTGACTTCCTGTCCAGTGCTCTATCCATTCTGCTATCTAAACTGCCTAAGGATGACATGACATTTGGGCTAGAACTTTTCAGATAATGCTAATAGACAGAGATGAGGAGCTGATGCACTCCTATTGCGAGAGGTAAACTCCATGAATGCACGGACACCAGAGAATGCTCAGTTCAGCTGGAATGCAGGAGGTATGATATGGTGCATGTGAAACATAGCTGGAAATGTAAGTTAGAGCCAGAACATGGTAGGCTTTGCCAGTCAGGATAAGGAATTTCTGTTTTATCATCTGGGCAATAGGAAGTCACTCTAGGCTTTTGAGCAAGAGAATGACCTTACCACACTTGTAAATTAGGAAGGATATTTGGGCAGCTACACAAAGTGTGGATAGAAGCAAGGAAAGACTAGAGTCAGAGAAACCACTTAGAAAGCCTGAGGGAAAAGTCTATCCCTGGCCCTATACTTATATCAATCAATAAGCCTTTATTATGTACCTGCTATGTACCAGGTACTAAGGATACAGTTGATGATGATAATAATAACAATAGCATATAGTGCTTTAAGGTTTGCAAAATGGTAATGGTTGTTGGGATACCCTGTCTAGTGCTTCAAATCTATCTTCTGAGGGTATCCCTCAGTTGCCTAAATATATTACCTGATCTTGTCGTCACAAAATCCCTGTGGTGTAGGTGCTATTATAATCCCCATTTTATAGATAAGCAGTCTATGCCAAGGGATGGACTGGGTAGGGGGAAGAAAATGAGTCCTATTTGGACCTGTCAAATTTGAGAAGCCTATGGGACATCCTATTCAAGATGTCTAATAAATGGTTCATGATGTGGGACTCGAGTTCAGGAGAGACACAAGGATCTGGGAGTCACCAGCATAGAGATGATAACTGACCACATAGGTGCTGATGAGGTCAGTGAGGTCAATGATGCTCAGTGAGAGAATGCAGAGAGAAAAGAGAAAGTGGCTAAGGACAGAGTTTTGTGACATACCTACAGTTAGCGGATATGACTTGGATGATGACACCGTAAAAGAGACCAGGAAGAAGTCATTTGACAGGTAGAAGGAAAACTAGAAGTCAGTGTCATGAAAACCCAAAGAGGAAAGAATACTTAGGAGAAAAGAGTGGCCAAGGGTATGAAAGGCTACAGAGAGGTCAAAAAGGATGAGGATTGAGAAGGGACCATTAGATTTGGCAACTAAGAGACTATTGGTAATCTTGGAGAGAGAAGTTTTGGTTGAATGATATGGTCAGAAGCTAGAATGCAGAGGAGAGGAGGTGGAGACACCAAACGGAGTCGCTAAATGGAGAGGAAGTAGATGGAGCAAATTTAAATGACTTTTTCAATTAGTTTCAGAAGGGGAGGAAAGAAATACGATAGCTCATAGGGATGAAAATGTAATGAGCATTCTTTAAGGTAGAGGATGGGCATGTTTGTAATCAGCAAGGAAAGAATAAGTATATTAAACCAGTACTTGAAGCCTTTTCATCTTGGAATGACTGGCTAAAGTTTGTGTTTCTCTGGCATAGTCTTCAAGAATCTAAAATTATCTTTGTGCCACTGTGAAGCATTGGAATAAGACTTTCAATTATATTAAAAAAAATTAAGTATTTACTATGTCCCAGGTGAAATGTTGGGTACTGTGGAAGGAAAGACAAAACTTAAGACAGTCCTTGCCTTTGGGGAGCTCACATTCTACTAGGGGATACAGCATTTACACAGATAAATAAATTGAAGGTATATAAAATGAATACAAAAGTAATTCCAGGATGCAAGAGAGACTCACAACTAGAGAAATTGCTGAAAGTCTCTCTTCTAACTCCAGCAATCAATATATCTGTCTGGAGAGCCCTCCAGGGTACAGAGAACATAAGAAAGTTCTTATCCTCCACCTATAATATTATCCTTACCCAAAGGCCAAAAATTACTTGTACCTCATATCCTTCACCCCTTCCTCCCTCAAAGAGGGGGAAACACCTGTAAAGTATCATTTTTTATTTTTTATAAAGTATCATATTTTAAAGAACTATTTAATACATGTGGCAGAAAATATTAATTGTTTAGAACAAATGATGTTTAATCTGTTCATTTTAATAATATTATCAGATTGAAACTTCTATGTTAGGGGTGATGAAGTGTTAATTCTTCCTTATCTATGACCCCAGATTTTTCCATTGGAGAAAGTCAATTTGTTTGAACTTAGTTTTCAAAGTTGGTCTATAGAAAAATTTCTTCATGTTTCCTTGGATGAAATGCAGTAAATTTATACAGCAGTGTGGGATAATGGAAAGAGTTCTAGATTAAACAGAAACTTTGAGTTCAAATTCTGACCCTACCTATGTTAGACATTTCATCTTTGCATAAAATACCTTTCTTAATCTTTATACTTCCCTCAGCTACAAAATGAGGGGGTTAGATGAAATGACATGTACAGTTCTTCCCAGCTCTAAATCTATCCTTTATCATCCTGCATATACCACACAGTATTTCAAAACTGATAATATGGTCATTTACCAGTTCTGACCATTCATTTCACATAGTTATTAAGGAATACAACAAAATGTTGACAATACTTTCCTTGGTTTTGTGTTTCATTGTACATTAAAAGTTATAAGGAAGAAATCAACTTTATTAATAATTAACATTTTTTCAATTTATAGAAGAGAAGACACGAACTATACATATTTAGTAATCAATCTGGTCACTATTATTCAATAAAAACTGCATAATAAAAATGCTATCACCCGTTGTGATAATGTTTTTTTAATCACTCAAAAGAGAGAACCAAACAGTAGCAATCTAAAACAAACAAAAAGGATAATAAGCCATTTCCATGACATGTTTAATTCAAGATACTTGGCTAGAGTGTTGGGCTTGGAGTCAGGAAGACCTGAGTTGAAATTCAGCCTCAGACACTTATTAACTGTGTGACTCTGGGCAAGTCACTTAACCCAGTATACCTCAGTTTCTTCATCTGTAAAATGAACTGGAGAAGGAAATTGCAAACCACTCCAGTATCTTTACCAAGAAAACCTCAAATGGAGTCACGAAGAGTCAGACACAACAGAAATGACTAAATAAGAGAGAGTAGAAGAGTATTCCTAATGAACATGTTGACTTTCATTTGATGTTGTATTTTTGAGATGTTGTATTTTCTGAAACTGCCAAGCACTAATGGGTCTGGATCCTGGCTTAGAAAGTTTAGGTATTAGATCATTTGTAATCAGGCTAATCCTAAACTTTTGTTCATGCTCACTTACATATTGTTTCCTGAAACTGCACAGATGTGAGAACTGTAATTCCAACCTTGTAATGTCATCTATCTGGCAACAGCAACCCTGTCTGCAATAGTTAAGTGTCTTTTTTTATATTTGACATGGTCTAATAATGTTGCAGAGCTTTGCTGCTTCAGTTGATGACTATCAGCAGTTTCTAAAGCCTTTTCAAAAGGACTAGAAGAATAGATAATGATAGTGCACAGTGCTGGAATGAGAAAAGAAAGAGTGAATGGATATTCAAATGTTGATGCAATTTTGTTCCCCCAAATGATTACAATTCATTTGGTTTGATTGGCTTTTTCAGGCTTGGATTTTAATTCTTTATTGTCTAACTTCTGTGAAATGCCATTCAGGAAACATATGTCAGTATGAAATCCATCAGAAATGTTTAGACAGATGAAACTACAAACAGGGGAAACATATACTTCTGTTAACATGGGTGTCCATTTATCTATCCTACATCAATATTTGCTTACCCCAAGTGTTTAAGTATGTGTACCTTGAGGAAAGTGGTGTTTAGAAAGAGACTGTATCTTGGAATGACACATTCGTGCCATATGCTAGATACTGTAGGGCAGAAGGGTAAAGTACGCGTTTTACAACACTCCCGAGGACTGCTGCAGCCAGATTAAAATGTAATTGGCAAATATTGAACAAAATATATAAAAATGCAACAGAACATAGATATTGTGAATATGTGATTTTCTATCGCAATGTGCAACCCTCAGGGATCTTTAGGTACAGTTCAGTGGCCCTGATTTATATTTGAGTTTGACACCCCTGCAATAGGTGATACCAAAGAAAACTATGACATGGACAAGCAAAACACAAATATTTCAAATAAAGGATTTTTATACGTTTAATTATACAGCCTATGCCATACCTGAAAATAATTATATTGAAAAGTTTTGCTGCCTTATATACCACTTAAGACAGCAGTTTCATTGTAATTATTGATGTCAAGAAAAAACAATATTAGTTTTCTCATCTTTACTGCATTTTTCAATGATTAATGTTGTCATATGAGATGTCAAAGAGGTAGTATGTTCCAGATCAAGGATGGGGAACCTGTGGCCTCGAGACCACATGTAGCCTGTTCTAGATAGCTAACCTGAGTCAAATTGAACTAGGTTCAAATCCACCTTTGAAACTTGGTAGTTGTATGACAAGGCAAGTTATATAACTGCTCTGAGTCTCATTTTCCTCATCTGTAAAAATGGAAGTAATTAAACTTATAGTACCTAACTAATAGGGTGGTTATGCTTTAAATGAGAAGATAGATTTGAAGCACTAGACAGGGTATCCCAAAAGTCTCAGTGATTTTATTTAAGCTTTAATCACTTAAAACTGCATTAAGACTTTTGGGGCACCCAATATGAATGTCAGTGATTATTATGTCGTGCTCACTCTTTGATAAGAGTAATTTATAAATCTATCCATCTTCTAATTTACTAAATCTATATTCATTAAACAGAAATATGGTATTTTTCTGCTTCCATACTGGAGCAGAGGTTCTTGTTAACACCATTAGAGAGGAAATTTCTTCATGTCTTTCCCAGGCACTGGGGGATCCTCACAACCACTATTTTCTTGCTATAACTAGTATTATCTATTGTAAGATCTACACTCCTCTTAGTGAATAATATCTTGGCAGGGCTTAGAAGCCCTACTGGGACTCAGAAGGTAGATTGAATTTTTAATCACTAAGTTTCTAGTTCAGATCTGTAGTTAAGTGCAAAGTTTCAAGTTCAGTTATGTTTGTCTAGAAATTTTTTTAATGAAACTCAAGCTTTCTTATACTCAAAATCCCAAAGATCTAGCTACTGCCTTCACTGAAACAAACAGAATACATTACATGACTTTCAAGTCTCTACTAGTATTATTCCTGAATTCTAGCTGAAATTACATGGTGGATATTACTACAAATAGGGTACTTGTTTCACCTGAGAATGGCAGTCTGACCTCCCTGCTACTGAGATTGAGAAGGGAAGAAAGCACTCTCCGTTAGTGAATAATATATCCTTATAGCTTAAGTTATGATCTTTGAAGCCTATGAAATAGTTAGAGGAAGAAGTGACTCAGATCTCCTCCCTCCCAGAAAGTAATCCACTCTTTTCTAAAGTCTAGAATTAAGCAACAAGCAGCTACTATAATCCAACCACTTTTCTGATCGAAGGGGAATATTGATGAGCTCTTTTCTCTCCCATTCTAGTCTAGGAGAGCCTAATGTAGAGCTATAGGGTCCTGTCAAGCTCATGCCATTAAGATGGCCAGTGTAGTGCTTGAATGAAAAAAGATTCACATTTTCCATTTTAAAGCAAATCGTTAAACCAAGAGATGAGTGAGCACAATGACCAAGTGAATCCACATGAAATTATTTTTTAAAATTTATCCTTTTGAGTCTCATAGTTATCCATTAAAATTTTTTGTATTAATTTATCTAGATTTCAAAATGTGCTACCATGCCACTATACTGCATTGTTGAAAAATTCAATTGAATTTCCCAAGTGCTATTAAGTAGACATTTTGTTCTTATTTAAATAAAATGTACTTGTTAATAAATATGAGTAGAAGTCATTTATCTATTAATCTTTATTTTTTTAAACTTTCTGTACCTTGTAAAGTTTTCTTGAGATTTGAAATTCAAATCCATGAGGACATTTTATGTAAGCTATAGCTATAATAGATACTCAGATCAATGCACATATATCCAAACAAGAATGTCCTTCAAAGTAGTAGTCCCTTTGAGAGGCTAATAATTTATTTTAATGTTGTTACTGCCATTGCTTAGTCTAGATAACTAGGAGAGTGGTGGTACCATTTAGAGAAATGTGAGAGTTAGGAGGAAGGGCAGATATGGGCAGAAAGATAATGATTTTAGTTTGAAAATATCTAAATGGAGGTATCAAGCAGGCAGTTGGAAATATGGGATTGGAATTCATGGGGAGAGGTCAGGGCTGAATAAATGGATTATGAAATTTACACCTGGAAAGGGCCTTAGTGATTATCTAGTCCAGCTTCCTTAATTTATAGAGGAAGAAACAGAGGCCCATGAAAGATTAAATGACTTGCCTAAAGTCATCCCATTAGTACATAGCAAGTAGAAGAGTTGGAATTTGAAACTATGTCAGTGCTTAGTCGTTTCAATTTGTGTCTGACTCTCTGTGACCCCATTTGGGTTTTCTTGGCAAAGATACTGGAGTGGTTTGCCATTTCCTTCCCTAGTTCATTTCACAGATGAGGAAACTGAGGCAAACAGGATTAAGTGACTTACCAGGGTCACACAGCTCAGTAAATGTCACAGTAAGTATCTGAGGCCAGATTTTCACTCATGAAGATGAATTTTCCTGACTCCAGGCCTGGCACACTCTTCACTGTGCCACCTAGCTGTCCTAGGAAATGAAACCATGTTCTCTCACTTCAAATCCAAAGATTTTTCCGTACCTCAATACTTTGGAAGTCAACTCCATAGTGGTGGTAGTGAAAGCCATGGTAGTGTATGAGGTTAAGAGAAAGGAGAGAACTGAGGACTTGTTTTTAGTCCTTTTCATGATCGCTCCATCCACATATAATTCATAGAGGTTTGTTAAATTTCACTGAAATATAATAGCACCCAACCAAGTTATCTAAAACTTTCATTGTTTCCTATTATGCCATTGCTACATAAATTGATAAGTATTATTTATCAATTCCTTATATTTTTCTTTGTTTCATGAAAGAAAAAAATATACAAAAGAATGACAAACAATGCCATAAATTTAGCTTGGAATTAAATAGCAAACGGAGCAATGGAAGCTTTAGCTAACTTTGATATGGTATTATAAAAGTATTTTTTAAAATGTTGATCTACAATACATTTTGCTGTTAAAAAAAATTCAAAGTCTTTTTTCTTATCACTTAAGTGATAAGAAAAAGTCACTGAAAAATTGTTCTATACAACCTTTAAAAAAATAAAGTGGGACTTTTGGTAGTCACATCAATGCCTAATTTACTATCTTATCAATAGATTTGGTCAGATCACTCTTTTACTCAGAACCCTTCTGTAGCTACTTATTGTCTACCAAGGAAAATTTAAATTTTTACGATGGTATTTGAGACTTTCTAATAATTTCATGACATCCTGCCTTTCCTGCCTTATCTCGTACCAATCCCCTCCATATCCTTTAAGATTTTTTTTTACATATATTTATTAGGTACCTACTATGTGCCAGGCACTATGCTAAGCCCTTTACAAATATTATCTCATTTGATCCTCACAACAACCATGGGAGGCAGGTGCTATTATTAACCCCATTTTACAGGTGAAGAAATAGAAGAGAAGAGAGCTTTAGTGACTCGCTCACAGTCACACAGCTAGTAAGTGTCTGAGGCTAGATTTGAACTCAGGCCTTTCTGACTCCTGGTCCAGTTCTCTATTCATTGTGTCACCAGCTGCCTCGAAATTCCAACCAAACTGGATTGCATGGCGTTCACCATGCAAACCCTGTGCTCCTGTTCCTCTATGACTGTGCTTATGCTATTCCCTATGCCTGTCCCCCTTTCTGGTACTCCCTTCCCTAGCTTTCACCTCTTGAATTTCTACCCATTCTGTAAAGCCTGCATTAAATGCTGCTTCCTCCCAGAAGCTTTTCTTGATTTTCCCCCTTTTCAAGGGCATTCACATGTCACCTTGCACTTTGTACTTCCTGTGTACCTACAGTGTATTATTTTGCATTACATAGCGTATCTACGTACATTGTATTTCCAGACTAGATTGCATGCATGAAGAGGGCAAGTATCATATTTTGGCTAAATCAGGGGTGGGGAATCTGCGGCCTCAAAGCCACATGTAGCCGCAGGTTCCCCACCCCTAGATATTGTATGTCTATCCCCACAACCTAGGACAGTGCTCTGTACATAGAGGGTGATTAAAAAATGTTTGTTGAATTTAAAGAGGGAATACTATTGGCTAATACTGGGAAAAGTATTAGTCAAAAGAATTAGACAATCCCTTAAATTAGAAAAAGAAAAACTTAAAGCAAGCTCTTTTCAGAATCAAAGTAGTTTATGATACAAAAATGAGTAAAATGGGATTCAAAGTGCTTATTTTCATGGAAATATCTGAATTCATCTACAGAGGTGTAGTCTGCCTAGGAATGGGGGAGGAGAGTGGGCCACTTAGGCTAGTTAGACTGAATTATACATTGAATTAATTTTGAAGGTTTCAATAATCTTTTTTAATCATTGACTGTGACTCCTTTGAAATATGTGTGTGGTTATGAAGCAGTGAACAAGCACAGCAGTGGATAGAAGTTTGTTTTCAATTGTAATTGTACTCCTCCTTCCTTCACCTTCTTTCCCCTTCTTCACAACTCCCCCCTACCCACTCTTCATGAATGAATAATCCTCAAAGGATGACCTACCAATTCCAGACTGCCAGGAAAGAAATGCCAGTCCCTTTCATGGATTTGCTACTTTGGCCAGTTGCCAATAAACCAACAAAAGCTTGGGTATATAAAAGCTTAGTATGTAGGTTGGAGGAAAATCACTTTTTTTAATAACTGAAATTCTGAGAGAAATCTTTATTGCAATTAGTTAAATTCATGCTTTCATCAGAGGTCATCCTTCGTCTTCAAACTAAGGAAAAGTATCACAAGAACAGATGGTTATATCACCACTTCCCCCAGAGACAGCATTTCTTCAGTAACAGAAAAGAATTTTTTTGGATAAGATTTCTTTCCTAATGAAAAAAAAAAGAAAGGAAACTAAGCAGTGTAGTACAGTACACTTATTTACCCTTTCTACGGAAACCGGCAAGTCATCTCCTGCATAGGTGAAGTAACATGTTACTATTTCTAAGAGTAACATACACTTAAAAGAAATAATGAATGATAATTAGACTTTTTGTTTCTCTTTCCTTTTTTTAACCCTTTTTAGGGTCACCAAAGTTTTAATAAAAAAAAAAGAGAGAAGTAATAAATTTGTTGTTGTTTAAACAGCAGCAAGGTACAGTGGATAGAGGGATAACCTTTGGGGTCAGGAAGACCTTAGTTCAAATTCTGCCTCTGACTCATACTTTGTGACCCTGGGTAAGTTACTTAACTTCTCAGTGCCCCAGGCAACTCTCTAAGATTATAAATTATAGCCGAGTTGCTAGTCAGCATAGGTGGAAGAAATTTCCATTTCTGGAGAGTTCTACACTGAAGAAATTAAAGGTTTAGAGCCCCTCCCCCTAAAAAATTCAATATTGCCATGACTTTGTCTAAATACCTCTTTGTGGAAGGTTGAAAACCTTCAACTAATTGACTGCATGTTATATTTAGGATGTGTTTCTTTTTATTGCATAATATTTTGTTCTCTAACATAATATCATGTCACTTCTTTACAACAGATATGATTAGTGTGAAATTATTACTGCTGATAATTTATGGAATTATTACATGGCAGTAATTTTATAAGTATTGCATAGGTGACAGATTATCCTGATATTAGCAATGTTAATCTTCAAACTGTCTAGCTAACAAATTGCCATCTGTGTGAAGAAGCTCTTACAGATACAGGCTATCATTTTAGAGATAAAAAAAAAAACAAAAAAACGTAATTGTGCAAATGGAAAAATGCAGTAGGTATGAAATGTGAATAGTAGTTACTGAAAAAGCCTACTGATTTCATTTTTTAAATTAAGATATAATCATTTGTTTGATTATTCCTGATGGAGATGTAGGAAGTTGACCAAAAAAAATATTAAAATGGAAATGTAGTTACATAGAAAACTTATAATTCATTTACAATGCAAGGGAAAACAACCCTTAAAATAGTACATTGTAAATCTCATGCATTTTTTAATATTTTACTTCAACTTCTATATGTTTTATTTCTCACCTCTCACCTTGTTATATTATAAACTCCTAAAGGGTAAAAACTATGTCTTATTTATTTTTGTATCAGCCTTAGTAGAATATTTGGTCCATTAAGTGCTCAATAAATGTTTGTTGAACTGAATTGCCAAATAAAAGAACAAGCAGTTTGAAAGAGAAAGAAGCTCACATAATATTCTTCTTCTTTCAATAAAGGCCATCAATGTCTCATCATGATAGGTAAATGACTTTGGCTTCCTACAAGAGTACAATCTCACATTCTGCAAGAAGCCTTTCCTAGTTCCCCTCCCACCAGTTTCTTCCCTCTGAGATCACTTCCCCTTTACACTGTATATATCTTGTATGTATATGCTTATTTGAGTGTAGATTTCCTCATTAGGATGTGAGCTTCTTGAGGACAGAGACCTGTTTTTGCCTATCTTTGTATTCCCAGTGCTTAGCACAGTGCCTGACATACAGTAAGTACTTAATAAATGTTTGACAAGGATGATGATGATAATGACTATGATAATAGTGACAAGAATGATGATTTGTATTCTGAAGGACTGTGCCAGTGCAACTTGAACTGTAACTGGTCCTTCCAAGCTAGAAAGGTTACCAGTATGGACCTAGCAACACTATATGCCTGTCACCCAAGAACCAGCAAAACTAAGTTCAGAGAAGTCCATAACCAGGTTAGCCACAGGGTAATGAATTTTTTGGTCTCAGTAACTCTTGTTGCCAATCTATCACATTATAGAAAGGTGATGGTGTATGTTATGGGAGTGAACGCTCACACTGACAAAATTGTGGATCCTAGAAGTAAGTTATAATTATTGTTCTTTTACTAAGCTAGAATAATTTTATATTAAAGATGAAGAAAACATTTGCGAAAAAAAATTTTATGATTTTTCAGAAGGATTATCCAGGAAGCAAATAAAAGTTTTTAAAAGAAAATCAAGCTAGTCATGTAAATAACAAATTAGAAGACTAGATATATTCTCTGATCCCCATGTACTCTCAAATCTCTCCAAAATAGAAATTATATAGCAAATATAAAACAACTTCAGGTGTCTCCATGGTCTAGGACATCCAGAATCTAAAAAATGGTTAAAAAAAACCCAGCAACAATGAACTGATGTTCACTGACCCTTAGCTCATTTAACAACACCCTCACCCACCTCCCATACTACTGGCATTAAGGCTGAAGTAGCAGGTACAGGGACCTGACACATTGGCTTACAACAGAATCCATCCCCACACCACAGTCTCCTCCCCCTCTTTCTAGTGCTGTGGAAAACCTAGCTCCAGGCTGTGAAAATTTGCTCTTCAGTAGCAAAAGGAGACTGCAACCCTATAGCACCAGTGCTACAAAGCTCTGAATTTTCTGTCCTAGGATGGACAACCCTGTATCACCAGCACAGTAGCTCTCTGAACTGCTAGTTCCAGGCCGTAGAACTAAGGAACAGAGAGAAAAGTTCAAGAAACCATGTGTGTTTGGGGTGGGAGAGCGTGAGGGTAGGAGTAGGGTTATACAGCATTCTATTAAGCCTGAGGAAAAGAGCACAGAACCCAGCTATGGCCAGTTCTGACCACCCACAAGTCACTTGGGCCAGAGACAGAGGCTGGTGAACTATGAATTGCTCAGTGTGGGAGGAGACTGAGACACTTTGAGAACCAACCCACAAAGAAACAACCATTAGAAGAGAGGGAGTCAGAAAGTGAATATAGAAAAGAAAAAAAAGGAGGAAAAAAAAAGACTGAAATTGCCCAAGATCTCAGGAAGAAGAAAACTTGAATACTTTGAACATGAACAGATAAATCAAGAGGGAAAACATTAACAAGTGGAAATATGGCCTCCACATCTAGTAAATCAGTTTAGGCAATTATAAATAAATACTGAAAAACAAATAAAAAATTAACTAACACTTGATGAGACAAGGGACCCTATGGAATTTGAAGAGAATATGGAGCCACAACATATTTTCCTGACTTTCAAAAACATTTAAGAGAAAATATTCTAATGATTGCTCATTTTCTTCATCCAATGATTCTCTTATTTCCGAAACAGAAATGAGAATTGTGGGAGTAGAATTTATGTCCTGCACAGAAAAAATAATGGGCAGAATAGAAAAACTAGAATTTGTGATGGCAAGGTTCACTAAAGAAATAAAACAGAAAACAATAGATTGGGATTGCAAATTCACAGAAATGAAAGACAACCTAGAAGAGAAGCAAAATAATAACAATAATAATAATAAATAACATAACATTCAAAGAAAATATATTCACTATGCAAGCAAAACATATTGATCTCAAATACAGGTTCATAGATACAATCTAATGATGATAGGTCTCCCAGAAGAGAAATACAGGACAAAAAAACTTGACACCATAATATAGGAAATAATAGAGAACTGTCCAGAACTTCTGAACATAGAAATGAAATATCATTTGAAAGAATTTCCAGATCATCTCCACAAAACAAAACAAATAAAAACAAGGACACAAACTTCAAGACACATAACAATTAAATTTGATGATTCAATTCAGAGACAACAAGTTCTGCAAGTCCTCAGGAGAAAGGCCTTCAAATAGAAAAGAAATGAAATTCAAATAAAGCAAGATTATTCTTCACCCACCAGAAAATGTAGGAGGGAATGGAATAAAGTGTTCCGAAGAGCAATGGAGCTCAGGATGCAGCCTAGGGTGACCTACCCAGCAAATCTAAGCTTAAGCATAAATGGAAAAAAAAATGACCATTTAATAATACAGAAGAGTCTGAAACATTTTAGAAAGAAAATGAGAACCTAAGAGATTATATGCTCCTGAAACAACCCCAAACAACAGAAATGGAGTGAGGAGTGAGTAAATGCAGTAGCCAGGGATGCAGTAACAACAACAGAATGACTGCACAAAGAGCAGGAAGAAACTTCTTTCTAAATGTATATGAGGAAACAGGGGTGAAGGCAGAAGTCCAGTGGAGATAACAATAAAGAGGCAGGAATGGGACATTCCGGACAAAATCTGGAAACACTGTGGCAATGGATGAATCAGTGTGTGTGTGGTTTTTGTTGTTGTTTTTTTTTTGGTACTACTGTCAGCATGGGAGGACACATGAAAATAGGGGAGAGAAGGGAGATGGAGAAGAATGTGAGATGTTCAAAGTCAATCAAGGGCTAACAGTGAGGGAAGATGACCCCTGTGGAAGAGGGGAAGAATAGAAAAAAGGGAGAAAGAAAGGAGTCCTTGCTTTGGTGGTAGGAGAGGATTCCACTGATGAATGCTTCTGTGGGTTAAAAACAGATGGTCTATGAAAGGGGATGGGAACTTGGTCCTGGGTGTGGCCTGGGGGGGGGGTTGGTACTTGAAAAGTCTATCTACTCCACCTCAGGACAGAGGGAATCAGCAATCCTGTGGAAGTGAGATGGAGTGGACCCAGAGAATAGATTTTGAGGCAAATGGAGAAAAAAGGTAACCAGGGGAGGGTATAGATCAGCGGGGATCTAAAACATCAAAGAAATGGTGGACGAGGGGCCCTACCATGGGGAAGTATCCTCTCTGATATCTGTAATAATTGGGGTTGTTTGAGAATGGGGCAGAATAGAAGAGAAGAATCCATGGGATGAGTTCTTACAAAGCAGGGGCAGAAAATCCCTAAAGGGGAAAGCCCACAATGAATTCCTTGAAGGCTTTGATCGCAATGAGGAATTTTCTAACTTTCCTGTGAGGCCTCTTATCCAAACACCAATGCTTTCTGTATGACCTTGGATAAGTCATCTGACCTTTTTGTGTTTGCTTCTCTGTTATCCTGTAATCTTACAGTGCTATGTTATAAGTGCATGAGTGTTAATGTCTGGAAAACACTCTGAATTCTTTGTTGTTGTTTTTTTGAGGCAATCAGGATTAAGTGACTTACCCAGGGTCATACAGCTAGTAAGTACCTGAGGCCAGATTTGAACTCTGGTTCTCCTTACTCCAGGGCATGTGCTCCATCCACTGTGCCACCTAGCTGCCCCTGAATTCTGAATTCTTGAACCTAAGAGCCACAATATAGCTATATATTGTTGAATATATAGTTAAATGTAATAGCTATATTGTCAACATATGGTTGATATCAATATAGTCATATATCACGGAAATCTCTGTAAGCCCCCTGGTATAGGAATTGTATCTTATCTAAACTTTGTACCTTCCCACATTGGCTGCCATAGTTCTCTGTCCACAAAGTAAAACTCTTAAAGGTTTGAATGATAACTGAATGAATGAATGAATTCTAAGGTCTAAATGATTGTGATTCTATGGACAGAGTACAAGGACTAAAGAAAAAACAGTGTGAGAAGCAATGGGTGACTCCCTGACAAGTGGAGCTATCCAAAGTGGAATATGCTGCCTAAAAAAAGTAACAGATTCTTCCATTAGAAGATCTTCGAGCAAAGACCATATGACACTTGTTCAGTACATTTGTGGTAGAGGGAATTCTGCAATTCTATGAATACTATACTATGAACCATATTTTCAATCTTTTACTAAAATTCAACCTAATTCCTTTTAGTCTCAGACCAATTTATATTATGCTTGGGGCTCATTTATCGGAGTTTTTTTCTCATTTATCAGAGTTTTTTCTCATTTATCAGGCTGGATAATATGTTGCTCATAGCATGTAGTTCATTAAAATTTCTTCAGTTTTCATTTTCACTGCTATTCATACCTAGAGTCATAGCAATTAATTGCTCAGGGTGAAGAACAAGTGGGAGACTTTAAACCTTCAACTTAAATTTGAGTAGGGTAGCCAGCCATTCCATCTATGAATAGAATTGCTAATTTTTTCATTGTGTTCTCCTTATATTCTATTTGAATATGGAACAAGTTGATGTATATAATGTTGATGTCTAAGATAGCATAACTCCTAATTCTGATGAGTCAACAAGATTATTATGAACTCCCTCACTCCCAATGAGAAATTCTCTCCCTCCTTCTCCCCATATTCCTTCCAATCAAATTTTCCTTTCTTATTCCCTACTTGAGCCCCCTTCCAATCAAATTTTCCTTTCTTATTCCCTACTTGAGCCCCCATTCTCCCTCTTCCCCCTCCCAGCACTATAGTTCTCTAATCCAAACAATAAAATTTATCAATCTAAGTTTAGTGGGTTTCCCAGATCTCGTAAAACATTTTGTTCTCCTAGAGCTTTGGGGGCAACTGTGACCTGAGAATCATTAGGATTCCATTCATCTTCAGCTGCTCTTGACTACTTTGTGCTAATTCATTCCACTATCAGAATGTCTTTTAAAAATGAAAGTGATGTTTATATTTTTGTTTCAGTTCAGTCTTACAGCTAATGGATGTCATGAATTATATAATGTCTTCCTTCTTTGTCCCCCATATTTCCACTCCATAATATCTGGAAGGAGGGCTGGAAAGTACTTTGGTCACCTCAATTAAGAGAAAAAATTGTTGATATATGAATTGCAAAAGATAAAGTACAGTTGTGTAAGCTCTGAATATTCAGCTATGTCATCAATTGCACTGTCTTGCACTTTTTTGATGAAGTTTGGCAAGTTTTTCATATGCCATTTTAAAAATAGTA
The DNA here is from genome assembly GCF_900497805.2 of Vombatus ursinus. Classification (NCBI taxonomy): domain Eukaryota; kingdom Metazoa; phylum Chordata; class Mammalia; order Diprotodontia; family Vombatidae; genus Vombatus; species Vombatus ursinus. The sequence goes on from NW_020954608.1 coordinate 8,321,931, forward strand.
TTTATAATATTTCACTTCTTCCTCATGATTTATTTTCTCTAGTATAGGTTTTAATATAAATGACAAAGTGATTTTTTTTCATAAAAGGTCATTCTCCCATTACATTTCACAGTTAGCCACATCAAGTAATCATTCAACAAGCATTTTTTAAAATACCTGTTATGTGCCAAATCTTTTGATTAGGAACCTAGGATTGTTCAGCTGTTTTCAGTCATGTCAGACTCTTCAAAGCTCCTTTTGGGATTTTCTTGACAAAGATACTGGAGTGGTTTGCCGTTTCCTTCTCTAGCTCATTTTACAGATGAGGAAACTGAGGCAAACAGGGTTAAGTGGCTTGCCCAGGGTCACACAGCTAGTAAGTGTCTGAGGCCAGAGTTGAACTCAGGAAGATGAGTCTTCCTGACTCCTGGCCTGACGTTCTGTCTACTGAACCACCTAGCTACCCTAAGCACCTAGGATACAAATAACAAAAAATGAAATAATCCCTGTCCTGAAGGGAGCTCACATCTTTTGGAAGAAAATGTGAAACCTTACTCTTCAGGATGTAAGACCAAACTTGAAATACATTCCTAATGTAAAGAGAGGCTACACCCTGCCTCTAACAACACATCCTGGCTGTGTGACAGTGAGAAAGTCTCAGCTCACTAAGAAACTCTCTAGGACAGTAAGTTGCAGAGTTTATCCTGACTTGCATTGGTAGGAGTTTCTTTACCCAAGAATCCCTGTACCAGTGAAAGCACAAGTTCAGTCTTTATCCTACTCTCCATCCTTTTCATTCTCGTTCTGAAAAGAAATAAATATGTTTCATTAAAATAGTTTGCTCTGTGCTTCTGCTCTATGAATAAGGACAGTAGTGTATTTGTAAGCTAAAATTGAATTATATGTAGAATTCTGGGTAAATAAGCATTTCTTTTTTACTAAAATACATTGTTTCCTAATGCAATAACTGCTCCAGGGAAAATATTGTTATGTTAGGGAAGGAACTAGCTTCACCTCATGATGAATAAGTGAATCTTTTTTTTTCACCCCCAAGCCTTGAATTAATAGCTTATAAAATGGTTGTCACTTGGTTAGATCCTGGTAATTGGTATTTTTCTTGACTTGTTACAATATGCCTAGGATTATATGTATGTTATATGCATATAATAAATTCACAAACAATCTGTTCTTTAAAACTAAGTAAACTAAAACGTTTTGGAGTGTAATATTTTAATTACAAAAATATTATCAGGGAAATGGAAAGATCTTCCTTTAAAAGTTTATAGTTTTTGTTAAACTTTGCAAAATGCCACCAAACTCTTAAAATTCACAGGGAAACATGTAATTATGGGACAGAAAAAAAGAATAAAGGCAAGGAGAGAGAAGAAAGGGAGGGAGGAGAAGAATTCTATTTATGTAAGTGTAACCAAACATCTTTGTTAGATTCCTGTTTCCATATGTACCTTAGGGAACTATGGGATATCCAAAATTATTTCCAGCACTTTATATGCATACTTCATATGTGCCCCTGAACTCCATAAGCTGGCATATGAAGAGGAATTTGAGACTCAAATGAATAAAAAACATTTATTATTATTGATAGCTAGCATTCACATAGCTTTTTAAGGTTTACAAAGAGCTATACATATGTTGGAGCAGCTAATTGACTCAGTGGATGGAGCACTGGGCCTGGAGTCAGGAAGACCTGAGTTCAAATCCTGCCTCAAATAATTACTAGGTATGTGACTCTGTACGAGTCATTTAACTTCTGTTTGTCTTAATCCACTGGAGAAGGAAATAGCAAACTACTCCATTATCTTTGCCAAGAAAACCTCATGGACATTATGGTCCACAGGGTCCTGAAGAGTCAGATATGACTCTGTGACTGAACATACACACAGATGCATATCCTATCTCTTTGGATTCTCACAATAACTCTATAAGGTAGGTACTATTATTTCCACTTTACAAATGAGAAAACTAAGCCTAACAGGTTAAATGGCTTGCCCAGGACCACCCAGCTAAATAACTACCTAAAGTGGAATTTGAATTCAGATTTTCCAGATTCCAAGTCCCGTTCTTAATGTATTAAGCGCTACGGTCGCAAACACAAAAATGAGATAGTTCCTATCCTCAAGGAGTTCACATTTTTGAAGGAAAGATAGGAAGGAAACAGCATATATAGGCAGTGGTGTCCGTGGAAGGGAATTTCGGTCAGAGAAATCATAAAAGACAGTGAGTGGAACAATAGGGCAGTCAACTGTCATGCCTTTTTAAGAGATGGGGGCTTAATTTAGTCATATTCCCTGGGAGAGGGGAGAAGAAATAATAGATTTAAATCACAGTGCTGGGAAAGAGGACCTCTGTTAGTAAAGCTGGTGACAGTGGTAATAGTTAGCTCTTGGAGCAGGCAGAATTTGGAAATTTGTCTTCAATATTGCTTGGCAGTCCTGGGTTCAGTTATTTTTAGAGTGATGGTTTAAAATAGGGTTTGATTCAGCTCTAGTCCTTCAAGAGCCCTGATTCTGGGGTCAAAGGAGCTAAGTTCAAATCTCTCCTGGATAATTTTGGTCACGGCTTGGGCCTTAGTCTTTCTAATCTGAAAAACGAGGGGCTTGGATCAGATGGCCACCAAGATCCCTTGGAGCTCTATGCATATGATCCTACAAAAAGCTCTGTGACAGTGTGTTATATTATTCTCTCAATATGGTACAGTGGAGACAGCAATGAATTTGGTACAGAGGACCATTCACAACCCTATTATTGCTATTCAAGGTATGTTGCTGGAGTCTAGCCACTGCCCCCAAACCCAATCTAGTTACTGCCCCCACCCCCAAAATCCCAGCTTCCTCACTACCACTTACCATCTGTGTGACTTTGCTCAATTTATTTACCCTCTTTAGGCCTCAGTTAGGTAAGACAAGACACCCTCCAAGGTCATTTTCAGCTCTAAAATCTATGATCACATAATCTCTTGACAAAGCTAAGAAAACATGAAAATTAATTTGTAGGTAGGAAAAAAGAGTAACATTTCTTCCATATCACTGACTCCCCGCCCCCCATGCCAGGAAAAACTAACTTCATTTCCTAAGTTTTGTCCTCCTTGATAACTGAGAAAACAAATTTAAATATCTGTAAAGTTTTAAATAAAAATGATAAATTACCTTATTATATTAGATGAGGCTACACTCAATATGATATAAACTTCATACTCTAAATAAAAGGAATTCAATATTTAGGACTATATGTGTTGAAAAAAATGAATGTATTACAATCTTCAGAAAGTTCATATGATAATCCAGACTTCTTTTGCTGGTAATGAGGTGCTGTCAGGAGTGAGGGCCTGGATCTGGTGTCAAATGCATCTGTCTTGTTTGAATGAGAAACAGAAGGCTTAGAATCAGGAGAGATCTGTATGTAAGTCTTGACTCTTAGAGGTGTGTGACCATGGAAAAATCACCAAATCACTGCTTCTCTAAGGCTCAGTTTCCTCATCTGTTAAAATGTAATATCTGCCTGAGGATCACGAGAAATAAGGAATTTAAGCATTTTGTAAACTTCAAGAACTGTAGAATAAGAGCTATTCCTATTATTGTGTGTTATAGGCAACATCAGATGTAACAATGGGGATCTCTAAGATGATGGAACTGAAAGGAAATTAGTTAGGACATCTAGTCCAGCACCTTCGTCTGACGGAGGAGAAAACTGAGGCCTGGAAAGCTAAAAATGACTTGACCAAAGTCACAAAGGTAGCAAGTGAAAGAACTGGGTAAAATCATTGCATAGGCATTGAAAATCCATGGGCCTATGAGAGATTTTATAGGGAAAGTCCTGCATTACTGATTGATTTCTTCTAGTTACCAAAATGTCTGTGACAGGAATGCTTATGTCAAGAAGGAGGGGGGAGGGAGGAAGAGGGAGAGAAAAGGAAAGGGAAGTGAGAGAAAGAGGAAGGGGAGGAAAGGAGAGAGAGAACAAAAAAAAAACCCCTTCATTCAAAAGTAATATTGTGTGATTTAATGTATCTCTCCATCATGGAAAATACCAACAGCTACAGATTACTGCTGGCATGATGTATTTGGCGGTGGGCTAGGCCAATTTTGGCTCTATCTAATTAGTAAGTTTATAGTAAATTCAGAGTTTGGACAGTAATAGCAATATACTACCACTGCTATTTCCAAAAAAATCCTGTAAAATATTAACAAAACTCAGGGATCATTATCAAAAATAAGCTATAGAAAGACTTTAAAAAGAGTTCCTGGCACCACGGCAAGAGGAGAGGTCTAGGAATAGCACAGTACTTTGGCAATCCTTTTATCACAATGTGGTCCCCAAAGCAGAGGGTCATTCAGCCCACTTCTTAAATGTACAGTGAGGGGAGGGGGGAAAAATCTTTCATTCGACTGAGAAGTCTTGATTCGGTGAGTCTTTTCCACCTCCAGTTTCGTGACTTATTTTTATCTCCGTAAGATGAGCGTGAGTCAAAATCTAACTTAGCATTTCTAGTTTTAATAACTCAGTGACTGACGAATGATGTGGAATCAAGGAGGGGAAATAGTGACTTTTGATGGGAAGAAGAACAAAAGCCTAATACAATGGATACATTCAGTCTGACTTGTGTGGGCAGCATTTTCACCAGCCATTACTAAAAGATGAAATGGGAACAAAGATGAGGCTATAGACAAATTTGAATTTGAAGTCAAGTGAAGTGTAAGTGATACCTTAAACGTGGCAGAAAGAAAGTAGGATGAAACGTGGAAAATTTTCACTAACTTCAAGAAAATAGTTCTTTCAAGTGACAATAAAATTGTCTATACAAGAAAATGACAAATGTCCCATAAAAGTTCAACACTAACCTTTTTTACTTCATTTATTTTTGTCACAATAGTCTTAACCTCATAAACTTCTTCACTCTGAAATTCCTCTCAGAAGAAATCAAGCTGCCTCATAAAGTAATTTATTGTTCATTATTCACTTCAAGTCATAGTGTAGTAAAGTGAAATGGGTCCTGGATGGGGAATCCAAATCAAATATTGAGTCTGCTACTTACTGCCTCTGTGACTTTGGACAAATGGCTTGGGTCCTCTAAGTCTCAGTTTCCTTTTATGTAAAATGGAAAGTGGGAGGACAGGAGAGTTGTATTAACTTGTATCTTAAGTACTTTCCCCTTCTAAACCTGTAACATAGTAAAATTGAGTAAATTCTTTTCATTTTAGTTAGGGTTTTTTTTTTATATGTAGTAGATATTCACACTAAATTCCCTATGAGCATAGAAGGTCTTCAATATATGGTTTTGTAGAATTCTGAGAAGTATAGTCTTGGACTATGGATTTATTCCATATTCTTGCACTATGATTTGTTGAGTAGCCTAGAAAGGTAAGGTAGGGATGATCCTGAGGGGTGTGGTTATTCTTTCAAAATTACAGGAACTTATAAAAATTATTAATAGAAATTAAAACTCACTGAACCTAAAGAATCAAGCAACATATACAAAACTCATTTTCTATGTTGCTAGATGTAATCTAAGCAAATATGGGAAATGTAGTGATTTCTGAGGAGATGCCTATTAAATGGAGAATGACTGAGCAGCTTAGAATATATGAATGGGATGGAATACTACTGTGCTATAAGAAATGATAGATGGGATGGTTTCACAAAAACCTGGGAAGACTTGTATGAACTGATTCAAAGAGGAATAAATAGAACCAGGAGAATAATTTCTACAATAACAACAGTATTGTAAAGATAATCAACTTTGAAAGACTTAGTAACTCTAATCAATATGATTCTTTATGACCCTGTGGAAAATACTGCCCATGTGGATTTCTTGGCAAAGATTGTGGAGTGGTTTGCCATTTCCTTCTCCAGTAGATTAAGGCAAACAGAGGTTGATTGACTTTGCCCAGGGTCACACAGCTAGTAAGTCTGAGGTCAGATCTGAATTCAGATCTTCCTGACTTCAAGGCCAGCATCAGGGTCAACCACTGAGCCATCTAGCTGCCTCTAGTCAATACAATGACCAACCACAATTCTAGAGAACTCATGATGACATATACCTTCCACTTCTGGATGGAAAGTTGGAAATGGCCTCAGAATACAAATTTAAGCACATTTTCTTCTCTTTCTTTCTTTTTTGTTTTCTTCTTTTAAAGACATGGCTAACGTAGAAATTTGTTTTACATAACTATACATATTTGTAAAGGAGTTCATTTTTTTGGCCTTGTTAACGGGTTGGGAGAGCAGAAGGAGGAAGAAGAAAATTTGAAACTGAAAACAAAATTGAATTAAAAAGATTTTTTAAAACACCATCACTTTAAAAATATAGAAATGCAATTGAATTAAATAGCTGAGACAGTATGGTACTATAGCTCAAATGCTACACCTGAGCTGATGTCCCACTTTAATTAACAACTGGGCTCTTCTTTTGACCAAAAGCTTCTCCGTTGTCTGTGATGGAGAGGCAGCTATCTAGAAGTTCTGGGTGGCTAGTTCGCCACAGGAACCTCCAGTTCATCTTGTTTGAAACCAAATGTCTTTGCAGCCTCTTCTCAACTCCAAATATCTGTACACAAGCTTCCCTGAGTCTCCCAGTGTGAGGATAAAATAATGCTATCTATCAAAGAGTCCATCTCTCAGAAGTCCATGCAGTCAAATCTCAGAACTTTTTCCTGCTCACAGGAAAGTAGATCTGAATACCTGGTTATGTAAAGACTCTATTAAAGTTTACCATGAGTTATAACATTTACCAAAGGAAATATAATTCCAGTAAAGCTTCATTTGGATTAATAATAATAGCTAACATTTATATAGTGCTTACTATGTGCCAGGCACTGTGCTGAATATTTTATCTCATTTAATCCTCACAACAACCTTGGGAGACAGGTACTATTATCTCCATTTTACAGATGAGGAAACTGAGGCAAACAGAGGTTAAGTGACTTGCCCAGAGTCACATGGCTAGTAAATGTCGAAGTCAGATTTGAACTCAGATCTCCCTGAATCCAGGCCCAGATCTCAATCTACTGAGCCACCAGTTCCATTGGAATAGAAGGCAAATCTCCAGTTTTAAATGAAGTCTATATTATGTCATTTTAAAAACCTTCAGTTTTTGTTATTTTCAAGTGCATATAGTAAATGGAATTAATTTAACTAGACAAGCTGGAGTAGAGTTCAAGCAGTTTAGTTTATGATAATAATAGTCATAATAAAAATCCTGGTGGAATAACCAGGAGGGAACCTGGTACAGGAGAATGAGCATTGAATTTGAAGTAAGATAACAAGTTTAATATGGACTCTGACTTTTTATATTAGAGTGATCTTGGCCAAGTATCTTAGTTATCTTGCTCGGGCCTTAGCTTCCTCATCTCTAAAAGGAAGAATTAGACTAGATGTAAATGTTTAATAAACTACATTCAATTATGTTCCCCCTTTCACACTGCTCCCCTAAAATCTTTCTTATTCTTCCCTTTCTCCTTCCCCTCTCCTTCTCCTTCTTCTTCTCCTTCTCCTTTTCTTACTCCTCCTCCTCTTTCCTCTCCTCCCTTTTCTCCCTCTCCTCCTTCTCTTTCTTCTTTTCCCTGAATTTTTATACCTGAAACAATGCCTAGCAGTGGGCAACTGTGATTTGTATTTGACATAAAATAACCTTAAGCTATTTAGGGGCATCCAGGTAACGTAGTGGATAGAGTACTGGGTTGGAAATCAAAACACCTTTCCAAGTTCAAATCTGGCCTCAGACACTAACTAGCTGTATGATCCTAATCAAGTCACTTGACCCTATTGGCCTCAGCTTCCTCATCTGTAAAGTGAACTGGAGAAGGAAATGGCAAACCACTCCAGTATCTCTGCCAAGAAAACCCCAGATGGGATCATGAAGAGTCAGACATGTCTGAAACTACAAAACAAAAACAACAGCCTGAGGCTAGAGTGGAGTTCTACCATTTAATTTAATTCTAGCAATTTAATTTTTAAAAAGCATTTAATTTCTACCCTCTCCTGCCCTGACAGTGACTTGAAAAGGCAACACTTCATAGTTTCTCCCCTGTATCTCCTATGTACCTTAACAAGATATACCTTGTGTAATCAAGATTTCAATACTCCCTTACATAGAAGTCCATTTTTAAAAGGCGTTTAATTAATGTGATCAGGGTGGCACCCCTCTGTGTATACACAGAGTAAGTGATTTGGCAGTGATGGGGGAGAAAAAGGTGACTCCAGCCAACCTGCCTTAACCAAAAAAAAAAAAAAAATACCAGAGATCTGAGATTCATACCATCTATCTGTAATTCTAAATCTATCTCCCTTTCACACATTCCATGGCCTTTTGTCACTTTTTTCCCCTTTAAGGCTACCTTTGATACCCATATTGACTAAATTTCAACTGTACAAATACACGTGTGTGCGCGCACACACACACACAGACACACACCAAATCTAGTGTTGAGGGGCAGTAGGCAAACATACAATGTGGTTTGTTTCAGGCCTTGTACTGGGATAGTGGTAGTGCTCTAAGCCTCACTCTGGAGGGATGTTCTATGTAGGCCCACACCTTCCTCAGCTATAGCTTCAGCAGGAGTCAAAAGTGCTCCAAAGACTTATGCTTTGCCTTTGGCATGGGAAAGTAAAGCATTGACTCAGGCAGGACATTAACTTTCAGGTTGGCCTTATTTAAAAGCTCCCTGTGACTCTCTCCCTATGTACATTCACCCACATACATCTATGTTGTTGAGTCATTTCAGTCATATCTGATTCTTTGTGATCCCACTTGGGATTTTCTTGGCAGAGATATTGCAGTGGTTTGCTATTTCCTTCTCCACCTCATTCTATAGATGAGGAAACTAAGGCAAACAGGGTTAGGTGACTTGCCTAGGGTCATGTCCCTATTAAGTGTCTGAGGCCAGATTTGAACTCAGGAGAATGAGTCTTCCTGATTCCTAGCCCAGTGCTCTATCCATTTCTCTACCTAGCTGCCATACATACATGTATACAAGTGTGTATATGAGATGAGATCTATTTTGGTTATAAGGGAAAAATGTACCCCTGATTTATCTTGGGTTTTCCAAAAAGATACTGATAATCGTATGATGGTGTTTAATAGGAAAAACAAACCCAAAATAACAGATGACAGCAAAATGCTTCTATTAAAATGACTGCCACCTAGATGTATTCTGCTTTATTTTTTTTCTAGGATGCAGTGTGTAAGGATAACATTTAGAAAAGTCAGCTCCCATGACATATTTTTTTTTTCCTGTTGAAGTAGTTTAATCATCATTACCATTCATTCCTCTTACCCTCTTGATGGAACTTCCAGAACCTCCCCATGATCAAAAGGCAAAGTAAGCCAGAGCTTGGAAAAATGACTCATCCTGGGTGTTAGAAGCTAGTATCAAGGGCCAAGTTCATACAGTAATTGAGGAGTTTCCATTTCTCAGATCTGAGCTTTGGAGTAGCTTTCCATTTCCTATTTTAGAAATTAGCCATTTGATTTAATTTAGTTTCTACTTCACAGAGTGGGTAAAGTAGGTTGAATAGGGGAAGAATCAAGACTGTATTTTTCCTTGGCTTCCTCTCCTATTTTTCCTCAATGAACTGCTTTACAGGAGATTGAGTAGAAGCTAAGGCCTCATTCACCCAGACATCAAGTCTAATATTTGACTCTTAGTGGTTGGAAGTGGAGGAGGCCATAAATCAGAATCTCATCTTTATTCTTCGTGTTATTTCTTTGTCCTATGACAGTTCTCTCTAGAAGCACCGAAGCTTCATTTCTGCTCTTAGGTTTTATGTTCTACTACATGGGAAATCATCAAGAAGGAATGCTTAAGATGGCACTTAGCTGGACTCCACTAACCTCGTTTTTCAGTTTAATCCAGTTTGCTAGCAGTCAGAACCACCTGATACCTTTCATTTTTCAGAGATACAAGTCTATGTGAAGTTTTAAAAACCATTTGTCAGATTGTTGATCCTTCTGAGGAAATGGTATGTCCACAAGGAAGCTACAGTCACACTAACCCAAAATAGGTCCATTCAATTAAAAAAGAAAAGAAGAAAAACAAGACATGATACTGGTAATATCTTTTTTTCTGAGTCTGGCCCTGGGATTTCATTGTTGTAAGGTCTCCCAAAAATGGAAATCTCTCTAGCAAAATAGCTAGGCACCTTCTTTTCAATATATTGCCTCAGAGAGCTCAAGAGATTTCAAATGAAATAATATTTGTAAAGTGCTTAACACAGTGCCTGGCACGCTATGCCTGTTATTATTAGAGTTTTCTAAAGCACTAAGAGATTGGGACTTGCCCAGGGTCACACAGGCAGTACTGTTAGAGATGGGACTAGTTTATTAAAGCACACATCCTTCCTTTCTTTTAACAAACTGCAAACAAAGCAAAGTATAAGGCTGTATGCACTATCTGTCCCAATCACTCTTTTTATTCTGTTTTGCTTAAATGTTTTCAATTATGATTCATTACAAGGGATTGAATTGTGAATTTGTTTGGGTCTGTATTCTATATTGAAAAAAATTCACAATAAGTAATATTCTGCAAGAAAATAAAAAGGCAATTCAGTGGAAACAAAACCCCAGGAAAACTGATCATTTGGTATAGTGTTTCCTGAGATTTTTTTCCTTAGATGGGGTGTTTCCTTAGATTTTTTTTTCCTTTTCAGCTAGTGATTTTTGGTTTGGTCTTGTTGCTGTCGTAGTATCTTATGAAAGATTCCATAATTGGTTCTCTTGCAACCCTAGTAAGAATTCACATTTGCATAATACTATTTTAAGGTTTGCAAAACACTTTCTTTATAACAACCCACTGAGGTAAGAAGTATATGTGTTGTCCCCTCTTTACAGATGAGGAAACCGAAATTCAGATCTCAGTGCTCAGAAAGAACACTCTGTAGTTAGAGAATCTGAATTCAAATCCAACCACTGCTGGTTATCAGTCTGTGACTTTGGGCAGGTCGTTGAACCTCGTCCATTTCCTCATCTGTAAAGTGAGGGGTGTTGGCTTTAATGGCCTCTAAATTTCCTTCAAGGTCTAGCTCTATGATCCCTAGAAAAACTTCATATATTTTACAGAGACAATGACTTGTCTGTGATCACAGAGCTAGTTAGAGACTGGTAAACATCCTGGTTCCAAGTCAATCAGTCACTCTGTCCACCACACCATACTTCTTTCAAATACATTTTGACTAGTCACCAATATTTGAAGTAGGAGAGAGAAAAGAACAGAGATTGTTTGAACAAGAGCTATCTCTTATTCTAACCCCTCCATTGTTTACTCTCCCATCTTCATCATCCTTGGCCATCCAAATCCCTTAGGCCTGAAGATGAGCCAATAACCACCAACCTGAAGAGGAGACAAAAGAATTGGAGATGGTGGATAAAAGCACCATCCCTGTATATTAGGAGAAAGGGAAGAGGATCAGCCCTTTTTAAAGTGGCTTCCTCTTAGGTCCACATCCTTACCAACAACTCAAGCACTGTTAGTCATCTCCCTGTGAAATGTTATTTACAATGTCCCACTCATATTCTTAAGGCTTTCAAATCAATTGTCATCTTATTCGAGAACACTTCATTTGTTGAGATCACCATGTCAAGTAAGAAATGTGTGTGGGAAGAGTTGACATCCAGATAGAAACATGTGCGTTACAATTAATTACATCTCTTAAAATTTTTTTCTCCCTCCTTTGACATATGCTGGCTGTTACTCTGGGGAAGTCACTTGTGTTCTCAGTTCCCCAGATATCTCTCAAAGATACTAAATTGCAGGACAGCTACAAATATATATTGATAAAGGGAATTTTTTTATTGGGCTCTTCCTAAAAAGTCACAGATCCAATAAAAAACAAACCCTTGCAGTTTTCAATACTCTCTTTTCTTGTCAGAAACTCCCCTAACATCCCTGAATCTAAAATTTCTTTAACATGAATCTTACATAGATTAGCTTAGTTTTGCAGATCTTTTGAAGTATCTCTCATAGACTTTTGTAGACCAAGATTTCCCTTTTTTTTTACATCAAAGACTAAAATCATTAAATCCTTTTGTTTATTAGGCTAAAGTCTGAATGAGCGAAATGGGAGGAAGAGATAGGCTGGGGAGCGTGAGGTAGGAGGGAAAGAGTGTCCAAGACATCTCAACGTATAAGACACATCTGCTTTTTGTGCCCAAACAATCACTGGAAACCACCCCTCCACACATGATATCCCAAGAATCATTTTGTCTTCTAATTGTAACATAAAACCTTAAGAGAAGCTGCCAAGGACCTTAGAGAAAATGTTCTATGGAAGGTTCTATTTTGATACTTACTACCTTAATTCCTCAAAAATTCTCCTTATTTAAAAAAAATTACTGTAATTCAATTCAGATAATACCACAGTTAATTTTTTTAGGCTTATTCTACAGTTACGGATATACATATAATTCATGGCTTCCTTCATGTATGTTAATTATGTTATATTTCTCACCTTCATTGCTGACCTGTGTAGATATAGCCACAAAATTTATGATTGGTTAGCTCAACAATAATAAGAGACTTGATATTTTCATGTTTAAAATTTGAAATGTAAACAATAAATTATGCTATGTAAGTTCAATTGCTGAATAAGATTTCTAACATCATTCACTATGTGAATGTTCATCATTCATTCATGCCACCCACTGATAGGTCGTCATCAAAGTAATTAATGTGTCAAAAGGACAAACCATCACATAAGAATATTTATCAGCTTAGAGACCAAGTAGATCATATTACATATTGTATAGCCCTTATTGTTAATCACCAATGTATGACACCAGATATAAACCAAAGAGGAATATAAGTAATAAATCAGATGTACTTTTAAAGAGCTTTCACTCTTGCCTTAGAAGAGATGGTAAGTAAAATATTACTTTCCATTTGGGGATAAAGTGCTAATTGTTTAAAGAATCATCATTTGAAAGTTGTGTCCAAGAGTAAACATGGATAATTTTTTGTTTTGTTTTTCAATGAGTCTGTTTCATTGGTAGTTGAAATAGGTGATGGTGCCTTTGTTTAGAAAGGCATGTATTACCTTGAAACACATAAACAATGTATTTATTTTACGGTTTTATGGACATTTATTTTATGGTTAAGGTATGTATTGTGGGGTTTTTTTGTTAATAAAAAGGACTCTACCTCTCAGAATTTCTGTTTGCATTATGATAGATATATAACTTAAAAGATGTTAAAAATTAAATCAAATGTGAAGTAATGTATCATTTTTCTGCAATAACCTTTTTTGTGGATTACTGTTATTCAGTGAGGCTTATTGAGGCCTGCTTTTACTCTATGAGGTTTGTATAAGTAAGGATATCTTATATTAACAATTTCCCTTTAATTTATTTTATTCAAATAAATATTATTATTTTGATGTTATCTATATTTTTGGCAAGTGCTTTATTAAAAATTGCATGTCGTATTAGGTCTCGCATGATTTTAACATTAATTTATAAGGAAATTGTTTTTTTAAACAGAAATCACATTAACTCATTTTTGGTATTTTAAAAAATAATTTAATATGATTTATTGAAACTCATTTTACTTAAATACAGGCATACATTATTTCCAAGGTGAAGTACAAGGCAGATGAATTCCCATAGGGAGAGAAAAGACATTTCCATAAATATTATGTGAATAAATAAATATATACATGCATAAAAATAATACTTTTTCTTTGTGAGGGATATAAGCATCCCTCGTTCCTACTGAGTGAAAGGCAGAACTTCCTATGCTATATTGGCTTTTCATTATGATTGAGTGCGTAGGACTTAATCCTATCCGCAGGTATCACCCTCTGATAGCCTGAAAAATTAGGTATGGTACAGATGCATGGAGTGTGGGTGATTTTTCATATGATCTGTACGGGAGTCAGAGGATAGCGTTGAGCATTTGCTTTCTGTTTGCATACAAATGGATCCACTTCATGGCTAATGGTGCAGCTAACATGGTACTACTGAGAGACCTCCCCTCATCTTTGTTCATTTAAATGCATCATTGTGGGAATTTAGTATCTGTCACAATAAGTGAGTCTTATCCTAAATTTCGTATTTTAATTTTTAGATTCTTATTTTTAAGAACACGTAGATATTATAGCAAAGGTTTTAGATGAAGAGGCAGGAATCTAATGCAGGAGTCACTAATGAGTTGTGTGACCTCAGGCAAATCACTTAATCTCTCTTGGCCTCAGTTTCTTGATTAGCAAAAATGAGGGTTGTGAACTGGATGGCCTTTTTTTAGTACTAACACTGTGCATTTATCACTCTTTTTTTTTGTAGATTTAAAACAGACCAGTACCTAACCCAGTGCCTTGCACAGAATAGGTATTTAATAAATGCTCATTGAACTGATCATCATTTTGTTTAAAATTAGGTTTATCTCTTCTTTGGTTTTCAGGATTTCTACTTTTGTGTTTATTTGAGAGGTTATTAATCTGTTAATTTTCTAAGATTTTTTTAAATTACCTGCTTCATTCATTCATCTTCTCATATTTTGTTTATTGAATTTAAAAGAATGCTATTGTGAGTTACTAAATTAATTTCTCAATTATAAAAGATGGAGAGGTGAACGTGTTAAGGGAAAGTTAAAAATGCAATACATTTTGAAGCTGGCATATATATGTATATATTTACATATATGTATGAATACGTATGTATATATGTATCAGTCTGAACTTTTAATATTGACACAATTTAATATGAGAAATTCAGGGAGGTCTGTAGCTTTAGAGTTTTAGCACCTCTTTTCAATCCTAAGCACTTAAACAAGAGTGCTACATTGGCAGGAACCAAAAATAGCAGCTAAAGTGCCATTTCTTTTCTCTGCTGTTAGATCTGTTTTGCTTTCTTTGGACACACATGGTATGCTTACAGCCAATGTAACTTTCTGTAGATAAAACTGCAGAGGTAGATAATTTGTGCTATGCTTGATCCCCTCCTCCTTCCCCCTTGAAGCTTATGCTTGAATTCAGAATCAGCGTTTCAATGGGAAAATTAGGAGGTGTCTTCATCAATCAGCTCAAGCAATATACAGTTATCTCTTCCACATTGCAGGAGTTAGGGGCACAATGCCCCTGTGATCTGGAGAATCCAGGTAAATTTTTTTGGCCCTCTTCTTCTACTGGAGAAGAAGTCTGAATTTTTTCTTTATCTTTTATGAGTGTTCTTTATTGTAAAGTTTGTTTTTGTTTTTTTGTTTTTGTTGCTAGGCAATGGGGTTAAGTGACTTGCGCAGGGTCACACTGCTAGTAAGTGTCAAGTGTCTGAGGCCAGATTTGAACTCAGATTTGACTCCAGGGCCAGTGCGCTATGCGCTGTGCCACCTATCTGCGCCTTTAATGTAAAATTTGAATTGGCCTTCACATGTCATCTGCGGTAAAATTCCCATTTAATTTCTTATGCTGACCTGCGACATATCAAAACCGTGATGGGGAAAGTCACAATGTGAAAGGGGTAACTGTAGATGCCCAGTGAATTTTGATGCAGTTTGAACATGCCAACATGTAAGATGACTTTGATTTAGTTTGGCAATATATTGATACAATTCCATCCTCGTTTTCCATGTTGAAGTTACCTTGGGCTGTTTCTGTTTCTGTGTCCCAAAGAAAAGAAAGCAAGTTCACTAGATGTTACATAAAATACATGAGAAAAGTTTGTTAGGCAAAATTAGAAGGTTTGTGTGGGTCTTTTCCCTTGCCATTGTTCATGTACTTGTCCTCTTAGTGTCTTTGTTTAGAACTGAGCAGTATTCTATAGCAGTCTTGGTCAGTTGGTCACTTATTAAGAACCTACTTGTGCCGAGCGCTGTGCTAAGCATTAGAGATATAAAGAGAAGGTAAAAGACAGTCCTTGCTCTTAGGGAGCTCACAATTTGATGGGGGAGACAACACATGCACAAGATATATACAGGATAAATTAGAGATTATCAACAGAGGGAAGGTCCTAGATTCTAGAGCAGGTTCCTCACCCCTGTTCTAGGAAATCAGGAATCTTTGTTTTTGGGGTTTTTTTTTTTGGTTTTTGGTTTTGGTTTTTTTTATAAAGGTGGGATTTTAGCTGGGACTTGAAGGAATCCAGGGAAGCCAGGAGGTGTGCTAACAATGCAAATATACATAATGGTGTGTTTCATTTGTGTATGTTAGCCATGTTTATCCTCACACACACACACAGAATATTTCAACTTATTTGACAGAATTGATTTCTGTTAAATCAAACTGCTTAGTGACTGGCTAATGATTAGTCAAGTCAATTCATTCAAAATGTAAAAGCTAGTTTGTATATTATTTATGATGAACATATATATATATATATATAGATAGATCATCTAGCCAAATCCTCCCTGTGCTTCAGACTAGGGCCTTGAAAGAAGTAGCCTAGTTTAGTGAGAAAAGTACTGGATTAGAGATAGGTGTCATAGCTTACAAACGACATTTGTAAAATGAGCAAACTTGAACTAGATCACCTCTAAGGTAATTTCTAGCTCCAAGTTCAGAGATCCCTAAGGACATCCTGCACACTGCAACTCCTGCTCTCTCTCTTCTCAATTCAATTAAACATATTTTAAGTCTTTGGCAAGTTCCTTAACACCCAGCTGTTAAGGTGAAAAGGTTGAACTAGATCAGAGGTGTCAAACATGGGTCCCCCATATATAGCCTGAGTGTGGCCCATAGGGGAATATTTAACAGAATAAGTAAAAATACAGTAATACACAGATAATGTTAATTTGTAGTTTTCTAAGTCAATATACAGTCCACAAGGATCCTTATATATAATTCAGTGGCCCCATTTTTATTTGTGTTTGACACCACTTGACTTGATGACCTTTGAGGTCTCTTCTACCTCTAAACCTATAAGCCTATAAGTCTAACTATGCTAGACATTGACAGCCAAGAACAAAACTGTACCTATTCTCGAGGAGGCTACATTCTACTGAGGCAAGTTTTTCTGAACTGCTATAAGACCTTTTTCATCACCCATTAGGTTGTTTATACTGTTCTGCATTGAAGCAGGGAAAAAAATCATTATGATTGGTACTATAATACTGGACCAGTAATCAAGAGTTCAGTTAAATGAAGAGTCCAAGTAGTTAGAACACAAGCAACTAGGTGTTGAAATAGATAGAGCATTGAGCCCAGAGCCAGAAAGACTTGAGTTCCAACCTGGCCTCAGACGTTTACTCCTGTGAGACCCATAGGCAAGTCATTTAATATCTGCTTGTCTCAGTTGCCTAATTTGTAAAAAAGGCATAATAGCACCTACCTCCTCTAGTTATTGTGAGGATCAAGTGAGATAATATTTATAAAAGCACTTTGCAAACCTTCACGTTAAGTGCTGGCTATCATGTGAGGGAATGGAGGGAGAGAAGGTTCAGCAGTCAAATGATGGAAGGGGAATTCTTGAATTCTACTTTAACGACTTTCTAATTTATTCAGTAGTCATTGTGTACCAATTGAAGGTTTTGGAACAAGGAAATGGAAAAGTATATGGTTCTATGCATTAGACAGAGCAATCTGATAATAGTGTATGATACACATTGTCATGCAGACAGATCTGAAGCAGAGAGGTCTATTACAATGGCTCAGGCAAAAGGTATCAAGGGGCTGAACTAGAATGGTAAATCAGTATGTTGTAATCTGAATCAAAGTTTTCTATTTTGAGGGAAATTTTAGCGTATTCAGTCAGTTAATAAGCATTTATTAAGTGCCTACTATGTGCCAGCCACTGGGGCTACAAAGTAAGGCAAAAAATAATTCCTGATTTTAAGGTGCTCATCTCATCTAAAGGAGAAGTCAAAATGAAAACAACTGTGCAACCAAGCTACAGACAGGATAAAGTAGAAATAATCAATAGAGTGAAAGCACTAGCAATAAGAGTTCAGGAAAGGCTTTCTATAGAAGGTAGGATTTTTAGCCAGGTCTCAAATGAAGCCAGGGAAGACAGGAGGGTGGGGATGAGGAGAAAGAGTAATCCAGGCATGGGGAACAGTCAGTGAATATGTCTAGAGTCTGGAGGTAGATTGTCTTGTTCTCTCTTCCCTCTAGATTGTAGAAACACTGCTTTCTGCTATTTTTTAGACCTAGGGCTTTCTGAACCAAACAGAAAACACAGTAATATCCAAAGGCACTTGTAACACAAGTCTTTAAATGAAATAATCATGATGATAAAGATTGGAAATGTTGTGTTACACAGACAGATACAATAAACTACAGAAATTAAGGGTTTTTTAAGACTTTCATTCACAGTTAAATACACAAAAGTTGGCTACTCAGACTTCATGTATAGTATAAAAACTATATTTTGAGCTTTGAAATTCTACTGCTGATTTCAATCATATTAATACATTATTACATTCGCCTTTTATCCTTCTCTTCCAGTCCCCTGCAAGACACTTACTTAAGCACTGCCCACGGATCCGTTGTGGCAACAAGGAAAGGAAATTCAGTTTGCCTGTCTCAGCAGGAATTAAGCTAAAGCAGCTTAAAATCATGCCCCCAAAGAAAAGCTTATCTGTATGCCGAGCTCCTTTGATTCTCTTCCTGTGCCAGGTGATGAATGCCCTGGAAGTCCCTCTTGATCGTAAGTATTAATGTTTTAAAACTTGTAGGCTGAGAAGTCAGAATATTCCCAGCATTAGCTGTCCCTCTGAAATGGGTGGAGTGAAGAAGATCTGTGTCACATGAAAACATGAAATCAAAATGAATTTGCTTGTTACCTGAGCACATGATATTTATTAACACTAGAAGGAACAGGTACACCAATTAATGCAAAAATAGCATAATTTCAAAAAAGAAATTTTCATCCAACTATCTCTGTTTTCTTTGCCTTATGGATTTAAAAAAATGTACTGTGTCAATTAACACATGTTGGTCCAAGGCATTCTTAAATTCTGGTCCTTTTGTTAGGGGAAGCATGTTGTAGAAAATGGGCTTGCATAATGTCTTCTCCAACTCATATTTTTGCATGACTTTCATATAGGGGAGGAGTGTTGACAGTGGGTGCCCTTGGCCTGGGGAGTAGTGGGTGGTATTGCTCCATTGCTTCTTCTACTTCTAGCTCTTTGGGGGTCTAGCTAAGATTCCATCAACCTTTTCTGCCTCTTATCCCTTCCCGTGCTGGCAATGCTGTGGAGGGTATGGTGTGGTCTTTGACCAACTCATCTCTCCTCTGTGCCTAAAAAGGGGGCTAAGGATAATGGATTAAGAATCTTAAAATAAGACCATTTTAACATGTGATTCTAGAATTAGGAAATGCATTATGTATGAAGTTTTATGAATTAGTCATCTTTGATGAAGAATTTAATTACAGAGAAAGTTAGAAACTGAAAATAAGATAAGTGATTTGTGAGGATCCTGAGCAGAAGGGAGTAAATGGTAGTGACTATATTATATCTATTCTCTCCCAAATGGGGAATTATAGGCTATATAACTAGGTCCTGATTAGTGCGAATAATGAATCCTGCAAAGTGGTCCAATTATTCAAATTTTCATTGCATACTTCTACTGGGCTGAAACCAATTGCCTTATTTTACATATATTTATACTTTGAATAGTGCAAACACTTCATCAAATTCCTTATTCCAACTAATATTAATCTGGACCCAGGTATATTCTCTCTGGTATGTGTCACCTCTGTAAAAGATTCCAGGTTATATCTTGGTCCCTTTCTTGAAATGAAAAACAGAATATTCAGAAGCTGGAAAATTATAACTCCAGCACATTGATTTATGCCTTATCCTTAATCTGCATGACCTTCTTAAATCCATTAACTTTTTGAATGGAACATCTACTTGGCAATGTTTTCAAGGTGAGGGAAAGATAACGTTTTCCTGAGGCTTTTCAATTTTTACAATCATTTTCTGCCACAGAGGCTGCTACCAACAAGCTTGGTTTGCACCTCACTCCCTTTTCCTCTGGCACTAGAATCTAAATCAAAATTCAAACCCAGTATTTTTCCAACTTATTTTCAATTCCTTTTTAGTCTACATCCATTTTTAATCACATGACTTTAATTTCAATTTTTTTTCTTAACCTGCTGGGGTGGCAGTATGTGCCCCCTAGTTAAGCACATGCTGAAACATGGAGGGGACAGAAATACTCTTGAAAAAAATGCTTTTGTTCATTCTAGTGCTAAAAGTCTTCCTCTAATCTAACTGTTCACAGTCTGAGGGAAACAGTCACCTGCGGCTAACCCAATTATCTTTGCTAATGGAGAAGCGTAATTACTATGGAAGAAAGTCATAGATAAACCCAAGGCTTCTGTCTCAACCTTTGCAAGCCTGATAACGGGCAGCAATGGAGACTAATGTAAATTTTGCACTGATTTAATTCCTTCCCAGCTGCATGGCCCCTTGTCCCCCTTCCACCAAATCCTGATCTTTTCTTTAGAGTAGTCACTGGTAAAGGGAGGAAATAGCCAGATAGGCAGGAAAAGGAAAGGGAGAGAAAGCTTAAAAATCTGCCCCTAAATTGAGTTTTGACCTTTGGCCAAAATCTTACTTTACAGCTGAGCTTTCAAAGTAATAATTTTCTTATGTTCTGAAAAAACAAAGCACGCACTTAATGATTAACCCATCGGATAGAAAAATCCTAGGAAGAGACATTGCTGGTCTGGCCTGTTTGATCTAGTATTAGACTGTAGCCAAATGGATGCTCAGCGGTGTTTGTCACATTGTTTGGTGCTAGCACTGATGATGACACCATGTGCATAGTGGTGTCTGTGCTAATAGGATCAGAGACAGACAGCACAGTATGTGACAATTCAGATTAATTGTAGTTTTCAGCTATTTTTCAAATTGAAAGTAATTACTTGTCCAGTGCAACACGTATAGAATGGAATAAGCTTCTTGAGTCTCCAGAAGACTCAATTTTGCCTCAAGCATTTCTTTTGTTCTTTCACATGGTTATATGGATAGCTACAGCAATAGTAAAATACATTCAATTAATTCAAGTTCCTGCCACTTAGAACAGCACTGGATCACCCTCTTGTATACAGTTTGGGGGATAAAACTTCAGACTGGAGTTTGCTCCTTTCATCTCTAAGGTTCTAACTTCCCTTTTTACTAACAACTGATTTTCTTTAATCCTTTTTTGCCCACTCACCTGCTGATACTGATGGGGGAAAAAGAACTTGAAAATTGTAAGTTTCTTTTTTATCTGATGGACAGTGTGAAAGTAGAATCTATAACTTTGTAATGCTGAAGTCACAAGTTACAAAATCCAAATTTCATGACTGTGGTTATTTGTGGAGCGTGTGTGTTTGCTGTGGCTAACTACTGCATTCATAGAATACAAAGAAGCTTTAGTATTTTGTACATTTTACTAGGGATTATTATATCTCCCAACAGCCTTTTAGAACACTTTTTTTTACTTTTACTAAAGTGACACTTTGTTTACTCATGTGGATTTTATTTACATCTGATGCAACTTCATGAGAAAATTCCCCAACATTAGGAGAAAAAAGAGAGAACCTAACCAAAATATTCTAAATAAAATTAACTATTCACTACCTGTTGCAATAAAGACTCATCTTTTTGATATTGAGATATAAGTGTTTTCTTAAGATTCATATGTGTAGTTTCAAGTAATGAAAGGCCTCAACTCTTGTAGTAGATGCATTCAGTTTTTCATGAATTGACTTTTCATGATTGTAGAGACAAATGCATCTTACTGATGCTAAGGTTAGAAAAGGAGTAGGAAATCCAAAAAACTCTAATGTCATGGTGGCCATTCTTTTAAGAAGAATGTGTTAAATGCATCAGAAATGTAAATCAAGATAAGAATTGAGAAAAGATAATATTTTAAGGGAGAATCAGCTGGCAAAAGAGTGGTACAGCAGATAGAGCACTGGGATTGGAGTCAGGAAGACCTGAGTTCAAATGTGACCTCAGACACTTAGTAGCAGTGTGACCCCAGGCAAGTCACTTAACCCCTATTTGCCTTAATTCCTCAACTGTAAAATGCACACTGGAGAAGGAAATGGCAAACTACTCCAATACCTTTGCCAAGAAAACCCCATGGACAAAGGTGCATGGAGTCGCATGGAGTGATGACTGAACAACCACAGCAACAAGAGTGATAGGAAAGGTAGTGGGCAGGGAAAGAGGAGATCAGGGTTCTAGGTTGAACAAATCATTTAAGATCTCCGAACCTTAGTTTCATCATGTATAGAAGGGGGAGGCTTAGACTAGATCTTTGTGCTTCTTTCTAGCCTCAAAAGCTGTAGTTTCTCCAAATCAGAAAGCATTTGTTATCTTAGAGTGAACAGTTTCAATAGAGTAATGGATATAGAAACAAGCTTTCTTCATCACAAACTGAGACATATGATGAAGAAGAGTTTTGCTCTCTTAGCCATACAGAAAAAAACCAATGTGGTTAGGTAGCAGTTTATCATCTCACTTTGAATATTGTAATGGAAATATTGAAAAGCAAGATTCGGGGGTTTTTTCAGTTGTTTCTTCATGATGCCATTTGGGGTTTTCTTGGCAAAGATACTGCATTGGTTTGTCATTTCCTTCTCCAACTCATTTTATAGATGTGGAAACTGTAGCAAACTAGGTTAAGTGACTTGCCCAGGGTCACATAATTAGGAAGTATCTGAGGCTAAATTTGAACTCAAGTCTTCATGACTCCAGGCCCACCATTCTATCCACTGGACCACCCATTAAGAACATCCCTAACTGCATTCCTTTTATCCTGAATCTGATTGTCTTTATTCATAATTCATCTGCCTTCTACATCTAATTCAAAGGTCACTGTGTAAACTCCATGCACATATTTCATTTTCAATATTTTAAAGTATATTTTCCTTCCATCTAGGCTCCAGATACATTAGTGAATTTATCTTTTCTATAAGTAAGATATAGTGAAAGCTTACCTCAACTTGACTGTACTGAAACATTTTGATCCTAAGTCAGAGGAATTTTTCATTGTTGCATCAGAAAATAAACTGACTTTGTCTTGTGACTGACAAAATTTTTACTAATCACTATTTTCCTAAGCATTTTGCTTGGAAATAAATATGTGCCTGTCAAGAATCTGACAATGAGATATGTATTAACTTTATAGTTCCAGGTAACTTTTGATTTAGTGCCTACTGAGAGCTATTCTCTTCATAAAAAATACGAAGGATATTTGGATAAATTTTGTGAAATTTAGTGTTTTTCTAGAGAAAATGACTGATTAATATATTGAAACAATTGTTCATTGCTCTACGTCTGTTTATTCTATTCAACAATGAAGTGGTGCAACCTCCAACCATCATTCGTCAATCTCCAAAAGATTACATTATCGACCCCCGAGAGAATATTGAAATCCAATGTGAGGCAAAAGGAAAGCCTCCTCCCAGGTTGGTATGCTTTAAAAAATGTTTTGCAAATTGTAAGAGAAAACAAGAACATTTCCAAGCATAAGAACAAATATTAAAAATAAATATAAATTAAAGCAAATTGGGAATAAAAGCTATTCCCATTTGGATGTTTCTATATATGACTGTCCAAGCTGCCCTTGGTTAAGATTGTATTAGTCTCTCTGGCTTTTTATGCCTTTCAAAGGTAGTATACTAAATGCTGAAATTTTCTCTAGGCTCATTGTTTGTTTCTTCTATTATTTATGTTCTTTCAAAGTGGATAACACTTGAATTGGTTTCAAATGGTCCTAAATAGTTCTCCAAACTCATACAGAATTCCATGGTTAGGCTTCTACATATAGAATATAACACAGACATCACTTAAAATATTTTGAATAATAATGTTAGATTATGGCTTGATGCAAGCCAGAAGAAAAGAAAAAATTGCAACAATCCAAGCTGCCCCCAAATAAAATTAGCTTCTTCCACAGCTAGTAGTCTCTCCATTATTTGAGGTTCTTATGTGGTGACTGGATTGAAAATCTTTGGATATTATGGAAGAGAGGAAGGAATTGCTATTTACTTTTGGATTGAGGTAAATAACTTCTTAGGTCCAATTATGAGATTTACAGAATCTCATAGAATTACGGATTCTACGACATATGCATTTTTAAGTGAGAAACAAATGACACTCCAAATATTTCCTAGACTTTGTTCACCATTACTAACCTTATTTCCATCACAGTAGACAGGCAATTGGAAGTCATTCAGTTCATCAGACATTTATTTAGCATAGCCTACAATATAGGGCCCCTGCATTCTAAGCACTCTTCTGGGTGATGGGTACATGATCCCTGCACTCATGGAAGAATATAGTGGGAGATACAACAAAGGTCTGTAATTTCAATGATGTAGGATATTGAAATCCACAGAGCCATGCCCTTTAATGTAGTAGATGATCTTTGAGAGTTTCTCTGGCAAAAAAAAAAAAAAGTTCATCACTTTATGGCTAATCTGCTGAGGAATCTCTTTAAACTTGGCCCATGGATAAAAGACTTGAATTCCGTCACCCAGGCCTTCAGAAATGGTGAGAGTTGCCAGAGTCTGTGTTCTTCTGGCATAGCCTTCAGCATCACCACCACATTGGGAATTAATCGAACAACAGGCATTTATGGAGGATATATTACATGCTAGGGGTACAAAGGTGCTAGGGATGCAAAGACTATGGCAAAACAGTCCCTGCTGTCAAAGAACTTACATTCTAATAGGGGAGACAAGTGCATTTATAGGTATATTCAAAACACATACAAAGCCAATATAGGGTGATCTGGGAGTCAGACCTGTAAGGCAGTAGCAGCTGGAGAGACCAGGAAAGGTACTGGGGCTGAGTCTTAAAGGAAACAAGAGATTTCAGGAGGTAGAGGTAAGAAAGTATCTAAAGCAAGCATCGAGGGATTTGCACATGGTATGATTTCATACAATAAAGTATGTAAATTTGGAGTTCATACTAAGTGTGTAGAGAAGTAGAAAATGTTGAATAAAGAAAGCCATTAACTAAGTCAAAACATTGATCTTCTGGTCAGTCATTCAATCAATAAATATTTATTAAGCACCTACTATGTGACAGGCACTGTTAAGCACTAGGAATTCAAATATGAAAATGAAAACACACATACAAAAAGCTCCCAATACAATTCAGTCCCTGCCCTCAAGGAGCTTAAAATCTAACAAGGGAAGAGAACACATAAAAGGAAACTGAAAAGGAGGGGGCAGAGGCACCTGGCCCGAAGCCATGAAGCCAAAAAAAAGTCCAAAGGAGGTTTAACAGTTCAAATTTTTAATCAGTAGTTTGTTTCAATTTTATATGTTTTGCTTTATTGTTTCAGAAATTTTATTTTTTAAAAATCCTCTTCTCTTGTTTTTGTGGATTAGATTTATAGTTACCTTTATTTTTAATACCATCTGTAATCCTGTATTAAAGAGGGAAAAAGTGCCTAGAGTTAAAAAAAAAAAGTACAACTTGGAAACACGTGCTCTTGTGTTAGCACGGTCATTGCCTATGCTGTAAATATGTTTCTAAATAAAGTGCTGAATTACATGACCGTTATGAATGCAAAGGCAAGGAATTTGTTAATGAAATAAATCACTGTATGCACACATCATCAGAATCTCATTTGACTTTTTGGATAGCTCCCTGTGGAATTTACTAAATTAGCCAGGAGCCAGCAACTTGCAGAATATATTTGCAGAATCCCAGCTCTCACTTGCAAGAAATGAAATATTAGTCAACCCCTATATGGAATTTGCTACATTTCCATAACTTAAAGCTGCCCTAACCAATTAAAAGACATAGTTCCAGCTGACGCTTTCAATGTCACATTTCAGCTCCGAGCAAATTTTTACAGACAGGTTACCAACCCTCTGAACAATGGCATCTATAATAAAAATGCTAATGAAGCTCTAGGAATAGTAAGACTGACAGACTAGCTTCCTATGTTTTCTTTTGAAAAATGACAGGCAATTTTCGTGCTTGATTTCTCCGCTGAGTCCTATTGGTGGTTAGTTATAAAAAAGATATGGACCTGAAAATGGAGAACTAATACTTTATTTCTAGGTCATCATTCAGAAATCAAGCACTTCATGCATGAATAATTTTCTAAAGTTGTGGTCTTTTATATTGGACAATTTGTTCTCAATTAAAATCTATGCAAGTCCTTGGATTATATATACACATATATATATATATACACATATATTTATACAATGCATGTATCTAAATATTCCATTAGGATGTATGTATATATGTATGTAATATACATCTAAATATTCTACTGTACATATACATATATTTAAAAAGGAATTTTTAGAGTGATATGACTTTTCTAACTCTTTAGCGTATTCTGATCTCATGTCTTTTATTTGATGGTAGCTTCTCCTGGACACGCAATGGGACTCATTTTGACATAGACAAAGACCCCCTAGTAAAAATGCTGCCCAACTCAGGAACCCTTGTAATCAGCATTACAATTGAAGGGAAGGCAGAGACATATGAAGGAGTCTATCAATGTACTGCAAGGAATGAACGTGGGGCAGCAATTTCTAATAATATTGTCATTCGCCCATCCAGTAAGTAAAACTTGTAAATCAAACCTGCTATTTCTCTTTTTGGGTGTTCCTCTTTTTGTAATTCTCAGCTTTTGTAAAACTGTGGGGGTTTTTTTTATCATCAATACAATCTCCTTCAAAAATGAAGATGTTGTAATAATAAAGCTTTTCATGTTCTGCCTTTGAATTGCAAGAAAATCACTCACTTTTCCAGTTTTCTCTAACAAGTTCATTATCTAAACCTTTTTCCGACATAATTTTTTTTGTCTTATGTGTATTTGAAAAAAATCATAGTAAATGGTAACAAGGCATTATGAAAAGAAAATATTATTTTTCAGAACCAACGTATTTATCTGTTCCTAAATTATCTTCTATACAAACAAGTTTCCTGAGGTCAAGAGGAATTTTATCCAATATATAAGGCATTTGGAGATATGTAAATCAAATCTATTTGAATTTTTTCCTTGGTGTTACTTTTTTTTTTCAAAACAGTATGTGCTTCCTCATTCCTTACTTTACATAAAATAGCATCTGATAACAAGCTTTGATGTTTTGTGTGGTATTTTTTTTGTTAGTGTCAAATCTTGGCCGAGATTCTCTGATAGAGCATTTAATAAGTACTATTCACATTTTTAATAAATTGCATAGAATTAACTTCAAATTTGAAGTTCAGCCCATCTTCTTTCCATAAGGATAAATGGTTAAGATTTATAAATTGAATTGAGAGGAATGGGTGAGACTATGAGACGTTTTCCTTTAACTGTATCTTTTTTAAAAGATTTCCCAGTGAAGGGTTAACTTAGGAGCTGATGTTGTATTTAATAGGATCTCCCTTGTGGACCAAAGAAAAACTGGAACAAATCACAATTCTGAAAGGGCAGTCTCTCATACTTCCTTGCAGACCCCCACTTGGATTACCACCACCTATCATATTTTGGATGGACAATTGTAAGTTGTAAGAAGATTTAAAGCATGTCATTTTGTTGTTTTAATGTGAGGTACTACTTTTTGTGAGTTTTTTTAAAAAATTAAGTTCCTAGAGGAAAACTGATACTTATAAAAATACTGTAATCTAAGTTACATTGCATATTAGATTAATTAAGAAGATAACTCACAAGGTCATACATATTGAATGCTGAAAACAAAATTTCCTCAGATAGCAATCAAAAACATTAGTCTTTGAAGGGGGAAAAAGACTCCCAAATTTTAATTTCCAGTGTTGAAATTTTGTTCTTTGGGAAAACATGCTGAGAAGACACCCCAAAAGAAAAAATACAAAGCAAACTTTCTGTGTCTCCTTATTTGTCTCTCTGTCTCTATCTATTTCTTTGTCTCTTTGTGTATATATCTCTCTTTGCCTTCCTCTCTGTCTCTTAGTCTCTGTCTCTCCCTTTCTCCCTCTTTTTTCTATTTTTATATGCCACCAAGGAATCTACTTTTACTCCTGTTTATTGTGTTTTACAAAATAGTAGAACTTCAATTCTTGCTTGTATTGATACATGACAAAATTTGCAAGAATAATTTGCTATCCCTTATTAGTTTAATTAATAATATAACAATTATGTTAGAACACATCTCTACAGGGATGGTTTAAGATTTCACAAAGTGCTTGCTTCATTACCACCCCGTGAGGATTATTGAAGGAAGTACAGATGTTTAGTGCGGACAAGGAAAGAATTAGAAAGAACATAATGGCTGTCCTCTCAAATATGAAAGATTGTCAGGTGGAAGAAGGATTAGATTTATTTTGCTATACTTCAGAAGGCAGAATTAGGAGCAGTGGTTGGAAGTTGCAAGGAAGCTATTTTCAGTTCAATGTAAGGAAAGATTTCCTCACACTGAGTGATGTTCAGAAGAGGAATCAGTACCTAGTTTTCTATCATTGTAGGTCTAGAAAAAATCATTATTTTTCAGGGATTTCACACGAGGAATTCCATTTCAGCTAGAAATTGGACTTGATAATATGAGTTTCCTTCCAATTCTGTAATCTTATGACTCTGAGTTCTATCAGACACTAGCTCTTTACTAGTCTTTCCCTTCCACAGAAGAAGGATCCTAACCATTAGTCGGAACATTCACATTCTATGAGGGTAAGAAAGGACACATACATACTAGATATTGAAATAATACATGACATTGATTCAGCACTTTGAAGTTTCCAAAGTTCTTTACACACATTATCTCATTTGAGCCTCACAACAACTCAGTGAGACATGGTTTTGGTTTTGGTTTTAGACTTATGGTTTCATGGGTGTAGGTACCCAGATAATGAAATTCCCTCTGCCAACACAGGTAACCATTTTCTCCGCAGTTTATGTATTCGTGAATGTCTGGTGCACCAAGAGGTTAAGTGACTTGCCCGTGGGAACTAATAAGTTTCAGAGACACTATTAGATTTCTGATCTTCCTCACTCCAAACCCAACACTCTATCCATTGTCTATGCAAACTGTGTCTATGTAACACAGCTAATTGATTGGACCTATGAAGGCTTTCCCAGTAGTAAAAATAATAACTCTCCTTCGTGTTGTGGACTTAAAGTTTTAAGGTAGGAGTTTTCTTCACAACTCTTTGAAATAGTTTCTCTCTGTCTCTTTGTCTCTTTCTCCTCTCTTCTTACCTTCTCTCTCTCCCTCTTTCTCCTCTGTCTCTGTTTTGGTCTCTCTTGCTGTCTCTGCCTCTCTGTCTCTCTATTTTTATCTCGCCATCTCTCTTTGTTTCTTTCTCACTGTATATCTCCGTCTCCATCTCTCTCTGTTTCTGTCTCTGTCTCTCTCTCTCTCTCACTCTTTCTCCCCCTTCCCCCCTCTCCTAATAGAATATAAGATCCTTTAGGACAGTGACTGTATTTGTGTCTTTTCTTTGTATCCCTACTGCCTATCTAAGTGCCTTGCACATAGTAGATGCATAATAAATACAACTTGAATTGAACCTAATTGAACTAAGGTTCTGACAAGCTTAAGGATTTTCCTGTAGTCATACAGCCCATAAGTGTCAATTCTTGGGGCCCTGGACAACTGAAATGCTTTATATAAAAGTGTGTGTATATACACATATATTATAAATACATATACACATATGTTATACGTATAAATTTTCAAGACAAAATTCTCTGTGAAATAATTTTTCAAGGGGGATCCATACGGAATTGAAACTTAGGTTTCATGATTGATTTGGGTATTCATGAACAATAAACTGACTTATAGATTCACTTATGAATAGTTAGTCATTTCCCTCTAGGCTCTGGTGTTAGTATGTTTAAATTCAGTGATGCAATGGATAGAGGCCTGGGCCTGGAGTCAGGAAGACCTGATTTCAAATCAAGACTCAGACTCTTATTAGCTATGTGATTCTGGACAAGTGGTTTAACCACTGTATGCCTCAGTTTCCTCAAATATAGAATGGCACCTACCTACCAGGGTTGTTGTAAGGATCAAATGAGATAATATTTGTAAAGTGCTTAGAACAATGCTGGTCACATGGTAGGTGCTTATTAAATGTTTGTTTCCTTTCCCTCCACTTGAAATTTTGATCATGCCTTGACACCCCTATCTAGATCAAAGTTGGAAGTAAAGTGACAAAGCACTGAAACAAGACCAGAGTTGCTACCATTTCTATTTAAATATAGCACATATGGAATTATGGGGGTACTTTTAAACTATCACCAACCTTTGTCTATTTTGCAAATGATTTGCAACAACTATGTGAATGCAGTTTAAGCATGTCACCCTTAGAGATTTCATCAATACAACTTCCACAAATAGTTACCATACAATTAGGAGTAACAAGCCTTTAGATCATCTGTCAAATTGTATTGAGGCAGTGGGATGCAGTGAAAGAAACCTGCCCTTGGAGTCAGCAAATCTCTATTCAAATCCTCACTATGATGCTCACTAGCTATGTGAATGTGGCCTAGTCACTTAACCTCTGAGCCTCAGTTTCATTATCTGTAAAATAATCCTTGCAATTGCCAACCTCAAAGAATTGTTGTAAGGTTGTAAACAGAAGTGTTTGTGTATGTGTGTGTGTAATATATTAGCTATTAAATATACTGATAATAAAACCCTTAGGACCTATATACTGAACTTTTCTTCACTGTTCTCTTTTTGCATTTTCCCCTCAATGAATTATTAACATCTTTGTATTGCTGGAATTTCCGCATATAAATTTTTATAGTCATCCCCTCTTGTTAAGTAGTTGTACAGGAACATATAAAAGGACTTAAAGGAAATTTTCAAGTGGGGAGAGGGAATGGAAAAATCAATATTTATGAAGTATATTTTAAAGTGCCTAAAAAGTTATTCTGCTAATGTTGAAAGTGGCATTTTTCAAATGGTATGAGTATATATTTAGTTTCCTGCTTCCCTTTCCCCAGCTTTTCAACGCCTTCCCCAAAGTGAAAGAGTTTCCCAAGGTCTAAATGGAGACCTTTATTTTTCTAATGTGCTACCAGAAGATACTCGTGAAGATTATATTTGTTATGCAAGATTTAATCATACTCAGACCATCCAGCAGAAGCAACCCATTTCTGTGAAAGTACATTCAAGTACGTATTAAATTTTCTAAATTTATATTTCATTCAGGTTTACTAATACAAAATACGGACACATATGTATATATGATATACCACCTATATTGAACTAAATAGGTTTATTGAATAAGAAATTATCTATGTATCCCAATAAAGTATTGTGATAAGTATTATAAATGTCAATAGATGCCCGGATACCTTATATATTTTAAAATTTGCACTATGAACAATGATTGTGTGTCTTTGCTATTGTTTCATCAAGGAACATGCTATCTAATGCTTAGTTTTGGTACTGTTCTTATTTATAAAGTATGACTTATCACATCCTGAATTTTAATCATCTTCTTCAAGTCTGAGTTGTAAGTTCACAATTTTATTGGTCAAAAGTGATCACATGACAGTGATATCTACAACTAGTTTTTATTTGCTAGAACTGACAGTCATTAGACTGTCATTAGACATTATCAGTTTGCTTTTGTCACCCAATATTTTTAATCCTTCCCCCTTATTTTTGGTGCATTTTTCATAATATTCTGTTTATTTCAGTGGATGAATTGAATGACACTATAACTGCTAATTTGAGTGACTCTGAGTTTTACGGTGGTAAGTTATGGTGATCATAACTGCTCTTGTCTCCATTGTAGAAATTAGTAAACTAACTCCACCTCCATAGCTACTTAACCATAACTGCTTTTTTAAAATTTTATGTAGTCCTGTGGATAGAAACCTTTAAAATTGTGTTACTAAAAATTTTTTAATATTACTTACATTTTTCACATTGTAAAAACTTCCATTCTAGCTGTGTATGTTTACCTGGAGAACCATTTCACATGATCTAGAAATTATTTTTAAATTTAACTTCTCTATTCTTTTTTTTTCTTTTCACGTTTTCCTGTGCATTCAGTGAAATGTTGAAGGGCATATTAATGTTCACTCAGACTAACCACTTGTTAAGTAACAGTAATATCTTGAGGCATTATTAGTGAATAATCCCAGCAACCAATAACTTGGTAGATGCTTTTAAAAATTATTGCATTTCCCTAATTTTATCTATTTTCATTTTATATAAATGGCAATAGCATTTTTCTTTTAAGTCACTTATGGATCTTTTAGATGAAACTATTTTCCTTGACATGTACACAGATGAGTTATTATAATCAATCCCTTTTGTTCAAGTAATCCTATAACAAGACATAAAAAGATTTTGTAAAGTTTTCAGGGATAAATATAAATATCTATTTTTATTCAATAAAATTTTAAGTACTTACTGAATGTTTATATTAAGTGCAGTGTGATATAAGTAGATAGGCAGAAAGTCTTGAAATCAGAAAAACCTGGGTTAAGTTCCTCCTCTGCCACATACAAATGGGACCCTGGGCAGTTCACTTCACCTCTTAATCCTCATGTAATTTTCTGAAACTGTAAGTTGGAAGATATGTGCTGTTCTGCATTGATAAAGAGTTCTCTCACTGGGTGGGCCCTAAATCAATGAAACCTTAGAACCTGTAAAAAAAATTATGTAGCTAATGTAGAAAGGAAAACCAGCTATTATACCCTATTAATATAATCATTATGCCAAAGTATTTACCTTCTTTACACTGTACTTTTAAAACAGGTAAGAGTTTGGTTTTACATTTTATATACATTATTGGCCCCTGAAATCCAAGTTTTATCAACAAAAAATGTCCAACATTCATGTTAATTAACAGTTAAAGGTGAACTAAAAACTATTAAGGGGCAAATTGAACATATGCTATTCAGTTACAAGGAATATATGTTTGCTGCACAATGGCCCGACTTTTATTTGATTGCTGTCTCTTTATGCTCCATTAAAGAACAGATTCATCTGCATCCCCACAGAACCATTTCCCATAACTTGAGCTAGGTTTACATAGGGTAAGCCTCCTCACAATCTCTGAATCCTCAGCAAAGTCCTGATTATTCTCTTACAATGTAAAATCATTCCTTTCCTCCCCTCCTCCCTGACCTTGTAAGATTGGGTCTTCCTATCTCACTAGGCAAGAAATGCTGGGGCTACTCTTATGTTCCTTCCGACTACTAATCATGGGAACTTTGACCTTCTCTCTACTCAACTATATGAGTTTGCCCCTTCTTAGGTAGCCTACTGCCAAGTCCCTCCCCCCCCACCAGACTTACTGATGTCAGACTTAGTGAGGACACCTGATCAGTTTAGTCTACTGCAGTGCTGAACTCCTGACCCCAAGATCAAAAGATCTATCAGTCTCAGCCTCCTGGTAGCTGGGATTACAGGCCTGTATCACTAGGCGCAGCTTCATTCCCTTTGTTAACTCAAATGCCACAGAATGACCATCTGTTATCAGCTAGTCCCTCTTCAAAATGCTCAGTCACATTTTTGATCAGATATAGGTATGTGTGTATATGTATGTAAACACATACATGTACACATTTATCTTTGGCATATATGACTATATATTTGATATATGTATAAAATATATCTATCTATATTATCTATGTGTATATATACTCAATATAATAACTTATACTAAAGCTTAGTAAATACATTTTAAGAATATGTAAACCTATAGATTGTTTTTAAAAGTCTTCCTGTTTCTAGGAGATTGGTGGGTAGTGAAAATAACGTCTCAAGTATGCAACCAACATAAATCGTTGCTAGGTCTAGCCGAATAAGTTAGGGCAATGAGTCTGTATGTGGCCACCAATTTTTGACTTCCAAACTGAAATGAGTATGAATGTAGGCTAGGATATTTAGGGGAAAGAAATTGGAAACGTGTGTCCGTGGCTACTTATAGATGTGATTCTGTATTTGTTGACTTTCTTCACTGCAGCCAAGTCCTATATCGAGAGGCCTCCAAAACTTTTGACTCCAGAAGGCCGCACAAGTCATAAAGAAGAGTTACGAGAAAATGTTCTTTCCCTAGAGTGTATTGCAGAAGGCTTGTGAGTTGATTTTTGTCCTAACATATATTTCTAATAAAAAAAAATCAAAGTATACTTATTTAGAGGTTTTTGTATTATAGGCTATGAAAGGCTATGCATGTGCCAAGGAAACATTGCTAAGTGTTTTGAAAGTAGGCAGGATGAATCACACATTTGTTAAACTGCTTAGTTTACAAGATTGGCATAAGTTCATATTTACTTATTTTAGCCTTTGGCTTTTAGCTCAATTGAATAGGTACTATTATTGTTCTGTGACTGTTAAGACTGATTGGCTGACTCATTTTTCTGAGATCCTTCAGCTACTTGGAAGCCATAAGACTATTCTGACATCAAAAGGGGATTCCATTCTAAGTTAATATGGTACAATTTGGAAAAGTTAAACCTAGACAAAGATGTTTATTTTGATGAGAAATGACCCCATATCTGTGTTTTATCATCATTTCCCGTGTAAGTGAAGTAAGGGACTACAGCCAGATAAGCCTTAATCTATCACCACTACTAGGAAAACAAAACAGAGTGTAAGCCCTAGTCACACTGTCAATAGCATCCTCATATTAAAAAAAAAATAGCATGTTGCATTGTTTGTAATACTTGAACATTTCAATATGTTGCTTCTTATATTTCTTTTCTTAGGAGAAGGCTTAATTGTTTGTATTGGTTATAACTCACTATCAAATTTGCTTACCTAAGGATTTCATAAGAGTCTTAGGATCCTAGGAACTGGGGGTCTTCTAAATCAGATGATCCGTGGCACTCATTATACAGGTGGGAAAGTTGAGGTTTTAGGATAATCTTTAGATTCCTTTCTCTCTCTTAATATATAAACCCATTATACAATATAATTACAGCTCTCCCCCCTCCATACTATTTGGCAGTTAAAGGACTTAATCATTGGTGCACAGCTAATTACTGACAAAGCAAGACTCGGGACTAAGTCTCCTGATTGCCAGTCTAATATTCCTTCTACATCCTGTTGTCTCTTCTATTTCATATAGTTGCCATGTTTAAAATATTGTTGTCACCTTCAAACCATAAGTGCCAAATGATCCTCAAAACTCCCTTTATTCTTTCCTTAGTTCTCTATGTCTTACTGTTTTACAGGTAGTTATTAGTAACAGTACTAACTTTCTTCACCACAATTCTGTGAGTCAGGCACCCCATCTTACAAATGAGAAAACTGATGCTCAGACGGGTGACATTATTTGCCTATGGTCATACAGCTAGTATAAGTGATCTGAAATTGGTTAATATTAGCTATGTGAACCCCCCATTTCTGCATACCACAAAACTTCCATAGCATCAGGGCATATTTACCATTAAGGAGCCATCTAGTCTGCAGACAAGTTTCAGGACACTAGAAGGGAAATTTGTTGCACATATTATTGTTGGCTCTTCCATTAACAATGTCGACTGAAATCTCAGAGACAAGAGCCTCTGCTGGCCATAAATGATTCACTCAGTGTTTTCCCTGACCTCGCAGCAGTTGTGTGTGGGAAGCCACTGGGCTCACATTCTAATCCTGCCCCCGACTTTCCTAGAATAGGCTTCCTGGTATTCTTTTTCCTTTACCAGGGTGTGTTTGGAGGCCTCTCCTGGCCAGTGTGGGAAATCACTCTGGCATCTACTGCTGAAGGAACCCAGCAAACTAGTCCTAATATCCGCTTTCTTGTATTCTTTGTGACATCCTTCAGATCTACTTTAGCTTGATTTTAAGGGAGGAATAGGGTACAATACAATGATTCTCAGACGTTTTGGAGTTATGCCACTCTTATAGTGGAAAGGACACTAATTTGGAAACTCTATGAACGTGGGCTAGTCACCTTGACTTCTCTGGGCACATCTATACAATGGAGAGAGAAATGTTGGCCTAGATAATCTTTGGATTCCTTTCTCTCTCTTAATATATCAACCTATTATACAATATAACTACAGCTCTCCCCCCTCCATACTATTTGGCAGTTATTTAATTATGATTTATTAAAATAGGATTTTAAAATTTTATTTAATCCCTTCAGATGATCTGGCTCCCTGCATGTATTGCAAAACCACTTTTGGAAAGCTCTGGTCTGATCTTTTACAAGTAAGCCTGGCACTAGGGACAAAGCATCCAAAAATTCCTTATTTGCAAGAACTTCCAGCTAAAAGAGGAGTCAGAATAAATTTAGTAATGTATAAAATGTGCTTATCCTTCCCACTCTCCCTATGAGATTTTATGATCACTTCAGTCAGTTTAGTCTATAAGTCTATGTTGTAAAATAATAGAAAGCTGATGAATGCCTTCCATTTATATGATGCCTTTAATTTTTTCCTTTGTTATCTTCACAGATTGGGTTTATTATAAAAGATGTTTGCATGGTTGTAAAACATCAAGTACTATATAAATGTTAGCTATTATTATTTTCCTTTGAGAAAACATTTTTTCCATAGTCACTCAATCCAATATTTTATGAAAAAAGCAGACACAATTTTTTAAAAAAATGTTCACAACAACCCTATAAGGTCAGGAAAGCAGATATTATCTCCCTTTGGGCAGATGAGAAAATGGAGGTACTAAGAGTTTAAAATAACATGTGTGTGCACTTCCCACCAGTATTATTAAGTAATACTAGTAATTCTTCCACTAGTGTTACTGAGTTCCAGAAATAAAATTAGGAACAAATACTGGAACTAGAAAACCAGCCCTCATTTCCA
The DNA here is from genome assembly GCF_900497805.2 of Vombatus ursinus. NCBI lineage: Eukaryota > Metazoa > Chordata > Mammalia > Diprotodontia > Vombatidae > Vombatus > Vombatus ursinus. The sequence goes on from NW_020954608.1 coordinate 8,358,525, forward strand.
TTCTAGACCTCTAGTATTAGATAGATAGATAGATAGATAGATAGATAGATAGATAGAGCAGAAAGACAGATATATATATATATATACATAATATATGTATACATATATATGTTTCAAGATTAAGCCAAAAGAGTCAATGAGGGTTGGTAAGAAGAGAAAGGTTCCATTTGATGTCATAAAATACCTAATATTTTCATGTTATCTATGTTTATTTTGCACTGTGTTTCCTCAGGAGAGTGTAAGCTGTTTGAGAGAACTACTCTGTTTTTGTCTTTGTATTTCTATCAACTTGCATTTGTCAAATTGAATTGAATATAGAAATATATGTGGAGATTCATGAGAAGAGGTGTTTATGTCAGTTAGTTCATTGTAGATTGATGGCTCCAGTTGATGGAGTATCATTTTTTTGTGACCATTTTGTGATCATTTTGTGACCATTGCTTTGACATAACACCTTGCAGAAATTTCAAAGGCCTTTTCATTGATCAGAGCTCAATTTGCATAAGATAACTATCATCCTGGAACTAGCTTATGCAATATGGTTTTGTAATTTCTTTTAAGTAAATAATCAGAATATTGACAGAAGTAACCAAAATATTGGTTGTATGAGGTCACCACAAATTCTAATGTGAAATTTGAGCGCTTGTACAATGAATTAGGAGCTTATAAAATCTATCTCATGATAAACGATTTAAATGCTTGTATAAAATGAAGGCACATCTGTTTTTACAACATCAGTATCTTTTTTTGTCATATCAGGCCTACTCCCTCGATCAATTGGACAAAAGTAGATGGAGAGCTACCTGTCAACCGGACGTTTTACAAAAACTTTAGGAAAACTCTGAATATCATTCATGTTTCAGAGGCAGACTCTGGGAAATACAAGTGTACAGCAAGAAATTCTTTAGGCTTTGTTGAACATACTATTTCAGTCACAGTCAAAGGTATACTAATGTTTAAAATATATTCATCTTAGTTAAATTGAAGGTACAATCAATTAAATATCAACTTTGATGCAACAAATGGTTTTGTACAGTTTGGGCGTATACAATGTGTCCCAAAAGTCTTAGTGTTTGCTCATAGTGGTAAAGCTTTAAAATGGCACTAAGACTTTTGGTACATTCAGTATAACACTTAAAAGGGCTCATTGGCAATGGAGCTTATATCAAAATAACAATGAATTACTTCAGTTTAAAAAGGAAGTAATGATCAAAATTCATTCTATTTTTAGTCGTTTATGTACCTCGTGGTTGTCCTATGACACATGACAAATCAGTCCTGCTTTTAATTCTTAATTACTGTTAATGTCAAATGAAGGGAATCATATTGAGAATAAAAAATTATTAGAATTACTCTCTAGATATCCTTTCATAACACCATGGTATTAATCTGAAGTAGGGTACAAGTATTGATTAGCTTGTGGAAAATGGAAGCCTGATCAAACAAATTTCTTATAATTTATATCAATATTTCAGTTGTTTTAGAAATATGGGTATTCCTCCTATTCATACACGCTGCAAACAGCCTCCTCCTGGGCAGATTTTTTTCTTGAGTTATTGTGACCAAAAATATTCAGTTAATCATTTGGTGATCAACATTATGGTGATAAGCTTCTCTATGATTCCTTGGTTGATCCTTGAATGAAAGACCAGAACTACAGGTCCTTATGGGACCCATGCTCAAAGCATTTCTTTTGTGATAAAACCTGCCAGAGGTTGTATCCAACTGGCAGAGCCTTGAAGGACCCAATGTCATCTCCATGGTAAACTGAGGTTTCTGAGTGGGACTTTAGTAGAGGGTTTCAGTATGCATGCGCAGAGTATTAATTTTGAGAGAAAGGGTTAAGTCATTTTCTCACCACTGTATTGTAATGCTTGTTTGATTCAGATCTTTATTTTTGTCCTCAATAAAGCGGCCCCATACTGGATCACAGCTCCTAGAAACCTTGTGCTGTCCCCTGGGGAAGATGGGACTTTGATCTGCAGAGCTAGTGGAAATCCCAAACCCAGCATTAGCTGGTTAACAAATGGTGTTCCAATAGAAAGTAAGTTCTGTTGGTTACTTTGCTTATGTTTTATATCTGACTATAGAAATACCTCAGATCTAATTAAGCATCATTAGATGCTCAGGCAGGACATAGAATTTAATAGACTAAAAAAATTCCCCAACACAAACTTTGTTTTGTATTAATATTTTATTTTTTCCCAAATGCATGCAAAAACTATTTTTAATATTTGTTTTTTAAAATTTTGATTTCCAAATTCTTTCCCTCTTTCCCTTCCTCCCATCCCTCCCCCAAGACAGTAAGCAATTTGATATAGGTTATGCATGTACGATCATGACATGAATTTTGTTGAATACTTAGGACATATTATGATATATAATACAGATTATGTGCTATAGATGTGATATGTATTGATGGGAGGTTGTTAATATTTCCTCTTTCACGTGCTTAACTCACTCTGAAATATCAACTTCTTTAATTTCCAAGGGTCTTAGGTGTTTCTTTGTTTGCAGAAGGTCTGAAGTGTTTGAAGAAACACAGGGAAGATTCTTAGAGAATCTTAGAATATTAGAAATTAAATTGGTCTACAACATTACGAGCAGTAAAAAGAGTGGGTAGAATGACCAGGAATGGACTCAATGGAGTTGTGGTTTGGGGATTGAACTATTTACATCCATCCTCTTTTCTTTACTGAGCATTTTGAGTGGTCATTTCTTTTGTTTTTTGTTTTCACCTTCACTTCATCCCCTGCCTCCAGAAGATTCATTCCTGACATGAATTCACTTTAAAAATGCTGTTATATAGTATCATTGAAAAAGCATTAGATTTGAATTTAAAAAAAAAAAACAGAGTTCAAATCTCATCCCTGCAACTTGTTATCTGTGTTCCATCAGGCAAGTTACTTAGCCTACCTGCCTCTGTTTCCTCATCTGTAAAAGAAGATTGGATTAGGTGGCCTCCAAGGGCCCTAGTAGATGTAAACCTATGATCGCACAGTGTGATTGGATGATTGTGAAGTCAGTTAAGCATTCTACTTATTCCCTTGATGCCATCCGTTCCTATCTCTTCTGTGACCATGCTCCATCAGTCATTTCCTTACTCACATGGATCTTCAGTGTCTTCCTCTGGCTCCTGGCTCCTACCTTTCCAGTTTTCTTACACTTTACTCCCCAACACATACTCTTCGATTCAGTGACACTGGCCTACTTGCTTTTCCACAAAGAAAACATTCCCCATCACTTGGCTCTGGGCATTCTCTCTGGCTGTCCCCGTGCCTGGAATGCTCTCCCTCCTCCACTTTACCCCCTGACTTCCTTGGTTCCTTTAAGACCCAGTTAAAATCCCACCTCCTACAGGAAGCCTTTCCTAACCCTTTCTTAATTCCAGTGTCTTCCCTCTGTTAATTATTTCCTATTTATTCTGTATATAGTTTGCTTTTATATATGTATAAGTTGTGTCCCCCCTCCTCCCCCCATTAGAGTGTAAGCTCCATGAGGGCAGGGACTGTCTTTTGCCTCTTTTTGTATCCCCAGTGCCTAGCACAGTACGTGACACATAGTAGGTGCCTAATAAACGTTTACTGAATTGACTTCTTCTAACCAAGCTACAAACATATTCAGGTCTTCCCTAGGATAGGGATAATAATATGGAAAGGAGTAGGAATGGGGAATATGTGTGTGTGTGTGTATGTATGATTTTATTCGTACAAGGAGCTCCCTGATGAGAAAACTCCCCTCTGCCATTGCAAGTTCATCCCTTCTCTGAAACGTGTAGCATTAGAGGGTTGCCTAGGAGACTGAGACATTAAGGGACTTGCCCAGGGTCACATAGACTGTATCAGAAGTGGAAATCGAACCCAAGTCTTCCTGGCTCTAAGGCCAGCCATTTATCCATTATGCCACAGCATCTTTCTCCTTATCTTCTCTCTACCCTTAAAAAATTTTTTAAACCTTCCCTTAACCTTTCTATCTCAAGTGATCATATTTCTCTCCTATTCCTTACTAAACATCTAAAAGGCATATGCTAATTTAATTCTATTAACTGTCTCTACTTTCTCATCACCCTCAGTCCCCTGAAATCTGGCTTTTATCCTGACTTCTTCAGTAAAACTGCACCTTCCAAAGTCACCAACAACTGAGAAATTGTCAAATCTAATTATCTTCTCTCAGTCCTCGGCCTCTGCAGCGTTTGACAATGTTAACCTACTGTCTTCTACCTTGGTTTCCACGACACTCCAATTTACTGGTTATCCTCCTCTCTGTTGATCATGTCATCTCAGTGTTCCTTACTAATCCATCTTCATCCTCCAGCTGACAAAGCAAGTGTGAAGCCTCAGCTCTATTATTGGTCTTCCCTTCTCTCCCTATGTTCTCTCCCTTGGAAATCACGATCATGTGCTTGTCTTCAATTATTTTTTCTATGCGTATGACTTCCAAATCAATATCTCCAGCCCTGACCTTTCCCATGAGCCCCACATTTATAGCTACCTATAGGACATTTCCACCTGGATGCCTAGGATGTTCTGAACACATGCCTCCAAAAACCTTATTCAAGATGCAGAGTCTAGCACTGTCACAGTTTTAGAAGAAGAAAAGAAATATTAGTCCAGAGAACCTTTCAAAAGTTCTGTCATTAAGCCCTTCCAGCTTGACTGGGCTACCTAGAGCAGGAGCCTTGAAGCTTAGAGCTTGGTTTCTGATGTCATAATCTTTAAGATTCATAACATCACTTTCATGCCATGCCCAGAGAATGGAGGAAATAAGTGGCTAGACATGTCAATACTTTGCACTGATTGATAATTTGTAATCCATACAAATTGGTGGGGGAACAGGTTCTTGAGAAAATATCTCTTTGGTGTTTTAAATAGTTCTATCTTAAAGAACTAAATTTATTTAAAGATTTATCTTCAAAGTAATCATAGGGTTTGGATATCTGCTTCTGAAAGCTATATGAATGAAAGATGGTAGGAGCAAATCATTACCTTAAAATATATAGGGAAGCTTAGAAAGGAAAGGAGTCTGGAAAGGAAAAGGAAAAGGAAAAGTCTGGACTTGATATAGAGAATTTTCCATTGTAGGCCCAGCTGTGTCACCTAGTAAGCATATAAGCTTGACCAAGACATTTTCTCTGTACCTCAATTTCCTACTCGGAAAGAAATAGTGATAATACCTGCTCTGTCTACTTTACAAGGTTGTTTCATAGGACAAGTGAGGATATATCTGAAAACACTTTGTAACGTATGTAAAACATAAAAAAGTAAGGTGGTATTTTGCAAGAGGCAATAGGAAGAAGAAAAAGTGCTAGCCCAGATAGCCTCTTAACTATTAAGACAAAGGTTGAAGGAAAGGAGAGCTCAGAGAAACCCTGGCTGCCTCACTCCCTTCCCCAGCATCCCTTTTCCCTAAGGCATGGTAAATCAGACACTCATCCCTGGCCTTGCTTGGGCTGCAGAAATGATTGACAAGTGGGTGGCGAATCATGGAGGCAACCAACAGGGAAGAAAGAGATGGCTTTTTTACCATTTGGGTATAAAATAGACCTGAGGCTCATATCTTCCTCTTTTACTTTCTGTCATTGTACTGTTCTGAATTCTTTTTTCCTGGATTTTTAACCTGATTTTAGTTCAATGAGGTGAAGAATAGGGGAAAGGGAAACAGAATGTGATTTACCCTGCCCTCACAGGGGGATCCGGCAATGTTCTTGTGTCCTGTTACCCACCAAGGGCCAGCCCCTCCTTTCAGGACAGCATTTTCTTATCCTGCTTTTTCTACTGAGCCAATGCTATTATTTGGAGTCTGTTTATTCATTGACTTTGAAGTGCAAAATGCAGAGGTGTTTAAGATAGCCCATTAGTATAGCCTTTCAGTTACTGTTTTTCAAAATGTAGATTTATTAATGTGACTATGAAATTATTGGATAAGATCTATTCCTACAAGATCTTAGGTAAATGAGAAGAACTGGATGGCTAATCATTTTACTAACACTATAATCTAGTTTGCTCAGTAGTCCTAATTAAATCACATCCCTAATAACTCTTGAAAGTAGCTATTATTTTAACTTACCATGTGGACATTGAACAAATCACTTAACCTCTGTAGTTCTCTTTCCCTGTGGAGTTAACAATTGCCAACAGTGTTTTGCAGAACCACAACTAGGGATTTTTTCACTTGGAGCAGAAAGTTTGGGTACAGTCATGCTAGAAGAGAGGGCACCTTGTTCTCTAGAAAAATTAGTTAGGAGTGAGATTGTGGTAGGACCTGGGAACAGGTTGCTATGAGGCTCTGATCCTGGAGGTAGTGGTATAGGATTGGTTGATGGAGTAGAGACAGAGAACTGGGAAGTACAGGAAAGGCAATCTGCAGATTTAAGTGGTGAGTCATCACTCTAGGCATCACCTGAGGCAAAGCTCTGGCTGTCCCAGCTAATAAAAGTTCTGGTAGTTTACTGGTTTATCTGGATGAAAATGAAGCATTGTCTCTTTGTTACCGTTGGGTCACTGTATTCATCAAAGTGAATCCTAACAAAGGATAATCAGTCCATTTGACAAAGGAGAGAGGACAGAGTTCCAGCTTCATCAGCTTTTGGCTTATAGGCAGTAGGACCTTTAAGGCATTCTTCAGTGGTCTTATAGCCATAAAGACTACAGGTGCTGCTAATCTGGGAGTAGAGATAAAATAGCTGTACTCTACTAGGCAGGGATGGGTCTTCATCTTTTTGACAGAGAAAAACTAAATGAAAACCTTTAAAATGTGGTGAAAGATATTAGAACTGGTAGAGTCTCTAGAGGTCACCAACAAACACTGCCTACCCTGGAAAAGGGCATGAGTAGAAACAGTTTAAGAAGCCCTGATTCTAATTCAACCCCCTCATTTTACAGATGAAAAAACTGAGACCCAGAAAGGTTGTGATTTGCCCAAGGTCACACAGCTAGTAAACAAACATCTGAGGTGTGGCTTGAACCCACATCTTCCTAATTCATGGTCCACAAAGCAGACAGACACAGGTAGGACAGTAATGAAGAATCACTTTAGGAAGGAAAAGGAAAAGATAATCAGTAGTGGAAGAAAAAAAAAACCAACAACTTTGTTCTCATACTTTGGAGATCATTTAAAAAATATTCCCTGTAAGTCTTTGTGTAACAAAACTTTAAAGGAGATAACATGTACATCATCATCATCATCATCATCACTAACATTTATATAATGCTACTATGTACAAGGTGATGAGGTCTAGAGGTTTAGGGGTGCTGCAACCCCAAAATCACGACACCCGGGTCCTGCCTGAAAGAATTCAACCCAAATCTTCTTTCAGTCAGAGACACAGTTTATTAGGGATGGGCCATACAGGCCAGACTCCTAAGGAATCTGAACACTAGTGATGCCTGTGATGATGAGCGGGCATGAGAAAATCTCAGCGTTTAAGTGGGGGTCAGGGTAGATCTTATATACACTCAAATAATTTTGGGTGTTTGGAGGAGGAGCTGGTAAAAAGATCCTGAAACTGAAGTGAGTTTAGGGAGAATTCTGATTGGAATGTCTGGGAGGTTGACTAGACAATGGGAATAGATAATGAAGAAAACTGGAAGGAAGAGGTTTGAATGGAGTCTACATAAGAACAAAGGTAGAAAATATACTAGGACTTCATTAGGTTTTCAAAAGGAAATAGGGAAAGTCCATAAGGAAAAGTCATGGAGTAGAATATCTGACATATCTCATATCTGCCATATCTGCGTTTCAAGGAACCAGAGAATTGAGTTTAAATACTATAAGTAGCAATCTTTAATGAGAGATGAGATTTGAAAATGAGTTGGAGAAGGCATTCAATTATTGTCTATCAGGAAGCTGTCCCCACCCTTGAAGCACTTTGAAATAAGGTGAGAACTGTGAATAAAACAGAAAAGTCAGAGAGCCTAAATGGAATGGTTTTTGGTTAGTCCACATTTTGACTCTAGACAGATACATTGTGTAATGAAATATAGCACAAGAACATGGACAAGCACTGTCTTTCCTTACAGCTACTCAGGAGTTCTGCACAGATTTCCCTAAACATTTTAAAAGGGCACAGTTGAGCTAACATCAGCAAAAGTAACTGACTCCAAGAAGTCTTTCATCTAGCCTATCAGTAGGAAATGTGTTTGAACCAAGGCATCCTTAAGAGATAAATCCACTGCCTAGGTATCTCAAAGACACCCTCAAATAATGAAATTCTAAATATAGGGTACTTCAGAGGCAGAAGGCAAAATCAAAGAATGAAAGGGATCTTGCCTTTTGATTTAATATTCCATGCCTTCTCTGAGGTGATAACAAAAAAAATTGTCTATCCATATAAGCACTTTTCATCTATAGTATGAGACCATTTAGAAAAAAAATTAAAGGATGGTTTATGAAATGTAATGATATTATAAAACATCTGAGAATGGTTTTCCCCCCACCCCATCTCGTCCCCTTCTAGAAATCCCATATAAGCAATTCAAGTGGAATATCCTAACCTCTGAAACTAGCCTCTACCCCACAGGAGCCTTCCAAATCAATATTTGCTCAAACTTGGTCTCAGCAGACAGGTGAAAGGAGTGGTGAGGGTCAGACTGAGGCTAAAGTAACTCAACAGTAACTTCACCAGGGGAGGAGAAGTCCTCAGTTATTCATTGTCAAGACTTAAATAACCTCTATAGAAACTATTCTTTTACAGCCTATCCAATAATGAAGTGAAAAAATATAGTCCATCATTCAGATGTCTGCTATAGATAATAATAGGAAAGAAGAGGAGGAGGAGGAGAAACAAATAACATTTACACAGTGCTTTAAAGTTTATAAAGCAAACTGTTGTGGAAGACTAACTCCTGACTAATCCTTTCTCACATGGGCCTACCACAACTTAACTGTATAACCTTTGTAAAGTCACTTGGACTTTTTTTTTTGCTTCAGATTCCTCATCTACAAAATTGTGATAATAATAATGATAATAATAATTATAATGCCTCCTTCTTAGGACTATGGGGAGAAAGTGAAATAATACAAGGGAAAAGGCTTGGGAAATTTTTTAATGCCCTATAAATATAAAATATCATTATTACTTGTTGTAGTAGACACAGAGCTGGCCTAGAAGCCCAGGAAGAGCTGGTTTTAAGTCCTGAATTTAAGCCTTGCCTTTGACCCATATTGACACTGTGACCCTGGGCAATTCATTTAACCTCTAGTGCTCTATCTAGGCAGTTCTCTAAGTTGAAGAAAAGGTTCTGACTAGAATTTGTAGTGAGTATTTTCTTATTTGGGAGTTTGCTGTATCAATAAAATTATAGGCCTGGTCCCTATCCCAAACTTTTTAAAAATACCATCATTTTGATATTGGACAAAGTTTAACCATCACTGTAAAGTGGTCAGAGTACAGAGACAAAGAGAGGGAAAAGGTGGTTAGTGATGGTTTGTTGATTTTACACTAAAAAAAAAAAAAATTCCTCTAAAATAATAGAACTCCAAAGACCTGATACTGCCCCTAGGTCTTTGACTCTGGTCCTCTGAAGTGCATGCAGTGATTTTATTGCTGAGGGCTCTTTTTTTTTCATTGTTCATTTGAATTAAACACACTTGACTTAGATCACCAGACTGTCCCTTTGGGACACATGATTTGGGTTGCTGGCAAGATCCGTACAACACAGAAGCCTGCAGGTAGTTACTTAATAAGTCCATACATTTTCACTGGTGTAGCACAGTAAATGGATTTCATACCTTGGACAGCTTCCAAGTGGACCTCCTTATGCCACTGTGACTGTTAATATTTTCTTGGATTTAGTGGAGATGAAGCTTCTGCCCCTATGGAGAGATCAGCTTGTTCACTGCTTTTTTGGAAAATATTTATTTTTACTGGGAAATATCTTGCCAAACCCAAATATCTTGAGACCATTTGATTAAGATGAAATGGGGATTTTCAGCAGGATGGCTTTTAGTTAACTGACAAAGAGTTCAGACATTCTGATAAGTTGATGAGGAAAAGGGCCATGTAAAAGCTTTTAAAAAAGTTTTCTGTCTGATGTGGAGATTTTTAACATGCAGGAACAGTGTCCTAGTTTTAGTGACCATCCTTGATCTTCCTTTCTCACTTTGCTGGGGAGTTAGAATTTGAGCACCTCATTGAGGTATTTCTCTCCCTCAGCATGTGCCACCAAGCAACATAATTCAGACCCAGAGCTTCTCTTTGGCTTGTGGGGTGGTGATCAGCTCTTGAAAACTCCTAAAATTGCACTACTGTAAATCATATTATGGTTTAACAAAGTACTCCTGAGACACAACGCTCAAGCACTGAATCAAGAGAAACTGTTCGAATTCCCATTTGTGGTGAATGAACTGAGGCAGCTAGTATATGCCAGCAGACTTTGTAAAAGTTGTGAGATTCAATTCAACAAGCATTGATTCAACGTCAGCTATGTAAAATGCACAGGCAGTTAGGTAGCGCAGTGGATAGAGTGGTAGGCATGGAGTCAGGAAGACTCATCTTTCTGAGATCAAATATGGCCTCAGACACTTACTAGCTATGTGACCCTGGGCAAGTCACTTCACCCTGTTTGCTTCAGTTCCTCATCTGTAAAATGAGCTGGAGGAGGAAATGACAAACCACTTCAGTATCTGCCAAGAAAACCCCAAATGGGATCACAAAGAGTAGGACACGACTGAACAAAAAAAAATATATAAAATGCACATTACACTAGGCCCTGGGGAAACAAAGATGAAAAAAAAAGTTTATATAATCCCTGCCCTCAAGGAGCTTACAGTCTAAGAGGAGTGGAGGATATATGACATAGACACAAGTATGGATGATACTCCAGAGAAGCAAGAATGAAGGAGAAAACCCAGACAAAGCACCCGAAGAAAATTTATCATGGGAGAGATCATTTTCTGTTGGGAGGCTTACAAGCCAGTATAATGTAGTAAAAAGATCACTGACTTCAGAATTTTAAGACTTCCATTCTAGTTCTAACTCTGACCTTTTTCCATATCTACAAACGTGGGCAAATCATTTCTGCATTCTGTGTTTCAGTTTCCTCATATGTAAAATGAGAATCATCTTTGCACTACTTAACCTCATAGGAGTGAAGAAAGTACTCTATAAATCCTAAAAAGGTCGTAGGAAAATGAACCTTACAGTGATGAAAGAGCAGGTGGCACCTGAACTGGGCCTTGGAGGATGACGATTTCAACAGGAATAGATGAAAGTGTGTGCATTCCAGGTATGGAGGAACATATGAGGCAAAAGGATCCATGACAATGTAGTGTAGTAGCTAATAGTCCAGTTTGGCATGTAAAGTATATGAAAGGGATTAGAGTGAAATTAGGTTAGAAATGGAACCAGATGGACCAGGCCTTGGGTGCCAGGATGAAGAATCTGTTTTTCCATAGGGAACCACTGAAGGTTTTTTTTTAAGCTGGAGAGTGACATAGTTAGCTAGACCTATGTAACAGGAAGATTATTTTGTGTGTTTTATTTATTTTTGTGATAATTTGGAGAGTGAGGAGGCTAGAGACAGGAAGGTTAGTTGGAAAATCTCTCACAGTTGTCCTTATGAGAAGGATTAAGGCCTGAACAAGGATGGTCGTAGTTTGAGAGGAGAGAAAGAGAGGAACATGAGAGGTATTATGAGGGTAAAATTGTCAGGACTTGTCACCTGACTGGGGTGTTATTTTAAGCATCAATGACAAGAATGGACCTCATCCTGAATGCCTTTAAATCTAAGATGATTTATTCAATTTAACAAATCATTTTTAAGAGCAAAATTGTAAAACCCAATGGTTTCAAATGCATATGTGTAAATGCAGAAAATATGGCTAATAAATGAGATGAACTAGACTTCATTACTCAATCAGGCAAATTTGACTTCATAAATACTACTGAGACTTAGTGAGTAGTGGAATGGGGAAGAGAAAGCTGGTGTACAGTCTCCTTAGCCCTCCTAACTCCTATATTCATCCTTAATGACTTCCCATTCAGCTGATAGCCTATAAAACATCCTGGTCTCTCAGGACGGACATCAACTTTCTTAATTCCCATGACCTCTGGCTCTACCCTGCTACAATTGCCCTAAATGCAATTGTACCTTAAACTCACCATTACCAAAAAATATGTTCCAGTTCCAAGATTTTGAATCCTGAAATTGTCCTGATTTTAATCTCCTATCCTTCCACCTCTCTTACTGACACTAATACTAAACCTATTCGTTCCTCTTTCCCTGACCTTAAATCCTAAGTCCATCACCTTCATTCTGGTCTCCTTTTACCCAGTGCTATCTGCTGTTGAATACTTTGCACCTCTAGCCTACTGCTCAAGCCTCAAATGTGGGTCACTCCCACCATTTGTTTTCTCTGCTTCAACTCCTGAGTCACTGAACAAGGGAGAAGAAATCATGTAACCATTCTTGGGTCTCCTCTGCCCTTAACCCCATCCCCTTAACTCTGTCATCCTTCCAAACTATTATCTTATATCTCTACTCTTTTTTTAACCACTAAACTCCTAGAAAAGATAGTTTATACCCCCTGCCTTTTCTTCTTCACCTCCCATTCACTCTTCATCCTTTGCAATCTAGATTCTAACCCTCTCACTCAGTTGCAATTGCTCTTTCAAAGATTGTCAGTGCTCTCTTAATTACTAAATATGGTGGCCTTTTCCCAGTCTTCATCTTCCTTGATCTTCCTGTAGCAGTCATTGCTCTGGATCATCCCCCTACCTGGTCTCTCTCTCCTCTCTTGCCTTCTGGATTCTCTTAGTGTTTTCCAAGAAAATATAAACTCCTTGAAGATAGGAACTTTTTTTTGTTTTTCTTGGCTTTGTTTCCCCAGGGCTTCACGTAATATCTTGCACACTTTAAGATCTTAATGAAGGTTTATTAAATGGAATTGAAATTTGTGTCTCTGGTTCCCCTCATATCTATCTGATTTTACCTCCTCAGTCTCCTTTTCTTGTTCATTATGCTCTACTACCCCAAAGTCTGGGCATCTTCCAAAGCTCTGTCTTCTTTCTCTCCCTTAGTGACTTCCCATTCATACTGATAACCTGTACAGCATCTTGGTCTCTCAGAATGGGCATCAGCTTCCTTCATTCCCATGACTTCTGGATCCCTCTGTTCCCGTATGTTTATCACCTTCCTGCAAAAAACTTCCATATCTTTAAAACCAGTCCTAATAATTTCCCTGAAGTCCATTCTCATATCTCCAACTGTCTCCTGGACAGCTGTACCACCAACACCTCAAACTCAACACACCTAAAATTAAACTCAGCATCTTCCCCCTAAAACTGTTTATTCTTCCTAACTTTCCTGTTCTGTTGGTGTTACTACCATACTTTCCAGGTATATAGACTCAAAACCTCATGATCATCTTGGAATCTTCCCTCTTGTTAATCTGCTGTTTCTAATTAGTTGCCACATTTTATTGATTCTCAATCTGTCTCCTCCATTCATATGATCACCATCCTACTTCAGACCATCATCACCTCTTACATGGCCTATTACAAAAGCTTTCTAACTGGCCTCCCTGATTTCATTATCTTCTCTTTCCCATTTGTCCCTTATGCAATTGCCAAAATAATCATATGAGTGGATAGGTCTAACCATATGTGTCACCAATAACCGTTAGTGGCTCAAAAATCTTTCATGGAGGAGCAGTTAGGTGGCGTAGCAGATAGTGGACTGGCCCTGGATTCAGGAGGACCTGAGTTCAAATGCAGCCTCAGACACATAACACTTTACTAGCTGTGTGACCCTGGGCAAGTCACTTAACCCCATTGCCTAAGCCAAAAAAAAAAATCTTCCATGGCTCCTTATATATATATATAAGGAGCCATGGAAGATATATATATATGTGTGTATACATGATAACATGTATACATTAAGAGAAGTCAGGAGGATAACACCCCCCAATTACACAATACCTGGAGTATTGAGTTTTGAGCATTGCATTTTAGGAAAGATCAGATTTAGAGGTAGAAGCAGGGATATGTGAGCATTTACACCCACATATCAGCTAACACTACAAACCAGGGCTTGATTTGTTGTTTTATTAATTGTGTAGACTTGAGAAAGTGATGGGAAACCGTAAATATTGCAGGTTAAACTTATCATATGTATCATGTGCACCTTTTTCCCCCCAGAGAGCTGGTTGTTAAACATTTACCAGCACACACTGAGTAGAGGTTACCTTAGAAGTCATCTAATTCATATATTCATTTTACAAATGAAAAAGCTGAGGCCCTGCAAGGTGAACTGATTTGTCCAAAATCAAGCAGGTGCCAGGAACTAAGTGTCAGAAATAGAATTCAAATCTGTTTCCTCAGACTCCAAAGTCAACATTCTTTCTACTGTTCCATATTGTGCCTATATGGGATATTGATGTTATATAACGTGTTTAGAAAAGTTAATCCAGGGTCATGAAGAGCCTAGAGAATCTTCCATTTGAGGATTAGTTGATGGAGCTAGGGATATTTAACATGGATATTTGGGGAGGGAAGAGTAAATAATGTCTTCAAGTATCTTAAGGGATGTCATATGGAAAACTTAGTCTTCTTTGCCTCGGAGGGCAGAATTTTGAATAGTGCATTGAAGCTGAAACAAGGCAGATAGAGATCTGCCCTATAGGAGAAAAAAATGCTTCCTAACAATTGGGGCTAACCAAAAATGGAATGGACTGCCCCAGGATATATTAAATTCCTTCTCTAGAGCTCTTCAGGTGCAGGCTACTTAACCACTTATGAGAGTTATCAGGGAAGAGATTCCTGTTCAGGTATCTGTTAGATTAGATGGCTTCTAATGTCTGTTGCAACTCTGAGATTCTGTGATTTTTTGAAAGGTAATGAAAAAGCTGTGTAGACTATAGGCGAAGCTATATAGGACCCTTGAAAATGGTTCTGGGTTTGCATTGATTGCTTACAAAAGATATGACAAATCTGTTCCTTGGTCATTTATTGTTCTCTCTAATTTATGTTCATTTCTACAGTTGATAACAACCTATAACCTATTGAGAAGTCTAGAAAAATATTTTATATGTGAGTGTGTATCTATATCTCTGTGCCTGTGCGTGTTTGCTTTTTAAAGGCATAACTTATGGCTTGGGCTTGATTTAAAATGTTAGGTTCACAAACAGCAGGTGTGGGCTAAGGGGCTACTTCAAAATATTCTAAAGCTTATCCATCATCAGGATTTCCTTCATATTGTTATATCGAGTGGAACATTTCATATGATTTCAGAAATTAGTTATTGATTGTGAGTGTATTGTAGAATAATGCCCTTTTAAAGAACATTTGTATTATCCATGGAAGGTTGCCTTATGTGAAAGAGGCTCAGAAAGGGACTCCCTCAGCAGGGGTTTAAATGGGTCTTGGGTATTGATAATCTGTATTGAATTTCCAGGGTAACACGGACTAGTCTTAAAAACGTTAGAGATTTTTATATTATAAATATGACCACAACATTTTGGACTTGGTGAAATAAAGAAAGAGTGAAAGACTACCATTTAGTTTATTTTGATTCAAGTTACATAGTAAACTTAATATGAACCATGTCTTAGAGATAAGAAAATAATGAAGGGTTTTAAGTGAAGGAGTAAAACATCTTTTTTTTTAATCATTGGACAGCAGCTTTACCTGGGGTGGAACTGAGATACTTCACAATATAGTGGTTATTTACTATAGCTAGGCTATTTACAGTGAGAACTGAGGATAACCTAATTGATTTAAATGCTCCGTTAATCTAGTTAATCATTAATAGACAAGGATACTGGTTACTCGTTTTTGAGATTCATTTGGGCATCTTTATATTTGAGAGGAAATTTTTAAAGACAGTGTAAGGATTTGACCTAAGGTTTGGCACTCATCAAAAGGGTATTCTGTCCAATAGCACAGTAATGCTTACTGCCTGAGGTGACACTGATGTATTCTCATGTATTATTTAGGCATTCAGTTGCATTCTATTTCAATAGAAATAGGAATAGATTTGTCCTCACTCTTTATGACTCAAGATTTCGCTGAAAATCCAATCGTCTTAAAGAGATATTTTATTCCAATCTATTCTTTCTTTATTATTCACAGTTGTTCCTCACCCACCTCCTCCCCCATTAGAGACTTTCTGAGGTCAGAGAGTAGCTTAAAGCAAGCTAATTTACTACAAATAGTTTACTGAGCTGCTTATGTCTGGTTAAGAGGTGTGGGCACGTGCATAGGCCAAGACACATAGTTTCCACCTAGCATTTGAGCATAGGACATTATCTTCATTAAAGTAACTTTCCATTCTTCTCCCACTTCTCAGGGATTTGATGGAATCATTCCTCTCTTTCTCCTCCCCAAATCTCACTCAGTCATGCCTTCCAGAGCTCTCATCCCAGTTAGTTTATAATTATTATTCGAGAATTAATATTCACCAGTTTAACTCAACTATGCCTCTGGGCCAGAGTTAGCTTCATAAGTCTGTTCACTTCTGCATCCATGCTCTTGATGTTCTTCCCCTTTGGAATTAGCTGTAATTCATCCTCATTATCCCTTTTTCCCCTTGTACCTAGGCCAATCCAAACCAGAAGTCATCAGTCTTTAGAATGAAGTGCTATCTCTCACCAATCAAGGGTTAGAGAGGAGGAAGAAAAAACAGCTGGCATAGGTCTAGTTAGCCACCAGCTGCATTATCAAGCCCATATCCTTAGCCTCAGTCAGTTCTATGCGCAGGCCTACATCGTTCCAGCACTTAGCCAAATTTAACTCTTGGCTACAATAACATATTAGAAACTTCAATGAATTTACAATGAAGTAGGAGTTTTGTGAATATAGAAATTTCTAAAACAGGAAAATATGTTTCTCATTCTAATGTATTAATTTTGTTGATGAGGATATTCTTATAAAAATTTTCTTGGACAGCTGGATTCCTCTTCTTGCTGGAAACACCACTCTTCTGCCCTGTTCATCCACTCTCACAGTACTCAGGACCTCAAACAGAGGGACCCAGTGCTGGTGGAGTTACTCAAATGACAGCATCTCTCCTGGTAGCTGGAGTGTGGGCACACTATGAGGATGGGGCATGTAGCCACAAAATTAGCTTGATGAGAGGACAGAGCTCAGCAGTTACAGTCACCATCTCAGAACATTAGAGCTAAAAGAGATCTTAGGGGTCGCCAAATTCAACCTGGTCATTTGTGAGATGAGGAAACTATGGTCTGTAGCAAGGTAGGGGTTTCTTGGTTTGATTCTGTGCACTGGTTCCTTTTCAAGAAATTTGCACTTGTCTAAAGCCCACATTGTACCTTTCAGCTGAACTGCCATTTTTGAAAGCGTATTACACATACTATTAATACTCTTCAGGCTGAATCTTATAAGGACAGAGTCCACTTTATCCACGTAAGACTGAATAAGTATTGAAAATGAATAACCTTCTTAGCCCTGCTGATAGATGGTGATTCAACACTGTGGAGTACATTTTTGTTGTTGTTAGAATAGATCATCTCTTCCAGCTCTAAAAATAAAAATCAGATTCAGACTCTGAATAAGCTCCTTAATTTAAAAAACAAACAAAACCTTGAGTTTTTCACATGGTCTCATTCCTTCAACACCTACCTAAGCTCTGTCTGTATTTTATGACTGCATATTTCCACTCTTATAAGTTCTTTATACATTTCTTAAAACAGTTAAGTTCAAGGGGAATCATTTTATTTTTTTACACCCAAACAGTGGCTCCTGATGATCCTAGCAGAAAAATAGATGGTGATACCATTCTCTTTTCTGATGTTCAAGAAAGTTCCAGTGCTGTTTATCAATGCAATGCTTCAAATGAATATGGATACTTGCTGGCAAATGCATTTGTGAACGTTTTGGGTAAGGTGTTTCCTCATAGTTCATGAGTAGGGTGAATAAGCATTTGTATAGTGCCTATTATGTGCCAGGCTATGCTAATCTCTTTACAAATATTATCTCATTTGATTCTCACAAGGGGGGGGGGGTGGTTAGGTGCTGTTATTATCCTCATTTTACAGTTGAGGAAACTGAAGTAGACAGAGGTTAAGTGACTTGCCCAGGGTCAATCCAATGTAATAAACATTTATTAAGTACCTACTATATGCTGGGCATTATGCTAAGGCAGGGAAACAATTAATAAGAAGAAAGACAGCCCCTGCCTTCAAGGAGCTTACAATCTAAAAAGGCAGACAACACACAAAAGGAGGCAGAAAAGTAAGTTTGGGGTGCCAGCAGTGGGTTTCTTGTTCTGTGGAGTTGAAAGCAAGCAGAGCAGCAGACGTAAAGTGGAGTAAGCTGAGTCTCCTTTCTGCCCTCTCTAAAGGAAGGCATTAGAAGGAGTTTGGTGCTCCATCTGCCAATTGGACAGGGGAAGAAGCTGAGTGAGTTTGTGTCAATCAAGGCTTGAGTTAGCAGCATGATAGTGAGTTTAGAAGTGATAAATTTATCCTGGGAGGAGCATTTTGTTCTATAGAGATGAAACTAGGCAGTGCGGAAGATACAAAGCAGAGTATGTGTCTGAGGCCAGGTTTGAACTCAGTTCTTCCTAATTCCAGATTCAGCACTCTACCCTCTACATCACCTGCCTGCCTGAGTAACTATCTATTTAATTCATAATTGCTGTTCTTTCTCTTTCACTCATATCTCTTAGGACTTTATTTTTTTAAATAAGAACAGGTTAACCCAACATTTTAAAAAAGTATTTTTAAAAGTCCTCTTATTAGTTGATTGATAGGTTGACTCCTTGGTCTATGGAAAAGAAAAATAACATAAGATTGAGTAGTAATTTTAAAATCCAGATTTTACTATAATTTCTGCCCCCAGGCTTGGCAAATTTTTTAATTATCCTATTCTTCCAGTTCTTAATCTGTAAAATGGGACTCATATCCTTGACCTTTACTTAATTCATGAATATATTAAAAAATATATATTCTTTATTTGTGGTAAAATGTTTAGATAACTAAGAAAGAAATGTGTATATATAGATATTTAATGAGATCTCTATTTCATCCATTTCTGTATCTGATGTTCTAGGAAAGCAATTAGCTTATTTCTAATATTCAAATTACCCAAATAGCAATATTTTTTACTTATTTTCTGTAGAAATTGTCTCATAATAACAGAAGATTTTTTTTCTTTAACTACCTAAGGTAGGTGTGTCCCTTTTCAAAACAAAAACAAAAATCAGGAAGTTTTGCCAGCATTTGAGATACTTTACAATAGGGGTGCTTAACCTGAAGTCCATGAACTGTTTTATTTAAATATAAATTTTGACAGTTGAATTTCAATATAATTAGTTTCCTTTGTAATACTGTGTATTTTATGTGTTTAAGAAGGGGTCCATTGACTTCATCAGAATCCCCAGAAGGGTCCACGACCCTTTAGAAATGCTTTAGAAATAAAGAATTAAACATTTAACTCAGGAAAGATAGCTAAGCCCCGAAAGTCTTAGTGAAAGTGTTGGAAACCAGGACATATTGTCATCTTAATGTCCTTTGTGCTAATTTCTCAATAAACATAGAATATATGGAGAACTCCGCTCTTTTCCAAGCTAACCTGCCAACCTGTAACAGAGCCAGTACTAAGATGGCAGGATTTAACATGAAGCCGTGCAAGAAAATAAAAACAGATACTAGGGATGACTATATTTTTGAGTCTTAAATGCGTCTCTTCATTTTTTCCTATTTTAGCTGAACCACCACGGATACTTACTGAAGCAAATTTGCGTTATCAGGTCATTACAGACAGGCCTGCTATGTTAGATTGTGCTTTCTTTGGTTCTCCCATTCCTACCATCGAATGGTAAGGAACAGTACCTATTTTTAAAAAGTTAAGACCTATTTTCCTTTATTTTTCTTTTTTTTATCTTTTTTCCTCTTTTTATTAGTTTGTAATGAAAAAAGAATGTTTTATTAACATACAAACCAACCTTTAGCACAAAATGAAAAGAATGTAATAAAGAGAGAGATTAATAGCTTGTAAAAATAGCCATATTAATAATCTTAATGCCGTGGGTATGTTTTTGGGTGCAAAGCTTCTCAAAATGTGTTGTTCTTAATCTTTCGAAAGCTTTCATAGATTGTATTGCCTCACTTACAAATATGTTGTCCTGTTATTCAAAAAATAAAGAGGATAAAAAAAAACTAATGCTGAATTTTATCCCGTTACTGTGTATAAGATAAGAAAATGGCCAGCTGTGTAGTCAAAACAAAAGATAATCAAACGGACAGTTCTTAAGTTCCATTGGTTTCTTCACAGTGACAAGAAAATGAGGGGAAAGCCCACAGCACATTGGATATACACCTTGTGGTAAACTTCTTAGACTACTGGCTAAATTGTATAGGATAGGAAGATTATCCTGAATGTGTTGTGACCTTTTCTCCTGTAAACGAGTGAGCTCTCCCATTCAATGGAGTGCTACATGTGGCCAACCCCTTGGAAGTAGCCTGGGACTTTTTTGAATAGAGGGGAGAGGCACTGGTAAAGGAAGCAATTGTTTCCTGAACAAAGATTTGACTATTTAAAAATAGTGTTGTCTTCACAAATGTCCTCTTCTAATGCTTGATTATGACATGGAGGTAATCTTGGGATCCCAAAGGCTAAGCCAATAGACTGATACTTCTAACAGAAAGCTAGAAATGTTTTGATTAATATCCTAGACACACACTGCGTCTGCTGTCTGAGTACCCGCCTAGCTAAAACCAAAACAAGCTTCATTACCATTGGGGGTGGTGTTGTGGTACAGTGGAAGGAGCACCAGCTCTGTAGTCAGAGAACCTGGTTTCTAGTCTCACCTCACATATTTATTCCCTGTGTGACCTTGGGTGAGTGAATTAACCTCCCTGGGCCTCCGGTTCCTCATCTATAAAATGAAGGTGTTGGCTTAGATGGCCTCCTGGGTCCTTTCCAGTTCCAGATCTATGATCTTCTAACCAAAAGGTTGGTCGCTAAGGACAAATTCTTAGAGCATGACCACTCATGAAAAAAGGGCAGTGAAGAGTTGGAGGAGAGAAGGTACCCACCCAGGAGAGGCAAGGCAGCAAAGTCTGAACAGTCAGAATCACAGCTGGGAGGGGAATGAAGCATGGCCAGAATGGGCCCATCCCAATGATGTAGGCCTAGAAAGGAATGCACTAATTGGAAAAGATGGTCCTAGCAGGTAGTTGGGCCTCCTGCCCCAAGCTGTCATCTTTGCAGGGTCATCCAGCAGATTCTGGCTACACCATGGGTGTCACCCACTCTCACCAGGATGTTCATAGGAAACTATTCCCTTAAGAACCAATGAATGGACCTCTACTACATGCTTTCTAGCTCTGGGCTCCTTTCCTTATTGTCAGTGTCATTATCTGAGGAAGAAAGATTTGAGGGAGTTGACGAAGAGGGCAAATATGATATTGAGTTAGGGGTGGAGAGTAGGGGGTGGGGGAGAAGTCATCATATAGAGGCAGCTAGATGGCTCAGTCGATAGAGTGCTGGGCCTGAAGTCAGGAAGACCTGAATTCAAATTCAGCCTCAGACTCTTGCTAGCTGTGTGACCCTGGGCAAGTCACTTAACTTCTGTTTGCTTTCATCTAGTAGACAAGGAAATGGCAAACCACTCCAGTATCGTTGCCAAGAAAAACCCATGGACAGTATGGGTGTACTATGGTCTCACTCTACAGGGTCACAAAGAATCAGATGTGACCAAATAACTGAACAACAACAGGCATCGTTTAGAGCTGGAAAGGACATTGGGAATTGTTTATATCAGTAGAGTCACTTAAATAAAAGCAGATCCCTGTGGGCTACATAGTGACTTAGAAAAAACAAAAATTAACAGTAATAATTATAATAGTAATAATGATGATTCCAGCTAACATTTGCACAGCATTTATTATGTGCCAGGCACTGTGCTAAGTGCTTTACAATTATTATCTCATTTGATCCTCGTAACAACCCTGGGAGGTAAATGTTATTATTATCCCCACTTACAGATGAAGAAACTGAGGCAAACAGAGGTTAGTGACTTGCCCAGGGTCACACAGCTAGTATTGGTAATAATAATAACTGATATTTATATAGCACTCACTATATTCTAAAGGCACATATATAGGCACAGCTAGGCTGAGGCCACATTTGAACTCTTTTGAACTAGCTGCCCATTACCATTATCCATATTATATTGTATTTTTATTTATTTTGTTAAACATTTCCTGATTATATTTTAATCTAGTTTGAGGCATGAGCAGTAGCTGGTTCTGAGTTTATCACTTCTGAATTAGATAAACCCCTTCGTTTTATACTTGAGAAAATTGAGACCAGCAAAGAAAGATGTCTCATCCAAGGACAAACACGTAGTAAGTAGCAAAACTGAGATTCAAACCCAGATCTGCTGATTCCAAATCCATCGCTTTTCCCACTGGACCACACCGCCCACAGCTGCCCAACAATAGAATAGGCTGCCTTATGAGATAGTAAGCCCCCATCGGTTATGCTGTAGAAATAATGCAGTAACATCGAATGCGAAGATGGACTAGATTAAACTCTAAAATTCTTTTCCCCTCTAAGATTCTATGGCTGTGATCTTTCACTCTCCCACATGCTTTCTACTTCCTCCTTTAACTATTTACATTTACAGCCTCATATGCTCATAATCAATACTGTCGCCACCATTTTCCCCTGAATATTTTGGCCTAAATAAAGGCAGAGAGGAGAGTGAGAGCAGTTGTTCCAGAAAGGGAAGGAACAGAATAACTAGATTGGGGCATACAGAGGTCTACTACACAATAGAAATTGGAAATAGTGGGCTCCCCAATGAATATAATTATGACACTACTGCCACATCTATGGTCACCCTGCCTAGTTCTCCTTTTCATTTATCCATATCATCTCTTCAAGGCAGCCACAACCCTGGGATCTGAAAGAATACAACATACCACTTCCTGTCATTAATATTGCCTCACCATCCATGCCGTCCCGTGCATCCTTTCTATCTGTCTTGTAGTTAAAATCTCCTAGTTACCTTGTTCCTAGCAGGGGAAGTTATGTGTTAAACTAGAGTTCCCATTTTCTTTTAGAAACTGAGGGGAAATAACCCTTCAGGGAGAGCCGTTTTCATTTTGCCAGCTTTATAGCATTTTAAAATTATTGCTAACATGCCCATGGTTATTTTTTTTAAATGCACCTAACTGCACATACAGTCAAGCTGTCTAATGTACTCACTTTTTTTTTCAGGGCTTATTTAATTTTACCTGTGGCACATGTAGACTTTTATGCATAAAGAACCATGAATGCTCCTAGGCATTGTAATTACGCCCAGCTCCACAATTAACACTTAAATGCAGATAATGTTTGCCTTGACCTTTAAAAACAGAGCATTATGTGTCTGAGTTTAAATGAATGTTAAATATTTTCTCTTCATATTCTTTTTGCTACATAGGTTTAAGGGAACAAAAGGAAGTGTTCTCCAGGAGAACACATATGTGTTCCATGACAATGGAACTTTGGAAATTCCCATGGCTCAGAAAGACAGTGCAGGCACATACACATGTGTAGTAAGGAACAAGTTAGGGATGGCGAAAAATGATGTTCATCTAGAAATCAAAGGTAAGCCAGACGGCCTTGGATTTTAAATGGCGTGTGTCATCGAGCAAGTTTCCTACTTTTTCAAATGGTTAAAAATAACTTTATAAATTTCAGATCCCACCAGAATCATTAAACAGCCTGAATACAAAGTTGTGCAAAGAGGTGGCAAAGTTTCCTTTGAATGCAAAGTGAAACATGATCCAACTTTAATAGCTACTCTCACTTGGCTGAAGGATGATGGTGAGCTGCCAAATGATGGAAGGTATTTGCAAAAGATTTTTTTCTCATGATTTTCCAATTCACTTTCTGTTCTCTTTTGTCCCATGCTCTTAAAACTAGCTATTGACTTTTGTGTAGTCTGTGGATCTCTTATTCAGTTTAAGATGGGGCAGGGGTAGAATCTTTAAGTTCTGGATATTGATCTACATTTTTTGTATCTCATCAACAGCATGGAAGTCTACATAAATGTTTTTATGATAATTATAATCAGAGAATAGAGTACTTGAAATTACCATAGGACTTCCAAATCCTCACCAGAAATTTCAAAGGATACATGGTTTTTTATTTGAGGCAGAGGTGGCTACCTGGATAGAGTGCTGGAGCTAGAGTCAGGAAGACCTGAGTTCAAATCCATCCTCAGACATTTCCTAGTTGTATGACTCTGAGCAATTCACTCTGTATGCCTCAGTTTGCTCATGTGCAAAATGGGTTTAAAAGAGTACCTACCTCCCAAAGTTGTTGTGTGGATAAAATGAAATAGTATTTGTAAAGCAATTTGGAAACATTAAAGAACTATATAAATGCTAGCAATCGTCATCATTAATGGCACACAGAGGAAGGTAATAAGCCAGGGTCTGATGTCACATGTTATACTATCTACCTATCTGTCTGTCTGTCTGTCTGTCTGTCTGTCTGTCTGTCTATCTATCTATCTAACTATCTATCATATATACATGTGATGTCCTTAACAAGTTAATGGTGAAGAGAAGGCTCCCTGTGGGACAGTTATTCTGTTCATTAAAAACTTTTTCATTTTGTGTAAGTACCATTGCCCTCTTCTGGGTGGAATGTTGCCTCCCTTTTAGACAACTTCAGAAAATGTAAACCTGTGTTCCTTGAATGAGACCTGATAACACCTATACTTGTTCTTAGTCAAAAGGCAGAGAAGCTCCTAATTCTGAGATGCTTTTGAGCCTGGGTGCCCTGCCTGGCTCTTTCTGTGTCTTAGTGTCCCTCCCTCTCTCTCCCTCAATTTTTTGTGTAAGAAATCTAGTCAGTGATTGAAGAAAAAAAAAATAAATGATTTAAATGTTTGAAAAAGACAACTCTAGTTAAATGTGAAAAAAATTTAACTTCAAAACAGTTTAAGTACATATGTGCATATGCCATTGTTTTCAAACCAAACAGAAATTCTAAGAAAATATTTAGCATACTTGGCTCAAACTCTTGGGGAAACTAGTTGTTGCCACTGATGTAAACTTATATTTCCATCCCTCTTGTTGATAAACCAGGTTTTCTTTTCTTTTCTCACTTTTTTCCCTTGGGGGAATATGCACATCTTGACTATCACTCAAGATAGGTATAGTAAATAACAAGTTCTTAGTTGACAAGCATTTAGTAAGCACCCACTATGTGCTAAGCACTGTATTAGGCACTAGATATAAACTTACAAAGGTGAAGCCATATAACCATGTTTATATATCTGTTTTGTAAGTTTTGATTTTTGTTTATCAGGGGCTCTGCAATTGATCCATACTCTAGAACTGCATAATTAAGATCATGGGCATAGAGCCATCTTTGAAAAAAAATGCAAAAATGATTGCTATAAAAACTACAATGTTACTATAATGTGGAAACATCATTTTTCTGTGTTGATAGTGGCAAGGTATTTCTGCAGAGCTAAGAATGTACCTATAAATAATAATGAAATATGTACAGTGAATGAGCTTTGGGATTACTCTGAATCTTTTCCATTTGTAGATTCAGTGTCGATAACGACCATCTGGTTATAATGAACATAAGTGATGAAGATGATGCAACCTACACTTGTGTAGCAAATACATCTCTGGACATTGTTTCTGCAAGTGCTGTGCTTAGAGTTGTTGGTAAGAAGACAGTCAAACGCTTAACAAATATAAGACAACTTATGCATAAAGTTTCTGAGCAAAGAATGGAAAAATTGTGAATCTTTACCTCAATTTTATTTTAGGAATAGCATAATAATACAACTAAGAACTAATTGTCTTATTTTTCGTTGAGATTATGTCTATAATACAAATAAACTTAGCAACTAGTAGTGTACATACATAGTGAGTAACTAGTAATAGTTTAGTGAGCAAATAGGGAGATGATGGAATGATTTTTTAAAAAAATCAATTTTTTCTACATTGCTGCTGTGTGATTATTAGTGCCATATTTCCATAAGTAAACTTCATTTCATAATTTCTATACTATACAGTCTCTGCTTGTAAAATCTTGTATCTTTCTATTACTAACTTTGAAAAAAATTCTTTTATATTAATGTCCTTCTGGCTCCTTCTCCAACTCCAGCTCCTGTTTACGGTAAACTAATTCAAATCTTTTTCTGTCTTATCTTCAACATACTTCACATCTCCAAATCAATATTTTTTTTTCCATTATATGCCACTTACTGATTGTTTGTCTTTAAGGAGAAATACGTCAAATTTTTATTTTGCTGGTCATTTACTACCATAAGTAGTTTCTTCATTTTAACATTGGAGTTTCTTTTACTCAGCATGGCATCATTCATTTCTAAAAATTTTATGGATGATTGAATAATCAATTCATTTGATACAATTTATGTAATTTGACAAGAACATTATAAAAATGATACATTACTTTAAAAAGTTATTATTTATATTTGCAGAGTGAAAAAAACTATTTAAGATGTGTAACTCCACAAATTATTTTTCATTTCGGTTCTTTAAGGGTTATGTCTGGTTTCTATTTCTGGAAAATTGTACCCTCCCCCCAAAAAAAGAGCATCAAAAGAGATTCATTGACATCATTCTTGCATTGCTGATACAGAGTTAGCTTGATTTATGTTCATGTGATACAAATCACTAAAGAATGACAAATAATAATGCATTTATGACATGTGATTTTTCTGACACCTGGAAATGAAATCAGAAATGACTTTCTAGATTATTTTCCATTTATCAATGCTGCTTTTTTATTTAGCACTTGAATAGCAAATCTAATTTTGTACAGAGTCCCTTGGATTTTAAGTTCAGTCATATGTAATATGGTAGTGGGGTTTTAATTTGTTAGTATCTTTTGTTTCTGCTTCTGCATGAATAAACAAGTTAAAAAAGATATCTTTGCGGGCTTTTTTTTTTAATCTCCAAGGTCAAAGTCATTCCCTTAGGTGGGTATTCAGGATGGCACACTAATTCTATGGAACACTAAAGGACCATTTTCCATGGTATTGCCTGGGAGTTGTGGGAATCTGGTAGAGAGGATATTTTGTAACATAATGATTATAATAAAGTATATTTTGGTGTCATACAAGGGTAACTGTACCTCCCCAAGTCCCTAACCCACTGCAGTTACTAGGCAATGACTTAAAGCATCTGGCTTAAATATGCATGCTGAAATTAGTAAATTCCATTGTATTTGTCAGACTTCATTTCTAGAAGTTGTTTTTCTTTGTTTTTCATTTGATAGAATGAAGGTTTGATTTCTTGTACAAACTTCCATTTGTGTTTATGAGAAACTCACAAACTGAAAATGGTGGTCTGTACATTTCAGCTTCCATTTTTAAAATTATAAATGATTGATCTTCACTTGAGAAACAAACAAGTGGAACTCAGCAATATTAATTCAATGGAAGTTTTCATCTGTGGCTTGTGTCTCAAGAAACCTCAGTTATTTCCATTTCATTTCAGTAGCATATCACGTTAAGACTGAATTGTGATATGTCTGTAAGATTTCCTTCCATCCTATTCCTCTCCGAATGGTAGAGTGAATAACTGGTGGGTCTCCTTTACTAAGATTATCGATCATAATGAATGTGTTTGACCTGCAGATCGTCCAAATCCGCCCTTTGATTTGGAATTGACAAGTCTTCTTGAAAGAAGTGTTCAACTGTCATGGATACCAGGAGATGAAAACAATAGCCCTATTACAGGTGTGTTCAGCCATTTCCTGTATAGCAATTATTCTTAGACTGATTTTTTTTCCAACTTCTGAAGCACTTTGGATTTGTGCAACGTAATTTCCCATCAGGGATCTGTGCTGTCTGTCACTTGACTGAACCACCAAACTGATCTACCTACCAGACCTTTCTGTTAATGGTGGAGTGTTTTCAGTTATAGGGTGCTTTTATGCTTTTTCTTTGTTGGGCAATGGGGGTTAAGTGACTTGCCCAGGGTCACACAGCTATTTAGTGTTATGTGTCTGAGGCCGGATTTGAACTCTGGTCTTCCTGAATCCAGGGCCAGTGCTCTATCCACTGCACCACCTAGCTGCCCCCCAAGCATAGTTATATCTCATTTCATTGGAACCTCATGACAGCTCTCTGAGGTAGGTAAAACAGATATTCTTGGGATAAGGAAATATCCTTGAGAACAAGGACCACTACTTTTTTTCTTTTTTTTTTAATCCCCAAATATTCCTTGTACATAATAGGAACTTAATAAAGGTTCATTGAATTGAACTGAAGCCAAGTAGTTAAAGTGATGCTGCTAGGCCAATCAATCAATCAGTTAAGCATCTGTGGTGTTCCAGGTACTGCACTAGGTGCTAGGGATACAAAAATCTAAATGAAAAGTCCCTGCCCTAGTAACTCACAGTCTGGCTAGGACAATATGTACACATATTTGTTGTTGTCATTGAATCATTTCAGTCATGTCTGGCTCTCCATGCCCCCATTTGGGATTTTCTTGGCAAAGATACTGGAGCATTTTTCCATTTCCTTCCTCAGCTCATTTTATAAATGAGGAACTGAGTCAAACAGGGTTAAGTCACTTGCCCAGAATCAGACATTTAATAAGTGTCTGAGGCCAGATTTGAAGTCATGCAGATGGGTCTTCCTGACTCTAAGCCCAGCTCTCTCTCCACTGTGCCACCTAGCTGCCCTACGTACATATACAGATACATACAAAATAGATAAAAGTTTATGAGGTAGGAAGGCAGAGAGTTAATGCACTAATAGCAGCAGGGAATCAGGACAGGCCACTGTGGAACTGCAGATGGTCCTTAAAGGAAACTAGAAATTCTGAGAGCCGGAGGTGTGGAGGGAGTATATTCCAGGCATGGGAGATAGTCACTGCAAAAGCAGGAAATGAAGTGCCTTTTATGAGGAACATCTAGAAGGCCTATTTGACTAGGTAATACAGTTAGTGATAGATCCAGGAGTATAACTGATCTCTTAACTCCCAGCCCAGAGCTCTTTCTAATAGGCCATACCACAGTGGAATATAATTAATTTAGCTTTATGAATTAACCTGAGCCCAGAGAATTAATCTGATTAGGGTAAAGCCTTAAAGAAATTTTACTGTTGCCAAACGAAGACATTTAAAGAAAATTTGAAAGCATTCCCCAGTGCACAAATATTATGTGTCTTTACATTATCACTATTAAGAACAGTACCTTTGATACTTTCCTGTCTCCTCTAGGAATGGATCCTTTCAGCTATCCTCTCCCTCACTCTAATTTGCAACCTCTCTTTATCAGGTGACTTCTTAACAACTGCCTTCAAACATGCCCAGATTTCCCCCATCCTATAAAAATTCAAAAAACCTACAGTTGACTCTACCAGCCTTTTAAGCTATGGTGCTGTAATTTCTCCCTTCACAGCCAAACCATAGAGAAAGCTATCTGTGCTCTGAAGTCCCAAGTGATTTTACTATTATTCAATAGTTTTCTTTTTCTTCTTTGAATTGTCAACATTCTTCATCAACTAGCTGTGTTATACATTACTGCTAATTAAATCAATCAGCTAGATTTAATCATTTGTTTAGAGTAATTTGGCAGTTTTTCACATTTAAAAGCTATCATTAGATGGTAAAGTTCTGTTTGCCTTACAGTTTTGTGGATGTCATTATACTTTACTCTCATGAAATAGCCTTCTATTAACAAAAATGATATCTTTGAGAAGAAATCTTTCATCAACATAATAATTGATGTACCCTGAATTCATAGGCCCTGGTTTCCTGATTAACGACAGTCCATGGAAACCAACTGTTAAGGAGTCATTCTATTTAAAATGAGATTTTGGGAATGCAAACTGTTGCATTTTGTTGAAATATGTGGATACTGAAGGGGAATGTATGTATTAATGAAGTATATGCCAAAATGTGGCAACGTTTATTTTTCTATCTGCTGCTTTACCCCAGTCTGTTGTCATTTGAACTATTTTAATGAATTTTATTAGAATGCAATTCAGTTGCTAATTTAATAGCATAAAGATAGCAATAGAAATATTAAAGCATGCTAGTTGATGTCTTTTAAATGTTAGTGAAAGAAGCTTCTATGAATTAGTCAAATATTTAAATATACTACATATAACATTTCAATAGTCAAAGGACCTGAACTTCATCACTGTGGACTCCATTCTTACATAGTTTACAACCCTTCAACTCCTTTATCAGATGGTCTTCACAAGTTACTGTGGCCAAAACATTTTGTTACCTGCTTGCCAAACTTCTGATGATGAGTTTCTCTGGACTTGGGCTAGTGCTCAGATGCCTGGCATGAAGTCTGGTGCTTTGTCCATAAAGCTAGTCATTCTTTGAAGTCATAGTTATGTGGAATAGAGTAATTGGTACTAGTCCATTGTAAATATGCGATGCAAATTCAAATCGCACGGCCATTTTGTGGGAGTCCTTATTCATGCTAATCAGGACCTGACTCTATTTGAAAGTTTTCCAGCTTGGTGGACTACAAGAGCTGGCATTCTGCTGACAAAGCCTTTAAGAATCTAAAACTTCTCCACGCCACAAAGAGCCGTGTGAGGAGAGTGCCCCAAAAACAAACATATAGACTAGGAGAGTGTTATTTGTCATCCTAGTAGTTGTTAAGAGTTCTGTCCAGGTGAGAGACAGAATTTCCTTGCTATGTGTACAACAAAAGGAAGTGTCGCCAAGTGGATAAAGACCAACCTTAGAGTCAAGAGGACCTGGGTTTAAGTCCTACCTCTGACACTTCCTGATTGACCCTTGAGCAAATCACTTAATCTCTCAATGTTCCAGGCAACTCTCTAAGTCTTTAAGTTACAGGCAAGTTGCCATTCTTTGTTGGTAGAGGAAGCTTGTATACTAGGAGTTCTCCATATTGGTGAAATCACAGGTCCAGAACCCCCCCCCAAAAAAAAGAACAAGAAAAAAAAACCACCCTACACAAATTGTAAGATGTATTCTGAGTAGCTTGTTCATTCTTGTCTTTATATCATAGTAACAATACCATATGGCAGATAGATAATGAGGATAACTGACTGAAGAGGTACAGAGATCACTGAACTTAGGAAGGCTGGCTTCTGGCATCAGTCCTACTATCAATTAGCTTGTGTGACCCAATGCAAATCAAGACACTTAACATCTCTGTGTCTCCACTTCTTCATGAATAAAATGAGGATGGTGCTTCCAGCTCTGAAGCCAATCATTCTATAATCCTATAGATTCAATATGCCTTAATTAAGTGCATAATGTGTGCAGACAACTGCACTAAGTACTGAAGGAGATACATGATTTAAATAAGACTAAGACCCTGTCCTCATCAAAATTACAGTCTAGTAAATTGTTTGAGGAGCCTTTCAGATCTAAAATTTTTAATTCTATGATTAGGATTTTTAAAGTATAATGGGATTTTTTAGTTTTGGTTTAATCTTCAAAGTCAAGTTATCAGGTGATTGGTGGGGGCAGAGGGGACAAACCAGGAGATGAAAATAATGGCTAGAGAGAGAAAGAGAAGTAGATAAGAGCAGGGGCACTACTGAACATTTCTCTATCTCTCTTTCTTCCTCCCTTCTCTGTCTCTCCCTCTTCTCCCTCTCTCCTC
Organism: Vombatus ursinus; assembly: GCF_900497805.2. Classification (NCBI taxonomy): domain Eukaryota; kingdom Metazoa; phylum Chordata; class Mammalia; order Diprotodontia; family Vombatidae; genus Vombatus; species Vombatus ursinus. The sequence continues at coordinate 8,390,083 of NW_020954608.1, forward strand.
TTTCTCCCGTTTCCCCCTGCCCATTCAAAGCAATGTAGACTTGCCCTGAAGGGTCCCCCCCCCACCCACTTGCAAGATAACTCTTATCTAGGAGAACAAGTCAAAACTATCATCTCAAGATGCTAAACTATCCTTAAAAATATACTTGCCCTTGGAATCTTTACCAGTTGCCCCAGAGGGTGGGGCTAGGCAGCATTAAGGCAAAACATTTATTACTATTTTTCCAGAACTGTTTAATACTTCTAAGTCACAGCAACACACACACACACACACACACACATACATTTAACATTTTCTGGAGATTTCCTGATCAATTCCACACCTTTTTTAATTTGCTAAACCTCATATAGATTGGGACGTTTAAATATTGATAATAATGGTTGCAATAGGAAGTAGTAGCTATTTAAATGAGAATTTTCTTCAAAGTTAGGTAATTCATATTACCAGACAGATCAAATTATAAAACTTATGTAAAGCACTTTGTAAGTCATAAAACCTTATTAAAATGTCAGCTATCATTAACATTATTAGACTAGCCCATTCATTTTTTCATCCTTGGCAACCAGGTCTCTTCTGTGGGTGAAATTCACTGCGGATTTTTTTGTTTGTTTTTTGTTTTTGCTAGATTTCATCATTGAATACGAAGATGCCTTGCATGAGCCAGGCATATGGCATCACCAGACTGATGTTCCTGGAACACAGACAACAGTAGAGTTGAAACTTTCTCCTTACGTAAAATATTCTTTCCGTGTAATTGCTGTCAACAGTATTGGTAGAAGTCTGCCCAGTGAAGCATCGGAATATTATATGACAAAAGCAGCAGGTAAATTAATGATTCTATTTTTTAAGAGGAATTGCCTGTTCAAAAGCCAAAAGTCCAGATGAGGGCATCCTCACGTATTACTATTTAACTTCTAGAACCAGAAGAGAATCCCACCGCTGTTGAAGGAATAGGATCAGAGCCTGATAATTTGGTGATTACATGGCAGGTGAGCTGATTAGCCAAACAACTTCATTTTTTAAAATAAATTTTATTGACATATTCTGTTTTTACATCACCTAAATCTCCCATTTGACCCCTTAAAAATATATTTGCCATTTGGAATCTTTAGCAATGGTCCCAGAGGGTGGGGCAAGGCAGCATTAAGGCAAAGCATTTATTACCTATTTTTCCAGAACTGTACCCTTACCCCTCCCAGAGAACTATCTTTTGTAACAAAGAATTATTTGAAAAGGAAAGAAAAAGTGAAAGGGAGAAAAGTCAGCAAAGCCAATCAATACATTGAAAATATATGACAATGTATAAAATATTCACCACCCATGGACTCTACCAACATTGCACAGGAGCAGAGGATAGTGTCTTCCCATGTGTCTTCTTTAGCACTTTCATTTTTAAAATGTAGTAACAGTCATTTGCTATATGCTCATGGGAACATTACACCATTTCTGTGAATTTCAGTTTTCTCACCCCTAATATTTAAAATACACACCTCACATAGTGTAAGCAAAGTACCTTGTAAACTTTAATGTTATATAAATGTAATCCTTGATGATTATGTTTACCAAATGATGGGTCAAATCAACAAGAAATATGTTTGACTTCTCAAAATAAAATGTAACAAGTCAATTTTCTCATCTGAGTGTGAGGGATTTACTTAGATTGCCAAGGTCCCTTGCAACTATAAATTCTGTGATCCCAAATCCACCTTAACCATAACCCTTCTATAATGAAATAGAGATGACACAAGTTAGCATTTGAATGAAGTAACATATATAAAGAGTGTGGTCTGTGCTGGTTTGGATAGGACTCTGCATGCCTTGGGTAAGTAGATTGTAGGAACCAGCACCTGCACTGGGTACATCTCCAGTTGTCTTGATCTGTATCTGGCCACTGGACCCAGATAGTTCCAGAGGAGAGAGTGAGGCTGGTGGCACTCACCCCCGCACTTAAATCCAATTCACTTGCATGTCACGGCATCACCTCCCTGATGTCATGGTACTCTTTGAGAAGGACAAACAGCACGTACACAGGGTAGGTAGAAAGCTATCATCCCTGAGAGAATTAGTAAATTCATATACTCCATTCCCTGCCTCACTACCAACTAACTGTATAACCCTATTCAAAACATTTAACTTCTCTGGGTTCAATTTCCTCATCTGTTAAATTGAGGGAATTGGACTAGATCGGGGGTTCTTAACCTAGTCTGGTGAAGCTTGTGGACTCCTGCTCAGAATGATGTTTATAAATGCATAAAAACAAAATATATAGGATTACAAAGGAAACCAACTGCAGTGAAATGTACTTCAAAAAAAAAATTTAAGTCCCCAGACTTATGGAAGGGAACGCTGAAAACTAAAAATAAATTAATTAATTATTTAAAAATAAATAAATAAAATAAAGAATTCCTGGACTAAGAATTCCTGGACTAGATTGCCTTTTAAGGTCTCATGCAGTTGTAGCATTCTGCAACCCCACGAGTAAATGGGGAGGAAGGGGTGTGTGTGTGGGGGGGGGGGGAGTAAGGATTGTTAGTGAAACAGAGTTACTAAGTCAGGATGCAGAGCTAACTCTTCTTTCTCTATTACTCCTCTATTACTCCTTACTCTTTTGCATGTACCAATGTAGCTTAATTGTTCACGCCTCATTGAGGGGACATTGAGACCAAATCTCTGGTGGTCTAAGGTCCATTCATCTCACTGTTCATTTTATCTCCATCCCTTCCCAGATGTTTTCCCTATATTTATTATATTGTGACAAACAGTCTAACTTCTTTGAAACTCTGATCTCCAATAAACTTTGTTTTCCATCACTGTTAGAAAAGAAGACAGTTCCTTGAGAAATTGTTTCTAATGTTGATTTCAGTGTTTTCTGTATTTACTGATTTTATTTACATTTAGGAACTGAGTTTATGGTAAGAGTAAAATGTTAGTGTGGTATAATTGATGCAGTCTGACTTTTTAAGAAGTTTCTGCAAGTTAATACCACTTTACTTTGGTTTATTTCTTGTGGTTTGATTTTCATGTTGTTACTGGTTTGTGGTTTGTTTGGGTTTTTTTCTGTAGCCCTTAAAAGGTTTTGATTCTAACGGACCTGGTCTTCAGTATAAAGTCAGCTGGCGCCAGAAAGATGGTGACGATGAGTGGACATCTGTTGTAGTTGCAAATGTATCCAAGTACATCGTATCAGGCACACCAACCTTTGTTCCATATCTGGTGAAAGTACAGGCACTCAATGATGTGGGATTTGCTCCAGAGCCTGTGATAATCGTTGGGCATTCTGGAGAAGACTGTGAGTGTCTTGTTCTTTTTCATTTATGCTCTTTTTTGGAGACTGGATCCTTGGAAGTGCAGGGATTACCAGTGTTGGTCAATATTGAAGCTTCAACCTACTTTATTTTTCCAACCTGGGCCAGTTGTTAAAGCCTGAGGGCCCACTACTTCTGTGGGGCTTGCCATTTTAGTGCTGGACTTCATACAGACATCTGCTCAGTACCTGAGTTCTGCAGTTCAGAAACCCCACACTCAAGTGATCCGCCAGCCTCAACCTCCCCCAGTAACAGGGATTGCAGGTGTGCTTCACTATGACTGGCATTTTTATGCTCTTCAGAAAAAAATAAGTATGGCTGCCACTCAGTCATGCAGTGTCTGAGAGTCATTAGAGGGGAGGGAAGAGGCCAACATTTCATGGCAATGAAATTATTTCTATGGGCAATGCTTGGAAGAGAATTGCTTGGGGAGCCAGAATTTTAAAATATATTTGCTTAAGAAAAGTGTCCAGAATGCAAGAGTAGAATTATATTTTTTAAATGTTTTGTTCTGCTAAAGCAGTAACCAAATTAAGATATACTATCTTTCAGTCTCTGACAGCCTTTAGAAATGGACTATTAAAGTCCATCTCTAAACCAAGAATTTTGTAAATAAAACCCAGAGTAAATAATGTGATTACATGCTTGTAACTCCTGCTCCTTTCATTTTTCCAGTACCTATGGTGGCTCCCAGCAATGTGCATGTGAATGTGGTGAACAGCACTTTGGCTGAGGTGCACTGGGAGCCAGTACCCCCAAAAAGTATTCGAGGACACTTGAAAGGCTATCGGGCAAGTAAAGTTCCCCATTGTTTCCACCACTATCAATTTTTCTTTGTCTTTTAATCAAAGCTATGAGAAAGACAAGGCTTGCCATACTGAGCTAGGTCCACTTCGAGTGTCAGTTATGGCATCCTAAGTTTGGGGATGCTCAGAATTACTGAACTTGAAATCAGGAAGACCAGTGTTCCAATACAGTCTCAGACATTTACAGGCTTCATTGGTCAAGTCACTTAACATTTCTCAGCCTTAGTCTCCTCATCTATAAAATGGGGAAAATAATAGCACCCAATTCACAGGGCTATTGTAAGGATCAAATGAGATGATATATCCAAAGAGCTTTGCAAACTTGAAAGTACTATATAAATGTTAGTTATCAACTATTAGGAGTTTGAAAACTAGATTTGGTAGAGTCAATATAGAATATGTTAATATATTGGTATAGAATATATAATAGAATCAGTCTAGAAAAATCTATATTCAGATCTAGAAAATAGATTTAAGGATCTGATCCATTCTAGATGCTTTCAGTTATGACCCACACCTAAACAGTCTTAGGGGATAATCCAAGATAAGAATTTCTTAATGCCATACAATAAATAAAATATTTTTGATAAAATATCATATATCATATGATATATTACATATATCATATTATATATTACATATTCTTCTTGGCCTAAAAATAATCAAATATTCTGGAAATTAGCACACTACTATGTATGGATTACCAACTTTCAAAAAATGGTAATATGATAAAATGTACTTAATACTAAAACTAGAGAACCAAGGGAGTGGTAGACAGAGTGCCATTCTTGGAGTCAGGAAAACATGAGTTCAAGTGCCAGTTGTGACACAGAATTAGGAAGCCTGTGGACAAGCTATATGACCTTAACCTCTCAGTGGCCCAGGCAACTCTCCAGAACCATAAGTACGAAAAGCTGCCAATAAGAATGAGTAGAAATGTTCCACACCTGATAAAATCACAAGACGGGACAAAAGCTAACACACAATTTAGTCTTTCTTTGATAATTCAGGTGGCGCTTCAAGTCCTTACAGTACCTCAGGGTCTTTCTTATGAACAATGGTCATTGTTACACTGACAAACCATCCTGATTAATGGAGATTTAAGGGTGATAAAATGTCTAGTGACTGTTTTAACTCTACTTAACATTCTGTCTTGTTCATTCTGACTCCAGGAAATTATTTTTTTTAACTGTTATCATGCTCATTTTATTGAAAATTAAACATGACAAAATAATATGCACACAAGCAATGAGTTATCATTGGCACAGCCTAGTTAAGCCACAGGAATGCTGGAGAAAACAACAAGTAATGGTATGATATGCTGGATGACGTCCAAAGCCAAGTGGAATTTTTCTCACCTACATCATTTCCTACCATTCATTTTCTATATTATATCCTAAAATTAATTATAACCTGTACCCAATAAATAATTGTTGATTAATTGGTTTAATGCTAACTGATAGTTCTGGAGTAATTATGAAAAAAGTTCTTCTTTTCTATTTTGCTATTATGTTAAGGAAATAAAGCAAGCACAAAATATATTAAAACTGCCATAATCCATTTTTGATTCTCCCAAACATAAAATTAATGGGTAGTTAAAATTTACTCTATCATCATATTACCTTTTCTACAATCACTATATCCTTCTTTACCAATGATTTTGAGTTTAGTCATTATTATCCATTTCCTGGATGTACTGGAGCTGACTATTAGTTTTATGTCTGACTAACAAAATGTCTTTGTTCAGTCATTTTCAGTAGTGTCAGACTCTTCGTGTCTCCATTTGCGGTTTTCTTGGCAAACATACTGGAATGGTTTGCCATTTCCTTCTCCAGTTCATTTTACAGATAAGGAAACTAAGGCAAACAGGGTTATGTGACTTGCCCAGGGTTATACAGCTAGTAAGTATCTGAGGCTGGATTTGAACTCAGGAAGATGAATCTTCTGACTCTAGGCCTGGCACTGTATATACTGTAGGTATACCATTATATTATTTATAGCTAATTTGATTTTCCCAGTGATCTGTGGGCTTCAGATTCCTTTTGCTCATGGAGCCAGGAAGACAAGAGTTCAAAACCTATCTCAGACAATTATTAGCTGTGTGACCCTGGGCAAATCTCTTAAGCTCTCTCAGACTCAGTTTCCTTATCTGTAAAATGAGGAGGTTGAACCAGATGGCCTTTAAAGTCCCATCTAGCTGTAAATCTAGGAAGTAGGAATTTTCCTGAAAGAATATAAATTTGCTATGTTTGTTTGGCCCCAAACCCCTTAGAGTGTTCTCTCCTTCATATGTTGCTAACTTACTTTCTCTCATTTTAGATTTACTACTGGAAAGTGAAAAATTCATCTAAGAGGAACAGGCGCCATGTTGAGAAAAAAATCCTCACCTTCAATGGCAGCAAGACTCATGGCATGTTGCCAGGCTTGGAGCCGTTTAGCCATTACATACTGAATGTTCGAGTTGTCAATGGGAAAGGGGAGGGGCCTGCCAGTGTTGACCAAGTATTCAATACTCCAGAAGGAGGTATGAGATTAACATGCTAGAAAGAATGAGGATTTTGTTATAATCAGATTAGCCATTGAGGCACATTGGAGAGCCCTATAGGACAGAATAGTCTCTGTTTTGGAAACCAGTATTTGCTTTTCCTACACGAGTACACACCAAAACCCAACAAACAGAGATCGCAAAGCACATGTTGGCAGAGCAGGCAGTCACCTACCTGATGTGTTTTTAGGGAAGCCAATAAATCTACTTCTCCATTCACCATTCTCTGTACTAGGTATTATTCCTGGATGTACTGGAGCTGACTATTACTTTTATGTCTGACTAACAAAATGTCTTTGTTCAGTCATTTTCAGTAGTGTCAGACTCTTCGTGTCTCCATTTGGGGTTTTCTTGGCAAACATACTGGAATGGTTTGCCATTTCCTTCTCCAGCTGAAGACCACAGTAAGAAACCTGTGTTGTCCACAGTGTTGTTAGCTCTGACCATTAGGAGATAACAATCTGTTAATGCTTAAGGCCTAGATCCAACATTCTCCGAGGATGAGGGGCTCCCTAGAATACAGAGTCCTCTCCTGCTCACTTTTCTCTAACTTTTTTTAGGTCTAGAAGAAACATCTTTTTTCCCCCACTGACTCCTAACTGGAGATATTACAGGGTCAAATTAAGTGTTTATAAGTCAAAGATAAGTCACACTTCAACAAAGAAACTACAATGAAACAAATACAGCCAAGTAAGATATTCAGAGTTTCCAACGCAAGGTTGGCATACATCACTTTTTCTCTGAGACACTAAGTCATTCATTCCTTCTCTATATTCCTTTCTTAGTGCTCCTCTTTTCTCCTTTTCACCATATTAAATAAGTATTTTGGAGGGAGATGTGTGTTCTATTTAAAAACAATAGCAGTTTCCATTTAATGGTTTAGAGGAAGTATTTCATCAAGGGGAAATTTTTTTTTTTTTACTTTTGTTCAGATGGCACTTTCAACTTGTTGTAGAGAGTGACATCTGAACAATAGAAAAAATTAGGCCCATGTGTAGGTATGGCCTTAATGACTTTAAAGGTGACTTTTAAAAATAAAAAAAATTAAGATGTTTTAGAATAGTACTTGATAAAACTTTACTAAATTTATTTTCAATAACATAAATACAAATACAAAAAAATTTATCAAACACCTTCCATGTGTAGAACACCATGCTAAGCTCTGGGTGATAAAAAGTTTAGATAAGACATATTCCCTGACCTCCAGGATCTTACAGTCTAAGAACAGGTAAAACACCAACATAGATAACTATAATCAGAACTATACTAGTAAAGGTTTAACAACTGGATCTCCAGGGGAAAAAATTATGCTTGATAAACTTTTAAGTTTAATCTATATATTAAGATTTTTTCTAATACTGTCTTCAGTGATCAGTTATCAAAAAATAAATCAAACCCTGACTTGTAGCCTTTGTCGATTTTTGTGGTATGTATACTCAAACTGAAATTTTAACAATCAGCTCTTGAGAGCCTGTGAGCTGGTTTCAACACAATATTACATGATAAGTGCATTAGAAAATTACAATATAATGTGCCTATGTTAGGTCTGATAAGAGAATTCATTATCCATGACTTTCTAGAAGAGATAGCGTTTAAATTGGGCTTTAAAGGCTGTGTAGTTTTATAGGTGAAAATGCAGCGTGAGGACATTTCAGGCAACCAACAAGCACTTGTTAAATCTTAATATGTCCCAGGTGCTGGTAATACAAAGACAAAAATGAAGCCGTCTCTGACTTTAAGCAGAGAGGCACATACATACATAAGCATGTACAGATTATTTACAAAATAAAAGCAAAGTAATTTTAAGTGGGAAGGTCCCAGGAGTTGGGGAATCAGGAAAAGCTTCATATAGAAGGTACGGTTTGAGATGAGTCTTGAAGGAAATAAGGATTTCTAAGATGCTGAAGTGAGGAAGTGTTTCCAAGCATGGAAATGCAGATAAGTGAAAAAGCAAGGGGGCAAGAAATGAGATGTCATGTGTAGGGAACAGCAAAAGCCAGATTGGTTAGACCATAGAGTATAGGAAGAAGAATAATGTATGTATACATAAGGAACAACGTGAGCAAAGATGTGAATGTGTGAGAGCACGTTTAGGGAAGGAATCATCCAATTCTTCTGGAATATACAGTACATGGAAGGTCTATAAGGATTAGGCTATAAGAGTAGATGATACCAATGCCAGACAAAATTTAAACTTTACTAGTTGGGCCATAGTAGCCATTGAAGATTGTTGAGCAGAGGAGTGATATGATCAGATCCTTAGTATCTGTTGGGTTAGGCCTTAAGAAGATTATTCTGGCAGTTGTATAAACAAAGGATGGAATGAAGCAGAGAACAAGTTAGATGTGAAAGACAACTGTGATGGTCTCGGGCAGTGGTTCTCAAAGTGTGATCCATGGACCCCTTAAGGTCCCTGAGTTTTCAAAGGATCCCCAAGGTCAAAACCATTTTGTAATAGTACCTAGATATAATTTGTCTAGTAAAATACTCCTCCGTTTTCCAAGAACATATCTTCTGAAGCCCAATTTTCTTCATATATTTCAATCAAAATAGCTTCTCAATGGACTGAATGTTGAAGCAAATACAAGAATCCAACTATCTTCTATTAAACCAGACATTAAAGAGATTTGCAAAAATATTAAAATCAGTGCCACTCTTCTTACTTCATCTTTTGTTTTGGGAAATAAAATTTTTCATGAAATATTATTTATGTTAACATATCATGGACTTATTGTTATTTTAAATGAATTTAATAACTTTTTTAATGTATCTGTTTTAATTTCTAACATGGTAAATATTGATAGATATAACCAATGTAAGCAAACATGTTTGAGAGTCCGGAGTAATTTTTAAGAATATAAGGGGTCCTGAGACCAAAAAGTATGAGAACGGATGGTCTGGGGACATGCAATGAGAACCTAAACTAGGATGATGACAGTGGGAGTAAAGAGAAGATAGATGTAAAAGATGCTGTAGATATAGAAATGACTAGAACTGGATAACCCTTGGCAATAACTCTACTGAGCAAAACAACTAACTTGAGGCTTTAAAATTGAAAGTATTGTATGCTGTTGTGTAATATGCTATTTTCAGTATAATATACAATATTTGAGGAGATTATTGGTACTGACCCTATTTTCTCATTACAAGTTCCCAGTGCTCCTCTTTTTCTGAAGATTGTTAATCCAACCCTTGATTCACTAACTCTGGAATGGGATCCACCGAGTCATCCAAATGGTATTTTGACGGCATATACCCTGAAGTTTCAGCCAAGTAAGTTACTAGGAGGAGTGGGAAAGAGAGGAAAAGGGGGAAGAAAAACCTGTCTTTTCACATCTTGGCTGATTGATATTTATTTTAATATTTAATATTAATATTTATTTTTTAAAGTATGTATAATATAATTGTCAAAGTATACTCTCAACATTTCCATTTGAAGGGAAAGATTATGTACACAATAAAACAACAGATTTAGACCATGTAATTTTTCCATCATTGGTCAAAACTTAATAAAAATGAGCATGCCACTGCTAGCTAAGTCAAATAGAGTCTTTCACTATGATAAGAATAAGAATAAAAACTTTGTACCAAATTGATATGTTGCCTCTGAGTTAACATTTATGAGTTAATATTATATACAACTGTAATTTAAAGACACAGTCAAGAAACCATATTGTGGCCCTCACTGTAGGATCTTCCAAAATTTTTCATATTGGATTTCTCAAACCACTCCCCCAACCTCTACCTTTTTTTCTACTTATCACATGCATCATTGCAAAAGTCCTAAAAGCTTAGTGTAATATTAGCCCCATGAAACAAAGGGTGAACAGGACTATAGAAAGAACAGGATAGAAATAATCTGGGTTTGAGCCTTTGGTTGGCTATTTGCAGTATTGCTGATTGTGTTGCTATTATGAAATGATACCAGCTAATTGTGAATGTGTTTGCTTTCCCGTGACAGTTAACAGCACACATGAATTGGGCCCTTTGGTAGATTTAAAAATTGCAGCCAACATGACAAGCCTGGTTTTAAGAAATTTAAGTTACAGCACGCGCTACAAGTTTTATTTCTATGCACAAACCTCAGCAGGATCTGGAAGTCAAATTACTGAGGAAGCTGTGACCACTGTGGATGAAGGTAAGATGGGTATGTATAAAGAAAGTCTTCATGTCTGTCCAACAAGTCCGTGTGTTTGCCTTTTAATAACGCTGTTTTTTCTTTCTTTTTAAGGAACATACTTGTATGTGTCATGTAAAGGTTTTTAGTGACTCTTCATTATTTTATATTATATTATTTTATATATTTTAAACTAGTGCAAACTAGTGCAAGTTTAACATGAAAACTGGAAAGTGTAAATTACAGTATTGGGGAAAAAATAAAATGTTTCTCTAGATGGTTGAATTTTCTTTCTTTTTCTACCTATCTCCCTTTCTTCCTTCCTTTCCTTCATTTTTTTCTTCATTCCTTCCTTTCTCCTTCCCTCCTCTCTGTCTCTCTTTCTCCCTCTCTGTCTCTCTTTCTCTGTCGTTCTCTCTGTCTCTGTCTCTCTGTCTGTCTCTGTCTGTCTGTCTGTCTTTCTCTGTCCTCTCTCTCTGTCTCTCTCTGTCTTTCTCACTCTGTCTGTCTCTGTCTCTATCTCTCATTCTGTCTCTCTTTATCCTTATCTCTCTCTGTCTCTGTCTCTCTCTATCTCTGTCTCTTTCTCTCTCTTTCTCTCTATCTCTGTCTCTCCATCTCTGTCTTTCTGTCTGTCTCTGTCTCTCTCTCTTTCTGTCTCTGTATCTCTGTCTGTCTTCCTCTCTATCTTCTTTGTAACAAGACAGTATGGTGGGAGAGTTCATGACTTGTGGGCTTCACTATATTTGTGTCAAGTCACAGCTTCTCTGGGCTTGTTTCCCCATTTATAAAATTAAGAAACTGGACCAGATGATCTCTAAAGTTTCCTTTTCTCCTTAATCCAATCATTCTAAAGGCTAATTAAATAGCCCTTAATTTTTCTTTGGGTTGGACAAAGGCCTTAAATTCACTACTCTGACTAGGAAGAAGAAGGAAAACATTTCATTAAAGAATCCAGAGCAAAAAGCAATACTTTAATGGAGCCAGAAGGGTCTTCTATACATATTTTAGGTTTTATGACCCTTTGGAATTTTTCTGACTATTTGAATGATTAATACTTAGGGGGGATTTTATGGAAATGATGATGACACCGTCAAATGTATTGTATTGTTTGTAGATCTCTAACTTCTAAAGTTTTTTAGAAGTTACTCATTTAATTTTGAGAACTTTTCTTAAACGCAATAATTGGTTAGTATATTTTCTAAAAAATTGTTTGAAATATCCTCAGCCTGCATTGGTCTTAATCTTTAGCACAAAGCACAAATAATATAGCTTAAATGATGTGTGGATAGTAATTTTGTATTTGTTTCTTGGTTCATTTAGAACAACAGAATATCTTAGTTATTTCATTTCATTATACTTAACGTGCATTGGCATTTTAATAAGCATTTTTCCTAATCTCTCTGCATACGCTTCCATCTTGTCACTAACCTCATAGTGTCCTATTCTTGTTTTCTTTCATTAAAGCTGGTGTTCACCCACCTGCTGTAGGCGCAGACAAAGGTAAAATAAATCACCTGCATGACTTTGTAAATATAAAGATCAAAACTTTCAATGTTATGCATGGGAAATTTCAGCATGGATATGGAGAGAATTATCACAGGGCATGTCTTGAATATGTAATAGAGGGAAATGAAATGTAAAGTAAATCTAGAAAATGCCTAAGAAAGGAGGAACTCAGTGCAGTGTATATATCCCTTGATTTAAATTCTGTTCTCATGTGTGTAAAATCCATGAATTCACCAAGAAAATTCACCAGAAAAAGTTAGAAAACTCATCTTAGTCTACTTTGATATAACTATGGTCAAATTGGACAAGCCCAGTATTTATGCCTAATCCTTTTTCCCCTGTCTTCCCTGCATAGGTAGGTTCCCATCATATTCTTTTAAAAAAAAAAAACCTTTTAAGGATCCTGATCTTAAGGCATTTTATTTTTTGAACAGAATGTCAATGAATAGTGATTTCATTGATGATAACCCCAAGTGATGAGAATGATAAATCATTTAAGAACCAATAGCTTTTCTATATGGAATCCTCATACTTATTACTTAGATATTATTTGTCCATGAGGGGTTACTGGTATTAGAGCTTCTTAGAACAGATTTGGTTTTGAGGATTGAATGAGATCATGAGATCTACTTTTAAAAATAATCTTGGTAGTGTATTATCTTTAAGTTTCTTCATTCTGGATGAAAATTTAAAGTATTATATAGTATTTTAAATTAAATTACAATTGTTTAATTAGATTGTAGTTTTGTTAGATAGTACAAACAAACTTCAATTAAATTTCTTGAGTATATTAATGTTAACTTAATACCATGCTCAACTAGCAAAAAAAATGGACCAATAAGGATAGTATCTTGGCTCATGTTCTTGTTCCATTACCTTTCAGTGAGAATGTTACTCAGGTGTCTTTGACTTAGTAGAACTGATACGTTGTAGCAACATTTATTATAAAGTGTATTTCTTTTAAGTTAATACTATTTTAGTGATGATTTTTCATCACAGCATTGGATGTATATTGTGCTGGGGAAAGAAGTTAGACCTCAATCCCAGTTAATACTTCCAAACTTTTAAAATAACATTTAAATAGGAAAAAACAAACTTTTGTGATGAAACAGAATTATATTAATTGAAATGATCTGTACTTTAAATGTCATGAAGTAAAAATACTTAAATTAAGAATATTATATTGATATGTAAATTCTGTTCCTGGCATCCTTAAGACATTTTTATACTTTGCCCAACACTTGAGCTTACTAATTTACAGGCATTATCAAAGGAAAATATCTTGTGTAACAATTGGCAGAAGCAGATTAAGCTAAGGACTGAAATAGTCAAATTTTGTTTGGAATTAGGAACTGGAGTCTGACTGATATCTAAAATTGAGCAACAAGTTAGGAAGTTGCATTCCTTTTCTTAATTGCAGTTTATTTAACTTATAACTGGTGCTTAGTGTACCAGTATGCTATACAACCTGACCAAGTGATGGTCCTTCTCAAATGCTAGCCAGTTATCAAGAGGTCTTACACATGACAGCTGATGATAATGGCACGCTAATATGGCACATACAAGATCCTAGTATATGACTTGGAGAATGATGCTCCTTAAAATGAATATATAATCTAATTCACTAATTTCTTCAGTTTGGGATTCTATTAGATGAATTTCTAACTGTAAAAGTATCAGCCTACTGTTTGATGCACGAATGTACAGCATCTTCAAGGTTTTACTTCTTTACTGTTATTCCTAAAGTTCCTTTTCCCTCCTAAATCATGCCAATGGTTTGCTAAGTCTTTTCCCACTTTCTTTTACTAATGCTCTACTGTATGGGATATTGAATAACTCTGAAGGAAAATAAGCAGGAATTATAAACATTAGATAGATGTGAAATGATGTAATTTAAGTAAGGTATATTTACAATGAACTTCTACTAATCACCCAGGAGAGATATCTAGGTATTAGATAATTCAGCATTGGTCACATATTTATAGTAAAGATGAAGGGATTTATTTTCTTATATAAACAAATTGTCTGAAAATATTTTATGGCATATTTTAACAAGGTATGAAGGAAAAAAAACTACATTATGCTTTATAAAATGTGTCCCTGAGTATCTTAAAGAAATGAGTATATTTGACAAAAATATTCTTGTTTTAAAAAGTATCATGGATTGGTTATCTCTGATTTTACTGCAATATACCTGTGTACTATTAGCTGAGTCACAGATTATGGGAAATGAATTTGGTCATCAAAAAGACCCTTTCCATCTCTCCTAAGTCTAGTACCTACAATGGCTTCCTAAAAAAGGCAATCATTTCATGTAACCTGTTGACCTTGATCTCACTTGAGGACTTCACTATACATATGAATTACTTCTCCTGTGACTTCATTATCTCTCTACAAGGAATGTCTTCAGATTGACTTTTCCTTTTTTATGAGTTTTATTTTGAAAAGTGTTCCACATCCTGTATTTTCTTTGATGTCTTGGCTCCAGTTTAGATTCATAACTGATTCTTGCCAAAATGTGATGATGCATTCTGCATAAGTGAAAATGCCTGGGAAAGGCCTCTTTCCGGAGAACAAGAATAGATTAGTGGTACAAGCCTGATATTGTGGCTACAGTGTCTAAGCCTCTCCTAACGCGGGCATGACCCAGCACAGTCAACTCAGTAAATCTGAAAAACAATTCCCAACTGAGTTTTGCTCATAGTTGTTCATCCTTTAATAGAAATTAAATTCCAGACTCTTCTAAATAAAAGGATCCTTCCCAAATATGATACAATTTGGGAAGTAAAAGGGATAGAGATGGTATGTTAATAATTGAAATTTTTGTTCTGAATAATCATATCCATATGATAGTAAAATATATACATAGAAAATTAACATCGTTGAAAAAGGTATGTGTGTCACAACTTCTGATCTTAATGAACAAAGTGTGGTTATGCTTCGATGAAAATGACTGTTTCAATCTTAGATGAATCATTCCATTAACTTAAGAGAACTGTGTTAAAAATAGCTGCAATTAAGAATCTAAAGCAGAGATTCTTAACTTTTTTGTAGAAAAATAATTTATTTCATCTTAAGCACTTACAGTTAGTCATGGTAGTCTGATAAATTCTCTGTATTCCTTCTCAGAATAATGCATAAATGCATGAAATAAAATACTAGGATTACAAAGGAAACCAATTACATAGAAAATATAGAAAAACAATTGTCCAAATTTTTTTAAAAAGTTTGTGGACCCCAAGTTAAGAACTTCTGATCTAAAGGAAATAAGTTGCTGTAGTTTGAAATAACTGGTAAGTTAAAATAATAAAGATAGAGATAGCAATTATTAGTTTAATGACGATAAAAAAGTAAAAAATTATTAGCAGTAAGTTCTATCTAATACCATTTGGCTAGCTACTAAATTAAATTGACAAAGGCTGATGATGGAGTTTATAGAAATAAGCAGAAGATGTAGCACCTGGAAATTAATTTAGACCCCAATATTAAAATTCAATTTCATTAACAATTAATAAACATCTTCTCTATGTAACCAGCACTACGTTAGCCATTAGGGATTTTGAAACAAAAACAGGACAGCCCCTGCCCTCAAGGAGCTTATTCTACTGATAGGAAACAGCATTAATGCAGATAAGGAAAATATATAGATATAGCTGCATATACATGTATATGTATATGGAAAGGAAATACAAATGCTAAATTTATATAGTATTCTTTAGTCCAGTGACGCTAGCCTTTTTGTTATTCATCAAACAATCTCTTGGCTCTGGGAATTTTCACTGCCTGTCCCTTGTACCTGGAATGCACTCCCTCCTCATCTCTGCCTCCTGGCTTCCCTAACTTCCTACTAGTCCGAGATAAAATCCCACCTTCTACAGGAAAACTTTCCCAACCTCTCTTAATTTTAATGCTTTCCCTCTGTGGAGTAGTTTCTGTTTATCTTGTGTATATTTTGTTTGAATATAGTTGCTTGCATGTTGTCTCTGCACCTTAGGCTTCCAGCTCCTTGAGAACAGTAATTATCTTTCTTTATATCCCCAGTGCTCAGCACAGTGCCTAGCACATAATAGGTAATTAATAAATGCTTATTGACTATCACTATGTATTATACTACATGTAAACAATTCTCTGATTTTTTTGTAAAAGATCAGTAATTAAGCATTTCTCATATAACTGATAATTAAACTTTAATATATAGTGACTTTAATTACACAAGAGCCTTCTGTTATTCTTTTATTCAAACTTTTTCCATTCAAGGATGAGCTCTATTTCTACTTCCATAGCAATACTTCATCAAGGCTTCCTGAACCATAGATTAAAAACCCTTTCTTTAACTTCTTCCTATGTCTTGGCTTGCTGAACAGACAGTTCACTCATTCATTTTCACTCATTCACTTAATCAGTCAATCTGAGGGTATGACTTCCCTTCTGATTTAAAAGAGGAAGAAGAATAACAGATAAATAATTGGGAGAAGCGCTATTAAAAATATTTATCGGCAAAAGGTCTAGCTCCCTTATGTGCGGTATCTAATTTACACTGATATAATATACAAATAGAGATGTGTGTTTGTAATTTACAGTTTTCAACTGCAGTTTCCAAAATGTCTTAATGAAAACTGAGTTTTCACATATGTAATTATAGAAGGCTCATTTCATTTTTGATGTAAATAAATTAATCCAGGGCAATAAAATTTATTTCTCTAACCAGTGGTACTTTTTTACCTTCATCCCCAAAGCATTTGAGCAAAGTAATGAATTAGAACTTCACTTCTAATTATGAATCTGTTGATCCATTTGGTAAGGGCTTTCCTCAGGTGTATGAAAATTGTGCATATTTAGCTAATTTAATTCATTTTTCATCTTACTTTAGAATTTACAAGAACTTGGATATTTAAAAAATTCATAGAAAATTTAATAAAATATCCATAATATTGAATAAAATAACACAAGCATTATATGTGGATTGAGTTGTTTTACTGGATGCATTTTTCCTAGTTCTTAGCAGCTCACTGAGTCTGCCTTTTTTTTGGCAGTTAGGTAGCATGATAGCTAGCATAGCTATTGAATTTTCATATTCCTCTGTACTAGTAATATCTGTTGGGTTTGCAACAGGGGCAGTTTAGGAAGATACAAGTGAATTAGCTTCAGAGAAGGAGTCTTTACCTTGTCAGCAATATGCATAATTTTTGTATAAATTAAATATTCAAGAAGATTAGGTTTGAAATCATCTTTGAAACATTTATCCTTGTTGGCAGCAAGGGTCAACTGGTCTGCTTTTTCTACTTCAAGAGAGGCTTTTAGCTTCTATCTGGTTCTTCTGCCATGATGCAGTATACTTCTGAATTTAATTCCAAGGTTTGAATTAATACATTGCTACGATATAATTTACTCTCATAGAGGAAGCTTTCTCAGCATAAAAAGATTATGGCTGGTTAACCTAAAAAGATAACGTTGATGTCTCTCTTTTTTTTTTTTAAATAAACCTTGAGTCAAAATCTGCTGAATCCCTTTGGTACAGACTGCCAAAGTTGAGATAATTGTCATGTTAAAGTTAACTTTCAGGTTTTGTTATAGTTGATTTAGTAAGGCCTTTAGTTTCCAGAGTCATTTATGTTTTCTGTGACTTCATGTTTTATGAATAAAGCATAAAATCCCTGTGGAAAAAACTGTATGAATTTTAAGTGTGCATATGTAATCAGAAAACCTTGACAGGTAAGGTTGTTTTATTGTCAGTAGTGTGCCTTATGAAAAATTTTTTACTCTTTCTTCTTTCTTATTTCTTCTGCTAAAGGATATTCAGAAATCCATTTTTCAACTTCTCCTGCTATGCATACTAGCCGTCCAACATTCTATAAGGGTACCGTGAGCTTCTTTCTCATTACAAATATGGTAGGGATAGCTACAAAAGCATTTTCTGTGAGGCTTGCATTAAGGGATTGAAGTAGACTCAAGGACAAGTTGTGTTATACTGAATCAGTCTATATTATAATTCAATAAATGAATACTGTGATGTTTCCTATGACTGACAATCCAGACATGGCAATTTGCATTATTCAGGATCTTTATGGTAGAATTCATGGACTGAGCTCTACATTTTTCTGTGATAGTGTAGAGGATTTAATTGTTAATTTATTTATTAATGTTGTAATTTTCCAATCAGTAAGATCTTCTATGATTTTATTTTATTTTGCAGTGGACTAGGAAAGAACCTTACATTTTAACATCATATTCCAAATTTAACCATATTTTAGAAGTTTAAAAAAATGGAATCTTGTTTTATGCTTGTGTATTTGGAGCAGCAATTTAATATTGTGTTTGTGTTTTCTGTCATGTATTTAGTTCGACCAGTTAATCCAAGGATCCGAAATGTTACTGCAGTTGCCGCTGAAACCTATGCCAACATCAGTTGGGAATATGAGGGACCAGATCATGTCCACTTTTATGTTGAATATGTTGTATCAGGGAGTAAGGAACCATTTCATTCACTGATTCTGACTTCTAAAATAAATGTAAAGATATTTTAGGCATTAAATATCAAATGTCATTACAATGGCATTTTAAAGGCCATTTTGGTTTGGAGCATATAGACATATTTAATTTAGGGAATGATCCAGTTATTAAAATATAAGTGTGTTTTGAGCCATCATATTTGATTTCTAAATAGAAAATCCTTTATATTTCTTAATGCTACAAAAAGTAAGTGATATAATTGATTTCTATTTTGGTAGGTTCTTTACTAGCTAGGTGATGCTGTGGGTGGAGTGCTGGATTTGGAGTCAAGGCAATCGGAATCTGCTTCTGTCTGCCTCAATTTCCTCATCCATATGGGAATAATAGTACCTACCTCCCAGGGTTATTAAGATAAAATGAGATGACATTTCTAATGCACTTTGCAAACTTTCAAATGGTAGCTATTACTATTATAATTAGGATACCACATTTCAATAGTTGGCACAGAAAGTTGGATCTGAACCCCATAATACATTCAATTCAATTCAGTATATTTTTATTAGATGCCTACTGCTGCACAAGGCATTGTGCCACTTGGTAGGGATATAAAATGAAAAACAACACAGTCCCTGCCCTCAAGGAGCTTACATTCTAGTAGTAAAAATGAGGCTTGTATGCAAATAGCATAAATCATATTTAAAATATTATAAATGCATCAGCAAGGTTGGAGTAGATTTTAAGGGATTGTTCCTAGGTATAGGAGAAGAGAAAGGATTATGGTAAATGAGGTGCCATTGAATGCACCCTATGTATTACTGAATGTCTTGTTAACAAATACACTGGAGTATATTAGATATTAAATAAGAAAAAGGGTTGTTTCAATTGGGCAGACTAGCAAAATATGAACAACTGATTTGAATTCAGTTATTCTTTCATATTCCAATTGCCAATATGTAGTAAATAGAATGAGAAATTTGAAGAACTTAAAAATTATTCATTTGGAGAGCCATCCAATATATTTCAATGAGATTGTATTCCGTAATAGGTATTTAAGAAAAAAAGCCCCTTTTAATTCTAAGCCATTTATAATGTTGTCCTAGGAAATTGGTATTTATACAGCTTTTACTTTTTGTTTAGGTTATGGTAATAGCTTTTTTTAAAAAAAAAAAATAAGATAGATCTCTGAGAAGCAATATAGCTTAAGGGAAAGAGATCTTGCCTTAGAGTCAGGAAGACCTTGGTTCAAGTTTGACCTGATATATTCTGGCTCCATATGACCCTGGCTAAGTCACTTAACTTGTACCCCAAGCATATACTCTAACAATATAAATTATAGAGAAGCTATTGATCTCTATTGATAAAGAAAGTTCCTAGCCTAGAAGTCTTTACCCTATTTAAATCACAAGTCCAATTTTTTTTAAGGTAGATGTCATTTTAAGAAAATTCTTATAGGAAATTCTCTAATTTATAAAACAAATAAAATTGGGACATTCATTTATTTAACAAAAAGACTGGGCACAGACTTCTCTGAAATAACTAGTTCCTTAGTATGTTTAAAATATGCTTCAGTTTATAAAAAGTTCTTTTTACACATCTGTTAAACATATAGATTACATGAAGCAAGGTATACAGAAGTAATTGTCTTTAATATTAAGGAACTATAAAATGTATCAGATATAATCTTTAAGTTCAAACAATTGTTTTGAGTTGTTTAAACTTGCTGAGAAAAACACCTGATTCATAAAACAGGGCAATCATTTTCAACATGGCATTTGCTGTTCTTGATGTTCCATTTGCTGAAGTATTTGCCTTCAGCATTGGGCTTAAACCGTTGATATTTCTGAAGCAGGTAGATCTAAAAATGGTACAAACCTATATATCCTAGGTTTTGCCATTAGCCTGTAAAATGTTTTTTTCCTTTCTAGATACATGAAATGACTCCCAGAATTTTAAAATATTCAAATTTATTGTTTTTGAAAAATTTCCTAGGCAAAGAAGAATGGAGAAAAGAAATTGTAAATGGTTCTCAGAGCTTCTTTGGGTTAAAGGGTCTACTGCCAGGAACAGCATACAGAGTTCGAGTTGGTGCTGAGGGGGATTCGGGTTTTGTGAGTTCTGAGGATATGTTTCATACAGGTCCAGGTGAGGTACCCATCACGTAAGGTGGGCTCATATTAGGAAATCAGAAAAAGAAAGTTGTTGTTATTGTTTGTCCTTCATTCTCAAAATCAGGAAGGTGATGCTATGACTTGCAAGTGAATTGGATTTAAGTGAGGCCTTGCTGTGCAAATACTCAAATAGTAAAGTGATGTTAGTGGAGCCTTTTCTGGTTTGGAAGTACTTTTCCTATAAACCTTGATTTCCTCAGTATTTTAGTAATTTGTATTACAAATAACCACATCATATAAGTAGGAGTTAATATCATCATGCTGTTGATTTTTAAGAATAGAGAAAGAACACTGGTCTTGAAGTCCAGGGCTATGAGTTCTAATTCCAGTTATGCTATTAATTAAGTGTGTAACTCTGAACAAATCATCTTAATCTCTCTGGGGTTTAGTTTTCATTTCTCTTAACTGAGTAACAGACAGAATAATCTCCAACACAGCATTTCATGATTCTACATACAAAATGTCTGTATTTATTCATGAAAATGTGAACACATTTCCTGCTCCTTTAAAACAAAAACAGTTATTATGTCTGCTAGTATGGTGATGCTTAGCATTATGTTCCATCCCAACTTGTTGATCCCCCAAAAAGTTTCATTCTAAGCACATGACCCATACAGCTTGTTTGGTTTTTTTTAATCCCAAGTCTTTTTGATTCAAATATTATGATTTTGAAAAAGAAATGATACCTTGGTGTGTGATATAAAAATAGGTAACAGTAATGTATGGTTACTTATTAGTATTTTATTTACTTTCATAAAATCATAATGTTTTGTCACATTTCATACATTTTCACATGAAAATATGACTCCATTCTCCTAGAAAAGCATTGAATAAATCTTAGAATGGAAGTATTCATGCAATATTCATGATCATCATTCATAAATTTTTTTCTGTCTTTGCATCCACAGCACCTAGCTTAGGGCCATGAATAGAAGAAAGGTTCAGCAAATGCTTTTTGGATTGTATTGGTTGGTCCCTGTCATAAGGATTCAGTTTAATCACTTTAAATTTGTGAGTCTCTGCATTGTCACCCCTAAACAAGACTTCTGAGCCTAAGTATGTTGTCAAGGGGACAACACAATGCAATGTATATTTATTAAGGCTCTTCTTTGTGCAGGGTACTCTGCTTGGCTTTGCGGGAGATGCAAAATTTAGATAAGGCATGATCCCTGCCCTCAAGGTACTTGTATTATATTAATAGAATAGATAGCTGTATTATACAATAATTCATGATAAATCCATTAGGGAGTCATAAAACAAAAGTACTATGTGAAGTCTGAGGCAGAAAGTCATTAGTTATCTAGGAAATCAGGAGAAATTTCACGGAGGAGGGGGCAGCTAGGTGGTACGGTGGCTAGAGCACCGGCCCTGGATTCAGGAGGACCTGGGTTCAAATGTGGCCTCAGACACATAGCACTAACTAGCTGTGTGACCCTGGGCAAGTCACTTAACCCCATTGCCTAATCAAATTAAAAAAAAAGAAAAGAAAAAGAAATTTCATGAAGGAAATGGCATTGGAGTTGTGGACTCACTTCCTGTAGATCCTAATCCCTAAATTATTGACTCAACTAACAAGCCTTTAAGATTTTAAATCGATCACCTGGGGATGTTGTAGAAAGAAAGTTGAAAATTCAATGGTATAACCAGAATCAGTTTAGCCTACAAGGTACACGTGTGAAATTATAGAGTTGTAACTGCTAGGCAAGCATTGTACAGGTTATACAATGGAATTTGACATTTACCAGCTTCCACAGTAGGACCTTATCACAATAGCTGCTCCTATGGTGTGGATAACTGAGGAATATTTTTAAGCACATTATCAAAGTGATATTGGATTTTCTATTTTAAAAAGTAACATTTTAAGAAGGGAACATCTGTTAATTATAAATATATGCACGTGTAAAATTAAAGAGAAATATTATTTGGAGTATGATTTTAAAAAATACAACACTTAAATATATATTGGCAACTTTTCTCCCTAGAATTCATTTTTATCCATTCCTCTGTATGTTAATCCTACTCTGCTGTTTCAGACACAGCTAGGTGTTATATTGGGTAGAATCCTGGGCCTGGAGTCAGACACATCTAAGTTCGAATCCAACCTCAGACACTTATTACCTGAACAAGTCACTTTTCAGTTTCCTCATCTGTAAAATGGGGATAATAATAGCACCTACTTCCCAGGGTTGTTGTGAGGATCAAATGGGATAATAATTGTAAAGCACTTAGCACAGTACCTGGCACATAGTAAGCACTGTAGAAATGTTAGCTATTATTCTTTTTTAATTTTTATTACTACTACTGTCTTCAGAGATGCAAAAAAAAAAAAACAAAAACAAATATGTAAAAGGTTTTTCTCTTACCTCAGTCTCACCTCCATTTCTGAGCCATGCTTTGAGGCACAGAGAAATCAGTGCTTGCCTTGAAAGTTTGTCCTCCTGGCTAATTGCTTAATTTCCTACGTGATCTAAAACTTGATCTGTGTAAAATCTGCCAGTCCCAGGAGTTTATTATCAAAAGTCACTGTACTTGCTTTGACCATCTTCTACTCTGTGTGGCCTTTATATGCAAAAATATCCTTTCAGCCTTTTTTATTTGCTTTTCCTTCATTGTCTAAGAGGAAGAAGGAAGGAAGAGGGAAAGGCTTCAGGGCATTTTGTTTTCATTTGGGCCAGTTTGACAACTGTTCTCTGTCTACACACCCACAAAATAATAATAATAATAATAACAAAAACATGAATACCTTAGCCAAAAAAATCTAAATCATTCATCTAATTTTGCCTCCTTTTTTTTATCAACTGATTAGCACTGAAAGCTTTTTATAACCAAATCAGGCCCCCTATCATTTATTTTCCAATTTGAACTAAAAACTGTACTGTTTTTCTTTCCAAACAATTTAATCTATTTGACTATGATGATTTTCAAAAAGTTATATAGTGGTTCCCTCAAAAATGGATCAAATAGCGATTAATTACTCTACTTCATTTTACATTGCACTTTCTCTTCAACTCATGTTTTCTAAGTTGTGTTCTCTAGTCCCTATGCTGTCTACCCAAGCACTCACAAAGCCTTTTCTTTATGGCAAAGTTACTACCCAAGTAGTCCCTGCACTGCTTGTGACCCATACGAAGAGTAGAGACCTTCACAATGCATGATGATGCTGCCATGTGGGAGGGATGGGGAAGTAGAGGGTTTGCTTTGTTGCATAGTGTTTAATCTCATACTCTAGATGTGTTTCTTTTCCACGGTAATATTACAGTGTGTGAGCTAGTGGTATTTCTATGAAGAAAAAATTTGAAGAACTGACTCTTAAATGAATTCTTCATAACACTTCCCACATACACAGTTCTCCCCCAAACCAGAAGTGTAGCAAAACATCTGAACTCTGTTTGGTCCAGGACCCTGACATCCATGCAGGCCAGGTGCAGTCAGAGAACTCAATAAAGGAGCAAGCACATCTCCTCAGAGTCGTGTTAAAAGTTCCCATATACTCTTTGGGGAAAATAGAGAGGAAGGATAAGAGAGGATGAGGGAATTCAAAACTATAGGAGAAAATAGCTGCAGGTGTCAGACTAGGACTAAAAAAGGCATGGGTTCTAGGCCTAAATTTGCAACTAATGGCCCATGTGATATTGGTCAAACTATTTAACTCCTCAGTTTCCTTATATGTAAAATAAAGGGATTGTACTGGATGACTTTAAGATTACTTCCAGCTTTGAATTTGTTCTGTTCTTTCTCCACCCACTGTCCCCAGCTATCTCCTCACCCCTGCCATTCTGTAGAATTGTGTAAGACTCTGATGTGACGTGAAACAGATTTCCAGGGTTATGTGGTAGCCTGAATCTCTGGTAAAATAGACTAATTACCCATGTATCAGCAGGGAACATTAATATATAGCAGGTTTAGAAAGGAAAATGAAGAAATAGAATCCCAACTCTAGATCTCTGTAAAATTTTGAACCATCTAACTCTGTTTTTGCCCTTGCATCATAAATTGAATCTCTTCCATGAAATTAATGCTTTAACTCTCAGGTATTAGGAGTAAAATTTTCACCTGGAAATCCCTGGAGGGAAGATGATATATAACTCCCCCACCAATAAATTAGCTAAAGTGAAGATAGATTTTGACATCTTCTCTACAGCAAGTAGAAATTCCCCTGGTGATGGAGAAAAAAAAAAATCTGTGGCCGGAGTTTCTGTGTAAAACTAGAGGGAACAAAATATTTTTGCTTAAAGCAAAAAGCAAAAATTTAGAATATGTCTCTTAAAGTTACCTTGGGTTTCAGAGCTTTCCCTACTTGACATAAAGTCAGACAAATACAAAAAAACTGTATGGGCTCTCACTTTATTTTTGTCTCGTTGTACTTTTTAATTCATTCATCTTTCTGTTGTAATCTCTGTTCTGCTTGCTCTTCGTTAATTTACCCATAAATATGATTACATGGTAGGATGATACCATATTGAAACTTCTATCTTTAGGTGTATGTGCAAAAATGCAAAGCCTCAAGGAGCACCATTTTAGTGTGTCCCAAGAGATGCCTTTTGCATTTAATGAGCAATACCATGTAGAAAATTAATGTTGGTCTGTCAGACTTTGTTGATGTCAAATACCTCATGCCATCTCCAAACCTATCAAAAACCAGTGTGCCTTCCCTCCTCTTGACATAGAAGTAGGTAGACTACAGGTGTGGAATGAATGATGTACACACTGCTAGATATGGTTGCTTTCTCAGTTTTCCTCAACTATTTTTGGTGGTTGTTACAAGAAAGAGTTTGACTGGATGGTGTGGTGGGCCTCACAGTGATGTTAAAAATAAAAAGTATCATCAGTAATTTTAAAGTATGCTACTCCAACCCCTAAAATTGTAATAGAACCCATGGGAGAGAATTCATTCTATTCCAATCCAACAAGCTTGTATTAAATCCCATCTGTTTTGTGTGTTAAGAAGCTTGGCTAGGTGCTAGCCATACAAATACCCCCCCAAATTTTTTTACATATACTTTTATGCTCCTTGAGGGCAGGGATTATATTTATAATTATTTATTATTTATAATCATGTTATATAATATCTATGCTTAATATATTATATTACATATGCTATATTTATTATTTCTTATGTCTATCTATGTATGTATACATGTGTATATCTCTATATCTATATCCCTGTCCTCCAGGAGCTTAAATTCATCTGGAGGGAATACAGGTCCATGCATGAAAATTCCTGAAAAATGTCCCTCAGTAACAGGGCCAGGGTGTAGAACAAATAGCCTTATTCCACTCAGCTATTTCTTCTCTAGTTGAAAGACCTTACCCTTCAAACACATCATTGCACTGTAGGGTGTGTAACTATATACACATAGGTAAATAAATAGATATAAAGACAGATAGGTATACATAACATATTATGTATACATATGTGTGTGTACATATATACGGGGCAGATAGGTGGTGCAGTGGATAGAGTGCCAGGCCTGGAATCAGGAAGACTCATCTTCCTAAGTTCAAAATCTGGCCTTAGACGTTTACTAACTGTGTGATCCCATATTAGAACCACACTTCTTTTCAGGACAATAAAGCATTTTGCCTTGCAAAGAACCAGAATAGTTAATTGAGGTCTGTCCCTATTTTGAACATTGGGGCCAATTATAAAAATAAGGATCTACATGGTTTAAACTGCAAGACAGTAGAGATAAAGGTTGGAAGATGCTAGGTCCTCAAGGAGAAGAAGGGAATCAGGAGAGGGGAAAGGTGAAGGACTGGGAGACCGTGGGATATTTACCATCATGTGGCAAATCTGATGTACTTTTGCTTTTGAGTAATGGGGTACCACGCCTCAAAAGCCTCACACTTGTTTTCAGTTGAGCATTTAAATGAATTGCATCCACATCCTTTACATCAGTGATCACATTTATTTGAGTAGCACCAGATGGTACTTTAAATTATTCTAATTGTCATTGCCTGGGCACCTATTTGTGTTATTTGAGCTTCAGTGAGCAGATGGCTAACTAGAGATCCCTACTTGTGATGCAGGCCAAATTCCCCTCTGACCAAATATAGATCCTGGGTAGTGAGGAGAAAGACTACTGGTATTTGATTTGTAATACAATCAAAATAATTTCATTTCTGACTTTGTTTCCTGAAAAACACATCTTTTGTTCTATTAATCATACTTCACTTCAGACATTGTATTCCCTATCATTTTGTATAAAGGAGGACAGGAAATGAGACGTTGGGCATGTTGTAAAACTAGGGCCAAATAATGTTTGTCAGAACACAATTTCCTGCATCATCCTGCAAAGCAAGGATTATGGAAGCTAACCATGCCTGGGCCATTCAACGCAGATTAAATAAAAAGCTTGACACAGCTATTTTTATGAGGCCGAGAGAACATATCCCCCTTCTCTCTGAATACATTAGGAGGACGAGTGAGTGCATATTCCTTTAAAAAATAAATTGATATCAGTTAATGTTCATTCAAATTCATTTACTTGTTCTTGGACATGTTTGACCAGTAATTGATGCTATGCTTTTTCCCATGTGTCCTTTGAATGACACATTAAACCAGCCACATTAACCTAAGTCAAAAGTATTGTATTCCTTTAAAGTGGATTACAGACTGATTTTATTAAAAAAAAAACTTGCCAGAATCCATCCAATCCAAATAAGTTCTGTATTCTTCAAAGTAGCCACCTGGGTGGACTACTCCCCAAGAACGTTTTCCTTGTTCAGAACTTCAGAACACTTGGAATTCCTTCTTTAGAATTACTTTCAGAATATTCTTAATGGTCTTGAGTCTTCATCCCTTGATTGTTTTTTTTTAAATGACCAAAAGTAATTTGCAACTAAATATGATAAATAATATCAACCTGTATTATAACGTTGAACAGCCAGAAAATATAAAGGGAAATATATGTAACAGATATTAACCTCTAATTTCCCAAAATTCCATTGACTTCCTGTAAGGTCACCTGTGGGGAAGTTTGATATTAATGATGTTTGTGTACAGGTGTTTTTGCTCAGCTTGTGCCTTCCTAATGACTGTTTAAAGATAAAAATGAAGTGTGAGGGTAAAGAGACTTTTTTGTTACATGGTTCGTAACTGACTCTGAAGGCAATTACACAAAGAGAAAATATATTTTCTGCAGCAACCCCGGAATAAGTATGCATCCTCAAAAGGTGCTTTGTTGAACAGTACTCATTTGAGTTTATAATAAAATTTGGTATGTTTATTTAAAAATCAGTCTCAATACCTATTATTGTCCCACTTCATTTGAATATTCCTCTTCAAACATGGCAGGCATTTTTACATTGTTTTGGGAATATGCTGAAATTGAGAACAGATATTTACCCAGAAGTTGAGAAAGAAGAGGAGTTTAAGCATCAAACGTTATTAGTACTCAACCTCTACTTGGAAAACTTACATTGTAAATATGAATGAAGATTTTTTTTTCAAAGTGCAATAATCAAATCACTCTTGGCTGTTACTTTCTGGTTTTATAATATGGAATTTTATTAAATGATGTAAATGTTAATACTATAATATACTCATGCAGATACATTATTTCATTATTAAAGGGGTTTTTTTTTCCTATTTCTAATCTCTGCTCCTTTTCTCTCATTTCTCAGCAATGGCAAGCCGGCAAGTGGACATTGCAACTCAAGGCTGGTTCATTGGTCTGATGTGCGCTGTTGCGCTTCTCATCTTGATTTTGCTGATTGTTTGCTTCATCAGAAGAAACAAGGGTGGTAAATATCCAGGTAAAAGAAGACATACATGTTGCTAATTTATAGTTGCATTATTATACCTTAAAACCATGATCAGTTCATTAATTGTAAAGGGGGGGTGCCCATGTCCTCCTAAAGCCAGTATTTCAAAACCTTTTCTTTTGACCCAATGTGTACAACAATAGAAATATTTTCAAGAGAAAGAACAAGTTTTTGTGGGTAAGCCCATCTGTGTTCAAAAAATGTCAGTGGTCCCATCTCCTCCTAGTGCTCTGAGTAACTAAGAAGTTTTAAGGAGCAGCCTAGAATACTTTTCTGGATCTTTACTGTCCAAAGAACAGCATTTACATAATCTCTTGAGATAAGGGTTGTTTATTTCTCCTTGTATAAGACATACGGCAATAAACCATCCCTGTAATTTCCCTGACCAAAACATTATGGCATAGTAGACAGAGTACTATATTTAGAATCAAGATCTTTTATCAAAACTCATACACTTTCGAGAATAGAGGACAAGAAAGGTTAAATAACATGCAAGTTGCATGACTTTAATCAAAGTTATTTAACCTTGTCCTCTATTCTTCATCTACTAAAGGGGGGGGGGGCATGGGACTAGACTTCTAAGGTCTTTTCCAGCTATAAATCTGGGATTCTATTGCTCTTCCCTGACCACTATTCCACAGTACATGTGGATCCTTGAAGCTAAAGACTGGCTTATTTTTATAAAATTTGTAACCTCAGTACTTATGGTTCCTGGAACGTAGCAGATATTTAATAAATGCTTTGCATTCACCCATTCATTCCTAAAGTCCTGCTCTGATGCCTCTTGGTGGTGTAGAGGTGACCTTGGATTCTTACAGGCTATGCTAGCTATGTAGGTCCTAATTAACTAGAAAGATTTTGAGACAAATGAAAAGCCCAAGAAATGGAGTTTCTGGGTAATTAATAATCAATATATTAATTAGGCTAGCAAACAATCAATAAATCGATGGTCCGTGGTCTGCCTCAGTAACCAAAGACAAACATGGAGATCCCTGAATGTTTAAATACCTTCGGAAAAGGAAGTGTCCCTGACAGGTGAAAATCATTACTGGTTGGTGAACAATTAATGAGGGGGGAGACATATTAATGAGGAGGTGGGCTAAAAGTCTTAGTTTCTGCTAAGAATGTGACTTGATCATGAGACTCAGCTGCCTCCAGCAATCTGGACAAAGGAATCCATCTCAACCCAGACCAGTCTGATTGATTTTCTTCTTCATAAGCTGGATCACCCTAAATTCTAATGGAGGTTTCCAAGGACAGGGGCTTTTTTACTAAGGGCAAGAATTCACCTAGATTACATTCTACTTGTAAGGTCTTCTAGTTGGGTAGGGGTCCCACCCAAGATCACAGAGTATGTACCTGGAGGATTTAGGTAATATCATATATCACCAATGTCCTTCTGAGTCTGACTGAATGACCTGCAAGGGCTGGTCACTGAATGAGGAAATAGAAAGGAAAAATTTCAATCCTGATTTTAATATTTTGTTATTAATATAATTAAAATAATCATTTCTCTCAATTTTAAGTATGATCTTGATGAAGGACCATATCTGTAAGTCTGAGGACCGTTCTAGAAAAATTCAGAGGTTCATTACCTTTGTCATCACCCCATAATGGATTTTTTGGTTACATCAACTCATGAAGACAGTCTAATAAACTGTGACACAGTTGTGATCTGCATTGGTAGAGACAGTAACCATGCCGATGAAATCACAGATCACATCTAAGAGCTTTAATGGTTTTGAAGGGCCTCGTGTGTTTCTCCAAATTGGAGTGAGACCTATGTGGCCAAATCTGCAAAGTGGTCAATTTCTAAATATGGACTATTAACCTAATGAGAGCATGTGAAAAAGACTAAATATAAACCCTGTAGAAACCTTAAACATTTTCCTTCATTATGAAACATAAGGAACATAAGGCTTCCACATTAATGAAACCTTTTCACAAAAACCCAAATGTTTAGATGTTGCCAAGTGTTCATTTTCTTAAGCTCCCCCACAATTTCTGGGAAATAAAAGTAAACTTACTGCCAACTGCTGTATACCTTGAACATCTACTACATACTAGAAATAATTATGATGATAACACTGGGAAATCAAAAGAACCAAGAGAACTAAAAATCTTGAACAGGGAGATGCCAGCATCAATGGCTAATGATGCCATTTTGAATGTTTTAGTCAAAGAAAAAGAAGATGCACATGCTGATCCGGAAATTCAGCCTATGAAGGAAGATGATGGAACTTTTGGAGAATACAGGTTAGTACCTACTATGCATCATCATTCTTATATTTTCTGTCAGTCAGGCACTCTATTTAAGCACCCACAACAGAAAATTTTTCTTGGCCTAGAAAGTTTCCTTCTTAACATTTGGCACTTTTCTCAAATATCAAGTATAAATTTAGTTTGAAAAATGTATAAATTCCAAGTCCTTTACTGCTAAAAAGTATTTCTGCTCTTTGTGAAATGTTTCTATTTTTTTATGGGGCTTAGCGGTAGGATATTGATGGAAGACATAGTTCCGTAGAGATCCATTGGTATTCCTCCATATTTCTGAGAATTATTTGACACTGTCTGTTCCCAGAGCCTTGTAATCCCCTTGTGCCTTCCTACTGCCTTGGAGTTAAAGGTTGTTTTTTAATAGTATGAGGGGTAAAAGCACTACATGCTTTGAGAGCCCCCATTCAGTACAAAGATGGGGTAGAGAATAAAAGGCATTTCTCTCCTGCTTTCTGTTATCTTTTGGTATGGAAATGGCCAAGAATACAGTTCTAGAAATTGAGCACCCCATAGCCATGATTACACAGACAAATTATTTCAGTGTCCCCTGGCATTTCCTCCATGCACCTGGTATGTAAATGTTCCCTCTACCACCATACACATACTTAACAACCTAATGAAAAGAAAGGAATAATATTCTTGGTACTTGGAAATACCCTTGTCTCCCCTCCTGGAAGAGTAGCTGTACCCAAATGTCCTTATTTTACAAAGTTTAATTTTTTAAAAACTGCTGTTACTTGCCAAATGAATGTAAATATTCATTTGTAAGAATTTGCATTTCAATAAGATATCAGTTTTAGCCTTAAATGAAAACCCTAGAAATAATTTTTACTTTTTAAAAAGTATTTAATCCATATTAAGATCATGCATATGTTAGATCAATAGTGGAAAAGTGTTGTTTTTTTCCCACCTGAAAAGATTTTATATGGCAAGATCTTTTTCCAAGAATGTTTCTAACTTGGTAACCAGAAGCTAGGACTAAAAAAAAAATCACTATGGTTAGGCCACAAAATTGACTTAGAGGAGCAATCAAGAAACTACAGTCAATTTTTCTCCCAAGCCACCAGCACTGCTTTCTACACAGGCTCCAAGTGATAGCCACTGTAATTCTCCATTTTATTGTATTCTCCCATGGTATATACTACTATAGACAATATTGTGTAGCCTTTGCTATTTTGTTTTTTTTTTTTAATGCCAAGAGGCTTTTAAAAATAATTTCAGCAAATGTGCCTGCCAAAACTCATCTGATTTTTGAGATTTTTCCTTTTTTGGGAGGTATGGCAATAAATAGATAGATAGATAGATAAATAAATAAATGTCATTCAATTAACATGTGTTTATTTAGTGCCTGCTATGTGCTAGGCACAGTGCTAGATACTGGAGATACAAGTAGAAAGGAAATCATCCCTATTCTTAAGGAGCTTAATTAGAATCATAAAAGGCCCTTCCAGTGTAAAACTGGAAAGTGACACAATAATCATTTGTCAAACAATATACTTAGCCAATATAGAAAGAGCCTTTGTGATCTTTGATTTGAACTTAATTGTTTTTGTTTTTGTTTTTTGTTTTTTTAACTTAATTTTAAAAAAAAAAGTAATACCTATGTCTATACCCAATCCATTAGCCACATACTTATGACCAGAGTGTTGTATAGAACTCTCAATGGTTAAACTTCTTATGACCCTCTAGGCAGCATTTCATCTACCATAGTTTTAATGATTTAGTCTTGGTTTGGTTCCATCATTAAGGAAATGCATTCCTTATATCCCACAGCAGAACAAAACTAATCTGCTATTTATGCAAATATGTTCTTGCCCAAATATATTTTAAATAAAGATTAATGACTTTGTTAAGCTTGTCTCAGTACTGAATTGAGGAGGGCATTTGTTTCTTTCATAGGTGAAGATTTTGGTAGTCCAAAAGAATGTTTTTGAAATATGTTTATATAATGTATTAAGACCTTTTTACTCTGTCTCTGTAGACCTCTTAATTTAGGATGGGGAGAAAAAGAGTTGTACATAACTGTGAATTGTATACTGTGGCACTGAAACTTTTTCCATACCAAAAGAAAAAGCTTATTGTGAATGCCAAAGGACAGTTTTCATTTTATTTGTATGGGTGATATGACACATTGGCAAATTTTGGAAAATTTGCGCATCCATACTCCTCATTTTGGTTATTTCTTTTTCATTATCACTAGGGGTAAATGTGCTACCAAAGAAGTTCAAAAACTTAGATCTGGATTGGGAGCAGAACATTCACTAAGTGGTCCCCCACATTTGGAGACATTTTCTTTCTAATTCCCAGTACCCTGCCTCTCTTGGTTCTGATTTTTCCCTATAGCAGAAACTTCTTAGACTAAATTGTTTTTTGAGACAAGCAAGTATATAGTAAGGTTAAGTAATTAACAAATTCTTACTTAAATTTCTTCAAATTTCCCCAAAATGAGGCTAAAATTTCTTGAGACTTGCAAATAAGTAGCAAGGGTGAAGGACTTAACCAAAATCATACTAAATCTCTTCAAATTTGCTCAAAATAAGACTTAAAATTTCATGAGACAAGCAAAGATCTAGCAAAGGTGAAGGAGTTAACAAACATATTCAAATTCAAGCTAGGACTTCTGTGTTGATTTGGTGACCTTAGTACATGAACCCTCAAACCTGCCCATTTGAATAGTTTTTCTAGTACACAATAAGGACCTTATAGAAGTCTCTAGGGATCCCCCTCCTCCTCCACTTGAAGTAGGTGATAGCTTATCCTAGGTGAATGGTCCACAATGCTGATTCCATGTGTTTTACTGAATGTGTTCCTCTCCCCTCCCCCGCCCAAGAGTGGCCATTAACTACCTTGGCAGTTATTTTTAAAATTCATTTATGTACAGATTATTCGGTCTAAAATAGGTCCCCTGTTGTCTTATTTATCTTGCTGGAGCTATGCCTCATTATCTGCTGAAAGTTGGTATTACTTTTGTATGCTTGTCAAATAAATGATTGACCTTCATTTTATCAGTGCTTTTCTGCATACTGCTTCTTATGTGCTTGGTTCTGTTTAAATATCCTTGGGCTTTCATGAAATGAATCTGGCACTTGGTCTACTGCTCCATTTTGGCTTCTCCACCAACCGTTTGCTGTCAAAGCTTTGCCAACCATGATCATGTCCAGCAGGCCCGAAAGGAATGCTGACCTTTATTCTCACGCCACCAAAACACTCTGGGATTTAAATCTGGCTTTCCAATTGTGATTGAAGGGACAGAGCAGATAAATCAAAGGCAGTGTGGACCTGCTCGAGACTATCTTCTCATCACTTCTGATGTTTTGGGATTCCAAAGTGATGGATAGCAAGGGTAATGCTAATGCTGGCATAATCATAGTGCTACAATCATGAGTGTTTACAGCTCAAAGTTAATTCATATGTGATATGTTTGCAAAACACTTCAAAAGGGGGTAATTTTTTACATACCTGTACATATATATATGGTTTCTCAGTCAAGGAAAGTTATATTTCTTGACTTCTTGAGTGGTAAACCAGAATTTTATAAATGAAACTGAAACACTTATCACATATGTGATTACATTGTTCACTCTGGAGGGTCCTAAGGGAGTTAACGGTTCTGATGAGTGTCTTAGATATTTTTTAATTAATTGTTTAATTTTTCAAAAGAGGGTGAAAATTCACAAGGAAGAGTCCACAAGCAAAATCACTTAGAAAAAACGTCAATCAGTCATTGCAGCTTCGTGACTATTTTTATACCTCAGTGACGCTGCCTCAGAACTTTACCCTTTGGTTGATTCTGCTATCACGTAATATGTTTAAAAGACTTTTTGATGCCACACTTCATGGGAAAAAAAAGATTCCAGGTGTTGACTGTAGAATTTATTCATTTATTTATTATTCATTTTTGACAACACATTAAAATTCCATTCCCTTCCCTGGATCACCAGGGTCCCTTTCATACTTTGCACCCCTAGGGAGCAGTAAGCATGACACTTTTCATTAAATTCATGCTTTCCTAACTCTAAATCATAGGATGCTGACCATGCCAGTAGGCTCAAAGTCAAAACTTCTGTCAAGACAAGAAATTTTTTAAAAAATTAATTCTTCCTTTATTCCTTCTAGTCCAAGGAGTGCCAGCAGCTCCCTGGGTAATTCAACTCTTGCCCAGCCAGAGTGTAGTTTACAAGGTGCAAAAAGAGGGAAGGAGGGACTTCCCATGGCTAAATTTGTTTTGTACACGCTACCACCTCCCACCCTTGCTCCAATACCATGCAGGTACCTCTGGTAGAAATCTGCACTTCTCTTTGTTTATTTCTTTGATTATACAGACATTAGAATCTGCATCCTTTCTAGCATATAGAAAAATCAGAGAAACAATGCAACCAACTGTGTAAGTATTTTTTCATTCTTTAGATCAATCTTTTGTTAAAACCAAAAAGAACCTAGATCAAAAGTCATACCATTGATGGTCAATTAAAGTTATTGTCTACTACATTGACCCAAACTCCCATTGTATGAATCCTGTAATTCCTGTGACTAGGGAGCCCATGTCATACATTCACTAACACATACTATATGAGATGAAGATGCTTATTATGTAGTATGGGGCAATCACATAATTCAATGGAGGAGAGAAATGTATTCAGTAGAATACCTTATGATAGATATTTGTTGTTTCTTAAAGAGACAAGGTAATACAGGAAATGGTCAGTCACTTTAGCTATACAAGAGAGTAACTAGGACATGAGATTCAGGAAGTATCCCAACACATTCTCCATTGCTGCTGAGTTTCACTCAATAGACACTTACTGAGCATGCTCTACTGTATATAAATCATAATATCCCCCTGAAATTAATTATTTAGGTCATGGGGAGGAAAAATACAGACCAGAGCTTTGCTGTAATGTTCTACTGAGGTTCTGTATAGCAGAACTGCCTTGTAAGTGAGGAAATTCAGTAACTAAATCCCTCTAGATGGAAATCACATTAAATCAAAGACCATTGAATAGCGGATACTATTATAACAAGTTTCCAGTGCAAAAGAAGATATGCTTCAAAGGAACGGAGCATTCATCAGGGAGTGTTTCCTGGACTAATACATTCCACATCTTCATAGTTGGTCTTCATGAAATGTTCTATGCAAAATAGCAGGATAACAGAAATCCTACTGAGGGAAATAATGGACACAAAAGCATTTGGAAGAATACAGTGCTATACAAATCATTATTATTGTTATTATAATCATTATTAATTGTGGTATATGTGAGCATCCAAATGAATAAATATGAAAGGTAAAATTACCAACAGACAGCTTTTATCAAGAAAGAAACATTGCTGAAATGTTTGACTTATCTATCTAGTACATTGTTAGAACAGTTTAAAGAAGATACACCTTTACTTTTTTCTAACTGAACAAAGCTTCAAAATTGCCCTTCCTTCTTCCAGCATGAGAAATTGTGATGTATGTTATCCCCCTTTTTGTCCCCCTTACTGGTTATGAATGTTTTTAATGAATGACTTAATGAATAAAGTGTTTACTAAGTACTTCCTATGTGCAAAGCACTATGCTAAGCACTGGAGATAAAAATAGAAAGGCAAGACAACCCCTGCTTTTATGAAACCCATATTCTAATGGTGCAGACAATACATATGGAAGGTTTTAGCTGCAAGTCAATTCTGCTTAATATAATGTGCTATGGATTATTTCAGAATAAAAGGAATTTTAATCTTTGAAGCTTTGGGGATGTCAAACATTAATACTTGATTTTCCTGTTCATGAAATGAGTTTTCCATTTGTTTATGGTTTTTAAAAGCATTTGTAACTTCTACTTCTCACTTGTAGAGCCCAGAGTTAGACAGTAGAGTATAGCCAAGTTGGATCATGGTTTTGAAATAGTCTGTCCTCCAGTTTCCAAGTACACATTTATGTTGAAGGAGAAAACTTTCAAAAATCAGACTTGGCAAGTTACTTCTCCTTGCCAAGTTACTGCCCCTTGGGAAGCTTTAAAGATGGGAAAGCCAAAGACTAATATGTTGTTCCAGGCTTCAGACTTGTAAGCTCTCACATTCTCCACCAAGAATACAAAATTCACACTCAACAAGGGCTTTTTCTGGGGCAGCTAGGGGGTGCAGTGAATACACAAATTCTTTTTAAGATTGCATTAGTAGGGGCAGCTAAGTGGTGCAGTGGATAGAGCACTGGCCCTGGACTCAAGAGGACCAGAGTTCAAATCCAGCCTCAGACACATAACACTTACTAGCCATGTGACCCTGGGCAAGTCACTTAACCCCATTGCCTAGCCAAAAAATAAACAATGGTTTTTTCTTTGTTCATCAAAGAGTTATTTCTTGAATAGAATCTCTCTAGCCTACTTCTGATTCTTGAAGTAAGCTGGATTGCTTTTCTGTTTTTCAAACTTTGTCCCTTCTCTTTTGGTCTGCCTCTTGCTTTTGAATAAGGGTTAAATTAGAATGGAGGTTTTTAGAAGCTAATAGAGAAATCCATGCTTCTTATCTGACAGATTAGTTTTCCTCCTTCCTTTTCAGATTAAATTCGTCTTCCCTTGTATTGATGCACATTTTTCTGGCAGAATAAAAAAAGAAATGAGAATGACCAATCTTGATTTTTGAGTTTGCAGGGTGGAGTCTAGGGTTAGGAGGTAGGAGGGGAGTCATGCAAAGAAATGAATATAATAGAGATGAAAAAATGGTAATGATGATCTCTTTGGTGCACTAAATGAGCCCATCATGAGTTAATTTCAACATGACATTTGACAAATTCTCCTATGTAATTTGTGTAGACAAGATGGTGAAATGTGAGTTTCTTGATAATATAGTTGGGAGAATTTTATAACTGGTTTAACAAGCATATCTTAATATTGTTCATTCATAGATTGATATCAATATGAAAGGAAGTTGCCAGGGGCATGACACAGGGTTATGTACTTGTTTCAGTCCCATTCAACATTTTTATCAACAACCTGA
Source organism: Vombatus ursinus (assembly GCF_900497805.2). NCBI lineage: Eukaryota > Metazoa > Chordata > Mammalia > Diprotodontia > Vombatidae > Vombatus > Vombatus ursinus. Next base: position 8,428,005 of record NW_020954608.1, read on the forward strand.
ATGAAGAAATAGAAGGCATGCTTGCCAAATTTACAGATAATAAAAAGTATATAGAGCTCAAGATTCAAAAAGATCTAAAAAGACTAAAGTGATGCCTCTTCCCTCCCCCCCCATAAAAAAACAACTATAAGATGAAATATATCAGTAATCAATATTGAGGCCTGTAATTACTTTCAGAACATAAATTTCATTATTATGGGATTAGAGACATCTGGCATCAGGACTTAGTAAAAAATACATGGGGGAAGGAGGGACATGGGAGTATTAAACTGCCAGCTCAATATAAGCCAATTTTATGATTTGGCTACTAAAAAGTCTAACACAAACAGACTATATTAATAGAAGCACAATGTCCAGATGTAGGGAGGCAATAACCCCACTGTACTCTGCAGTGGTCAGGTGACATCTGGACCACTATGTCTGAGAATGAACACTCATAAAATAGAATAGTAATTTGGAAACCATGTTATATGAGGAGCAGTTGAAGGCACTAGAAATGTTAACCAGAATACAATTTACAGGAAAAATGTCAATTGCCTTCACGTATTTGAAGGACTATCATTTGGAAGAAGAATTAGACATGTTATATAATAGAATATGATTGATGGGGCAAAAGTTATAGGGAGACAGATAATAATTCATTATAAAGAGACATTTTCTAACAAAGCTGACCCTACAAGGATTGTCCTGCCACATTGAGTTCCCTTTTATGGGGAGTGTCCAGACAAAAGCTGGATGACTATTTGTCAGAGATATCACGTAAGAGATTCTCACAGTGGCTGGATACAGATGACCCCTAAAATTCCTTCCCACTTGAAGATTTTGTGATGCTTTCCTAACTACTAGAATTGGTTTCTTGGGGAAGAATCTGGTTCAATATTTTAGCAACTAAAATCATTGCATTACAGAAATAATTTCTTCATCAAATATAAATCCCTACTAGTATTGAGTTAGAGTAGGTTATTTTCTGAAGATTCCTTCTTGAAAAAAAGTTCTGACGTGAATTGGTGGATAAAGAGCTAAAGTGTTGGTCTTGATCAGAATACATTGTTGGGAAGGATATATAAGATGTTCTAAGATCAATTGATTGCCTTTTTTAATACCATACACAAGCTTCCTCTTTTCGCTTATTTCCATTCTTTGAAATAGAAAATAAAAGTATATTGGCTTCTCTCTTTTTTTCTACTTTAAGTAATCTATTAAAGGGTTGTTGTTGCTTGTTCTTCATTCTCGAAGAGAACCTAGGTCATAAATGACTATCATAATTCTGTGAGGTTGAATTAGAACACACTCCCTAGTTCACTCCATCCAAAGAACATACTGAGACCTTTGAGCAGAGATGTAAGCAAACTCTAAGTCTTGCAAAACATTATTGATTTATTTAATCCTCAGATTTCCATCAGAACTGAATAATTAAAAGGGAAGGTGTTGTAAGTGTGTGTGGTTTGAGGGCAGCAAGTGAAGACTGGAAGGAAAGGAACAGTGTTTTTAAAGGTGTTCTTTTAAAATTTTCCATAGTATCACTCACAATATTCAGAATATGGCAATGTGAGAGTAATTTTACAGACTTAATACTCAATGAAAATTATATCTTTACAACTTAATGAATCTTCACCCCCCATTAACTGGCATTCTTACAGGAAAAAAATAAACTACTGTACACTTTCAGGAAATGGATTTTGCTTTTCTTCTTAGGCTATTTTCATTTGTTTCTTCTGCACCCTTTTAATGGAATGTGTAGGTCTCTTGAAAGGTAAGGTTGAAGTTTGTAAGCCTGGCCTGCATTCTATAACCAAAATGATTTGAAATGCAACACTTTGCTTCCTTTTTCTAGATCAGAAAGAATCAATATTTTTCATTTAACCAAATTCATTCTTCATTCATATTCAAGGAATCCAAGAGATTAAAAGGTTTAACAGACTAACTCCAATACCTATCATAAGCTTCCCCCCCCAACTTTGGGAATCAAAACAGTGGTTTCTCAGTGACATTTCAACCCCCTTCTTATTTAATGCTTGCCATTATTTCTAAATTGCTTTCAAATCAGGGATTAAATCTCTCATTGAAAGGAACATGCACCATAGGCAGTTCATTCTCTCTACTAAAGCGCTCATATTTAAACCATCACTGTACCTGATTTCCATGACAACCACATCATATTAATTTGGTGACTAGGTTTGGCTAGGGTACTTCGAGACTGCATAAGCTTTGACATAATCTGCATGCACATGCTCTTTTGTTTATTAGTTTCAAAAAAAATCTACACAAAGATAGGTTTTAACCGCAGTGTTTTGCTGTCTTGTTTTTCTCCTCCAGTGATGCAGAGGATCATAAACCTTTAAAAAAGGGAAGTCGGACGCCTTCAGACAGGACCGTGAAAAAGGAAGATAGTGATGATAGTTTGGTTGACTATGGAGAAGGGGTAAATGGCCAGTTCAATGAGGATGGTTCCTTTATTGGACAATACAGTGGTAAGAAAGAGAAAGAACCAGCAGAAGGAAATGAAAGTTCTGAGGCTCCTTCTCCTGTCAATGCCATGAACTCCTTTGTTTAACGTTTGAATTCACTGCCGACACACCCGTATGCTCCGTGATATTTTTTTTAAAGCACTTGTATGTCAGCCTTCTCACACTGTGAACATGTAGGTAGAAAAGCTACTTTCTACTGTATGTTTATACTATGAGACAGATAGATCAAACATTTACACAAATGAATAACTCAGTAAAAGTGGTATGTTAGTGTCAATTGGAATACAAAATGCAGACTTTTCGTTCATAAAATGCATATCTTTTAAAAATTTCTTCAGAACTGACAAATAATACAACAACTGATAATGTTATTTCCTGGTGAAGATACAGTACAATGCATGAAAAATGCTACCACATTTTACAGACAAACCTGTATATGTTATTAAAACAGGGTTTGATATTTTGTAATGCAGTCCTTGGCTGAATCCCTAGATATGAATTCCGTTTTCATTGTCAAGAGTGTTATCGTAGTATTATCTAGAACTTCAATGTCTTTGTGGACATTGTTGTGAAATTGGTGACTTAATGTCTAGCTGTCATAAGTCTTCTTGCAAGACAATTAGGAACAGTATATACAGTATAGAATTGCTAAATGAGTGAAGTATGACACTTGCATTTGCTTACTGAGATTCTTATTACCTTCTCTTTGCTCCTATTACTTTATTGCCTTCTAAATCTATCGAGTATTACAGCAGTACAGTGTTCTGTTTTTTTACCGTCTAGATGGTGGATTGTTTAGGCAAAAACAACATGCATTTCAGTGCATTTTGAAATCAGTACAGTCCTGAAGCAAATTGAAAGCAAACCATTTAAAATTTTCTTCAAACAAATAAAAAACAATCCAGAAAACACAGAGCAAGATACATTCAGTGCCTTCATACAATATGCATTCCATAATATGCTACCCTGCTAAAATCAGTTGGTGCGATAAAAGCGGATCAGTGGACTACCATCATTGCCAAAAAAAAAAAGCACCTTTTTAAACAACCTAGAAGCAATGAAAGTCGTTGTGCTGCAAAATGGAAACACAATTTCAAAGGCATAAAAGTACTGTGTGTTTTGAGGGTTTGTTTCTTGAGAATTGAAAGAAAAGCTTCACAACCAGCCGAGCACATAATCATGATTTGTAGCCTTACATGTTTTCCAAAAACAAAACAAAACAAAACAAAGTAAAAACAATCAAATTCAGCTAGGGAAGCAAGAGATCAACCTGGTGGCAAAACATCAACAAAAACAATCTGTTTGCTCCAAAAGGCCATGACACCATGCCTACAGCTGTTCACGATCCTCTAAGTCTTTACTTGACCCAGGTGGCAACTTTTGAAACCATGTACAGCATTAAGCAATGTGCATATAAATTGTTATGGACAACTTCAGAATCTGAGAACTCTGACAAGTGCTAATAAGGCCTAGTGGTTAAAAGGATTACAGTTATTAGTTTCAAAAAAAAACAGCATTCTCTCAAATTCATGAACTCTATCAAATGGCTTACCTCCAAATATGAAATTTTATAACAACCTATGGTTGAAGGAATGCTCAGTTTCATTTGCCAATAAATTGGTTTCTCATAACTTGCATCAAGTTTAATTTTAAGTAAAGCTTTTTATATGTAGATATTTTGTTGAATTTGTAAATACACTTAAAGTGTAGATGCTATATGCTTATAGGTGTTACATACAAATAAACACAATCGAAATGTTTATGTTGTACTGTGTAAGAAGTATGATAGCCGGTGGAGTGCATGGGATTTGAAAGCATCTACTTATACATCTTTTTTTCTTTTTCTTTTTCTTTTTTTTTTTTGCTGTGAAACAAATAGTGAACTGTTTAATGTATCAACAGAAGGTTTCTAGATAAAATCTTCAGAGCTAATGCCTGTGAGGTACAATAGGCCTTAGTCATCTAGCCGCTTTTATGTGTGTAGGTAAAGCACAGTCTGAAGGAATCCCAAATGAAGATGGCCACATATTCTTTCATAGCACTGTATTTGCTTCTCCCAAATCAGCTTTCACATTGATACTAAAAGAAAAAAAAAGACAAAAAAAAAAAAGAAAAACAGATTGATCAGAGAGCACAAAAATAAATGTTACTAGGGATTTACCAATGTTCTTAGTAACAGAAGGAAAACAAGTACAATTTTACTCTTCTGTAATGGTAGATGCTAAATTTATCTGTGCATGAAGGGGTCACTTCTGTAATAGTGCAACAGATTTTGTAATTAAAAAAATAAATGTGGTTTAAAATTTCCATTCTTGGTTGTCATTTGTCAAGTTCCTTGTTGACTCTGCATGGCCCACAGGGAGGCTATGATGACCTCCAATAACTGGATCCCTGACTTGGTACTCTGTAAATTTGTGTGAAACTTCAGGTGTTCTAAGAACTAAATTTCTTACACCTGAGTCCTAGTCTCTGGGATGCCTGACTGTTACCATTCCCTAACACTGACTCTCCCCCTCTACCTCCTTCATTCCTTGGATAAACACTTGAATCTTAGACTTAATTCAGCTAATGGTGTTAATTAGTATATCATTTGTCATTCACATTCCTTTATCTCACCGTCTCTCCCTCCCAAAAAAAAGACTGATTTCCCAGTGTTCAGCTTCCTTTCCAACTTTCACCTCTGCAGCATCATCAGTCCAAAACCCAATCCTTTAGCCTCACTTACATATTCTGCCATTTGACCTTTTACCTAATTGGGGGGGGGGAGTGGAGGAATTTGTCTCGTCTCCCAATCACAGCATTCCTCGGCCTGGCCTACCCCACTGCTCAGAATCCAAGTTCTGACTCTCTGCATTGGACTCAATTTCCATTTCCCTTGCAGCTCTGAAATGTTACCTAATCTATTCTGTGAACATTTTTTAAATATAATAAACCCTAAAATGGGCATCTACAAGGATATTTGTCTGATGAACTGTCTTCAGACAGGCAGATGAGGGCACTCTCTCTCCACTCTTCATCTTCCTTTATTCCACTCCAGTCCACAACAGCAGTCTTAAAACTAAGGAATTGCTAATGCAGTTTCTCATAGAAGGAACGTGTTTTTGAAAGTGAGCCAAGTGCACATTAATTATCCTCAAGACACATGAGAAATGTTAGGCATCACCACCAGAGGGCTCCCAAATTTTCCAACCAATGCAAAGGAAATAGATACGTGAAAAGGAATAACAGTTTTCAGTGATTCTGAAGCCTGCAATAACTCAGGGAAAAGAATGAGTCTCCAACTAGTAAAGATGAAATTTGGAACATTTTTTTCTTGAAAAGTCTAATGCCAGAACTGTATAGTAGAACATTGGATTCAGAGGAAAGAAGAGGACTTGAGTTCCAAATCAGCTCTGCTCCTTACTACCTGTGTGACAAGTCATTTTATTTTTCCTGGCCTCAGTTTTGTCATAGGTAAAATTAGGGGGTTGGACTAGACAATCTCTAAAATCCTTTCTAGGTCTTTATCCTTTGAAATGTTATTGGTTCTGTGGGACTCGTGGAAATCTTGTTAGGTGTTACTGTCTTATTCATGTTAAAAGTTATTTTGTATTGATATATTTTGTTATCCCATCACCTTCATTTCCTAATATTTCCCAGCCCAGTGAGTCATCCCTTTATAGCATAAAGAAGGGGAAAAGGGAGGGCACAGTTTAGCAAAAGCAACCAATACATCAATACAGTCTGACAGTATGTATAATGTCACACACTTTTAGTCCTACATCTCTATGAAAAAGGGAGGAAGATTTAATTTCTCATCTCTTCTCCAGGACCACTTTTGGTCATTATAATAGTAAGGTATTCAAAAAAATTTTTTTGTCATTGTTTTTTCCACTTTTATTTTTGTAGTCATTGTATATATTGTTTTCTTGGTAATTCTTACTATACTTTGCATCACTTCATATGTCTTCACATGACTCTGAACTCCTCACATTTATCATTTCTTAAAGCATATTAATCCATTATATTCATTCATTCATTCATTCATGTTTAGTTACTTGCCAATCAATGAGCTTCTACTTTGTTTCTATTTCTGTGTTACCACAAGAACTTTTGCTATGATTATTTTCCTTGCTATGGGACCTTTATGTCTTGACATATACACCTACCTGTGGGATCTCTGAGTAAAAAAGTATGGACATTTTAGTTATTTTTTAATATAATTCCAAATTACTTTCCATAATGGTTGGACCAATTAAGAGCTCCACTAACTGTGTTTTAGTGCTTCCCTCAGCCCCTCCTATATTGATTATCTCCACCTGTTGTCACCTTTCATGTGCTTTCCACTGCCTGCCCTTAATTCCTGAGTTCAGGCTCCTCTTTGCCGGGATGACAAGATCCCTAAGCCCATCCAACAGTTGACAGTTTGCTCTGTTTAACTGCCAATACCTGTTTTTATATTGTCATTCCTACCTCCTCAAGGGGAAACCTCTATTCCTTAAATAATGTCCATAAGCATTTTCAAAGTGACAGATATAAAAATTTATATATACATATATGTGTGTATTTGGATTAGCCCTAAGTTCCCTCCTCATAGATATAGCCCCTTTGGGGATAGGGTTTTTAAAACATTCTTCTACTCAGTGAGCATGAATAAAACATATGAAGACTTGTGAAGTTTAGCTAAAGATTGGTCACTTTGGGGGCAACTAGGTGGCACAGTGGATAGAGCACTGGCCCTGAAGTCAGAAGAACCTGTGTTCAAATCTGACCTCAGACACTTGACACTTACTAGCTGTGTGACACTAATTTCCGACTGCCTCAACAAAAAAAAAGATATTGTTCATTTTCATGATATTTGAGCAAAGACTCATTGCACTCCCCTAAGACACTCCCATTAATAGTTGACCATATTGTCCTTTTATAAATAAAGAATCCCCTATAAAGAATTCTTTACTCTTTTCTCCCCATTCTTTGTCAAAGAATGTTTTCCATTGTCTACACCTCTTTCTTTCCTTCCTTGCATTTGTGTAATGTCCACTATGCCATCCTTAAATCCCTTGCTTCTTGACCTTTCAGCATTCCCATCACGCTAACCCTTCATCCTGGATAGATCTTATCATTTGTTTCCTCCCCTTTTGCTCCCAAGGGACCAAAAGGTAGAGGAAATCACAAAAGCAGAGTCTACTATTCATATTTGCTATCTTCCCTCAACTTGCACTCACTCTTGCACAACTAAACTATTTTTAATCCTGTATTGATTTTGTATCATATTCCAAACATCATTGTTCTATATCTTATCTTCTTTAGTCAAGCCCTCTTATATGGAGGAGATGGAAGTACATTAAAATGGGAAGTTTGTTCTTCCTGGGAAAGCAGTATTCCTGCTGTTATATAGCATTGTTCAACCAGAGAATTAAGGAACAGAAGGAACAAGGGCAGGGCATCAGCCTGGGTGGGGGGAGCTTTATTAGGCCGTAGGTAAAACTGGCATCCGGCTACGTCCAGTTCTGTTCCCCCAGAAGTCACTTGGGACAGAGACTGAGGGCCGATGAAAAGTGAATACCCCTGTGTGGAAGGGGGCTGAGGCAACTTTGAGGTCCAACTCTCAGGAGATCTGGCATCAAAGAGGATTCAGATAATGAGCAGCAGGACAATATATGGTGGGAAAAAGACTAAAATTACCAAGTTCTCAGTTTAAACCTTGAGCACCCACAGATAAACCAAATAGGAAGATATTAATAACCAAAGAGAAATGTGGCCTCCAGATCATCTAAACACGTCCATACATCTCCAAATAAATATCACAAGACAAAATAAATATAATCAATACCTAATGAGGAACACTCTATGGATCCCCAGGAGAGCATGGAACTATGGCAGAATTTCCTTAGTGGTTCAAGAGAGAAATAAAATGCAAAAGCAGAAGTTACGGCCTTCACAGCAAAAAAAAACAAAAACAAAAGAAAAACACGAAATAGGAAAACTTGAATGCACAATGATAAATCTCTCCAGAGAAACAAAAAAGGGAACTGATTAGGGGTGAAAATACACAGAAGTGAAGAACAATTTGGAAGAACTGAAGGACAATTTGGGAAAAGAGAAGCAAAAAAACATTGAAAGAAAACATGATCTGCATTCAAAGAAAACGTAATGATTTCAAAGGCAGGATGATTACTGACAGCTCATGGATTATGGGTCTCCTAGGAGAACACAAGCCAAAAACCTGAATAACATAAGGCAAAGAAGAAGGAAGAGGAGGAGGAGGAGAAAGAAAAAGGAGACTGCCCAAAACTTTTGAACCAAGGAAAAAATATGCTAATTGAAAGAATCCACAGATCACCTTCAGAACCTGAGGCCCAGAAAGTCAAAGTGTCTTGAATAGTCACACAGCAGCAGAGCCAGGAACTTGAACCTGCTACCGCTGTCCCTTGCACTTTTGTTGACTCCTAATCCTCTTCTCACTCCTAAATGTGGTTGTCCTTCAGGTCTTTGCTCTACATCCTCTTTCCTCTCTCAGTACTCTCTTCCTTAGTGATCTCTTCCTCTCTCTCATGACTTCAATTATTATAGATGATTCCCAACTCTATATTTCTACCAAACTTTTTTTGAAAAAATGAAGTCCAGCTTTTCCAACTGCCTACTGGACATCTCCACTTGGATGTCCAACTGGCACCTCAACTTTAGCACATTCCGAACTGAGCTCCTCATCTTTCCCCACATGCCCCAAGCTACTCTCTTCCTTACTCTATTTCTATTAATAACACCATCTTTCCAGTTCCCTTGAATAGACCTTTTGAAGTCATCTTTGTCTCTTGCCCTTCCCTCACCCACTATATCAGTTGCCACTCATCGATTGACATCAATTCTACTTCCACAGCATCTCACATCTGTCTCGTGTTCATCCCTCCCCCTGCAACTAACCTCATCTTTTATTAACTATACTTACTACCCATAGACTAAATTCAGCTGCTGACCTACTCTTTTTCAGCCTGCAAGCTCAGAATGGTTTTTACATTTTTCAAATAAAGTTTTGTTGTATTAAAAAATATGAAGACAATTCTTAGCTCAAGTCATACAAAGATGGCAGAGGGTTGGATTTGGCCCTTTAGGATAGTTTGCTGACTCCCATTGTAGACTGTGGTAATTGTCTCCTAACTAGCCTTTCTGCCTTCAGTCTTTCACCTTCTTAAGCCATCTTTCATATTTCTACTCAAATAATCTTTGTAATGCAACTCTCTTATTCTTCTCTGCCTCTACTCAAAAATTTTTAGTAGCTCTTTCATTGCCTATTAAATAAGATTTAAACTCAATCTGGCCCTGACATTCAAGTACCCCACAATAAAGCTCTAAACTACATTTCGAGTCTTATTGCAAAGTATTCCCTTCGTATATTCTCTGTCCTAGGCAAGATTCTCCATCAGTCATTCGCAGCCTGCCTCTTCTGTCTCCATCCTCAACTCCCACCCCAACTACTGGAACGACCAACTTCCCCTCTCATTCCTTCTTAGCATCATCAATTTAAAGCTCAAAGGGATCTTAGAAGCCATGGACTCCAACTCTGTCTTTTTAAAAATTCAGAAACTGAGGCACAGTGAGATTAATTAACTTGCCAAGAGTCATATAGCTTGTAAAAAAAAATCGAAGACTACAACTTCTTGACTCCGAGCTCAGTGCTTTATCCACTATATGACACTGCCTCTCTGGAGGTTTCCTCCCTTTCTTCATGGGCCCAATTCAGGTGTCATCTCTTCCAGAAAGCCTTCCCTTAATCCACTTTCAGATAAAAGTGACTTTCCCTCCTTAAATGTCTCCTGTCACTTTGGTCCTCTTCCTTGAACTTTTCACATTTTCCGTCATATCAAACTTATCTGCGTATATTCCTTTTCTATCCAGTTAATTTATAAGCTCCTTAAGATCAGAGTACATGTCTTAGTATGCAGCTAGGTAGTTAGTGGCTAGGGTACTGCACTGGCAGTCAGGAAAACTTGAGTTCAAATACTGCCTCCTGCACTAACTGTATGACCCTGGGCAGAGATGCTCTTTGGGCCTCCATTTCCCTATCTGTGCTTGAACTTAGTGGCTTCTGAGGCACCTTCTAGCTTTACATCTATTGTTCTATAATTTTTCTACCCCCAAGACACTAACATGTTCAAAGTGGGCACTTAAAAATGTTGAATTGAATTGAATTAAGATGGAATCTCAGAGTAGAGGTCACCTAGTCTTCACCCTTCCTCTGTTGATACTCCTCTCAATGGATTAAGCCTATCTACATCTTCAACAGGTTATCATCCAGCCCCTGCATGAATGCATCTAGTGATGATGAACTTGCTAAGTAATCTATTCCCAGACAGCTTTAATTGGCAGGAATTTGTCTGGAATTTTTTTTGTTTGAGTCAATCAGGGTTAAGTGACTTGTCCAGGGTCACACAGCTATTAAGTGTCAAGTGCCTGAGGCCAGATTTGAACTCAGATCCTCTGGACTCCAGGGCCAGTGCTCTATCCACTGTGCCACCTAGCTGCCCGTGGAATTTTGAAAAGTCCTTTGAGATACTATCTGGATTTCATGAATGTTTTTTGTTTGTTTGTTTGTTTTGCCACACTCCCCTACAACATCAAGTTTTTGAGATTTCTTTAAGTTCCCTTTAACACCTTATTCTTCAAGATTCCCAATGACTAAAGAACATGCTTATCAACAATACATGACAACCCAATGGGTAAACTATTTATATTGGAGGAGAACTGGACTGGAAATCTGAAAAACTAAATTCTAATCCTAACACTTCTATTAACTGGTTACATAACCTTGAACAAGTCCCTTAAAATCTGGCCTCAGATACTTGCTAGCTGTGTGACTCTGGGCAAGTCATTTAACCCTGTCTCCCTCAGTTCCTCATCTGTAAAATGAACTGTAGAAGGAAATGGCAAATCACTCCATATCTCTGCCAAGAAAACTCCAAATGGGGTCACGTGGGACATGACTGAACATACAAGAACAACAAAATAAAAATTTTCTTAGTGGTCTTCGAGCTTTCAATAAGAGCTCCCAGCTTATCCAGACTTTCAAAGACATCAACACTTTGCTGGCAGATTCTTTAATCAAAAGGTGCTTGGTTTACCTCAGCAGCTAACTCTCAGGTCCATGCAAGGCCTCATGACTTTCCCTTCTTCCTCTTTCAAGAAACTGCTAAAGATGGTCATGAGACAGGAACTGGAGAGTAAAAACACTCAACAAACATGCCAATTATATCAAAGGGCAGGACATGTTGATCTAATTCAAACTTGCCTTAAATTATTGAGCCTCCTCACAGTCCCGTTAGCTCTCCCAGGACTTTATAAGGTGGGTCTGATCTTTTCTGAATCTTGAACAGAAGAGCCATCCCTAACTAAGATTGTGATTTCTGTAAAGCATCCCACTCTTTAACTTCATTCAGACTCACCAAATCTCATTAAAGGCCTGTTAGTTTTGGTGTCTTGGTAAGACTTTATTAATCCCTGCTCAGGCTTCACTGTAGCTCATCATGACTTGTCATCCCCAGCAAAGGTTTCTTAGCCCTTTCTAAAACCTTGTTAAAACCCTTTTTGAGTATCTTGAAGCCTCATTAATACAGGGCCAGTTTCATTAAGTTCTCTCCATTAGACTCACAATTGGGAGAGCCTAATAAGGGAGAAAGTAGCAGTAAACCATCAAGCAGACACCATTTAGAAGGGACAGGTAACTAAGGTGAGGCTTTGCTAGGCTGCATTTATAAGAAAGTAGCCTGTGACTTAAATGATCATCTTTCAAAAGAAAGAGATCACGGTTCTCCTTTTGACTCCAATTCTGTCACTTTCAGTTCAAACTTTGCTGCTGAAATTTCTGAAGTGATTGCAAGGTGGGAAAGGCAGAAAAGCTAAGTAAGCATGTTATAGAGGGCAGGCGTGAAAGATGGACCAGATTTTTTTGGATTCCCCACCCACCTGCTAGTGAAGTCGCCTCTAGGTTAGCTTCTATCGGGATGTACCTATTAATAATGCATATTGTCTTCCCCAGCAGGAACTGTTTTTATTTTTTTTCCTCTTTCTTGGTATCCCTAGTGCCTAGTCCAGATCCTGGTACACAGTAAGTGCTTAACAGATTTTTGTTGATTTGGTTGATTGATTTTGTCTGAAAACCTGATTTGCTAAGTTCAGAGAAGCTCATGGCCAGGTTGGCCATAGGGTGATCCATTTTTTAGCCATTTTTGTTATTATTGTTGAGCTGATTCAGTTGTGTCCGATTCTTCCTGACCTCATTTGGAGTTTTCTTGGCAAAGATGCTGGAGTGGTTTTCCATTTCCTTCTCCAGCTCATTTTATAGATAAGAAAACCAACAGGGTTAAGTGACTTACCCAGGGTGACATAGCTCGTAAGTGTCTGAGACCAGATTTGAAAACTCAGGTCCTCCTGACTTGAGGTCTGGCACGCTTTCCATAGCAACACTTAAACAACATCTGCTAAGTTACAGATAGAGATGCTCCCTAGGTCCATGGAGGTAGTACCTACAATGACAAAATTAAAGTTGACTGAAAATGGAAGTTTAATTCAATTCAATAAACATTTGTTAAGTACCTACTATGTGCCAGGCTTACTTTGCTGGATAGACAAACATTATTCTGATTCAATGCAACAAACATTCATTAAATACCTACTTTTTGCAGAGCTATAAATACAAGGATAAATTAGTAGGGTCTTTGCTTTTTTGTAGTTTATAATCTAAAAAAGGACTAGTAGATATATTTAAGCAACTACACATACACAAGTAACTAGATAGCATAGAACTAAGTACATCTGATCTATAGTCAAAAGACCTGACTTCAAACCTCACCTCTGATAACACCTGGGTAGTAAATTAAACTCCCGGGGCCTCAGTTTCTTCAGTGATAAAATGAGGAGGTTAAACTAGATGACCTCTGAGTTCCCTTCCAGCTCTAGCTCTCTTATCCAATCATCCTATCAACCATACAAAAATGCAAATAAATAAGTAATAATAATATGAAACAGAACAAAATAAAATTAAAAAATAATATGAAATAGAATATAAGTGGACAAGAGAACAGCAAAGAGCTACATGGGGTCCCAGGAAGGAAAGGTTAATTTCCAATCAGTGAAACCATCATAGAGATGGAAGCATTTCAATTCACTTCAATTAACATAACATGGCACTTGCTGAGAACACACACACACACACACACACACACACACACCACGCCAACCCCCAATTCCTGATCTCAAGGAGTTTGCATTCTACTAATGTATTTGGAATTGGTCTTGAAGAATGGATGAGACTCCAAAAGACAAAGATTGGATGGTATTCCAGGGCTCATCATGGAGGTAGAAAAACCCAGTAAGCCTATTGAGTAAGTAATACACTTTGGGTAGAGTAATGTCAAATTCATAAAACAGAGACATTTTATGCAATGCCAGCTTATTGGACAGCTTGAAACAAATTATCTCTGCAGTATACCTATCTCTAATTAAAGGACCTTGTCCTTTAATTCATAAAATAAAATACATAGAATTGTTAAGGAAACTAGTCATTAAAATATGGTTATTAAAGTATTAAAAAATAAAGCTCATAGATCCCAGGTTAAGAATCCCTGTTATAGTCCAACCCGTTCATTTCACAGATAAGGAAATGAATTAAAAATGACTTTTTATCCTCATTCCTATTTTGAAGAGCCTGACTTTTTTTTTTAAACCAAAAAAAAAAAAAGAGCATTTTCTGCCTTGCTCTTTACATCTGCTGAGGTGAGGGTGTGGCACAATAACTGTGCACTTCTTAAGCATTAGTCACGTACCTTGTGGAGAGAATGCTCGACACAGAGTCAGGAAATCTTGGGTTCAAAACCTGATCAGACACTACCTAGTTGCATAACTATGGATGAGTCATCCTGTCTGGCCCTGCTTCTGCATATAAAATGGGGATAATAATACCTATGTTACTTACTTCACAGAGTTGTGAGGCTTAAATGAGAGAGGGTAATGTGTGAAAAGGACTTAAAAGTGCCTTAGAAATGAATATTGTTATTAGTTAAAGGAAAATTTGGATCCATAGAAAATGGCAGGAGAACACAGGCCCTAAACAGGGAGTAAGTTGGCTGGCTTGGGGGTTACAGAGCCAGTAGCAAGTGATCATGTAAGTTTTACCTGTCCTCAACTATTTGAAAGTTAATCATATGGAGAAGAGATTAAATGCCTTCTACTTGGCCCCTGAATCAGTACTAGGAGTAATGAGAAATTGCAAAAGGGCAAAATTGGGCTTTGTCTTAGGAAAATCTTCCTATGATCTAAGCTATCTGAAAGTGGAATGGACTGCCTTAGAGAAGGTGGTGGGGTCCCCTGAACTGGTGATCTTCACCAAAGACTAGCTGACATCTGTCCAGACTGTTGTGGAGGGTGAGGTATCTTTTTCATTTATGGGCTGCACTAGATGACCTGTGAGATTCCTTGGAATCCAGATTCTGTGATTCTGATCTCTGCCCCAACTTCCTGAGTTGGCATTACATTAGGATTTAAAATGTGGCCTTTAATTAGAGATAGCTATACTGCAGAGATAATTTGTTTCAAGCTGTCCAATAAGCTGGCATTGCATAAAATGTCTCTATTAGCAAAGAAAATCATTTTTTCTTGATTCTGCTGCCTAAATAAGTCCAAGTCGAACTTCCACCTCTAAATCTATGATTCTACAATCAATCTTCAGGAAAGCAGACTAGTAATTCTGATGAAGGATAGCAAATGTTCTGCTAATAGGCAGCAGCATTGCAAAGGGGACACTTTGAAATTCCCAGTGAGACAATAGCCTATCCTGTTTTCCCATTGATTTTCATTATTAAGTTGGAAATGTGCATTGCGTCATAAGGGGAAAAAATAGGTCTCATGATATAGTAAAAATCACACTCAAGGATGCAAAAATTAATCTTTCAAATCCCAGATTAAAAAAATTACTATTGTATCAGAAAATCATTGAACTGTCATAAAACATTAATGTAGAATAGTGGTTTTTAGATTTGATGCTATCATTAAAGATCCAAAGAAGGAAAAAGACTACTCACCTGGGTAGACTTCAGCCTGAAATAATCAATAAAAATGTATTAAGCCCCTACTATGTACCAGGCACGGTGCTTCACACTGAGGATACAAAAAGAGGCAAAAGATAGCCCTTGCTCTCAAGGAGCTTACAGTCTAACGAGTGAGACAATATGTAAATAAATATATACAAAGTGAGTTATATACAGGACAAATAGGAAATGAGTAACACAGGGAAGGCAAGAGAATTAAGAGGGGGTAGGAAAAGCTTCTTTTAGGAGGCGGGATTTTAGTTAGGACTTAAAGGAAACCAGGGGAGGCAATAGGCAGAATTAAAGAGGTAGAGTATTCTTGTCATGGCGAACAGCCAGAGAAAATGACCCGAGCTGAGAGATGGAGTGTCTTGTTTGTGGAACAGTCAGGAGACAAGTCAGTGTCATTGGACTGAAGAGTACATAGTGGGGTATAAGGTATAAGAAGACTAGAAAGGAGAGAGCTGGGTTATAAAGGACTTTGAATGCCAACCACAGCATGTTGTATTTGTTCCTGGAAGGGATAGGGAACCGCTGAAGTTTACTAAGTAGAGGGGTGACACAGTTGGAAAGTCACCCAATTTCTAACAAAGCACCTCCCTAATTCCCATAGAAAAAGAAAATTGAAGTTTTATCTGTCGTTCAGACCCATTTCCTAACACTTTGTGGAAGCTGCTTGCTTTCAGAAATGACCAAAATGATCTGGAACGATAGGAAAAGATAATATAGAAGCGATGATTTACAAGGCACAAACAAATGAGTGCATATTCAGTGAATCAACTCACTGGTTAACACATCTATAGAAACTCGTCAGAAGACCTAAAAAATTACACACAGTATATCTTTGGGTAATATATATACTGAATTGGTTACCTGATGTAAAGATATAGTAAGAATAAATGTCTGCACATCCACTTTTTATAGATAACATTTTCTGCTTTCTTGGGAGTTCACACAAATTAGGGTTTAGTTTGTGGAGGTATTTTCAGTTATATACTTTAACTCAACCGGTATATCACCTCTTCTGTTTTGCTGCCCCTACGCAATTCAGCTGAGGACTTCTGAGATAAATGCATTCAGTTATTACCGTGCTAACAGGCCAAGCAAAGAATATGAATTAAAACAGTAAAGCATCTGATTGAGACTAAACCACATGGTGGAAGCCAACCAGGGAAGCCATTTCACACATATTTCTGTTTAAGTTCAATCTCTTTCATTTCCTCCCACAATGTTCTGAAACCATCTCTCCAAGATTCATATACCAGTTTAGAGGGGAGGTTTTAACCATCGATGAAAGTAGCCTTCCTGTCAGTGTTTGAAAATTATTTGATATCATCACTTCTTTCCTTCCGCATCTCCACGTAACTCCTATAGCATGACTGGTCCTAAACACTATTCATCCTAACCATAGTGGTGTCATGTTCTCTGGCTAATCTCTCTTCATGGGCAAGGACAATAATAGTATCCACCATGCTCTCCTATCTCCAGTCATCCCCTCGATATCGCTGTTGACATAATCACCCTCTAGGCCCACTCGAACATTCTGGAAATAATTGAAATCCTGGGATATAGCCCAACTAACAATCATGTTCTGGGCCCAGGCATTCTGGGAAATATAGTACTCTTCTCATCAAACATGCCTCCGTTACATGTAATAGAAGATTTAATTGTATCAGTGTACTTTCTTGCTACAGAAATTCTTAATATTTCTTTTGAAGTTACCTAGAAGCTTAGGTAGTGAAGCAGCATTAGAGATGTACAGCAGATATCTTAAGATGAGAGACAATGTAGATGGAGTGCTGGATTTGAAATCAGAGGGCCCAGTTCTACTACAGGCTGGCTTAGACAAATCATTGCTTCTTTCTAAGCCTCAGTTTTCTCTGCTATAAAATAAAGAGATTGGATTAGATCAGTTCTTGACCTTTATTTGTGTCATGGATTCCTTTAGTAGTCTAGTAAAGCCCATGACCCCTTCTCAGAACAATGTTTTTAAATGCATGAAATAAAATACATAGCATTACAAAGAAAACCAATTCTATTGAAATACAGGTATCATTTTTTTTAAAAAGTTCACAGACCACACATTAAGAACTCATGGAGGATACAATGTCCCAAAACTCCTACTGCAGTTTCAAGCTAGCTTTAATGGCTTAAAACTGCACTAAGACTTTTAAGACACTATGATCGTTGAGGTCCCTTTTATGCCTAAATCTATGATTCTATGAAAAATAGTGGATGGGTGGTTGGAGGTGCCATCACAATTTCATTCCTATCCTATAAGTCTTCATTGTCAAGTCAACAAGCAAGTCAAATAAACAAGCATCTACTAAGTAAATGTCTATGTCCCAGGCCTTGTATTAAGCACTGGGATACAAAGAAATTCAAAAACCATCCCTGTTCTCAAGCTCGCAGTCCAGTCCATTCCAGTAGGACAGACTACATGCAAACAACTATAAACAAACAAAATAGATATAGGATAAACTGGAGAAGGCATTAGCACTGAATGTATATGTTAGGGAAAAACACAAAACCGCATTAGAAAACTGAATCATCCAACCATCTTGATCATAAATTGAAGCACAAGCCAAAAAGAAACAATGTTGAGAAATTAAAAACTAGTGTGAGCCAGTTAGAACTTGTCAGAGCATTAGAAACCAGGTTAAAGAAACTGTACCACCCAGCCCAGTTTAGAAGTAGTCAGAGAAGAAGGAAAAGAGATCATTTAGTTGTACTACAGGTATGAAACAGATTTCCCTGAGATGTCAATCCCTTGGAATTATCACTTGGTGCATTTTGTGCCTAGTATACTGCAAGAAACCTAAAAGGAAACTATTCCTAAAAATGTTTAGCTATCTTTGAGGGCAGCTAGGTGGCACAATGAATAGACTGCTGGGCCTGGAGTCAGGAAGGCTCATCTTCCTGAGTTCAAATCTGGCCTCAGACACTAATTAGCTGTGTGACCCTGGACAAGACACTTAACTCTGTTTGTCTCAATTCCTTACCTGTAAAATGAGCTGGACAAGGAAATGACAAACCACCCCAGTATCTTTGCTAAGAAAACCCCAAATGGGATCACCAAGAGTTGGACGTGACTGAAAATGACAAAATATCAATGACATCTTTGAGGTATAATTTTTAAAGATAGTATTTTAAACTATATAAAATATGGAGACAGATATCCTGGCATTTTACCTGGCAATGTTTACACACTAGTTGAACCTTCTTTGGAATGCAATTATTTAATCTGACTGTAAGATAAAATTTGGGCAACTAGGTGGCACAGTGGATAGAGTGCTGCGCCTGAAACCAGGAAGACTCATCTTCCTGAGTTCCTATCTGGCCTCAGACATTTACTAGCTCTGTGACCCTGGGCAAGTCACTTAATCCTGTTTGCCTCAGTTTCCTCATCTATACCATGAGCTGGAGAAGGAAATGGCAAACCACTCCAGTATCTTTGCTAAGAAAATCCCAGATGAGGTCACAAAGAGTCGGATATGACTGAAAAGGACTGAACAACTGCAACAAAATGGGATAAAATGGAGTGTATCCTGAAAAAAGCACCTCCAGTGGGAAACCATATTACATAAGAAAGTCAAAGAAACTTGGTGCAACTGGAGAAAAGGCACAACATAGTGAGAGCACTGAACTTGGAATCTGGAGCACAGTATCCTATCCCACCTCTACCATCTACTAGCTATTCAACTGCAAATACAATTAAAGTTTTCCAAATAATTTCCAAACACACACACATACATACACACACACACACACACACACAATTTACCCCTAATATATTTATATTATTTATATGTATTTACCTCTAATATATTTATATTATTTACCCCACATAGATAGATGTGGATATAGATATGTTAGAGGAAAATAACAAATTTAATACTTAAGTACTTCACAGAGCTGGTATGACAATGGGCTAAGATAATGATGTGAAAACACATTGAAGCTACAGAATCTCAGAGCTAGAAGGGTCTTTAGAAAGCATTTAGACCAACTTTTCCCAGATTTCACTAATTCTCTCCCCAGCATCTCCAATAAGTGGTCATCAGCCTCAGATTTAAGACCTACAATGAAGGGAATCCCACCCCCCACACACACACCCTTGTGAGACAGCCGGTTCTATGAACAGCTCTAAGTGTTGGCAAGTTTTTCCTTACATTATGTCTAAATCTGCAACTTTCTGCAACTTCCATTTATTGTTCCCAGCTCTGGTGCCGTAGAGTGCTAAATAAACGTAAGCTAATATTGTTATAAGAAAGATCAACTCATTTAATAATACCTTGCAAAATGACTAGTTAGTTGAAGCTTGTCATTCCATGTATTATGCCCCTCCAAAGCTATGTAGAAGAAAGAAAACCACACATTGGAGTTGTGCTATTGTGGAAAGAAAGGAATTCTCCCATGACCACAGTATTAATTTTTTTTCTTTTTCACAGTATCGTTCTGCAATGTCATTTTTTTTAGTTTGCATGTGAGCCTAAAGTTTTTATAGCTTCATTACTTACTGCCACTTTCATTATGTTATGGTTTGTAAATGTAACAAATAGACTCTCTGCTTTTCTATATATACCTATATATTATTTGTGTCCCAGCATGTGAATTCTTCTTTAAGTTCCATGAATTCTGAAAAAAAAAGGTTTATTCTTTGCTTTTCCTACTGAGTTTTCTCCATGTATCTATTAGATCTAGTTTTTTCATACTATTTAGCTTTTATTTTTCTCTTATTTATTTTTATCAAATTTATTACATTCTGATAGTCTTAAGTATCATACTATTTTGGGGTTTTTTTTAATCTCTTGTTTGAATGACTTGGGATGGAGAGGCAATTGGGACTGAGGCAAGAAGAACAATTAGGACACATTTGCAAAGTCCAACCAAGAAGCCATAAGAGCTCAAACTAGGATAATGGCCATTGCTATGAGAATACAGGGGGTGGGAAAGGTCATCCTCCACTCCAAGTATACTTGGATGAGGGTATGTGTCCCTGCCCCCCACTAGAGTATAAAAACCAGCCAGAAGCCTACTCAGATCAGAAACTATTAAAGAAGATAGAGTCTCTTAGCTTCATGGAGCTCATCATCTAGTGAGGGGGCTGACAGCTATCTAAATGATACCTGTATAGTACACAACTGAACAGCTCTGTGCATTACAGAGCAGCAAATTAAACAGCTGCTCCAGGTTATAAATTTTTTTAATTCAAATCTCTTCCTTCGTATAATTTTCTGTCATGATTTCTGTTTCAGAACTATCACATATATTTTTATGTGTGTATGTATATAAAAATGTATACATATGTGTAAAAGACTAATTTACTATCACGTTATATAAAACTTTTTAGGATACTATATAATCTTTTTATGGCACTTAATACGTCTTGGTTTTAATTCAACTTTATCTAAAAACATTAGTGCTACTCTCCCCCTCCCCCATTTTGTGATTTTTCAGTAGCATGACAAATTTTAGATCAGCCTTCTATTTGGAATTAAAATTTGTTTTTCTGAATTAGATATTTTTCCTATAAACATTATCTTGTTAGTATCAGCCTTTTAATTCATTCTGTAACTCTCTTTGATTTTATTGAGAGGATTAATACATTTGATTATAGCATTATAATTATTAGATTTCGTTTTATTCATTTTGGCAAAAGGGAAAATTCACCTTCTTACTTTCATTATTTCTATCATTAATTAAAAACTTAAAAGTACTACCACTAAACAATTTTTTTTCCTGGAATTTTTTTCCCTTATGTTTCTCGAAAACATTCTTCTGAAACCTTTGATGAACAGTCAATACGATGCTCTAAGACTATCGTTAGCAACTGGCTTATCTTAAAATGAGAACTATAAATTGCTTAAATATTTATAATTTTGGCCTGCAACTCTTGTAAGTTGTTTGAAGAACTGAGAAGTGTAAATTGTTTTAAATAGTTATCTTTTTTGCCTGGGACCCTGGCTTATTATTTAAAGATTTCCTAGAAGTGCACACGTCTTTCTGTAATCTTTTGAAGGCTGTTTGCTTCTCCACTATCCGTCTTCTGCATTCAGAGAGCATAATGAGTTCTGTGGAATAGATAATTCCAGGCTATCTCTGAATTGTGTACAATTCCATTTCCTCCTATAGTTAAGCCTGTTGTTGATTGTTTCTACAGATTTTTGGAGGATTTCTAATGTATTTTCCATATTGATGATTTTCTTTATTATTTCCTTTTAATCTTTTTGAGCATATTTTAATTCTAGTTTGTTTTTCTTCTGTGATTACTTTTTTTTTTTTACTAACTTCAAACTCTTATTTGGTCTTGTGGTTTTCTTTAATGCCAATTCTTGAATATGTCATTTATCTATTTGAGGACATCTCTCAGGATATCTTGTGTGTTTTGTTTTTTCATCTCTATTTCTTCACAAATTTTAGCTCATTCAATTGATTCCATAATATTTGTTCTGATGTATCAGTACTATTCTTTTCTTTTCTCCTTTTTAATTTAGTTTACATTTATAACATGCAATAGCATAGATTTGTGGCTAGAAGAGACATCAAAGGAGCCATATAGTTTTACCCCTTTAGTTTTACCTACGAACAAACTGAAACCTAAAGAGGTTATGTGATTCACCCAAGATCACATAGGTAGTAAGTGACAGAGGCAATATTTAAACCCACATCCTCCAACTCTAAATCTATGGGTCTTTCTAATTTACCACTAATTAACATTTAACTCTGTTCTTTCTTTTAAAAAAGAACATTTGTTTTCTCTTTGATGTCTCTCTTTTTTTATGTGGGTGTATAACAACAGAGATTACTTTATTTGATGCTCTGACTATTAATACTGAGCAAGGGAAATGTATACTCACAAAAAGTGTTTACCCTTGCCATGGAAGATAACCTATGTACAACCAAAATCAACCAGGATTTCTTTACATATAGTGAGATTCTCCAGATAATTTTTGTCCCCATCCTGAATAGCAAGCATAGGATACAGACAATTTCATACTGACTAGACCATAGATGCGTTTCAGACAGACCATAGATGTATAAAGCAATAAGCCTTTTATTATACAGAGTGTTTTAGCTCACATAGTGGAAGGCTCAAGATCTAAAGCAATGCACCTGGGAAAAGGATCCTGAGGGAGAAGCAGCAATAAGGAAAGGATCCAATCAAGGCAGTTATTTGCATCCAATGGTAAAGACGTGGCAGGAGGAGGAAGGAGAGGGTGCGGGAAGAGAGGGAGGATTAGCAATTGTCATTTGGAGAGGATATCCTTGCACTTGGCATACCCAGCTCTTTCGGGTTGGAACTGGATGTCCGGCTGCGGCTGCAATTACTTCCATACCAGAGCAGCCCTCCAAGGCCTGCTTATGTCACACACCAGGAAACATTAGATTTTGGCTAATGCAAAAGGCCTCTGTACCAAATAGAAAGTACAAGCATGGGAAATGGGATTTTCCAAAAAGGAAACGGAAGAGGGAACATGTCTATTGTGCAGAGTAGAGGAAGCCTGCTATAAGTAAGCCTCCTATGGTTCAGAGAAGTACATCAGCTCCAGGTTTTTGAACTATGCTCCTGTTTCTGAGGGTAACTAGGTGGTACAGTGGATAGAGTACCTAGGCTTAGAGTCAGGAAGGCTCATGTTCCTGAGTTCAAATCTGGCCTCAGACACTTACTAGCTGTATGCCTGGGCAAGTCACTTAACCCTGATTACCTCACTTTCCTCATTTATAAAATGAGCTGGAGAAGGAAATGGCACCTTCCCCAAATAACAGGGAATATCCACACTGATAAGATCACAAAGCCATCAAAATACTAAAGACAATGGAGTAGCCTGAAACAGCATGGTGTGCACCCATGGCCCATCTGTGAGCAATCCCTAAAAGTAAAGGTATATAAAAAACTTGCATTAGGCCAAGAACTTTTGGAAGTCCTTCACCTACCAGGAGAAAAATTCTAAGGGACTCCACATGTGACATGGGGCCTCCTCACTTCCTCTACTAGAAATCTGTGACCTTCAAAGTCTCAAACACTGTTTGCAGCAATTGTGGTCTTTGACACCCCTGATGGAAGTAAAGCAATATGATGATACCTTAACCACTGTATTTGCAAACCTGTGGCATTTATCAACGCAAAATCAACATGAGGCACAGTCAAGGGAAATCCCCATGCATGAACAAAGGGTAATAATGCTCGCTGGGACAGAGGAAGCAAGGTTCTGGAAGGAAGAATAGCATAATCTAAAGGTCAGATCAAGGCCAATTAGATACATGACTATGGAGCACTGATGTCCAATGAGTAATGAGCAGGTGAGTCAGTTATAAGACTGAGAGAGGTAAAAAAACAGAGGAATATGCCCAAAGCTTAGGAGACCAAAATAAAAAGCATACCAGGAGATACACATTGTTTAAACAAAAGCTGCTTCCAGAAAACTTAGAGCTTTTTGTTCCAGAGGAGTGTGCCCCAATACAGCAGACATTAATGGTGATGCCAATGCCCCGTATGATCTTTGGCAGTCCCCCTCTTCCTACTGCCAAAGTTCAACAACTTGCCCACAGTCACCCAGGAGTGACTACCTCCGATAAATCAAGGGCTTGTACATTGTCTACCATCACTAAAATGACAAATTACTGGGATAAGGGTAAATCTGTGAAATAAACCAGTACCAGTGCCATCCAGAGACAAAATAAAATGGAAAAGGATTTCAACAGGTCTTCCCAAAGGTTTCTTTTCCCAGGAATATATTTCACAAGACCGAAAATATTGGAAAAATTACATCATGATCTACAACCATGTAAGGTGAAGACACCTCATGCAAGGTTTTGAACAGTCCCACGTGGTCTGTTTTCAGACAGTATTTGGCAGAGACAAATCATTGTCTATGAAGTGTCATCGGGGGCATGTATTTGTGTGAGTTGAGGTGCAAGGATCAATCAACATATACTATTCTTCAAGTTTGGGTGCTCCAAATAAATGTAGACTGAAGCTGCTGGTGGTGGATCACAACTAGGAGGTCTGGTTGAGGTTGAGTTGTTATAAAAATCTATGATCCAGCACTTAGCTTAGTTCCTGGCACATAGTAGGCACTTAATAAATGTTGGTTGATTGATTGATTGTTGTGAGAGTGGGGCTTCATCCACCAAGTGTTCAAATTCTGGTTTTTGCAGGTCCGTCAGCCTGAAGATTATTCTCCCATGGCATGTAAGTTCTAGTAAAGTTGAACCTAATAAAAACTTATTTTTTGGTTTGGTTTTTGGACTGGACCAGTGATTTAATTGTAGGTAATACCGAGTAAGGAAACTAGCTCTACCAGTACAAGTCACCACCTGCTCTGCAAATTCTAGTCTTTGAGAGGGATCTGAGGCACTGAAGAGATTAGTAGTTTTCCCATAGTCACACAGCTAGTATGTGTCAGAGTTAAGCCTTGAACCTAGGTCAGAGGGTATTAGATTCATAACTCAGAGAACCTTAGGGTCCATCAAGCCCCACCCTCATTTTGCAAATAAAGAAACTAAGGTAGAGAGAGGTGAAGCAATTTTCTCAGGGTCACACAGCTAAGAGTCTGAGACAAGATTTGAACCTAGGTCTTCCTAATTCCAACAATAGCTCTTTAACTATTACACCATTTTGCTTCTAATTAAAAAAGAAAATACCCAGCAAAGCTGACATTGTTAGAACTACTAGCTGATCTAACAATGATGTTGTAGGTCAAGGAAAACAGCATTGAGATGCCACATTCACTCAAAATGATGCTCACTCAGATGTGGCCCATAACTCCTCCTGTTTGGCGTGGTTCTTTATGACCAATTTGTGGGACACAGCTAACGTTTGGGGGAGGGCAGGCAGCAGGATCTGTGGGAGTACAGCTATTACTGCAGTGTCATAAGCACTGCTCTGATGAACTGCGTTAAAGAAAATCGAGCCTTCCACCCAGAAAATTATGCTTAGAAACAAGACATCTTGCGCATTTGTAAGGAAGAAAAACCAAGAGGCTAAGATTTAGAATTCTGTCCCCAAGGACTAAGTTTCACAGAGAGGGCTTTTTATACCGCTTATGCAGACATAAAAGTGTTATCAATTTAAAACCATTTACAGCTTACAGAGGAGCCAGGCACAGCATATCTCCAAAGGAAAGGAGCATCAAAGAAGATGTAGCATTCATTTTTTTTTTGTAAGATGTAGCATGCTTTATTTCCAGGAACTATTTCACATTCCTGTGATTAGAAAGGTCTTACAGAGTTAGGACAAATACTCTTTTAAATCCAAAATAACATTTTGGATGCCTGAGGCCATCTGCCACTGCCTCAGTTAAGAATTAATTCTTGGGGCAGCTACGTGGCACAGTGGATAGAGCATGTGTCCTGGAGTCAGGAAGACCTAAGTTCAAATCCAGTTTGAGACACTGGCTAGCTGTGTGACTCTGGGTAAATCATTTAACTTCTGTTTGCCTCGGTTTCCTCATCTATAAAATGGGAATAAAAACAGCACCTAGCTCCCAGGGTTGTTGTGAGGATCAAATTATATAGTATTTGTAAAGTGCTTAGCACAGAGCCTGGTACATTTGTTGCTATTCAGTCATTTCAGTTGTGTTGTGACCCCATTTGGGGTTTTCTTGGCAGAGATAATGAAGTGGTTTGCCATTTCCTTCTCCAATTCATTTTTATAGATGAGAAAATGAGGCAAACAGGGTCAAGTGACTTGCCCAGGGTCACACAGCTAGTAAGTGTCTGAGGCCAGATTTGAACTCATGAAGATGAGTCTTCCTGATATCAGGCCTGGCACTCTGTCAACTGCATCACCTAGCTACCTGCCTGGCACATAATGAGCAGTATATATGTGTTAGCATTTATTATTTTTCAACTTTATCAATTGTCTCTGTGAGTCCAAATATATCAAAGTCCAGATGACTAAGGTAAGCTGGTTCTTCTGATCATTAAATGGCTTTCCCCTTCCAGTGTTCACTAGAAAACTTTTGGGAGTTTCAGCAGGACAGTGACAGACAATGTCAGACTTCCTTGAAGGCCTTGAAGCAGTATGGACGCTGGATGACAACTTCTCAGATACAGAGAGAAGTCATTTTGAGTATGGGTTGGACAGGATAACTGCTGAAATCTCTTCCAACCCTTCTGTGAATCTGTGATTGGTGCACTTGGCAAACCAGCTGCTGAGGTGTAGCCTAGGGTAAGAAATGTGCCCAGAATGGAGCATGAATGGAAAGTTAATCCTATGTATAGAGTGATTAGTGGTGCAAGTAAACAGTAGAGGGTGTTTAGAGAGGGACGTGAAAGTGAGAGCTAAGAGCCTGTGAGTCAGTGCAAGTATTTGTGGGTGTTTTTTCAGGTATGAATCCTTAGGCAATTTGAGGTATATTTAGGGTGAAATCCCTGGATGTTTATGGGTGTTTGGGAGTGTGGTTCTACAAAGACTTTAGCTTATTCCTTAGGATGAACCTCAATTTATAAACCAAGAGGAAAGTGAAGATTGGGACAGGATGCAGAGGCATGCACCTCAGACCATGCATCTAGCTAGCAGGCTCGGGTGTGTGATTTATCCCAGTGCTAGTCCCTATGGAGATATTCTAGCCTCTGCATTTGCACCATCAACCCACATTCCTGAAATGGTGACTCCCTTGGCTCCGCCTTTCAGAATCCTTATCCACTTTGAAGACTGAGATCAAGTACTTTCCTGTGTGGAGAACCTTACCTGATTCCTTTAGTTTCTAAAGTCCTTTCCCTCCTCAAATAACCTTATCTGTGTACTGTGGATTTATCTTTACCTATGGACGGTTTGTTATTTCTCCCAATTAGATAGCAAACTTCTTGAGGACAAGTACTATTTCATGTTTTCCTTGATGTCCCCACTGCATAGGCACAGTGCTTTACACATGGAAGATATTGAATAAATGTTTGTTGAATTGAATGTGAGGACAGTGATGACGAACTGGCAAATTCAATATCTGAATGGCCCAGTCCTGAACCTGCAACGATGTTTATGCAGGAATAAGAAAGCATGGTGGGGGCATAAGAGGAAGAGAAGTGCATGGTTGGGGCACAGTTGATGCAGAAGCATGGGACCAGGATGTGAACGTTAGTGTGAGTGGGGCCATGCCAGTGTGCATGCCTGAAAGCAGAAGAGCACAGGATAAGATTAGGAAGAAGCTAAATGGTTCAGTGTGGTTGCCAACTCGAGTGTCTGAGGGCACTAATGAGAAACGAAGTAGGACAGGTAGGTTGGAATCAGATTTTGGAAGGACTTAAGAGTCTGAATAAGGAATTTGTAGTTTATCCCGAGGTTTATAAACAGGAAGCCAGCCAATGAAGGATTCTGAACATGAAAATGGCATCAATTAATCAATCAAGCAATTATTAAGTTACCACTACTGGGATGTGGGGCCACAAATACAAAGAAGGCAAAGATCTGCTCTTACAAGCTCACGTTCTAACCCGTTCTAACCCGCAGGACTACAGTACAAATTCACCAGCGTCATCTGAGGCTCAAGGTTTATTTGCATAAGTCTCTCCTCATTGGTCCTCTTTGAGAACTCAGGACCAACAACAATAGTCCTCATTGGTGGAGATGCATCAGTGAAGGCTCTGCCCTGTGCGAGGGGCGCAGTGGGCGACAGCTGAGAAGAGAGAGTCTGGGGAAGACCCTGGCTTCCCACCTGCTCCCGGATTCCGGATTCTCTTCAGGGAGAGGTCCTTACCTGAGGAAAGTGACTCTGGAAAGAAGCCAACATCTAGAACTGAAAGTCGAACCTTTTTCTATCCCCCGGCGTCCTATACGAGAGACTTCGAGGACCTAGAGGTCCTCAAGTGCGGCGGGCGCACTGGACCTAGAGGGCCAAATGTGGCTTTGGGGCCGCGAGTTCCCCACCCCCCCCCTGCAGCACTTGAGGACCTAGAGGGCCACATGTGGCTTGGGGTCCGCAGTTTCCCCACCCCTGCCCTAAGGGCTAAACAACCTCCCACAGGTGTGGAGCATTGAGGGATCAGTCTCCACCAAGAGGACATTCCTATGGCCATGAGGTGAGGCTTCTTTGAGATGGGGGTTACACAAGCACATAAAGAGGAAATTTAAAAAGAATGACTACCGGTGGTTAAATACGACGTAGTTTGGGAGGAGGGAAGGTGGGCAGATGCTAGTGGTTGAGGCAAACAGGAAAAGGCTTCACGTAGAGTAGTAATAGCTAACATTAACATAGCAAGCACCTACACTAAGGACTTTACAAATATTACTCATTTGATCCTTGAAATAACCCTGGGAGGTAGGTGCTATTATTATCCTCATTTTACAGATTAGGAAACTGAGGTTAAATAAACATGTACAGTGTCATACCGCTAGTAAGTGTCTGGGGCTGAATTTAAACTCAGGTATCCTTGACTCCAGGCCTGTTCATTGCACCACCAAGAAGGTAGTGTTTGAGTTCATTTTGACAGAGGTTTTTGTTTTTTGTTTTTGTTTTTTTTCTAAAGGCAATAGGAAGCCACAGAAATTTCTAGAATACGGGAATGAAGTGGTCAGACCTGTGCTTAAGGATTGTCATTATTTTAGTAGTTGTGTGAAAGGTGCACTAAAGGGAGGAAACTGTATGTAAGGACTTTTGCTTCAGAAGTTGTCTAGGGCAGTGGTCTCCAAGTTTTTTGATTATATAACCCGTAAGTAAAACTTTTTTTTGCACACACACACATACTGCATATATATGTGAATTTACTTATTCACAAGTTATGTACATGTGCTACTGCACTAATAATTATGGACATTATACAACTTTCATCAGAAAAAGTGGAAACTAAAAAGTGATGAGTTGATATTTGATCTTAGAGGCGATAGGGAGCCACTGGAGTTTAGTGTTAAAGTTTAGATGAAGGAGCTCAAGGAGCATCTGGTTAACAGGTACGGTGAATTTTTCCTTTAAGAAATGGAAGAATGGGGCAGCTGGGAGCCAAGATGGCAGAGAAAAGGGAGGGGCTTGCCTGAACTTTCCTCAAAACTCCCTCAAATAACTTTAAATAATGCCTCAAAACAAATTCTGGAATGGCAGAACCCACAAAAGGATGGGGTGAAACAGTTTTCCAGCCCAAGACAACTTAGAAGATCAGCAGGAAAGATCTGTTGCACCAGGGTGAGAGTGGAGCAAAGGCCTTGCCCCAGCAAATGCCTTTGGGGTGACTGAATCAGTGGCTGCAATGGTGGCTTCTGGAGCCTTCAGCCCACAGAAGTTAAGGGGGGGTTGGAAAACTGGTCAGAAGAAGATTACAGGGGTCATTTTGCTGGCATTGGAGGCATGACTCTTGCATTGTCCATACTCTGATTTGGATCCCAGGCCCAGAGTGAAGAGGAGCGCTAGCACACCAGAGCTTGTAGTTGCAATGGAGCAGGGACCCTGGTGGCAGTTTCCAGGGCTAAAAAGAGTACTTGTGGTCACTCACAGGCTAGGAGAGTAGTAAAAACACTTCTCTTTAGATCATACTATCTTGGAAGAACTGAAAACTTACAGGGCCCTAGAATTAACTGTGAAAACAGGCACAAAACAAAAACAAAGTGAACAGAGAAAAAGGAAAAGGACCCACATGTACAAAAACATTTGTAGCGGCTCCTTTTGTGGTGGCAAAAAGTTGAAAATTGAGAGAATGCGATCGACTGGGGAATGGCTAACCAAGTTTTGCTATGTAATTGTGATAGAATACTATTGTACTATAAGAAATGATGATCAGGATGCTCTTAGAAAAACCTGGAAAGACTTAAATGAAATAATGATAAGTGAAATGAGCAGAACCAGAGGAACGTTGTACATAGTAACAGCAATGTCGTATGATCATATATGAATGATTTAGCTATTCTCGGCAGTACAGTGATTCAAGACAATCCCAAAGGATTAACAATGAAAAATGCTATCAATTTCCAGAGAAGGAACTGTTGGAGACTGAATGCAGAGTGAAGCATTTTTTTAAACTTGATTTTTCATGGGGCTTTTTTTGGTCTGCGTTTTCTTTCACAACATGACTAACTTGGAAATATGTTCTGCATGACTGCACATGTATAACTACATCAAATTGCTTGCCTTCTCAATGAGGAGGGAAAGAAGGGAGCTTAAAAATGTTTAAAGCAAATGTTAAAAATTATTTTTACATGTAATTGGGAAAAAATAAAGTAATAATTAATTTTTTTTTAAAAAGGAAGAAATGGAAGTAGGGCTTCAGTATGAAAAAGAGAGAAGAGGGCCTCAACACTATAGAGATGAATCTTAACCTGAGAGGCACCCTAGGGTAGTGGACTGAAAGCCAGCCTCAAAGCCAGAAGGACCTGGATTCAACATCCAACCGGACAATAGTGACTGCATGACCTTGAGCAAGTTACTTAACTTTTTGGTGTCCTAGGCAACTCACTAAGATTATGTATTTCAGAGAAGGTGCCAACCTGCTTTGGAAGAAGGCGCCACCTCACCTGGGAGTTCCCTACATCAATGAAATCACAGCTCGAGTCTCTATCCCTTGGAAGCTTTAGAGGAAGCAGTTTGAGGGTAATAATGAAGTCAGAAGCCTGGGCTGAGATCTAAGGGAACAGCTGCTTGTCCTCAAAGGAATGATCAGTGAATCCAAAGACTCTGCCAGTTGAAAGATCATCCCAGGAAGCGTGGAGGAAGAAGAGATGAGTAGCATTGGTTGATAACTTCCTGCTGAAGAGAAGTGAGGAATCTAGAACCTGATAATGGGAGAGGGGAGATGGAGAGACGGAGAGAAGATATATATGTGTGTGTGTGTGTGTGTGTGTGTGTGTGTGTGTGTATGTATAAATATATACACATACGTACACATGTGCTGGTTTTTTGAACTTTGTAAGGACCTCCTAAGACTTGTCCAACAAGAAGAATATTATGCACTTCTGGTGATTTATATGGACAGTGATGGTAGTGCCAGGAGGACTCTAGAAGGGATGGGAAAGAGTGCAAAAGTTTGAGCAAGAAGATGGCACAGATGGTCAAAAGTGACTACATCTTAGAATTCATGATAGAAGAGGAGAGGAGAGCTTGGTATGGTCTGAGATACACCTTCGATTTAGGAAAAATAGATTTCACAGTTTCCAAGAAAAGATAGGTAGGATCACATGACCTAAACTCCTATAAGGGAAGTTAATTCAAGAAGGATTTACAATTACAAATAAATACAGATGGAATGTCATGTATAGGGCACAGTAAGAGAGTCAATTTGGCTAGAAAGTAGAGTGTGTCAAGTGTAATAATAAGCCTGGAAAGGGAGTCAGCCAGCTTGTTAAAGGTATACCAGAGGAGCTGTTATTTTATTTGTATTTACTTATTTGTGTACACATTGTTTTCCCCAAATGAATGTGAGTGGCTACTAGTCTGTTTTTCTCTTAGTGCCTCCACAATCCAGTATACTGCCTGTCAGTTTGCAGCTGCTTAATAGACATTATTGACTGTTGAGATTGCTTGGCCTCAAAACAAAACTGAGAATTGATTGGCAGATGTTAATAAGGGGGAAGATTTCAATTCAATATAAGGAAAAACATAACATTAGAGTTGACTTCTCCTCATCAGTTCTCTTCCCTTCCCCAAATGGAAAGGGCTGCCTCAGTAGTTAGTAAGTTCTTTCTCCCTCGAGGTTGCTAAGTGGTAACTCGTGGTAAAAGGGATT
This sequence comes from Vombatus ursinus, assembly GCF_900497805.2. Taxonomy (NCBI): domain Eukaryota; kingdom Metazoa; phylum Chordata; class Mammalia; order Diprotodontia; family Vombatidae; genus Vombatus; species Vombatus ursinus. The sequence continues at coordinate 8,460,181 of NW_020954608.1, forward strand.
CCTGCTTTAAACCGGAATCAAATTTGGTAACCTGAGCCTTTTCTTATGCCTTTTCCACATGAATACATAGATAGATTCATAGATTTCAATAGCATGGGGATCTCCCTTCAACACCAACAGGTCTCAACCTATCCATGACTTAGCAGTTAAGTTCTAGGGAGGTTCCTGAGGTCCTCAAAGGCTCAGTGACTTGCCTAGGGACACACAGCTATTCCTTGTCCGAGAAAGGATTTGAAAAGCAGTGCAAT